>NW_027202270.1:42807166-43466333 GCF_024711535.1 Dipodomys merriami | reverse complement strand
CACCTGCTGCTCTCTCCCACTCCTGGACTGATCTTGTCGTACTCACACTCCTCCTTGGCAATGTTTCGTCTCATCTGACTCCTGGAAAAGCAAGATTTGTATTTCATATTGTGAACTGTGAGTTAATGAGTGAAAAAGAAATTTGGCTAGTGGCTTTTTTAGGGGCATGTAAACACTGCTCATTGATAAGTGGGACTATTACCAGTGGAAGTCCAAAAATGAAAAGTTTGTAGACTACTGAAGAAAGGTCCCTAGGAGAGTGTGTACCACTGTCTCCACTGTTCATCTTGAGCTTTAAAAAATATAATGGATACACAAAGAATAGCATTGTGATGGATAAATGAGACTTTAGGCAAACAGCTGTGTAAATGATCAGCTCTGCCATGGAACGCTGGAAAAAAATCTCAATAAATCAAAGATTTGGATTCTTATATGTAGGTCTTTGACCAGAGACCTAAAGCCATAATGAGCATCAGTGCCATGCTTGTAATCCTTGCTACTCAGGAGCCAGGTGTATTGGCCACATGTTCAAGGACCTCCTTGAAGATAGCCTTATGGCAGTGTTGGCAAGTATGATTGCAAGTTTCCCATCATCTGTTCCATCCTCTCTACTCTCTTCAGCTTGTCCCCTGACATCAGATGTCCTCTTGAAAGACAGGCACTGGTGGCTTATACCTGTAATCCTATTTACTTAGGAGGGTGAAATCTAAGAATCATGCTTCAAAGCCATCCTGGGTAGACAAATCCAATAGACTCATCTCCAATCAACCAACAAAAAGCCAAAAGTAAAGCTGTGGCTCAAGTGGTAGAGCACCAGCCTTGAGCAAAAAAAGCCAAAGGAAAGCATCCTGAGTTCAAGTCTAAGTACCTGAACGAAGTAAAAAAAGAAAGATATTCTCCCAGGATTATTTACTTTGAGAAACAGATACACAGTCACTCCAAAGAAACAGCCCCAAATTAATAGCATTTTTAAGACGTTAGAATCGTGTTTTTGCTTTGTGCAGTATTTATTTTGTAGACAAAATAGAACTTGAGTGTCCTTCTGAGGTGAATTTCCTGAGCCTATCACACCCACCAGGATGAATGCTAATAAAAGCTAGACTTTATAAATTCCCTCAGGAGCTACAAAATGATGAAATCATTGCTCCATCAAGCGTGTTTTGATTTTTTTTGGTCATCTAGTTTTCCTCCCAAAATAGCTTATCTTTCTGGGGCAGATGATAAAAATCTAATTTCTTCTTAGGTGCTGGGTGCCTTTTTTAAAAAGCATAGATAGCTAAATGTGTCATTTTTGAAGCTGTTATTCTGAGTATGTCTTCTTTAATATGGGGTAAGTCTATTTCTCAATTGCTTACTTTGAGTCATCTTGTCCTCTTGAATTAAATATACAGACTGCAGGAAAATAGGTTTATTTTTTGCTCATTGAAACCTTTAGGATTTTGTCACCTTACATATCAATATTACAAATAACTATAATACAGTGCTATTTTGTAGTTGATATTAATCAACAGCAGCCACATACTCTCAAAGATAGGTTTTGTGTTTTAGGAATTTTCAAGCTAAGTCTCAATGAATTTGAATATACCTATAGGACAATGCTATTCCTTTCAAGCTCTTAGCAGATACTTTTTCAAAGGGTTAATTATTTCTCTCATCTACTGGGGGTTTCAGAAATGACTTGAACTGAAAGTTGTGATTACATTGTTATAAAGTCAATAATGGCTACAGAACATATTGATGATGTAATCAATGTGGGTATAGTGAATGGGAAGAGGTAGGTCCATGTCTGTGTATTTGTGTGTCTGATGGACCATGGGGCAGAAGAGAAAGCGGGAGGGTCTCAGGATATCCTTCAGCAGTTAAAAGGAAATTGAAGATATTCCATGGTACAATAATTGAAGATGTATAAGAGAAAGAAGCAGAAGGGAACTGGAGATGGGTCTTTAATAAATGAACTGGGCAGGAGAGTGTTTTGTTTCTTCTACTTTTTCTGTGGAAGGGAAACAGAATTAGTAGAGATGGACGGGAGAAAACAAAAAGCATCTCTGGTTTTGAAAGATATAAAAGGCATTTCTGGTGTGTTAGTAGGTCTTCAGAGAACAAGATAAATACAGAAGTGCTGATTGAATATTCATCCCTGCGTCAGCTGAGGCTCTCATTTCCGCCATGGCCCTACTTCTTCAAGCGGCTGAAGGTTTCAAATTAGCATCATATATCAAAACAGAATCTCTGGCTAAGCCACAGCTCTCCTCTATGTGTTCAGTGGTTGTATTTTTAGCCATGAATCACCAGAGTCTCTAGATGACAGACCTCCTTTCCTTCACTCCTTGCTAAGTAAATTTGTTTCTGATATCAGTGTTTGTTCTCTGCATAATGTCAAGCACATTTCTACAACTATTATGGATTTGTGATTTCAGACCCTGAGACATGAAGGCTGCTGAGATCTCCCTACATTTTTGCTTTGATTTCAAAATGATAAATAGTGTCATTTTTTGGAGACCAAAGGGAGAAGTATTTTTGCTTCCTTAGAGGGGAACAAAAAGTTCAGGAATTCTTTTAGTTAGCGTACAGCTAGGTCATGCTTTTCCTCTTCCTTCACTACCCCAGTCTGTTTTATGCTGCTGTAACAGAATTCCACAGCCTGGGTAATTAATGAGCAATAGCTTATTATTTGGTTCATGGCTTAGAAGCTGAGAAGTCTAAGAGTGAAGAAAGGCTTCTGGCGAAAGTAGTCTTGCTGTATCTCCCATGGTGGAAGACAGAAGGGAAGTGTGAGTGTGTGTTTTGTTTGTGTCTTTTTTTTTTTTTTTTGCACTCCCTTGCTGGTGCACATGCAAGAGAAAAAGCATGTGTGAGGGGGAGGGCAAACTTACTTTGATGACAAACCTACTCTCAAAATAAAGCCATTTCTGCATTCTGTGCATACTCTTGGCATTTATTAATCTATTCATCAGGGCAGAGCCCACCTAAGGCCCTATCTCTCAACACTCCCGGCACTGGGGATTCCAGGACAGGAACAGGACAGGAACATTTGCAAGCTGTGGCATTCATGGACTTCCTTTGCTTGCAAAAGCCCATCTTCCAGTGTTTTCCCAGGGTAGCTCTATGGTATTTTTTAGATATTTTTGAGATTCTGAAAGTATTTATTCTGTCCTTACATTTGATTCGCTATTTGTCCAAGTTTCAAATCCTAAGGGAAACTAATTTTCTCCTTAGAATTTGAAGAGGAGTTCCAGAACAAGTGGGGAAGGAAACAGCAGTGGGGAAGGAAGACAAGTAGGACCAAGGAGCATGTGGGAGACATGGTGTGCAGAGCCCCATGCTGCTCAGGGCTCTGAGGGCCAGGAGGAAGTGGAAGAGTGAGTCCTTGGCTCTCTGGAGGATGAGTAAGACAGAAGAGTGTAAACTAGAGAGGCGATGAGAGCAGCAGCTCTGAAGAGGGAAAGACCTTTTATTACCCAGAATGCCATGGGGTGGTGGTGAGTTATTTCTTGAAAGGGAGGAGGGAGATTTCTATTTTTGAGCCATCGTGATAAGGCCAGTTCTGTTTTAGAGGAAGAACTGGCGGCAGGGAGGAGGGTGGATTTGGGTGAGAAAAATGACAACTTTGTAGGTATTTATGAGCTCTGTAAAACAAGCTGGAGAGGAGTCAGTCATCTCAAGTGTCTTGGGATCAATACCTGAGTGACTTTCAACAAGCTAAGATTAAGGGATTGACTACAAGTGCAATTGTTCCTCCAGACCTGGTCCTTTACCTGCAGCAGATGACACAAGTGACATCATTACTTCCTCAGTTGCTCCTGCCAGAAGCTGCTAGTTATTTTTAACACTTTCCTCTCCAAATTACGCCCAATCAACTGCTTCTATAATAACTCACATGTCTCTTCTCTCCTTTGCTATTCCACCACCCTCCACCAAGCCCTCCAGAGCCTCTACACCTGTCCTCTTCTACAAAGCCCCTTGAGCTACCTTCAGGTCTCCCTGCCTTCCCTTCCTCCTGCTTAGCATGTGGAAACTGACAGTGCTCTACATGCTCCAGTTTCTATATCTCTTATCAGCTGGGCATGAACATTCACTGACTGAATGGATAGAGACAGAGATGGGGAGAATGATGAAAGGGGCATATTGATCAAGATGCATTGTACTTATAAACGGACACGTGGAATGATAACCCTTTTGTTCAGCTACTTAAATGTAATTTTTTTTTTTAAAAAGACAAAGCCCTATTTTGGGCAAGTCACTTTAATCAATATCCTTTGCCTTAGTTTTGTCATTCGTAAAGCTAGAATCATATTTTCCTCACTGGGTTGTTGCTAAGTTAAACAACAACATGTTATGTGGATAAAGTGCATTGAGCATTGAATAATACATTTGATCACTGTAAATAAGCCAAATTTGCAATTAGCACAGCACCTGATAAATGTACCCAAGACATAGCTGTTCATGAAAAGTCAGCACTTTAGGGTTCTAATTATCTTTGGTGACATTTTATTTCTGTCAGATTACCTCAGAACTCCATACCATTTCACTTGATATGGATCAGGCAGCTGTGCATAATTATTTTCAACACCATATTACTGCTTTAAAAAAGTCACTGCTTCTTCCAGTGCCTGTGAAATCAAGTTCAAATTCCTCAGCTTAGCATTTACATTTCCCATCTCTTCAGTTTGCATCTATGTTCCTGAGAAAGGAACCTCAAACAAAATTTCTAGGGTTTCTACAGAATTTGAGGATCTGTGCTAGGTGCTGGACATTTAAATTTATCTGTTGACTTATAAGATGTAATTTTGGCAATCAACTGCTATTGAATTTAAGAAACAATATAAGGGGCCACAATTTCTTCCTCCTCCTCTTTCTCCTTTTCTCCTTTTTTTAAAAAAATTTTTTGGTGCTTGTCCTCAGGCTTGAACTCAGGGCCTGGGCGCTGTCTCTGAGCTTTTTGGCTCAAGTCAAGCACTCTACCACTTGAGCCACAGTACCACTTCTTGTTTTCTGGTAGTTAATTGGAAATAAGAGTCTCAGGGACTTTCCTGCCTGGGCTGGCTTTGAACCGGGATCCTCAGATCTCAGCCTCCTGAATAGCCAGGATTACAGGCCTGAGCCACCGGCGCCCAGCAGGAGCTTCCTTCTTATCAGGTACTCGTTGCTCACAGTATTCCTAATGATTTAGAAGGCTGAGACTGGGAGGATTACAGTTTGAAGTCAGCCAGAGCAAAAAGTTTGTGAGACTCCAGAGCTAAGCAAGCTGAAAAGAAAACCTGTTGTGCCTCCTTTCTTGGGCCTTTGGGACATTCTCCAAACATATTATTATTATTTTTTTTTGGGTCCGGTCATGGGGCCTGAACTCTGGGCCTGGGCGCTGTCCCTCAGCTCTTCAGCTCAAGGCTAGTGCTCTACCACTTGAGCCACAGTGCCACTTCCGGCTTTTTTCTTTTTGCTTATGTGGTGCTGAGGAATGGAACCCAGGGCCTCATGCATGCAAGGCAAGCGCTCTACCACTGAGCCACTTTCCCAGCCCCTCTCCAAACATATTAAAAGCCAAAGCTAACCTCAGCTCCTTATCCTGCCTTAGGAGAGTCTCAGACATTCATTTACAGCCTGCCAAACTCTCCCCGAAAAGACTCATTTTGTGAATATAGACATGCAAACCAATTTCAGGTGTGTTGAGCCCATCCCACCTCCGCTGGAGAACCAGGCAGACAGATACGATACTTGGAGGCAGGAGAGAACATTCCTTACCTTAACATGCATTCCTTTCCCTTTCTTTTATTTTTCTTTTTTTAATTGTGAAAATACCATAATCCTTTCCCTTTCTTTTTTCTTTTTTTTTTTTTTGTCGGTCGTGGGGCTTGAACTCTGGGCCTGGGCGCTGTCCCTCAGCTCTTCAGCTCAAGGCGAGTGCTCTACCACTTGAGCTACAGCACCACTTCCGGTATTCTGGTGGTTTATTGGAGATAGGAGTCTCACGGTCTTTCTTGCCCGGGCTGGCTTTGAACCGTGATCCTCAGATCTCAGCCTCCTGAGTAACTAGGATTACAGGCGTGAGCCACCAGCGCCCGGCTAATCCTTTCCCTTTCTTATTCCTTACTCTAGGAATTGAATCCTCAAAGTCCATAGCAAACACTCTTTGTGATTTCTAACACTGAACTAAGAGAATTAATTTTGTGCACTACTTTTAAGTAAGGATCCTACATTGTCCTACAGCAAATTCTTAAACTAGGAAGACCAGAGAAAAGACCAGGTTACAAGAATGTAAGAATTTAGCATTCCAGTTTCTTTATACAGAAGCCACTAGAATCTGATTAATCTAGTTTTCACAAGCCTCGGACATTTTAAGGATATTTCTCATATGGATGTTAGTTACAATAAGTATAATACTGGCTTGTTATTCATGGTGGATTTAGCAATTCTCCATGTCTTTGAAAATGCAGAGCAATAAGCCAGGTGCTGGTGGCTCACGTCTGTAATCCTAGCTACTCAAGAGGCTGAGATCTGAGGATCAGAG
The DNA here is from genome assembly GCF_024711535.1 of Dipodomys merriami. Lineage (NCBI taxonomy): Eukaryota > Metazoa > Chordata > Mammalia > Rodentia > Heteromyidae > Dipodomys > Dipodomys merriami. The sequence goes on along the minus strand of NW_027202270.1, from coordinate 43,459,828 downwards.
TTCAAAACCAGCCCATGCAAGAAAGAGACTCTTATCTCCTGTTAACCACCAGAAAACTGGAAGTGGCTTGAAGTGGTAGGGCACTAGCCTTGAGCAAAAAGAGCTTAGGGATAGTACCCAGGACCTGAGTTCAAGCCCCGTGACCAACAGAAAAAGAAAATAAGAAAAGAAAATGCTGAGCACTGATGCTTTACAACCCCTGCTGAGCTCAACGGGGAAACATAGTCCTCAAGGACATGGAGCAATGGTGATTAACCTCAACAATTGTGACCTAGATCTATTCCAACAAATGGTGTGATCATAATTTCTCAATAAAGTATGTATACCCTTTGTGGTGTGTCCCTTGATGGAAGGGACACACCTCTGCATAGCGGAAGTCTCTCACTCATCCTGTGTTTCCATGGCTACTATTTAAGCCCAAAATGCACAGTGTAAGCTCACCATATGCTACTCGTTAATTAGAAGACTTGGAAACACTGCCCCAAACATTTACCATGGCAACCACCAGAAGTACCTTATTAGAAACATGGAAACCCTATCAAATGATCAAAATCCCAGCGTTTGATTCTTGTGGGACCTGAGACTATGGCCTGATCCCCATTTCTGCCTGTGGTGACTCAGGCTACGGTGTCATTTTTATGGTAGGGAAAAATGATATTACAGTTTCCTTGGAGGATTATATGAGCTATTTGTTTGAATGACCAATGCAATTTTGCACTCTGTTCATACTTACCTATGTGCAGGTGTGCATAGATATTTTCCCATTCTGTTCTACTGAGCACTTAAGAACTCCCAATCTTTATGCCCTCCAGGCTTCTGATTACTTTCCTGCCTCTTCTTCCTTTTCTCCCTTCAAGAATCTTCATCGTATGAAGAACATATATATATATATATTTACATACACACATATATGCATATATGTGTGTATATATGTTTGGCTAGTTGTGTCACTTGGTAAATTTAGAAAAGCATCTGAGCTGGACATGTAGTGCACATTGTAACCAACACTCAGGAGGCTAACATAATGAGATCCTGTCTCCAAAAACAAAAACAAAAACAAAAACAGTAGTGGAAACAAAACCAAACAGAAGTCTTCTTTAGTGAGGTCAGTTTTTCCATCCAAATGACCACAGAGCTTCCAACACTCCTCAGGGAATCATTCTAAGCCAGGTGCAGTAGCTCATGCCTGTAATCCTACTCAGGAGGCTGAAGGAGCAAAGATAGAAGCCCAAGACCAGCCCTGGAGAAAATCCACTTGACCTCATCTCAACAGAAGAAGATATCCTTGAACCATCCCAGCTATAAAGTTAAACAGAAGGACTGTGGTGTAGAAGGTGACAAAAAGTAAGATGCTATTTTAAAAATAACATAAGCAAAGAGGCTGGGGACATGGCTCAAGTGGTAGAGCACCTGCCTAACAAGCATGAGTCTCTAACTTAAAACACTAGAACTGAAAAAAAATCCAGAGACTATTCAGCTAAGTTCTCCATCATTTATTAATGATATTCCCTGAAAAGTCCTGTTCTTATACTTTTAAGTCTAATGGTTTGAACTTTAACGTGCATCAGAATCACCTGCAGGGATGAAATACAGATTGTTAGGCTCCACCCCTGGAAGTTTTGCTTCCATAGGGCTGGAGGAGCCTCAGGACTTGCCTCCCAGGTGAGGCCAGTACTACAAAGTCCAGGTATCCCTTTAAGAGCTAGTTTTAAGCAATGTTTCTTAATCCAAACACATGTTGGAGCCTCAGGAAGAGTTTCACAGCATGCATATCCAGAATCCTTCCAATACCAAGTAAGTCAAAACCTCCTTTGGTGTGGGCCATGGTTCCATCTTGCATTATTTTTTTAGAGTTTCTAATGCGTTGTCAGGGTGTGAAATACTGTACTGGAAGGAGCTGATCCAAACAGAGAGGAAAGTAAGGGTGAGATTCAACAAGCTGCTTTGGCTCAAAAGCACCTCTCTAAAGCCTACAGATTTGAGGATGCACATTTTCATATTTCAAAAGTCAATGGACAGTAATACATGTCACATGGTCCTGGAATTTTTTGGTATCCAAGAAACATTGCCCATGGTGCCTGTAAACTTAGGAGGCTGAGATCTGAGGATCACAGTTTAAAGCCAGCTTAGGCAAAAAAATCCCTAAGAGTCTTAATCTCCAATTACCAGCAAAAAGCCAGAAATGGAGCTCTGGCTCAAGTAGTAGAGCACTAGCTTGGAGTGGAAAAAGCCAAGTCAGAGAGAAAGGTCTTGAGTTCAAGCCCCAGTACCAGCACAAAAGGAAAAAAGGAGTTATATTAATAGAAACTTTTTATTCCTTGGTTGTTGCAGCTGGGTGGCTAGAAGTTAATGTAATTTCTTATGGTGAGATAAATGTCACTATTTGCTAAGGGAGAATGAAAATTTGCAGGATTTGAACACAGTGAGAACTTATAAATTACATGGCAAGTGTATTTCAAGAAAGTAATTATCAGAAGATCTCAGCTGAATAAAACTAAAGCTTCTCAATGAATCGGAGCTATAAATAAATATGGGCTTGGAAGGCTGTTCCTTGGTTCTTGCAAGGAGTCAACTGAGTCGTTCATAGTTTTTGTAAGATTTCTGAATTTTTTTAAATACAAACCATTCTGATTTTTTAAGTATTCTAGTTGCAAAAGTTAAAAACAGTGCCCTGGATTATTTTTCTGTAAAACTACTCAGCTGTCATAGGAGTTAGGTGACTGTGTTCTATTTTCAGTTTTGATTTCCTCTGCCTAGCATGGCACCTGGCACAGTGGTAAGATTTTTGGCATAGCTAACTCCAAACCTGGTCAAATAGTATTGTATCATTCCAGAGGAAATAAATAGGCTTTTTCTTTTCATTTGTAACCAAGTAATGTAATAGATGCACAGAGGTTAAAAGTCATGGTTTTTAACAAAATCTACTGGACCCCCAAGTTCTGCTGTCCAAATACACTGTCTGCTTTGACGTTTCTTCTGATATGGCTGCCCAGAATTGTGTGTGCAAATCACCACAAAATATTACCTTGATAAAAACTGACAGGTTGCTGGGTGCTGGTGGCTCACGCCTGTAATCATAGTGACTCAGGAGGCTAAGATCTGAGGATCACAGGTCAAAGCCAGCCCAGGAAAGAAAATGTGTGAGACTCTTATCTCCAACTAACCACCAGAAAATTGGAAGTGGAGGTGTGGCTCAAAGCAGTAGATTGCTAGCCTTGAGCAAAGGAGTTCAGGGACAGCACTGAGGCCCTGAGTTCAAGCCCCATAACTGACACACACACAAAAAAAAGTTTTAAAAAAACCTGATAGGTTTTAATGAAAACATCCCACTGAACTTAATGAAAATTTGTCAGACAAGAGCAGCTATCAAAACAATCTAAATTGAACCCCAAGCCAGCTCAGTCTTTGGGTTTTACACAGAGACTGAGGTGGAGTTAATCATAAGTGATTGATAATGAATTAGAGGTAAAATTTGGGCAAGTGATGGAGATGTGAAAAACAAGACGCATCCAGGTTCATGGTAGAGTTGCACAATTAGTTATACAAACAGGCAGTGTGTTATTTTTCCAGAGCATGTGAGTCTAAAAGAGCTGCTACCGAGTTTATCCTAGGTTTTTATTATCTTGATACATCAAATGTTCTATTTTCACCACATTTTGTTTTACATATTTTGAGGACTGACAGCCCTGGTTTTGGATGGTTCAGCAACACAGCTTTTCTACTCTACAATGGTGTGAAAGCAAGATGCATTCACTAGAAGCCATATATCACATTTTGAATCTTAAGTCTTTTTCTGGACTAGTGGGGCAGGAGACTTCCAATGCAATTTCATCTTAATGATAGTTCCAACCTAGGATGGGTTCATCAGGATACGACCCTGCTGTAACACACATGCAGGTTTAGAACTGTTGTATCTTCCTGGAGAGTTGAGCTTTTTATTTTTAGGAGGTGTTCCCTTTTGTATGTAGAACTGTGTTTGTTTTTTTAAAAAGATACAATATGTACTTAGACCAACCTACTTATTTACTGGGCATTTGTTAGCTGCGATTACTTTGCTGGAGTTCTTATTAGAATTTCATTTAGTACACAAGAGTGCTGCTCACAAATATTCTTCCTCTGGGTTTGTGACTGTGATTTCTCTTTCATTTTGAAAGTATTTCCACTTGGTATGTTATCCTCTTTCATAAAGGACTTATGTTTGCTTATGGACAATGACTAGGTCAGGGATATTAACCAATTAAATTTTCAATTAAAGATTAAAGAGACTCAGTGCCAGTCTGGCTCATTTCCATTTCCCCTTGCTCCTAGGCTTACTTCAGGGCTCCAAACCAGAGACAGAGACAACTGCCAGGGAGCTCTCACTGCTAGAGGAACAGCCATTATCTCTCTTCCCCATTGCTTTACCCAGAGCTCTGCTCAGCTTCTCTGCCTCTTCGGTTACTGGGTTTACCATGGGTGTTTACAAGTGGTAAAATAATCCCAAAATGCAGAGCTCATTTTTTTAGGGTTCTCTCTTTTTTCTTTTGGCATTACAGTCCTCCAATATTTTGAATACACCCAAACAGATGAAAAGAAAAGGTAATTTATATCCATCACTTATTTATTTATTTATAGCTGCTGTTGATTCTTAATCCGAATTAACTATATCACCATGTTAAGGTCAAAGTGATTGGTCCCCTACCCAGATCTTTTGGTAATAACTATTTCAAGTCCACTGATCTAATGGGTTCTTCTATCGGATTATAGAGGGAAGTAAGACAAGAAGTCTCCCTCCAGACCCTCAGGGTCTAGAGGGGATAGGGCTGTAACTCACTGGTAGATCATCTGTGTAGCAGGCATGAAGCCATAAATTTTGTCCTCACCACTAACCCCACAACCAAAACATCAGATTCTAATCCCTGAAACCTTTAAATATTACTTTATAGGTGGATGTTGGTGGCTCACACCTGTAATCCCAGCTACTCAGGAGGCTGAAATCTAGGACTGCAATTTAAAGTCAGCCTGGGCAGGAAAGTCCGTGAGACTCTTATCTCCAACAAACTATTAGAAAAAAGCCAGAAGTGGCACTGTGGCTCAAGTGGTAGAGTGCTAGCCTTGAGCAAAAGAGCTCAGGGACAGCACCCACGCTCTGAAATCAAGCTCAGCACTTGTATACACATGCCAAAAAAAGAGGACTCTATGAGGAGGTTACCAGGTAAGAGCAGAGAAGGATTTCACACCACATTGACAAAGTTAAGGAAGGACAGATACAAGACTGGAGTGATGCAGGACCTAGGGTGATAGCAGTCACCCAGAGTTGTAAGTGCTCTAGGAGAGGTATGCTCCAGCTAACATCTTACTTTCAAGCTCCCAGAAATCTGAGGACATGCATGCTGTTGTTTTAAGCCACCAAAATTGTGTGTGTTTGTTTTTTTTTATAACAGCCACAGGAAATGAACACTTAAATTATGCCAATTAAAGCTGTGTGTGTGTGTGTGTGTGTGTGTGTGTGTGTGTGTGTGTGTGTGTGTGTGTGTCCTGGGGCTTTAACTCAGGGCTATCTCTTACCTTTCTTGCTCAAGGCTCTTTCACAGCTCTACTTCTGGCTTTTTGATGGTTAATTGGAAAAGAGTCTCATGGACTTCCTACCCAGGCTGTCTTCAAACCAGAATCCTCAGATCTTAGCCTCCTGAGTAGCTAGGATTACAGGCATGAATTATCCGTACACAGCTCAAAGCCATTTTGATATCCTTTTCATAGCTAAGTATTCAGCACAAACTTGACTGATACAAATCACAAGTCCTTGCCCTTCAGAAATTTACAATCAGCTAGCATAAATAATTCTGCTTCAATAGCCGGGCACTGGTGGCTCACGCCTGTAATCCTAGCTACTCAGGAGGCTGAGATCTGAGGATCGCGGTTCAAAGCCAGCCCGGGCAAGAAAGACCGTGAGACTCCTATCTCCAATAAACCACCAGAAAACCGGAAGTGGCGCTGTAGCTCAAGTGGTAGAGCGCTCGCCTTGAGCTGAAGAGCTGAGGGACAGCGCCCAGGCCTGGAGTTCAAGCCCCATGACCGACAAAAAAAAAAAAAAAAAAAAAAAAATTCTGCTTCAAATAGACAGTAACAAATGAAGTACACTTAAAGCAAGAATCAGTAAAAGTATAGGAGAAGGAAAGAGTTATTTAGGCAGAGGAAACCAAGAAAGTCCTCCTAGGGTGGTATTTAAAGATCTTTTGATGGCTCTGAGTCCTCATTCATTGTATGTTTGTTGTGGTTGGTCGTGGGGCCTGAACTCTGGGCCTGGGCACTGTTCCTCAGCTCTTCAGCTCAAGGCTAGCGCTCTACCACTTGAGCCACAGTGCCACTTTCAGCTTTTTCTGCTTATGTGGTGCTGAGGAATTGAACCCAGGGCCTCATGCATGCAAGACAAGCACTCTACCACTGAGCCACCTTCCCAGTCCCCATACATTGTGGTTTTTATGGAGAGTTTCTTTGCTTTTTTCTTGTCCCAATTGCTTTCATTCTATTTAACAAATGAATGCTATAAAATAGAGTTTAAGAGTATCCCATTATTCTTCTACTTCTGTTTGTACTCTCATCGTGTTTGACATGGCTTTGGAGAAACAAGCCACCGAGTAGCCACAGGGATGACTGACATAGCTATGTTCACTGGTTCTATATGGCTCCCAGGGGCAGGATCTGACTTGCAGAGAGAGAAGGGCAGCTGCCAATAGCTGAAAAGGTCCATTTTCAACGTGATTTTGTAAAAAGCTGGACATAGTAATGCTTCTTTGTGTCTGTGTATCAGAATAACCAAGTTGAAGTGAAAAAGATTCACTCATTTCTTCTTAGAATACAGTGCAGCCTGGTCTATATCCATGGAGAGTCAAAGGGAAAGCCCGTTTATAATCTCTTAAAAAAGAGGTGGCATTCCAGAGGAGCCCACAAGAGGGCAGTGTTATAGGAAAGATGATTTCCATGTGTTGGAGAGCACTTGCCTGTGAGGGCCAGCAAGATTCTTGGTACATATCCAGACTTAACTTCTTTAAAAAGAAAATGCCATTAAAAAAAATGCCAACTCAGATCCCACAAACCCAGATGCTTATGCATTATACCATCTGATCAAACAAACTGCAAAGCCATCTCTGTGTAAAAAAAAATATAACCTTGTGTAGACAGCCTCCCTCCCTAGTCTAACACTTTGGGAGCATTTAGATTTAATCCTGGTTGTCAATTTTAATAATGCTTACTAAGAAACTTTGAATGGATCAGATGTGTCAACACATACCTGTGATCCCAGCACTCAGAAAGTTGAAGCTGGGCCAGGCGCTGGTGGCTCATGCCTGTCATCCTAGCTACTCAGGAGGCTGAGATCTGAGGATCACAGTTCAAAGCCAGCCCAGGCAGGAAAGTCTGTGAGACTCTTATCTCTAATAAACCACCAGAAAACTGGAAGTGGTGCTGTGGCTCAAGTGGTAGAGTGCTAGTCTTGAGCTGAAGAGCTCAGGGACAGCACCCAGGCCTAGAATTCAAGCCCCACAACTGACAAAAAGAAAAAAGGAAGAAAGAAAGAAAGGAAGAAAGGAAGGAAGGAAGAAAGAAAGAAAGAAAGAAAGAAAGAAAGAAAGAAAGAGAGAAAAAAAGAAAGAAAAAAAGAAAGAAAGAAAGAAAGAAAGAAAGAAAAAGAAAGAAAGAAAGAAAGTAAGTTGCAGCAGGAAGGTGATAAGTTTGAAACCACTTTAGGCCATCTGACAAGACATTGTCTCAAACAAAGCAAAATAAAATTGAAACAAACCAAACCAAAGAAGTGCAGAATGTAAAAATAAACACTCCTTGAGTATTCAGCACTGGATTTACCTTTACCCTGTTTGTAAAAGAAAGATTCACTCAGGCATTGATGGCTCAGATCTATAATCCAAGCTACTCAGGAAAGCTGAGGATCAAAGTTTGAAGTCAGACCAGGCAGGAAAGTCCATGAGACTTTAATCTCCAATTAAGCACCCAAAACAGCTGGAAGTGGCTCTATGGTTCAAGTGGTAGAGCACTAGCCTTTAGCAAAAAAAGCTCAGGGAGAGCGCCCAGGCCTGGCACACACTCACACAAAAAAGATTAAAGAGCCAGAAACTGTGGCTCACACTATAATCCTAGCAACTCAGGGAGCAGAGACTGCAGGACCTCAATTTGAAGACAACCAGGATAGACAAGTCTGAAAGACTTGTCAGACTTATCCAAATCACCAGCAAAGTTTGAGCAGGAGGTGTGGCTCACGGGTAGAGCACCAACTGAACAAATCAGTCAAGTGAGCATGAAACCCCTGAGTTAAAGCCCCAGTACCAGCCTTCCCCTTCCCCAAAAGACTGAAGACTATTTATAAAGCAGTTGCTGTACAATTTAAGTGAAGCATAACGATTCCAGGTTTTGCTTTCATAAAGTTGAGTTTCTATGCCTATTTACAGAAAGGGGTCCAGATTACATTGGCATTGAGAACTGTGGGCTTTTAAAATAATGTTTTTGAGAAGCCTCTGTGTTCACAGGCAGCTGTAAGAAGTAATAGAGAGCCATCCAGAGGACCATCCTTCCCTCCCCCTCCCTGCATGACATCTTACAAAACTACATCTTGTCAGTAGAATATTTTGTCCTGGAGATCAGCATTAAACTAATCAGCGTACAGGACATTTCTACCTTTTCCCATTGCTCTGAAGCCATACCCATTTCCCCACTACTCAACCTTTGGCAACCAGAATCTACCCTCTATTTCTAGAATTTATTTATTTTTTATTTTTTTTTCTGTTTTTTATGTGGTGCTAAGGAATTGAACCCATGGCCTCATGCACGCAAGGCAAGCACTCTGCCACTGAGCCACTTTCCGAGCCCTAGAATTTGGTTATTTTAAGTGTTATACCAATGGAATCGATCAAGTTACAGTGTGTAAACTGTTTTTCATGCAGCATAATTCCTTAGGGACTTAGTTGTTGTTGTTGATTTGTTTTTCTTTGTTCTAGTACTGGGACTTGAACTTAGGGCCTGGGCACTGTCCCTGAGCTTTTTTGCTCAAGGCTAGTGCGCTACAACTTGAGTCATAGCTCTACTTCTGGCTTTTTGGGGGTTAATTGGAGATAAGAATCTCACAGACTTTCCTGCCCACCAGAAAGTATCTTTTGTAGCTAATCTTTCAAACTAGGCTCCAAAAAAACCAAACCAAACCAAACCCATGTATAACATTTGATTGTTTCACCTGAATCTTTTGCTGTCCCTCTCCTGTTTGTATTCTCTCTTTTCTCTCTGTTTTCTTTCACTCTTCCCTTTCCTTACTTCCTCTTGGCTTTATTGGGTGTGAATCCCAAGTCCAATTCCCCACATGCTCTCTGTCACCAAGGCGTGGGGACTTCCTTATCCCATCAGGAATGAAAACCGGCACCCCTCCCTGGTGAGGCGGGGGCACAGTGCCCTCCCGGCCTGGCATGGTAAGTGGTCTGTCTATATTCCCCGGGCCCCTGGCTGGCACAGGGAAGGGGTGAGACTCATGCATGAGAAACAGGCCTGGTGGGTTCTTGTTCTCCAGTAACATCAAAATCATGCCAGGAACCATGATTTTAAAGAGTTTAAAGAGTCAATTTTATAAAGAGAAAGTCAAGGCCACTCAGAGGGATGATCAGCAGGGCCTAGAAACCGGTTGTCCCATTGTGTGGTTCCTGGCTATTGCTTTCTGTTGCCTCTTTTCTCTCCTCCCTTGAGGAAATCTGTCTGATAATGACTGGTAGGTTTAACGGAGACCAGATCTTCTCGATCCAGGGTGGTGGCCACAGGATGGACGGCTGGCCTGGGCTCTTGATAGGTTTGTTTGAACTAGGCTACTAGTTCAAACACTCCTGGGTGTTGTTCAGAGAAAGAAGGGTTTAGCCTGACACATGCCAAAACCCAAGGCCCTCCCTTGGGTGGTGGCCACCAGTGTGCAGTGGGGTGGGGGGAAGGAAACTCTTGGATGGTGGCTACTGGTGCCTAACTGGTGCTCTGATATCCTTCAAGACCACCCTGTCTTCTATGTAGTTCTCCGGCGTGCCAGGCTGCCCTTTCCCAGCCAGAGTTCTGTGGGAGAGAGACAAGGATGACACTCATTTAACTAGTTTTATTGTATGCTTTGAAGTGAATTCTTGCTTAATTTCAGGCAGCTCACAAGTTCTTTGTGGTGGTAGACTTGGCACACACATGGTCCTCATTTGGCAGATTTTCAGCGTGTACCAGTTTCAGTTACTACAGTTATATTCACAACATCACAGCTCAAGTTTCAGTTACTGTGGGGCTGTGGTTTGAATAGGTTTTCCAAAGTTCACATATTAAAAACTCAATCTCCAAAGCCATAGTGTTGAGAGGTAGGACCTTTAGGAGGTTTTTCCCTCATGAATGGATTAATGTCATTGGTGCAGGAGGGGGTTATTATGAAAACAAGTTTGGAGCTGGGTATGGTGGCTGTTTAGCAACTCTGGAGGTAGAGTCCAGGAGGATGGCTGTTGGAGACCAGCCCAGGCAAAAGTTAGTGAGACCCCATCTCAACCCATAGAAGCTGGATGTAGTGGTGTGTACCTATCATCTTAGCCATGTGGGAAGCTTAAATAGGAAGATCACAGCACAGGTCTGAGCTAATAGTGAAATCTTAGTCTAAAAATACTAAAGCACAAAGGGCTGGGAGTGTGACTGGAATGGTATAAGGCTTGCATAGCAAGCACAAGGCCTTGAGTTTAATCCATAGTTCTCTCTCTCTCTCTCTCTCTCTCTCTCTCTCTCTCTTACACACACACACACACACACACACACACACCACACACACACAAACTACAAATTAGAAAGAAAAAAAGTGTGCTTGTTCCCTGCAGTAAACTTTGTTATCAGAAAAGACTGTAAACACTATTCAAAGCTCTCTTGATGATTGTGTGTATGTGTACATGTGTGTGCGTGTGCACATATGTGCGCACCAGTCCTGGTTCTTGAATTTAGGGTTTGGGTTCTGTCCTTGAATTTCTTTTTGTTCAAGGCTGGCACTCTACCATTTGAGTCACAGCTCCACTTCTGGCTCTTTTTTGGTAGTTATTAGAGATAAGAGTCTCACAAACTTTCCTGCTTGGATTGGCTTTGAACAGTCATTCAGATCTCAGCCTCCTGAGTAGCTAAGATCACAGGCATGAGCCACTGGGTGCCCAGTAATGGTTATTTTGTTTACAAAGGAATGAAATAATTTTCACAATTTCTTATTGCTTAAATTCAATAAACTAAAGGCTAGTTTTGATTTTTTTTGGGGGGGGGGGCTGAACTCTGGGCCTGGGCGCTGTCCCTCAGCTCTTCAGCTCAAGGCTAGTGCTCTACCACTTGAGCCACTTCCGGCTTTTTTTCTTTTTGCTTATGTGGCGCTGGGGAATTGAACCCAGGGTCTCATGCATGCAAGGCAAGCACTCTACCACTGAGCCACCTTCCCAGCCCACATTGCTGTTTTTTTTTTTTTTTTTCATTTTCACTTTTATACAATTGTAATTGCCAGCGACAGTTTTAATGTTTTGATGAAAATTGCCAAATGTCATGGAATGCTCACAATCTTACTGAACTTCCTAAGCAGTCTGCACATTGTCAGCTTGCCCTGGGTCATTTTATGTTCTGTAGTCCTGCCTGTGAGTAAAATCAACAAACTGATGTGTTCTCTCTTTTCCCTATGTCTGCCTGCCATCTGCTGGATGTGACCGGCATTAACACAATGGTCCAAAGGCTGTCAGGATGCCAGGCCTAGGAGACTCCTACTTTTTATTCCTCTCTGCTCTCACACAACCTTACACAACCCCCACCCCAGCAACCACCACTACCCTGTTCCCCCACAGGGAATCACAACTTTCCCATCTGAAACAAGGCTACTCAGGTTTGTTACAGATCGTGCCATTAGTAATCACATCATGTACTGAATTCTCCTAATTGAAGTCTGTGCTTCCAGTGTAACCTGATACAAGCCTACTATTAGAGGGAATGTTGGAAGTTATTCAGTTCAAATGTAGACTAATGCCAACTTCTACTGCAAAACTAAAATATCTTCTAAGTTGGAAATGCAAGCTTAGAGGCCATCATCTTTAAGCCCGGACTGAGTTTTTGATTTACATCAAAATTTTAACTGACATTTTCTCTTTGGTCCCATTTTGTCATTGTCCACACTAGGGGTACAATGCCTTCAATGTGTTTAGTCCTAACAGCTACACAAAGTTGTCTCTTGTGACTTATATGAATGGCTATAGTCTTTCTAGAACTTTCAGATCTGCTTCCAGGCTATTGGAATTCTTCTTGCTTGCTTGCTTTCTTGTTTCCTTGCTTCCTTGCTTTTTGTCAGTCATGGGGCTTGAACTCAGAGCCTGGCACTGTTGCTGAACTTTTTTACTCAATGCTAGCACTCTATCACTTTGATCCACAGTACCACTTCTGGTTTTCTGGTGGTTAACTGGAGATGAGAGTCTCATGGACTTTCCTGTCTGGGCTAGCTTTGAACCACAATCCTCAGATCTTAGCCTCCTGAGTAGCTACGGTGATAGGCATGAGCTACTGATGCCTGGCTAGGCTATTTCAATTCTAAAGTAGTTCACTAATCTTTTACTCCTCCTTGTATCCTACTCTCACACTTTTCATTGTTAATTATTGCCAATTATTGCAATCTAAATTCTTTACCTGGTTTGGCATAGATAGGTTCACTGAAATTTCCCCCCAAATAATTGTTAAGTGAGTTATGTATACATACCCTTCTATGGTCAATGAACATGGCATGTTGGTCAACAATAGACCATATATGCAATAGTGTCCTGTAAAGATCACATGGCCTAAGGATGCCCTGGCCACAGTGAATAGGCATACTCTATGATGTTTGTTTGGTAATGATGTCACCTAATGCTGTGTTTCTCAGAAGAGTCCCAATCATTCATTTCCAGGTATTTCATTTCCTGAATGTGGGCAACCAAAGTTATTACATAGTATTGAGAACGAACTGGGATGTCGATGGAAAGCTGTCAAGCTTCATTTTTGCCAAGAAAGGAGATATCAGCTAACATTTAGGATTATGGAGTTAAAACTATTTTATCTAGACTAGGTTATGGTCGCTCACACCTTTAATCATAGCTACTCAAGAGGCTGAGATTTTGGTTTGAAGTCAGCCTGGGGAAGAAAAGGTGGAGAAACTTTACCTCCCATTAACCAGCAAAATGACAGACTAGAGATGTGGCTCAAGTGGTAGAACTCCAGCTGTGAGTGAAATAGCCAAGCAAAAGTGCTTCAGTACAAGCATATGTACAACAAACCTTTTATGTGCTTACATTGTATGTCATTATTAAAAGGATATTATTTAGATAGTAATGCAAATACATTTATATTTATATAAAAATCTAGTCATGGCCATATTTATCCCAATATATGCTATGTTGAGACAATAAAAATTGTAGGTTAAAACAAAATTGAAAGCTATTATCATAAAACTCTGAAAGTCTCAACTGTTTGGTTTAAAACCATGAGTTTTCAGGTATCAATAGTCAATTCCAAAATGTATGAAAGAAAAAGATAAGTTCAGCCTGTCACCAGTGAAACTTAATAAACAATGTGACCTACTAATACATATGCATTTTTTTTTCACAAGAATTCTATGGGCTGGCTACATTCTCTGCTGGCTACAAGGAAGGCTAATATTGTTTTATATTTGGAGAAATGAAGACGATGGAGAAATGGAGAGATTAATCTTATAGTAGTTCTGGGAAGAGAGCACTAGGGCCACTGATTTAACTTCAGTATGGCAGTCATTTTTATTTTATTTAAATTTTGCTTACATATTCTGTAAAAGTATTTTGAGAGCGGATGAGACTTCCTACACATTTTTATGTCAGCACTTGAAATTTTCCTAATAGGCCAAATAATAAGTAACAAAGCATGTAAGTCATATTTAAAATACTGACTTTTTAATGAAAACCATTTACATCACTCTGTTCTAAGTAGAAGATATAAACTGAACACCAGGACACATTTATATGCACTGACATTAACTCTAAAAATATATGAACAGCTAGGTGCTGGTGGCTCATATCTATAATCCTAGCTACTCAGAAAGCTAAGATCTGAGGATCATGGTTTGAAGCCAACCAGAGTAGGAAAGTTCATTGGACTCTTACCTCCATTTAATCACCAAAAAGCTGGAAATGGGTCTGTGGCTCAAGTGGTAGAGTGCTAGCCTTGAGTACAAAAGTTCAGGAACAGTGCCCAGGTCCTGAGTTTAAGCACCAGGACAAACACAAAGAGGGAGGAGGAAGAGGAGAGAAAAGAGGAGGAAAGGGTGGAAGTCCTAAGACCTCTAGATCTTCTATTCCAAGAGATCAACAACTGTGTAGGCAGAACTGTTGTATGTATCACCAACAACACTTCCTGGGTGCCAGCCACTCTGGAATGTGGATGTAGCACATCTTAGCACATCACTGAAAGCATTGTTGCTGTCATAGAAAAACTTCCTGAAAAATTGCCAGGGATGTGGCATAAAACTCCTATCTATGAAAATTGAGCAACTAGTTTGCCTTGCTATCATTTGCCTTCACAACAGCTGTCACAATGCAGCCAATACAGTGTCTTCCACAGAGGGAGGAAAAAAGAGATGAAATGTGAGTAATGAAGAGCAAAAGGCTCAGCAGGTGCCCCTAGTCTTACCTCAAGGTAGCATGGCCCTAGAAATTAGTGGGGCTCTGGTGGAAGACCCCAGGTCCTGGAAGGAAAAGACGGAAAGAGTCAAAGGTTGACCTACAGTGACAAACAAATTTGAAGATGAAATGCCTAGGGAAATTCCAGCTAAAGAAAATGTGAAGGCATACAAAAACGCCACAGGAGACACCAATACACCTCATGGCAAGGAGAGAATTGCACAGCCAGCTGGAGAGGCCCCAGGAACTGCAGAGCCTGGGACCCACGGAAAGGCCCAGGAAAGAAGCCAAAAATGGAACAGGACAGAAAAGAAACTGGGGGAGAAAGAGACCCAAGACAGAATCCCAAAAGGCCAGAAGCCAAGTTTTGTTTTGTTTTGCGACTTATATTTTCTGTGGGGACAAGCTACCCAACACCCCTAAACAAGGATGAAAAAAACCCAACGCAAACTGATCCAGGCAATCTAAAAATCACTGGCTTAATCAGAAAGAAACTTCACAATCACCAGAAGAGCTTTTTGAAGACAGTCTGGCTGGTGAGGTAGGCTTGGTGTAGCTTAGTGTTACAGCCTTTGCTAAGTATGCTCAAGGCCCTGGGTTCCATGTTCAGTGCCACAATAAACAAAACTAATTAAAAAAAATACTCCGTTTGAGGATAGCGGAGTATATCTGTAATCCCGGCATTCAGGAAGCTAAGGCAGGAGGATCCTGAGTTTGAGGTCAGTCTGGCTATATAGCAGAACTTGTCTCCAAAAATTATAAAATAAAGACAATAAAAAACACTCAGATCCTGATCCTCTTTAATCTTCTCCAAAGAATGTGGCTGAGACCTAAATGTTTTGAGAAATTTCCGTGACTGTCTTGTGTTCCTATGTGTAAAAACCAGTGGTTTGAAGTCAAATCTGTTTTTAATTGCTCTTCTGTGTATTCACTAATGTAGCAGAACAGGAATGGAGTTCTATTTTCTTATTATTGAAGTATAACATTTGCCTCTGGAACTAAACCTCACTGAATGGGTTCATCTCTTTCAGAATTCCTCTCAGTTAGCACTTCATGATGTTTCCAGTGTTTTGAGGCCTCCAATCTGCTCCCAGTATTTATGACCTGGTCTTTTCCAGGACGTCTATCAGTGGAATTTCACAGTTTGTATCTCTTCTGGTCTTTTCTTCTCATTTAACATAAGGCATTTGGATTTTCCCAGGTTGCTGGGCAGGCAGAAGTTCATTGTTTTGGTGCTGAGTTGTACTGCATTTGTCCACCTATCATTTGGTTTCTAGTTTTGGGCAGTTATAAAGTCATTTTATATATATATCCATAATCAGGTTTTGATTTTATTTCTTTTGGGCAAGAGCCTATGGGATGGTAGCTAGATCATATTGCACTATATTAGGAAAGTGCTCAATTGGATTCTAAGTGGCTGTATGTTTATAATCTTCATCAGTGAATGTATGAGAGTTCTTATGCTCCCTCTCCTGGACAGCATATAGTATAGTTTTTTTTTCTTTTAAAATTTACATTCTGACAGGTATGTAATGATATTTCAGTTTTTTGTTGTTGTTGTTGTTGTTGGTCGTGGGACCTGAACTCTGGGCTTGGGCGCTGTTCCTCAGCTCTTTAGCTCAAGGCTAGCACTCTACCACTTGAGCCACAGCACCACTTCCAACTTTTTCTGCTTATGTGGTGCTGAGGAATCAAACCCACAGCCTCATGCATGCGAGGCAAGCACTCTGCCACTGAGCCACCTTCCCAGCCCTTAGTTGGTTTTAATGTGGTGTTACATGTAAGGAAGTTTTGTAGCTGGGTGCCGGTGGCTCACACCTGTAATCCTAGCTACTCAGGAGGCTGAGATCTGAGGATCACAGTTCAAAGCCAGACCTGGGCAGAAAAATCCATGAGACTCTTTTTTTTTTAATTGTGAAAATACACAGGGGTTACAGTTACATGGGCTAGATAATGAGTACATTTCTAATCAAGCATCGTTGCTTCCTTCTTTGTTTCCCCTTCCCATCCCTTTCCATCCCCCCACCCTGCCAAAGCTGTGAAGTTCATTTTTTGACATAACGACATGTACATCTCATTGTTGCAATGGGTCCACCTGTATCCCTAGTTAAATGATTTGTTATGCCCTTCACCTCCACAAACTGTATCAACATCAAATACAGTGAGAGCAGTGGTTATACCATGGGGGAGGGACATACAAAGCAACAAAGAAATCATCTTATAAATATGTTAGAAACAATTGCAAGAAAGAAAAAACATTTGAATACTTATCTTGGGGTTCATTTCACCTAACATCAATTTATCTGACCTTTTCTGCTTATCTCAGACATATGCTAGTTATTGCAAATAAGGGAAACTATGGGACCTATGTTTCTTTGGGCCTGGCTTACTTCACTTAATATAATTTTTTCCGAGTCTTTCCATTTCCTAACAAATGGGGCAATGCCATTCTTTCTGATGGAGGCATAGAATTCTATTGTGTATATATACCACATTTTCTTGATCCATTCATCTACTGAGGGGCATCTGAGGGGCTCCATATCTTAGCTATGGTAAATAATGCTGCAATAAACATAGTTGTGCTGGTAGCTTTAGTATGGTCTTGTTTGTGATCATTTGGGTAAATGCCCAAAAGTGGGATTGCTGGGTCATAGGGGAGCTCTATGTGGAGTCTTTTGAGGAACCTCTATACTACTTTCCAAAGTGGTTGAACAAGTTTACACTCCCACCAACAATGAAGTAAGGCTCCTTTCTGTCCACATCCCCTCCAGCATCTGTTGTTATTAGAGTTCTTGATTATAGCCATTCTAACTGGGGTGAGGTGGTATCTCAGTGTTGTTTTGATTTGCATTTCTTTTATGGCTAGAGAGGTTGAGCATTTCTTCATGTGTCTATTGGCCATTCTTATTTCCTCTTCAGAGAAGTTCCTCTTTAAGTCTTTAGCCCACTTGTTTATTGGGCAGTTGTTTTTTTGAGGATTTGTTGTTGGGGGATTTAATTTTTTGAGTTCCAGGTATATTTAGATATGAGACCCTTGTCCATTGTATGGCTAGTGAAGATCTTCTCCCAATCTGTGGGCTTTCTATTGATCTTGTTAGCTATGTCCTTTGCCGTGTATAAGCTCTGCAATTTCATGCAACCAATTTGTCCAACCTTTCTTTGATTTGTTGTGTTTCTGGGTCTCTATTAAGAAAATTTTGGCCTGTGCCAAGGAGACCTAGGGTTTCTCCTGTTTCATCCTGTAATGTTTTCAGAGTGTCTGCTTTGACTTCGAGGTCTTTGATCCATTTTGAGTTGATTCTGGTGCAGGGTGATGTATAAGGATCTAGCTTTAGTTTTCTACAAGTAGTTAAACAATTTTTTCAACACCATTTACTGAAGAGGCTGTCTTTCTTCCATTCTATCTTTTTAGCTCCCATATCAAAGATTAGATGGCTATAGGTCTGTAGGTTCATTTCTGGGTTTTCAATTCTATTCCATTGGTCCTGAGGTCTGTTCTTGTGCCAGTACCAAGCTGTTTTGATTACTATGGCTTTGTAGTAGAGTTTGAAATTTGGTATTGATATTCCTCCTCGTTTTTGCTATTCAGGGTCTTTTATTGGCAAGTCCGGGTATCTCAACTCCCACTCATGATAATCAGGTGACAGAACAGATCATGAATAATCCAGAGGAAAGTTTCCATGAGACTCTTATCTCCAATAAACCACTAGAAAACCAGAATTGGTGCTTTGGCTCAAGCAGTAAAGTGCTTGCCTTGAGCTGAAGAGTACAGGGACAGCACCAGAGCCCAGAGTTCAAGCCCTACGACTGACAAAAAAAGAAAAGAAAAAGAAAGTTTTGTTTATCTTTTTGATGGTTAATTTAAGACACAAATCTTACAGACTTTCCTGCCTGTGCTGACTTTGAACCACAGTCCTCAGATCTCAGCCTCCCAGGCAACTAGGATTACAGGCATGAACCACTGGTACTCAGCTAATAGCAGTTATTTTAAAAGGCTTGCATGATAGTTCTAATATCTGAGTCATCTGAGTTTTGTTCTGTCAATTTCTTCATCTCCTGAGAGTGAGTTATTATTTTCTTGTCTTTTTGTTTGTCTCATTTTTTGACACAATCTCTTATTATAAAGCTCAGGTTGGCCTTGCATTTGTAGTCCTTCTGCCTATATCTCCTGAGTGCTAGGATTACAGGTGTGTACTATCAAGCTTCTGTTGTCATATTTGACTGAATGCCAGAAATTGTAGGACAATAGAGATGGAGGTGACTTACTTGTATGTAGAAATGAGCATACGTCTTTGGAAAGGCTATTTTGTAGGTTAATCTAGTGGCCAGTTGAGCAGGTTTTATGGTTAGCTTTAGTGACTACTGGCTTCAAATCCTTGGAGCATTAGCTTGTTCTTAGGTTAGGTCTTTGCTGCCTTACCTCTGCTTTCAGCCTTTGCTGTAAACCTGCACTGTGGAAGGATCTCCATACTACTGACTTTGCTCGTTACTTAGAACTTCAGAGTCTTCTTGTATTCCCATGTCAGGGATGAGGATCCTGAGATCCCTATTCTGTGACAGTCAGACTGTCCTCAATCTTCGGTAAGGTTTGTATGAGACTTCCTGCATCTGTTTAGTGTGGGAAACCAATGATTTGGTATGTGAAGCCATGAACTCTCTGCTATGGGAATTATGTGGCAGAGGCTCCAAGGGTCAGGTGGGTCCTTAGATACATTGTGTGGAGAGGTCTGAATTCTGATCTCTCTCAGCATGAATCCCAGTGAGCACAGCAAGGTGGGAAGGGAATGAGGTCAGGGAAAGTCCTGGAGGAGGTCGGGATCCTGCAAAGAGGATTGGAAAGAACTGGGCCAGACAATCACATGGTGGTTTTTTACTTAGTCAGGATAAAAAAAAACAAACAAACTTCTGTCTTGCCTTCCTCTTATAGTAAGGCTGATGTTAAGGACATTTTACTCTTCCTAAGTGATGGACTTGGTGTGAGTTCTGAAGCCCAGTACTTCCTTGCTCAACAATGATGGGGAGCTCTTCTTTTCCCTTTCCCTAGCTGTAGTAGACATACGCCTTGCCCTGAGAATACAGGTTTCTGTCTCTTTCCAAGTGCTTGAGGCTTCTGTTCCTGAAGGAAACATCTAAGGGCTTCAGAACACAACTACAGCACTGTGTTCCCCTCCTCCAGCAGGTACCATCTGGGAACATTCCCCCATTCCTCACTCAACCCCGGTCTTTCTGGTGAGTACCCAATGAAACTCTAAGAAGATCCTGTAAGTGCATTTCTTTTGTGTCTATAGATGTCTCGAGATGCCAATATTGCCACAAAAGTTCAGATTTGTTCAGTTTGTTAGGAATTTTCACTGCATTCTTCTTCCTTGGTGACAGTGAAAATCACAGCATCACGTGTTTGCTCCAGGTGAGCCAGAGCACGTGTCTATGTTGTTGGAAGATCTCCAGCATTCAGGATATTAGGCTGCTTTGTCACCTCAGCCACATGTGTTCCTGAAAAATTATGATTTAATTTTTATTTATTTATTTATTTATTTGGTCATGAGGCCTGGGCGCTGTCCCTAAGCTCTTCAGCTCAAGGCTAGCGCCTCTACCACTTGAGTCACAGCGCCACTTCCAGCCTTTTCTGCTTATGTGGTGCTGAGGAATCGAACCCAGGGCCTCATGCATGCAAGGCAAGCACTCTACCACTGAGCCACCTTCCCAGCCCCTGATTTTATTTTTTGTCTGTGATTTATTTTTTCTTATTTCTAGAGTTGGAATAATAAGTTCTTGTTGGCTTTCTATATCCTAGGTTAGAGGTAGAACTCCATTGTAATTTCTTTTTGGTGGGGACAGGATTTGAGCTGAGAGTTTCACACTTGTTCTACGACTGAAGCCACACCCTTAGCTCTTGTGGGTTTGGTTTGTTTTTCAGATAGGGTCTCACACTTTGCCTAGGCTGGCATTGGAAGATGATCCTCCTCTTGGTACTTCCCAAGTAGCTGGGATTATAGACATGTACCATTTCACCTAGCCTTTTACAAATATTTTCTGGGGGACAGCACTGGGATTTGGACTCAAGGCTTCATACTCGCTAGACAGGCTGAGTCAGGCCTCTAGCCCTCTTTTGCATTATTTTTTGAGGTAACATCATGCTTTTTTTGCCAGGCCCACACTTGGACTACAGTCTGTTTATTACACACCTTTTTGTTGTAGGTGGGATGACAGGCATGCACCACTATGCCCACCTTCTGAGCTGGAGTCTCAAAGACTTTTTTTGGTCCAGACTGGCCTTGAACTGTAATCCCCTGGATCTCAGCCTCCAAAGTAGCTAGGATTGCATTTTTAAAGACATCCTAGATACTAACATTTCACAAGTTTTCAGTTAGGCTTTTCACTATCTTTGATTTCATCTTCATGTTTGGGACTATGGAAAGGCTCAAGTATGGTGCTTGCCATAGTGAAAAGTGCACATAAATTCTTCCATTACTCCCGCAACCTACAAGAAGCATGGTGTTTCTCAGTCCATTGTGAGCAGAGATGGTGCTGATCAAGAAATAGTTGTTTCCCCCTATAGTGGAGACCCATGGAGAAGAATGGGCCTCCTGGGAACTGTACTTCGCAGCTCACCTACAGTCAGGTACAGCTCTGTAATGGTGTTCTACCAAGAAGACTGTCCAAACATCTGACTGACAAACTGTGTTGGGAGATTTTTTTTATCACCTCTACAGTTAACTGTAGATCATTCATGAGATACTCTTCTAGGCCCTACCTTTTATGTGCAGGTAAAGAGTAAACACTAAAACTTTTACTCACAGGACACTATGTTGGAAATGAACTTTACAACTTGGAGGCGGGATTGAGGGGAAGGGAAAGGGGGAGAAAAATGAGGGGGGTAACAATATTCCACAAGAAATATACGCACTACCTTGTGTAGGTAACTATAACCCCTTTGTACATCAGCTTGACAATAAATTAAATTAAAAAAAAAACTAAAACTTAGATGAAATTTAGAAGACCATTTTTAAGTGTTATAAAGACTTGATCTACTGTGTTGGGAAAGGGTCTGAGGTAGTGTCCTTGTTAATAGAAAAGAACACCAGGATTGATTAGCAATAACTGTCATGGCCAGTGAGGTAAGAAGGATGGCTTGGGTTCAACACTTCTGTCATCCCTTGGCCTGCAGCCAACCCCTTGGATGGTGCAGAGGACTGTTCCTAGAAATACAACCCAGGTTTCTAAGTGTCAAGCAAGAGGAGTTAACCCCCAGCAACCTCCTTGCGATGGCTCTTACCTCTATGAACTGGTTTGACTTATTCAAAGCCTTTGTAATGCAGTTACAAACGGAATGTAGCCTTCCCTTTGCCTCAATCCCACTTATTTAGTTCAGGAATCAGGTACTTTTCACCATACCTGAGCCTTTCCATAGTCCCAAACATGAAGATGAAATCAAAGATAGTGCAAAGCCTAGTTGAAAACTTGTGAAATGTTAGTATCTAGGATGTCTTTAAAAATGCAATCCTAGCTACATTGTTTCGTCTTTCTTTGAGATGATGTCACTATGAACCCAGACAGGCCTTAAACTTGTGATCCTCTTGACTCAGTCTCCCAAGTGTGGACCATGGATGAGGGCCACCATGTCACATCCTATTTAGTCACTGTTTGTTTGTTTGTTTGTTTTTTTAGTGGCACTGGAGTTTGAACTCAGATGAAAGTATCCTTTTAATGGAGTTCAGAGCAAGAGCCTAGACATTATTAGCCTTTGTCCCCTTTCAGTGGTCCCTACTGAGCTTCAATTTCATGACATCATTTGAAGTGTTTATTTTTATTAATGATTCTACAATTTAGATTTCTAAGTAAGTGTATCAATAAGCATCTTTGTAGTTTTCTGTATACTGTAAACATGAATTTTGGTATGAATTTCCATAGGTAGGCTCTGGATCCTATTACTTGTTTATGGAAATCTTCAAACACTTCCATTATTTGTTTTGAACTATTAAATACAGTTTAAAACAAGAGCTGTAGAGGAAGCTTAATAAAAGTGAGCCATTTTGGGGCTGGGAAGCTGGCTAAGTGGTAGACTGCTTGCCTCGCATGCATGAGGCCATGGGTTCGATTCTTCAGCACATAAGCAGAAAAAACCAGAAGTGGCACTGTGGCTCAAGTGGTAGGGAACTAGCCTTGAGCTTAGGGACAGTGCCCAAGCCCAGCATTCAGCCCCCATGACCGATCCCTCCCCCCAAAAAGTGAGCTTTTTCAAACAGCTACCTTTCTTTGTACCTGAGTATTTTTAGATTTGTGACACTCCTACCCTCCCAGCTACTTGTGGAACTAGGGTCTGTCTTTGCCATACTTAACTCCTTTAGGTGAGTTTTTTTCAAACTAAGACCCTGGATACCAAGAGGTCTGTGAGAGTGGTAGGGGGTCTTTAAGCTTTCCAGTGTTTCATCCTTCTCTTCACATTCAGATTCTTTCTCACAATGAAGCTCAGGCATGTAAACTTAGAAGTGGCATTCCCGTCTCCATCAAGACTGGACAGCATTCCACTCAAGCTCTCAGCCCAGATCTAGGCTGCAACCTGAGATTCTGGGCCAGAACCACCTGGCAAAGCTGTTCTAGGTTCCTGACCCATAGAATTCATATGGCATAATATATATACATTGTTTTTAGCTGTCAAGTGTCAGAATTATTTATAATGCAGAAGTAGATGACTAAGTACAATGTGGCCATAACAAAAGCTGTATGCAGACAAGAACTTCACAAAAGATAGCTAAGTAATCATGAGCTCAAAAGGAGTTCATCATTAGTCATCAGGAATATACATATTCAAACTCCAGGATAATACCAATTCTACACCCACCAGAT
This sequence comes from Dipodomys merriami, assembly GCF_024711535.1. Taxonomy (NCBI): domain Eukaryota; kingdom Metazoa; phylum Chordata; class Mammalia; order Rodentia; family Heteromyidae; genus Dipodomys; species Dipodomys merriami. Next base: position 43,436,312 of record NW_027202270.1, on the reverse strand, counting down.
AGGTTAAAATTAAAAAAGTTCGACAATTCCAAGTTTGGGGTGAGGATGTAGAATGATTGGGACTCTCATAGATTGCTGGCAGGAGTATAAAATGGTGCTACCACACTATGATAATGAAGTTTACATAGACCTATCACCATTGACACAGAAAGTACTGTGACAATTATACCAAGAGAGATGATTTCATAGACCTAAGCTAAGAAAAAAAGTACATGAACATTTTTAGCAGTTTCATTCATTATAGGTCTAAGCTGCAAATATCCCAAATATTGTGATATAGCCAAGCAATGCAACACTATTTCATATGAAAATAAATGCAACACACATAGAACAGCTTAGAAGGATCTCAAAAGCATTATTTTGAGCAACCATAGTAGATGCAATATGGTTCCCTTGATACATTATTCAGGGCCAGATAAAATCAATCTATGATAATAAAACTGTGATAGTTACCTGGGTTAGTAAGTTATATTGACTTAAAGGTTGGAAGAGTGAATTCTCTGGAGTGATGGAAATTTTTATATGGATAGTAGTCATACTGAGTTATACAGATGTACTAAAAGGTCCCAAAAACATACTCTTAAAATGTATTCACAGCTAGGTATGGGTTGCTCAGGCTGGTAATCCTAGCTATTCAGGAGATTGAGATCTGAGATTCACAATGTGAACCCAGCCCAGGTAGGAAAGTTTGTGAGACCCTTATCTCCAATTAACCATCAAAAAGCCAGAAGGAAAGCTATGGCTCAAGTGGTAGAACACTAGCCTTAAGCACAAAAGCTCAAGAACATGAGTTCAAGTGCCCAGTCATGAGTTCAAGTCCCACACATGCATGCACAGACATACACACACTCACACAAAGATGTATTCAAGTCAGGCTTTGGTGACTGAAACCTAGCTACTCAAGAGGCAGATTCAGAGCCAGCCTGTTGAGATTTGTATCTTTAGTTACCAGCATAAAGCCAGAAGTGGAAGTGTGGCTCAAGCGAAAAAGGCAAGTGAGAGTACCAGGCCCTGAGTTCAAGCCCCAGTGTTGGCATATATATATATATATATATATATATATATATATATATATATATACATACAAAATATATATACAAAATGATACTTTATGTTAAGGTATAAAAAATCATACCTTATATACAAAAATGATACTTTATGTTAAGGTATAAAAAATCATACCTTGTGTTAGGGTATAATTTAACATTCCATGCAAAATATACCTTAACATAGTAAAAAGCCCCTAAAATCCTGTGATGTGTTGGGCCCGGAGATCACATCTTTGTCTCCTTTTCTGACTCCATCTATTTACATTCTTCCCTGGCACACTTTGGCTGACTTCCTGTTCCTTGAAATGACTGGGCATTGCTGCCACCTTGGGGCTTTATACTGGTCCGACTCTCCAAGCTACTCTCTGAACTCAAATATCCTCTCAAGATCATCCTTTGGTTTGTAGTCAAGGTCTCCGGTTGTCATAGCGATGAGCCTCTGGAAAACACACCTGGGGCAAGGATTATGTGTTGATGCTTTCTGTGGGAGCTGCAATCCTACACAGCTCATCACTGCCTATATTAGTTTTCTAGGCTGCTATAATAAAGTGCCATCAGCTAGGTCACTTAAAACCAGAGTAATTTATTGTGTCACAGTGCTAGAGGCTAAAAGCCCAAGTCAAGGTATGGGTAGGTGGTGGGTGTTCTTATAGAAACCAAAAGGAGATCCCTTTCTTGCCTCTTCTACCTTCAGGTACTTGCAACAACTCTTCGTTGGCCTGAAGATAAACTGTCATTTCAATCCCAGACCTCCCTCCCCCATCACAGGGCCATCTCCCTGTGTGACTCTTTCTTTTCTTCTTGTGAGGACAAAAAATTGTATTGGAGATGGGTACTGGTGGGTCACTCCTGTAATCCTGAGCTATTTGGGAGGCTTCTGAGTTATTGTCTACCTCTAGATCCTCCAGATACAACTAGTACTTTTAATTGACAAGTGCCCCAAATATATCTTCTCTACTAGTTGTAGAATCACTTTTTTTTTTTTTTTTTTTGCTGGTCCTAGGGCTTGAACTCTGGACCTCACACTTTTGCTTGGATTTTCTTTCAAGGCTAGCACTCAACCACTTGAGTCACAACTCCACTTCTGGTTCTTTGGTTGTTAATTGGAGATAAGAGTCTCATGGAATTTCCTGCCCTGGCTTGCTTTGAACCACAATCCTCAAATCGCAGCCTCCTGAGTAACTAGGATTATAGGTGTGAGCCACAGATGCCCAGCTTTCCACAGTATTTTAAAAGCAAATATTAGTATCACCTAGTAAAAAGTGCTCAGATCCTTCTTATTAGTCAGTTAAGATTTTATATGGTTTACTACAAATGGTAAGTCTCCATTTTTCTGCATGCTCTTAATTTAATATAATCAGTATGACTTTTAGCTCTCTTTCCTGTACTTATTTTTTCTGTGGAACCGACTATAAAAAAGTAATCTATTTTTGAAATATGTAAGATCTTATATTGGATTATTGATGGAAAGAGTAATTGTAACAAGAGTAATTGTAACAAAAACGAGGAGACTTATGTTCTCAAATAAAATAAAATAATATTAAAAAAAAAACGAGGAGACTGCAATTCACTTGAAATTGTTTTTATGGTAATTTTTTCTGTTAATGTGAAAAGTGTACACAAGAACACAGGCAGAGACTTTCTGAGTTGAAGAATATACTATGTGTCACTCTCACCATAATAAAAAGCAGTGGCAGCTTGTTATTTCACTAGGATTGATGTGCTCCACGAGAAAATAGACCTAAGATTAAAGCAATGACATGGTGACATTTCCCTCATCCCAATTTTTTGCTCAAGGTCATTACTGAAACTTTCCTAACTCAACTTGAGGACAACATACACAGAACCCTTTCATAAGCTATTAGGGCAGCCGTGGTTTTGGTGAAGGAAGATTTGGCATGTGGTAGAAGGTTGAGCCTGATTGGTCCTTGCACCTAGTTTGGATTTGTGTATCTGTGAGTTATCATTCAGGGGTTCCTGAAAAATAGTCCCTTTCACAGATACCTCCTGAGTTGGTAGGGGGTCCATCCATATGGCACATGGATTAGATTAACAAAGTGTAACTGCTAATTTTCTTTATTGAGGTCAGTATGCTTCCTAAGATTACAGATGTGAGCCACTGGTGCCTGGCTTCTAATTGATTTTTACATGGTACAGTGATGCAAATACAAAAACAAAACAAAAACAAAAACACTGCTTTGCAAACTCACAAGGAATATATTTAATTTAGCATTGTAAATATTGAGGCCATTCAACATGGGTCATTTGTAACTGTTATAGGAACTATTCAAAAAATAAAATTTGTTATTGCAAATAAAATTTTAGCCTCCTACAAATGACTTAAGATTTTGATCCTAATACATAACTTCTCAAATGGATACATCTTCAGAATTTCAAAGCAAAACCACAAATTGGGACTTTTTATCATAACCCACAAATTGGGCCTCTCCTGATGAGTTGGTTTTAATTATACATTTCTTCTTCAGAGAGCTCAAAGGCCCACACAGCGGTACTTGTCTAGTGACTATAGGATTCCATTTAATTCTCAGGTGAACAGCCCTGTCTACAAAGGCAATTGTCTTGGTTGAGTAGGAGTGAATACTGAAGGTATAAGAAAATATACTTGATTCATAGTCTTCAGTTGCCTGAAGTACAGACAGATGTTAAACTGAAAATTTCATCTGAGGCACTGAAGCAGAATAGATATAATATTTATGAGACTCCAAAGTGAGACGCCAAGATGTAGGCTCTCAATCAAAGTACTAAAAACCAGGCTCACAAACTCAGAACTCTCCACCCAACAGAGGAGATAAAAAGTATTTAGGAAGTGGATATTGAGGAAAGGTTTTGTGAGTTGTTCATTTTATGTGTCAACTTGATTGGGCTATGGGGTGCCTAGATTAAACATTGTGTCTGGGTGTGTCTTTGAAGATTTTTTTCTGGTAGCAGAGAAATATATTGCCCTCTTGGGTGAGGTTGGAAATCATCCAATCTATTGAAGGCCTTGATAGAATGAAAGCTGGTGGAGGTATTTATCCCCCTTATCCTTGTCTACCTGTTTGAGCTGAGACATTTTGCCTCTGTCCTCTGATTGGGATTTATGTCATCAGCATCTCTGGGTCCCAGGCCTTTGAACTAGATGAATTATACTATCTTATTTTTTTCTTTTCCATCTTCCAGACAGCCTATTATGGAACTTCTCAGCTTCTCATAAGCATATATGATTAAGTGCTTACCCTATGATAGAATTTCCAGGGATGGGAAAATGTGCGGCTCTACCGTATTTCTTTTAGTGTATTGTCAATCTGTATATTGTAGTTATTACCCAGTGCTATATATGTGTAGCTTTCAAGTGAAGAATAACAGAGCTACCAGAGTGTGAATGGAATAGATCGTGACACCCAGCCTAAAATAGCTTTACTAGGAAGCATGATGTCTCAAAGAGTTCCATTCCTGTCAAATTTACAATTTACTGATGTTAAGGAAGGCCCTTTAGTATAAGGGATTTCAAAGGCATATCACTAGGTCCCTGAGAAATGTAGAGGTCACTTATTATTTATCTGTATTGCACAGAGAATGGTAACTTTGAAACCACACTGTGTCTTTGCACCTGTGTAAAATATCCCACAGCCATTGTGTTTAAGTGTAGTATCATTGGTTTTTATAGATGTGAAAAAGAGTCTTAGCAAAGTAATTCACTTAAGACTCAACTCTTAGGTGGAAAATGGAGCTACAGTTTGAACTTGGATCCCTACCTCCAAATTCCTAACTTTGAACCTCTGTTCAGATGACCAAAATGCACCTTGAACATTAGGCAACTTGTAAGAATCTACATGGCACTAATAGACCTGAGTTATATAATGGTTGTTTCTCATTTTTTTTAGAAGTTTCTAGAGAGACTGTTCCTCGGTCTCATAGAGATGCCTTGAACACAAAAGTTTCGGCCTTGAGTTGAAGCCCCAGGACCAGCATACACACACATAAAAATACCAACAGATATGAATTTCACATATCATTATATTTTAAAGAATTCATAGTTTGTTGTAGAATAGAATCTTCCTGCCTTTGCCTCTTGGAATGTTCTAGCCTGCAGCAAAGGGACTAAGCATCACTCCTCTGTCCCTCTCCTACCCGCCCAAAAAAAACTCAAGCCTATAATGATATTTAAGTAAATTATAGATTTACATTTTTTATTAAAATATAATGGTATTATTATTAAGGTGTTGTACAGAGGGATTAACATTTCATAAATCAGGTTCTACTTGGTAGCTCATACCTGTAATCTTCACTATTCAGGAGGCTGAGATCTGAGGATTACATTTTGAAGCCAGCTGGGCAGGAAAATCTGTAGGACTTTTATCTCCAATTAACCACACACACACACACACACACACACACACACACACACACACACACACACAATCCACAAGTAGAGCTGTGGTTCAAGTAGGAGAGCACTAGCCTTGAACACCAAAGCCCAGGCCTTGAGTTCAAGCTCCAGGACCAACACACACACACACACACACACACACACACACACATACACAAACACATATCAATAGGTACAGATTAAACTGTATTTTTAAGCTATGCATAGTTATTTGTAGGATGGAATCTTCCTGGCATTGCCTCTGAAGCTTGAATGAGTCAACACACGTACCCAGTGCTACACAGTCTCTAAAGCTTAGTGTAGGGCACTCAAATGGTAAATATTTGAAGCACTATGGCCTATTCTGAGCCTCTTTGTAATGACATGTGATGGTCTGTCTTTTGTTCCTCCAGCTTTCAATATTCTGAAGCTTTTAGTGACCTTGAAACATTTCAGTAGCTCTCCAATGAGACACATTTCCGCTTCCATACTTGTATCATTTCAGTAGCTCGCCAATGAGACTCATTTCCTCTTCCAAACTTGGATCATAAGTACTTTCTTCCTATGGGACAATGTATTATTAAATATTAGAAATGAACAGGGCGAAGGTCAACTGAGGGACGAGCCCTGAGCAGGGAGATGCTGTCAAGGAACACCGTGGCAGGTCTGAAAGCAGATCCTGGCTATCAGCGAGGAGATGTTTTATTTGAAATACAGGCATTGCAGAAAACACCTTGAGAAAACATCAGCAGCACCTGGTAGCAACCACAGAACAAACAACCAAACACTCCCCAAACCAAGTGAAGAAAGCAAAGCTATGTTATCTTCTTCCATTTTGTCTATTCCCAAATGTCTATCAAAACAACGCTTGGTAGATGGCCAAAAGCTTTAACTTGACCTCAAATTCCTGCACAACCATCTTCGTGAAACTGATTTTTGGCAGGGTGTCACCAAACAACTTCGAGGCACCGCGTCTGCTGCGGACGCCTGCAGGAGATGGCAGGTGCCCACTCTCAACACGGGGTGAGGGGGAACGCCACGCGGGCAACCACCCAACTTTATGGGGTGCCTTGGGAACTTGGCCTGAAGTCGCTTCATTTGTGTTGCTTGGGGCTTCCACACCTGCACCCTTCTTTCTTAATTGGATTTCTTCTCATCTGGCAAGTCCTGGAAACCCAAGGAAATCCGAGCTGCCGTCATCTGCCATCTCGCAGCCCCCACAGGTCCCTCGCCTCCCTCCTGCCCCCCACTCCTCCCAACCCTTCCGGGCAGAGGCCCAGGGGTCCCCATCCCAAGTCTTCCTAGCCGCGCCCCCTCCCCCCCCCCCTCCGACACTGCCAAGGTGAGGCCGAAGCCGCCGGCAAGTTTTGACAGCTGCCCAGGAAGACGAATGGGTTTCTAAGGAAACCGAGAGGCAGCAGCCATTTTAGTGGCATTTCCTGTATGAAAAATATATGACACCGACCCCCGCCCCCCCCCCCCACGGCCCCGCGCTCCCGGGGCGCCGGACGGCGGGTCCCGCTCCCTAGGTCCCGAGTGGAGGTGGGCCCGGCCCTTCGGGGAGGCGGCGGCCACCTGGCGCAGGTGGACGGCCAGCGCGGGCCCCACCTCCCGCACCCCGCAGCGGGCGTGACCGCGGGGCGCCCCGCCCACCCCACCGCGCGCGCCGCAGTGCAGCGCGGCCCGCCCTCCCTCCCTCAGTCCCCGCCGCTGTCCCCGCCCCGTCCCCGCCCCGCGGGACGCGGGAGCCCGCAGGAGGGGAGCGGGGGGGAAGGACGAGGAGGGAGGAGGAGGAGCGGGGTCCGCGGGCCCGCGGGGGCACAGGCACTGGAGGCTGAGCGACCGCCGGGGACACCGCTGCCCACCATGGTCGCTGCGCACGCTGCCCATTCCCCCTCCTCGGCCGAGTGGATCGCCTGTCTGGATAAAAGGTACCCGGGCAGGGTCCCCCACCCCCGGGGCCGCGCCGCGGGTGCTGTCGGGCCCCCGGGCCGGGAGGCACTGACCGCTGCGGGCGCGGCCGCCGGGAGCCGCAGTGGGGTCGGCACCTGGACGCGGCGCGGCGGGGCTGCGGGGCTGCGGTCCTGGTCCCCGAGCCCCGCGCATCCAGACTCCCCCCCCCTTGGTGGGGTGTCACCTGCGCGAGAGGATTCCACGTGGCGCGGAGGTTGCGGTGGTGCGGGGGGGCCCCCCGCACGGCCCCTCCTCGCGAGCCCCCGTCGCCCCGCGGCCACCCCGGGGGTGCGCTCCTGCGTGGGGGTTTGATTGGGTCCGAGCATCGCAGGACGGAAGGATGGCTGTGTGTGGCCCACCATTTAGGCTGAAGTTTTCAGGAGGGCGGGGGCTCAGGCAGGTGCAGAGTCACATTCTTTCTCTCTCTCTCTTTTTAATGTTCCCGAAAACAAAGTGTGAGGGACGCAGCTGGGCTGTCAGATTCCTTGCTGAAATCCACAGCTCCAGCCCCCCCCCCCCCCCCGTGCCTGGCTCAAGGTCTGTGTTGGGAAGGTCACGCGAGAGGCTGCTTTCCTCTCCAAACCTGCTTCTCTAGGAAGAGTCCCTTACGCTAAACACACCAGCCCCCCAGAGCCTGTGCACGCTCCACAGCCCTCGAAGGGCGTGTGTGTGTGACAACGGATTGCAATTGTTTCCAGGCTTTGGCAGCCTAATTTTCCGTTTGTCCAGATTGCAGGTTTAACAGTAAACAGTACCCAATATGTTAGCAATTAGAGTTTATTACCGGAGGAAAAGGTGAAGCCTATGAACTTTCAGGAACTGAGCTAGAAATCTTGCTCAGTGACCTGCCTCTGAATTCCGGAGTGTGGAAAGCAATGATTCACATCTTGCAGCTACCCTGCAGGACACCTCTGTTTACATTTGGGTGAAATATTTTGTGCTCTGCCATATTGAAAAAAAATTTCAATTAACAGATTCATAATCGGATCAAACTTGGGAACCTTGAGTGTGATGTGCTGTGTGCATACTCTATGATAGGCCTTTGATGAAAAATACTAATTTGAGAAAAGCTTAATGGAGCTCCTTTGAGTAACTCAATATGAGAAATAATTTTGACTTTATATTATCACACAGTAGCAAAATTTTGGGGGAGAGGGAGGGAGGGCATTGTCCTATTTGTGTCTAAAATGATGCATACTAATATTAGAAGAATTGCAGGCAGTAAATAGTAAGACAAGTGAAGTGATGGGTTTATTCATACAGAATTATATAAAGAGGAACTAAGAACAGATTTAAGTGTAGAGCTTGCTAATGTGGTAAGTAATCTACATTTAATAGTTTAGGAAAAGTGAATTATCAAACAAGAGATAATCAAGATCTTACATCTAATCTATAAATAGTACTGCTTCCTCATGAGTGAAATTTTTAGATAATGAATAACACTTCTATTTGTAGAACTGCCTGGCATGTCATTTTTTTTTTTTGAACAGTTGGTAATTCACTGGAAACCCTGTAGTGGATAAGTACTTATGGTAAAATCAGAGCAATACTAATACAAGTGGGTTCTGACTGGCTCTGTCTTTTCACAATGTGCTTCTGCCTAAGTGGTGCAATGTAATGCTGCCATTGATAATGGGGGAAAGACTACCAGGAGAAACCAAAATCCTCCACAGATACTAAGTCTAGCATGAGCAGAGAGCAAATGAATGGACAGATCAATGAGGTGAGGATTTGAAGCTTAGAGCTTGTCATCAGTTCTTGGACTTGTCACTTTTACTTCCTTGAGTCTCTGAAAAATGAGGCTAAGGCTCTCTCAGGCTTACCTTGAAGGGATGAGTGGACAACTTGAAGAGGAGCGTATGGCTCTGAGTGCTTTTAAGCTGGGAGGTTGTGGTATAAGCAGTTTACTTTGTGGTCCTGGGACCACCTAACTTTTTCTGCTTCTCTGCAGTGTCCTCACCATAATTCCTATGCAGAGCAGCCAATAAGGCCCACCTTCCCAGAGGGGTGGAGGGGATCAAGGGGTGCAGTGGAGGTTGAACTTGCTTTTTCACTTAGATTGTTTATTTTTTGCAGACAGGGGAAAGGATGAGTGCTGATGGAAATGGGTTAGTGGGGCTGCTGCCTTCATTCAGTATGACTGGCAAGTGCAATCTCAATTCTCCTTCCTAGGCACTGTGCTGGTAGTGGAGATGTGGCACAGATGAGAGTTCCTTAGTGGCCCAGAAGGACGGGGGTCTGAGTGGGGGAAACTCCATAAACAACTAACCACCATATGATAGTAAGTGCTTTAATGGAAATGTGTAATGTGCTTTGGGAATACAGAGAGTCATCAGGTCTGCCAGGGAGGCTCCCCATGGGTTCCTGCCTGGCCTCAGAGGTGAGGAAGATTTTACCAGGCAGGGAGTAAGAGAGAGCAGGCTACACGGAAGAGTAACTTGAGAGAATGGCCTAGCCATCAATTTAAAATAGGCAGGATAGCAGTATACAAAATTTGCAAGTGGAGCAGAGAGTTGACAATATGTAGCTGTTGTAGATTGTGTTAAAGAAAGAAAATACAAGGGCCTGCTGTGGGAGAATGCACCTGCAATCCCAGCTCTGTGGGAGGCATAGGTAGGAGGATTATAGTTCTAGGCTAGACTCTGGGCAAAAAGCACAGGACTCTATCTGAAAAAATAAAACCAAACCCCCAAACAACAACAACAACCAGGGGTGGAATGAAGCTCACTTGCCTAGCAAGTACAAAATACTAGGTTTGTTCCCCCTACCAAAAAACCAGTTATATTGGCCAGACTTTGAGGATCACTGTTTGAAACCAGCCTGGGCAGGAAAAGTCCATGACACTCTTATCTGCAGTTAACCAATCACCAGACAACCAGAAGTGGCACTGTGGGTCCAAGTGGTAGAGTGCTAGCCTTGAGTAGAAAAAGCTCAGGATAATGCTCAAGCCCTGAGTTCATGCCCCATGATGAACAAAACCAAACCAAAAAAACCCCAAAGCATAAAGGTATAGATGTATGTTTCAGGACCCTGAGTCAAGCTGTAGTATCTTTCTACCCCCTGAAAAAAAGTGTATATATATATTAGTGGTACTGGGGTTTGAATTCAGAGCTTAGAGCTAGCTAGGCAGATACTCTGCTGAGCTATATCTCCAGCCCTGAAAAGCTTTTTATGGATATCAATTAATCAGTGTTTTAGAATAACATGAAACTAAGGAGATGAATGTCTATAAAAATATTAAAATAAAAAACATATGAAACATGGATAAATAACACTGCAGAGTCTTAGCACAGGCATTGTTGGAGCAAAACAAGCATACCAGTATCTCATGGATCTTAGTTTTTTATTTAAAAATTCAGAGATTGTTCACTAGGAATAAATTACATAGTTGTCACTATTTGTGATTGATGTATAAAGTGTCTTTATTTTTTAGTGTAATCACCATTATTTAATTCTATGAGAATATTTTTTCTACGAGGGGTAAAGTTTGCCACCTATGACTGGAGAGCTATTTGTAGGTCAGAGTTGTTGCTAGGAAGGAGCATTATGAAGGGACAGGGAGCACATGTGCTCACACATGTTTGGTAAATTGTCACCTGTGTTAATCATGACAGAGTAGGATTCAGTCAACTATGGCTTGTGGCCAGATGTGGCAGCTGCTTATCTATTTCCTATGCTAAGAATTTTTTTATTATTGTTATTATAAAGGTGACGTAGAGAGGGGTTACAGTTATGTAAGTCAGGTACAGTACATTTCTCAGTATAATGTCACTCTTTCCCTCACCTACCTCCCTGTTTTTCCACCACAATGAGTACTATTGCTGCATTTTATGAGAAAAGGGAGGGGGGGGGAATGACACTGTTCAAAAAGAAAGGTACCTGACTTATGTAACTATATCCCCTCAGTACATCACCTTTACAATAAAATTTAAATAAAAAAGAATGTTTTTTAAAAAAATTCTTGATTGGCTGGAAAATGTGCCAGAAAAGGAGTACTATTTCATGACCTAGAAAATTTATATAAAAAATGTCAGTGTTGAACCATGTTTATTCAGTTCTATTTTATCTATAAGTGGCTGCCTTCACATTTCAGTTTAGTAGTTAACACAGAGACTTGGGGCCTGCAGAGTTTTAAAACATTTACTGCATGAACCTTTACAGAAGTTCAATATGCCTTGCTCTAGATAGAAGCTAAGTGATTGACACAAAACCTTGGACATGAAAAAATGGTCTTCTTTTGAGAAAACTTTCACAACGTTTGATTTCTGATACTAGGGATTGAACTCAGAGCCTGTGCTCTTGCTTGGCCTTTTTGCTTATGACTGGAACTCTACCACTTGTGCCAGACTTCCACTTCTGGCTTTTTGGCTGGTTAATTGGAGGTAAGAGTCTCATGGAGTTTTCTGCCTATGTCTAGCTTTGAACTACAATCCTTACATCTCAGCCTCCTGAGTAGCTAGGACTATAGGCACGAGTCACCAGCATCCAGCTTAAGGCTGTAATCTTTTAAAAAGGCTGTAATCTTTATATATATATATGTATTCACATTTCATTAAAAAATACCTCATGGATGGTTTCTTTGCAACTTATCCCCAAAATAGATGGTATGTTAGCTGTTTTGAGGTAGTTGAATGAAAGAAATCAAATAACAAATTTGCCAAAACCAAAATTCTTTGTAGCACAAATGGTGTGAGAAGATGACTCAGATATCAAAGATGCATCTGACATAGTCCCACCCCTAAGGAATGTAGAAGATCAGAGAAACACACAGAGCAGAAACACTCCCCAGGGGGAGGCTGGTATCTTCCAGGCAGGTCCCCAGGGGTGATATTACCCTGGTAATTTCTCCAGGGCTCAGGGCTGGCCTGCACTCTTGGAATTCTGATTCGTCCGCACATCAAGAATTGATGCATCTTTCAGGGACGGATGCACTGGCACCAGCCTCTTGAGACCTTACAAACCAGACAAGTCATTAATTTGAGAATAGAATAAAGCCAGCAGCACCAGAGAAGTGGACATTCACTTCCTCTGGCTAATACATTCTTTGTGTAGGCAAGCAGAGTGGGGAATTTAGTTGTTAGCAGATGTACTGTTCATGCATTTCCAAAGAGAAGCAAATGTACCAGGGGGTAAGGATGCTTATGTCTTCTGGAATGCTCAGAGCCCTTCTTTCTTAGAGCCACGGAGCCTGGGAGTCCAATTCTAATCAGAAGAAAGATCTGGGAGAGCTTCAGGAGAGCTTGGCTGTCACCTCTTTAGTTAGATGACCATTACAAGTGCTCCCAGAGCACACTACTCAGTCTACCACTGTAATAACACAAGCCAGACTTGGTGGTAATTGCCTACTTACTTCTCTTTTCTCATCCCTTGATGTTAGTCCCTCTAGTTTATTCATCAGCAGTGCTGAGACTGTACAAAGCACTGATGCAAATGGGATGAGAAGGCTCTCTGAGCCCTCCTCCTGGGACTGGGGTGGCTTCTGCAATCATGTAGCTTGGGAAAGGATGTGGATAGGAACCATCAATAAATGTCCTTGTTGCTACTTCAAACCAAAGTTTGATGTGAATCAAATTTTTTATATTTATATATATGTTGTTATTGTAAAGGTGATATACAGAGGGGTTGCAGTTACATGAGTCAGGTAATGAATGATGTCACTCCCTTCCCTTGCTCTCTCCCAGTTTTTCCCTCTCATCCCCACCCACAAGTTGCATTTTCAGCAGTGTCTAGTATCACTGCTACATTTGCTTGCTCTTTATCCTATCATTTCTGTGTCCCCCTGTGTCCCCACCAAAGATAAACTTACAAACACGACAAAAGGTAAGGTAAAAAAGGTATCTCATAGTTCTCTTCAAATTTACTCTTTTAAAAATTCAATCCAAGCTGTGCACCAGTGGCTCATACCAATAATCCTACCTACTCAGGAAGCTGAGATCTCAGGATCATGGTTGAAGCCAGCCAGGCAGAAATGTCTGCAAGATTTATCTCCATGAACCAGTAAAAAAAAAACAGGCTGGGAGTGTGGTTCAAGTGGTAGAGTGCCAGTCATGATTGAAAAAACTGAGCTAGAGCTTGAAGTCCTGACTTCACATAGTAATCACATATTCGTGTGCATGCGCGTGTGTGTGCGCACACGCACACATCTCACTTTCATTTTACAAAACTTCAAAATATACAAAAAGAAGGGACAGCATGATGATTCTCCCACTCACCAACCACTATGAACTCATATAGTTCATCTTGCATTCTTTTCCTCTTCTTTCCTTTTTCTCTTCCTTCCTTCCTTCCTTCCTTCCTTCCTTCCTTCCTTCCTTCCTTCCTTCCTTCCTTCCTTCCTCCTTCCCTCCCTCCCTCCCTCCCTCCCTCCTTCCCTCCCTCCCTTCCTTCCTTTCTTTCTTTCTTTCTCTCTTTCTTTCTTTCCTTCCTTCCTTCCTTCCTTCCTTCCTTCCTTCCTTCCTTCCTTCCTTCTCTCTCTCTCTCTCTTTCTTTCTTTCTTTCTTTCTTTCTTTCTTTCTTTCTTTCTTTCTTTCTTTCTTTCTTTCTTTCTTTCTTTCTTTCTTTCTTTCTTTCTTTTCTTTCTTTCTTTCGGTGGTGCTGTCCCCCAGCTCTTCAGCTCAAGGCTAGCACTCTACCACTTGAGCCACAGCACACTTCTGGTTTTCTGAGTGGTTTATTGGAAATAAGAGTCTCACGAAGTTTTCTGCCTGGGCTGGCTTTGAACTGAAATCCCCAGATCTCAGCCTCCTGAGTAACTAGTATTACAGGTGTGAGCCACCGACACCCATTTTCTTTCTTTCTTTCCTTCCTTCCTTCCTTCCTTCCTTCCTTCCTTCCTTCCTTCCTTCCTTCCTTCCTTCCCTCCTTCCTTTCTTTCTTTCCTTTTTTTTGTACTAGTTCTGGGGCTTGAACTTAGGACCTGGACATCCTTTTTTTTGGTTGGTTGTAGAACTTAATCTAAGGGCCTAGGTGGTATCCCTGAGTTCTTTTGTTCAAGGCCAGTGCTCTACCACCGGTAAGCTACAGCTCCACTTCTGGTTTTCTGGTGGTTAATTGGAGATAGAATCTCATGGATTTTTTTTTGCCTGGGCTGGCTTTGAACTACAGTCCTCAGCTCTCAGCTTCATGAGTAGCTAGGATTACAGGCGTGAGCTACCAGTGCCTAGCCCCTGAGCTTCTTTTGCTCAAGTCTAGTGCTTTACCACTTTAGCCAGAGCCCCACTTCTGGCTTTTAAAAAGTAGTTTATTAGAGATGAGTCTTATGGACTTTTCTTTCCAGGCTGGCTTTGAACCGGAATCCTCAGATTTCAGCCTCTTGAGTTACTAAGTGTCTAAGCATGAGCCACCAACACTAGCAGATCTTGCTTTCTTTAAACACTCATTCATGCCCATCTGCCCCCAGAATTATTTTGAAGCAAACCCTACATGTGGAATTTCATCTGGAAATATTTTAGTACATGTCTAAAAGGCTAAGATTCTTTATAAATAAAACAATATCCTTATTACACATTCCAATATTGGACATCAATCCTCTAAAAGAACCAAATAACCAGTTGATGCTCAGCAGTCTCTATTTCTCTCAGAATGTTCTTTTTTTTCAGTTTGTCTATGTTAGGTATCAGAGCCCAAAATAAGTTGTATATAGTTGATATGTTTGTAGGTCTGAGCTTTCTCTTTCTTTCTGGATAATTATTTTTGAAGAAACATTTTTTTAATTTCTGAATTTTAATTGTTTCCCATGGTATTTCTTGAACATGTTCCTCTGTCTTCCATATTTCTTGACATTGATCAAATTCAGATTTAATTGTTTATATAGTTTCCATTGAGAGCCACATGCCAAGTAATCTCTTTCTGTGATGTTAGCAAGATATTGCTTTCAAGTTTAATGCTTGGCATCTATGTATTTACACAGTCTGGGGACATCTGATCGTGACCCTGAATCCATGGACACTCATGATAGCTACATGTGGAACAGAGGAGAACATAGCCTAATATATAATCAGGGCCTCTAACTTTGATCACTGTTAGATTTTAAGAAAGGAAATTTTATCCAGCTCTGGACTTCCTCAGATGGGGAGGGTGGAGGGTGAGGAAAGAGGAAGGGAAGAAGAGTTGCTCAAGGAACAGTTTACCACTGAGCAGGAAGTTAGTCCAGTATACCCTTGGCCCTGCTGCTGTTCTCATCCAGCTGTGAGCCTGATGGAGTTGGGTGAAATGGTGTCCTGCAAAACCAACACAGCCTCCTTGTGTTTGCTGAGTTCCTCTGGAAGGATTTCTGGCTCCACTAGTGAGAGTGGGCCAGACTTGCCCCTGGCTTTATAAGATCTTATAGTCCCTCCTTACAGTCTTGATTAGCATCCAAGCCCCAGGCACAGGTTTTTCCTGAGTCAGATTTTAGGTCACTTTCATGTACCTTCAGTAGAGAGGGAAAAGTTTCTCTCCATTGAGGTGAGAGGGAAGATGGAGGAGAGCAGAGAAGCCAGAGGAACAAGATGGAGATGACTGGGTGGGGGAATGAGCCAGAAGGAGCAAGCCACACATCTGAAGGAAAGCCGTGACTGCTGGAGCGGAGGCAGCATAGTCCTTGCTGGTTGACTCAGCTGCTGCCTTGTACAGCCGTGTGCACTCTCTGCCAGGAAAGAAAAATAAAGGGTACAGCTCCTCCCTTTTCTCTTCTCAATGCCCTTTCTTGAAGTATGCATCCATCTTTTTTTGCTTTATGCAGATCACTTAAATTTTCTTAGCTTATTTTCTAGACTGGACAACTATTTATGTCTCTGGGATATTCCCAGTTGAATGTCTCATTGCATTTTTCTTTTTCTGGTCCTGGGGCTTGAATTCAGGGTCTGGGCACTATCCCAGAGCTTTTGTACTCAAGGCTAGCACTCTGTCATTTGAAGCACACCTCCACTTCTGGCTATTTGTAGAGGTTAATTGAAGTTAAGAGTCTCACCAACTTTCTTGCATGAGCTGGCTTACAACTGGGATCCTCAGAGTGTAGCCTCCCGATTAGCTAGGATTGCAGGTGTGAACCATTAATGCCCAGCTTTTTCCTTGTGATATTGTGGCAGTCATTGTCTCTCTTCATCTGCCTCTGCTGCAAAGGCTGGACAAACAAAACCCTTATGTTCCCAGTGTCCCTTCAGGTCATGGGTCCGTGTGACGAATTTCTGGCACTGTGAATCAGCAGAAGTCTACTGGTAGCTTCTAGGAAAGGTTTTGCTTCATTGATAGAGGTATTTGATGTATCTTTCTTCTGTTTGTTCTGCCTGGGATTAAAAATCTGTGACCACTATTTTGTATTACAGAAGGAAGGACCAAGAGAAACATACGGCCGACCCCAGTTATGCTTCTGCTCAGCCGCTGAATCTAAATCTGTAGTTGTGTATCTTCAGATTTTTTTTTTGTTAAGAGAAAATACACTCTATTGTTTGCCTCCAGAGCCATCTTTAACAAGCTGGTAACGTTTTCTCTTAACCCTGTTCCCATTAGGTTTTTTCTTTTTCTTTTCCTGATTTATTAATGACATCATGACTCTCTTCTGTTCAAAACTTTGAAGTTACTAATGTTCTCTGTTCTGTCTCCTTTTTGACACGTCATTGATCACTAGTTTTCCTTTGGCCTTTCTATTCTCATTGTTTTTGACTTCTAATCTAGAGGATGAATACACTCAAATCAGCTATGCTTGAGGATCATCTGGATTTGAATTCAAATTTTATCACCTTTATCCCCTAGCTGTGTGATTTCCATTCTTCTAGCTATGAGAGCCAAGTGATTACTTTTTCTTTTTTTGGGGGGGGGGCCTTGAACTCTGGGCCTGGGTGCTGTCCGTCAGCTCTTCAGCTCAAGGCAAGAGCTTTACCGATTGAGCCACAGCACCACTTCAGTTTTCTGAGTGGTTTATTAGAGATAAGAGTCTCATGAACTTTTCCTGCCCCGGCTGGCTTTAACCGCAATCCTCAGATCTTAGCCTCCTGAGTAACTAGGATTACAGGCATGAGCCACTAGCGCCCAGCAGTGATTACTTTTTCTGAGGCTACCAGTTCCTATCATGATGACTGTGTTGAAGGTTGTGGGTTAAGAAAACAAGTGAATCTGAGTGGTTGTCTCTGAATAGAGAGACAATAAATAGGGCATGAGTTTGAGAGCTGGAGTTTTGATTTGGGCAAATTTTTTAATTCTAGTAGTTGCTTTATAGATTCTTTAGGATTTTTTAATATTGACTAACACTGTATGTGAAAAGTAGAAATTTTACTGATTTTTTTTTAAAGATAGGGTCTCATTATATAGCTCAGGCTAGCCTCAAACCTGCCATCTGCATGCTCCAACCTCCTAAATGCTGGGATTTCAGTCACGGGCCACTCCACCTAACCTTTTCTGATCATTATGTTTCTATTATTCATGAATTTGCTAGCAATATTTTCTCAGGGCCACGCTAATCTCTGTATTTTCCAATTTTAGTATATATACTTTCTGAAATGAGCACTATCTATTTTTCTTGCTTTATTACATTGACTAGGACTTCTAGGACAAGATTGAAGAAAAAGAGTGAGAATGGACATCTTTAAAAATAAATGATGTCATTTATTTTGACAGTGCTGGGGTTTGAGTTCAGGGCCTTGTGCTTGCTAAGTAGCTCTACAACTAAAGCTTTAATCACAGCCCCTTCTGGCTTTAGTTTTTTTTTTTTTTGATGGGGGGGGTTTCATATTTATGCCTAGGCTGGCCTTGAACCACTTCCTTTTTGTGTGTTTTGCATAGTCAGGATGATAGATGCATGCCAACATGTCCACTTTTTTTTTTTTTTTTTTTTTTTTGCCAATCCTAGGGCTTGAACTCAGGGCCTCGGCACTGTCCATGAGCTTCTTCTACTCAAGGCTAGTACTCTACCACCTGAGCCACAGCACCACTTCTGGCTTTTTCTGTGTATGTGGTACTGAGGAATTGAACCCAGGGCCTTATGCATGCTAGGTGAACGCTCTACTATTAGGCCACATTCCCAGCCCAACATGTCCACTTTTACTGGTTGAGATGGAATCTTGAGAACTCAAGATTGAGAACCTCAATCCTGATCTCTGCCTTCCCAGTTAGTAAGGATTACATGTGTGAGCCATTATACCAGGCTTAAAAGAACCAATTTGTATTTGATTCTCTGTTGTCTGAGAAATTCATTGATTTCTACTCATTATCTTTCCCTTTATTATCCTTACTTTGAGTTTAACTTGTTTTTCTTTTCCTGGCTTCTTAGAGTGGAAACTTAAGGTTACTATTTTGAAACAATTTGTCTTTACTAATGAAAACATTTGAACTATAATTTTTCATGGCCAACACAGAGAAGGAAGCACAATGATTTCATCATTGATGTTTCCAAACTAAAACTGTTATTGATAGAAAAAAACAAGGTCTGATTCTGGGACCTGTTGACCCCCTCAGCCTCAGGGAGAAAATACCTGGAAATATGATGAATAGTATTCCAATAACAATTAGCAATGGCTTTCATAAAGCTATAGGGACATTATGGAAGGGTAATTTTCCTAAAGGATAAATATAATGTAATATATACATGTATAATGTAGAATATATAATAGAATATATTTTATAATAAAAGTAAATGTATACATATGTATATATGATATAACTTTCTGATGGCTTGACATAAACCAAGGATGTTTATTAGGAAATTGTAGGGATAGATGAATTACTTCTCTTTCAGGAAATCCATAAGTATAGTTTTTTTCACATCTGATGCATTTGATAATGATTAATATGTTGCTGCAATAACTGAAGTAATATTTTCCAGTAAATATATGAAATGCTATCTTCTGTGTTGTTGGTTAGTTGAAGAATAATGTTTCTTTGGAGCCAGCCAAGTAATGTCCTCAAATGTTAACAAGACAAGAACATATGCTTTAATGGTGGTTTGCTTCTCCTTTGAGAGAATGTGGGAGGATGGGTGTTTTCTAGAGGAGAAATGTGCACGACTCAAACACCAGGACAGATGGCAATCAGAAGTTCATAGTTTATGCCATAGGTCATGGACCCATAGCTTTAAGCATGGAAACAAAGTTAATTGCATTGACATCTTAAAATACTTAACTGTGGGTGACCTAATTTTTATTTTTAAAAAAAACCTTTTTATTAAATAAAAGTGACTATAAAATCTAAGCATGAAAATAAGATGATTTGCTTTATAGAAATATATTAGTTGGTTAAAAGTTCAAAATCCTCTTTTCTTTTGATTAAATGAAGGAATAATTTTAAAGGCCCTAAGGAAATGATTAAGAGCTACAGTGTTGAAAACAAGTACAAAAGACCTTTGATGGGAGGCAAACATTATTTGCAACTTAACAATGTGATTCTTTGTAGTGTGTGAAATTTCAGTTCTGTTTGAACTCCAAAGGACAGAATAATTTCCTACTTGGTAGTTGGGAAGACTTGTCATTTAGTCATTGATAATTGTTTTTTTTATCTTTATTGAGATAATTAACAAATGACAATTACATATATTTAAAGGGAAAACTTGATTTTCTTTTCTTTTTGTGTGTATGTGTATATCTGTCCGTGTGCCAGTACTAAGGCTTGAACTCAGGGACTGGATGCTGTCCTTGAGCTTTTTCATTTAATGCTAACTCTCTATCATGTTAGCCATTGTTCCATGTCTGACTTTTTCATGTTTTATTGGACTTAAGACTCTCACAGACTTTTCTGCCCAGGTTAGCTTTGAACCGTGATCCTTGGATCTCAGTCTTTTGAGTAGGATGACAGGCATGTGTCACCGATGCTTGCCTTACTAATGTTTTTGTATTTGCTTTTTATATTTTTCTCACTATAAAATAGCAGCATATTCCCTCACTACTATTTTTTTTCGGGTCTTGGGCCTTGAACTCAGGGCCTGGCACTGTTCCTGAGCTTTTTTCCTTAGGGATAGTGCTCTACCACTTGAGCCACAGCTCCACTTGTGGCTTTGTGGTGGTTAATTGGAGATGAGTCTCCTGCTCAGGCTGACTTTGAACTGTGATCTTCAGAGCTCAGCCTCCTGAATTGCTAGGATTACAGGCATGAGCCACAATGTCTGGCTTGTTTTACATTTTTTTAATGTCAAAAATTGAAGGCAACTTGAGAATAGTGAGTCTCTATTATGATGTTAGGGCAATGGGTAGATAGCAGACTTGTAAGTATTTTCCAATGAAAAGTATATCATTGCTTTCTAGCTTTTTAGAGGTTTTGTTTTTTATTTACCTAAAATAATAATAATAATGATAATAATAACTTGTGACCAAAAGCTTCTGTTAAATCATCCAGGTGGTCAGAGCATAAGCAATATAGACAGTCCAGGGAGCAGTAATGGACGATATCTCAGCAATCATATGATAAAGGAATCAAATAAGAAGACAGCTATATCTGAGGGAGATCTTTGAAGCATAGCCAAACTGGTTAAATATGAATAGAACATAATTTCATTTCCTTGAACTATAACTGCAACAGTGTGTTATCAGCTTGTGAATGCCTCTTATCTTTCCTCAATTGAATTTTCCATTATCTCTACTGCTTTGCTTCCTACCTGTCCGGCACTTCAGTAGATATTTATCTTAACAACTTTAAAGGCTCATTTTAGAATTCAACACTTAACAGGTGATGGATGTCCAAGTAAATTTAATTTTTAAAACACAATGGGTTTGAGGGGCTGGGAAGGTGGCTCAGTGGTAGAGTGCTTGCCTTGTATACATGAGGCCCTGGGTTCGATTCCTCAGCGCCACATAAGCAGAAAAGGCTGGAACTGGTGCTGTAGCTCAAGTGGTAGAGTGCTAGCCTTGAGCTGAAGAGCTAAGGGACAGCACCCAGGCCCAGAGTTCAGGCCCTACAACCGACAAAAAAACAAAAACAAAAACAAAAACAAAACCCTCAAAAAACCACCCAAAACAAAAAACAAACCCACAATGGGTTCGAGACAGGAACTGGTGGCTCATGCCTGTAATCCTAATTACTCAGGAGGCTGAGATCTGAGAATTGTGGTTTGAAGCCAGCCCAGGCAGAAAAGTCCTGGTGAGACTCTTATCTCCAATTAACTTCTCAAAAATGAAAGTGACACTGTGGCTCAAGTGGTAAAGTGCTAGCCTTGAGCACAAAGAGGCTCAGGGACAGCACCTAAGTCCTTGCTCATCCCCACAACTGACAAACCAGAAAATCACCATTGGTTCAAGCCAGGCACAGTGGCTTATGCCTATAATCTAAGCTATTCAGGAAGCTGAGATCTGAGGATTGTGGTTTGAAGCCAAGAAAGATTGTGAGACTCCTATCTCCAGTTAACTGCCAAAAAGCCAGAAGTAGAACTGTGGCTTAAGTAGTAGAGTGCTATCCTTGAGCAACAAAGCTCAGGGACAGTGACCAGGCCCTGAGTTAAAGGCCCAGGATCAGCACAAAAATTCAAAACCAAACAAAAACACCCTTTGTGGCTTCAGATGATTAATATATTTTGTGTCTCTCTTTTTGGGTGTTCTAAACCTAAAGAAATGAGCAGTGAAGCTGCCAGTCAGAGATATTACTGAATCCAAAGTGGACCCCACTTTACCACTGGAGTGTTTAGGTTATCTGAAAGATAATATTAAATTCTTCAAATTTAAAATAGGAATAATTAATAGTATGTACATCTTACTCATTGCTTTCAGGAAACAAATATAGGCATTGCTGAGAAAAAAAATAGAGTGGAAGGAATGATTTTAACAAATGCTGAGAATTAGGGCTAGGAAGGTGGCTCAGTGGTAGAGTGCTTCCCTTGCATGCATAAGGCCCTGGGTTCGATTCCTCAGCACCACATAAGCAGAAAAGGCCGGAAGTGGCACTGTGGCTCACATGGTAGAGTGCTAACCTTGAGCTGAAGAGCTGAGGGACAGCACCCAGGCCCAGAGTACAGGCCCCATGACTGACCAAAAAAAAAAGCTGAAAATTAGTTGGGCACCCGTTGCCCATGCCTATAATCCTACCTACTTAGGAGGTTGAGATCTGAGGATTATAGTTTAAAGCCAGCCCAGGGAGGAAAACCCATTGAGACTCTTAATCACAGAAAAAACTGGAAGTGTCATTGGTAGAGTGCTAACTTTGAGCAACAGAAGCTCAGGGATAGCATGTAAGACCAGAGTTCAAACCCCAGAACCAGAAAAAAAAAATCTGAGAATTACCTAAAAGGGACAGCTTCTTCTATTTTAGTTGAAAATCTCTATTTGTTTTTGTATTTATTCATCTACTATTGATTTTTAACTGCCTTTAAAGAGTCAAATTCTGCCACATAATGACTCTGTAGATAGAATAGCATTTAACAGAATAGCATTGACAGAGCAAGCAACTCAGATATATAATTGATTTTTTTCTGCATTCTACATATTGATAAAGCTATACAGTAGAAAATGCACTGATGGGATATTTATCTCATTGGGCTGATATTAAAGGAATAAAAAGAGATCTAAAAGATTGGTGATAAGGGAAATTATAGAAGAAGACAACTTTTTACATTTTAACTCAAGGCCTCATGCTTGCTAATCTGCTTCTCTGCCACTTGAGGCCTACCTCTAGCCTTGGTTTTGCTGGATTATTATTATTATTATTATTATTATTATTATTATTATTATTATTATTATTATTGCTGGCTATTTTTGAGATAGGATCTCATGACATTTTTCTGCTTAGACTGGCATCAGACCTTGATATATGCACACAAATCTGCTGAAAACATGGTTTAAAAATAAAATAACACTGTGTTTGGATTGTAAAACAGGAAAATGAGACATCAATACCAATCTTGCTGAAATGAGTGACCTTTAATGCAGGTCATCTCTGGCTCTTGATTTGTTTGGTAAAGGGTGTTACATTATTGTCAACAATGCCCCATCCATCCTATTAGGACTTCTTTCTGAGAACTATTTGCATCTAACATACTTCCTCCTTCAAAGATGGATAATGTCAGGAACTTATGAAAGGTTATAGCCTCTGCTTTATGCCATTTCTAATTGGGGACAAATCAAACCATTTTTGGCTTACAATTATGAATTTATTTCTATAAACCTTATCACCAAGAATAGACTGCTCATAAAACTTAGAGTATTTCCCTGTGTACTTTTGGTATAAGTATTTTTTAAAAACCTGTTTCAGCATGGACTTCATGCCCTCCTCTCTCCCCCTCCCACCCCTGTCACACTAGAGTTTGAATGCAGTCCCTCACACTTGCTCAGCTTACTCACTTGGTCGGTGCTCTACAATGAGCTACTTCATTGGACCTGTTTTTTTGCTAGGTATTCTGGAGACTTTTCTATCTAGACTAGCCTCACACTGTGATTCTCTGATCTCATTCTTTTGAGCAACTAGGATTACAGGCATGAGCCGCTGACACACTGCTAATTTCATGCCTTTTAAAAATGGAAACCAGAGGGTGACATTTTCCTAGTTACTAAAATACTTTATGAAAATAATTATTATTGGCCAAATCATATGCTTTACATTTTTTGTTATTTTTAGAAATTAAGACATTTGAAAATGACCATAGGGATTATAGATAATTCAATAACCTTTGATATAATTTTTTTGTGAGTTTTAGGTCCATGATTCCTTAGGAAGAAAATAGCCAAAGACATAAAATTAGCTATTATGTACAGGAATTTAAGATTTTTGATACATAGTTTCAAATTACATTTTCATAAAGGTAGTACAATAGTTGCTAGAACCCACATTTCATAAATAAGGAAATAGAAGACAGTTCAGTTATTGTCCAAGGTTGACCTGGTAAATGTGACTAGTAAATGCTAGGAGCTGACATGGGGTTGAAATCTTAGGCCCTTGGGCCATACCTCCATAACAAGGCTCCCCCTCCCCCCACTTCTTTTGTGTTGGTACTGGGGCTTGAACTCAGGTCCTCAGCACTGTCTCAGAGCTTTTTTGCTCAAGGCTAGCACTTTACTACTTGAGCCACAGCTCCATTTCCTGCTTTTTTGGTAGTTAATTGGAGGTAAGAGTCTCATGGACTTTCCTGGCCAGATTGACTTCAAACCATGATCCACAGATCTTAGTCTCCTTAGTAGATAGGATTATGGTGTGAATCATCTTCACCTGCTCTATGGCAGGTTTTAAGCTTGGAATATGAGTTGAGATATTGCAAGGATATGACTCATGATGGGAAAAAAAAACATGGGAAATTTCAAGCTAAGTCTTTAAAAAATTCCGTAGAGCCTCAGATATCATCATAAAGACATTGATCTATGAGGTCATAAGTCATGGGAGAGGGCAGCCTCGCCAACACAGGCTACAACATGGTGATGAAAGTAGGCTTTCCACTAGAGGCAAGCTTCACACTTACTGGCTCAGGACAGAATTTTCACCTCAGAATGCATGCAAATCTAACATCATTCCCTCTTGTTCTTTTGAAATGACAAAAGAGAGAAAAATCATCAAGTGATACAATTAACATCTTAGAAAGACCAGAAACCCTTTAAGGTATCATTTTCAACCCACTTGATCTGCCCTCCTGTCCCTAGTTGACTGATTCGGCTCTGTCCTCTGTCCTGATGGCCTGTGCCTCTTGTAGCCAGAATTTACATAGGTAAAGTAGGATAGACATTGTTTCCCAGAAGGCAGACTTAGGATGGTGGGGCACTATGCCTTACCATTCTTTTCTATCTTGCTTCTGTTTGCCCAGAGCCTTACAGTCCCAGATTCCTAATCATTAAAACACTAATCCAAGATAATACATTACAGCAATGAATGTGTTATCCTTAGAAACATATATTGAATGTCATGTAAAGAAGAGAAATCTTTAATCCTAAAAAGATCAGGGTTGTAAGTCACACAGCAAGTGCCATGTGGCTCTTTCAAGTCACATGGCCTCCATGGGTGTCTTCTAACCTAACCTTCATTCTTGTACACCTACCCCAGACACGTTATATCACAAGCATTTTGATCAACCAGTGGTTTTCTATGTACATGATTTTTAGATTACAAGAAAGCTCAAGTGACCTAGCATTCCCGGAACATGCAGAAATCTCATAGCTGATCACAAAATTAATTTGTGGGTAGATAATAAACAAATAGCTGAAAGCTAAACAATATGGTTATATGCAGTCAGTTTGCATTTACCCAGCATCAGAGAGAAGTTCATTTCATACAAGCGTATAAATAATCAAAATTTAGCATTATCTAATAATTTTGAAAGAAATACTAAGTGGAAGTTGATATGACTACTTTTCTGAAGCAAACAAATTATCTTTTTTTTAACTTGATGGAAAAGGCTCAGTAACTTGAACATAAGTTAATATATTGTATGATAATATTATGACTTTGGAGTTGTGAATTATCTATCTTGAGTGCCAGATGCCTCTAGTATATTTGGATCTGCCTGCTTTGGTTTTATTTCTGCCTCTTCCTTGCTGCTCAGAAGCTCTTGCTCTTTGCTTTGCTGCCTTTTATGTTTCTGGCCCAATCTTCTCTTGCACAAACATAGTATTTCGTTTCTACTCCTTTGGGTTTAGAATCCAGATAGCCAATCTCACTGGATCTATGTGTGTAATAAATACAGGTGTGTATATTTTGCCTTCTGAGTATTCTTCTTTGAGTCAAGTATATGAATTTCAGAGTTTTAGAGTTGCTACATGATCTTAATCTTATTTCTTTTTAATATGTGGATTGTTAATGTCTGGATTTAAATGTCTTTTTAATATCTAGATTTCCCGATAAATACCTTTGAATAATTGAGGCATTACTAAAGTGAGATTTATCTTGGCATTTGACAATGAATTACTGAGTGTCTAAAAAAGCATATTTTAAGTGCTTAGAAGACCATGATTTTCATAAAGCTTACTTTCTGACAGAGAACACAGACCGTAAGTACTAAGCATAGTGGACAAATAAAGCACACATTATGTTTGAAGGTGATATGTATTATGAAAGATAAAATTTAAAAGTTAAAAACCAAATAGATCTGAGTAAGAGATTGACAATGCTAGTCAGGTGGTAAAGATCATACTATTAAGCAGTGTAGTCAGAATGTAGTTCAATGTTAAAGTGATTTCTGCAAATAGGCAAACAAAATACACATTTGTGGTGAGCATTCCACAATAGGAACATCAGTGCAAAAGGCTTGGTGTTGGTGCTTGGCTGGATTGTTTGAAGAACAGCAGGGCAGCTAACATGTAGTAGCTATTATACTTGGCTTAGACTCTGAGTGAAATAGAGAGCCACTGAAGGATTTTGAGCAGATCATTTACATAATCTGATTTACATTAAAAAAGATGACTGGAATTATAATATTGTGAAGATGTTGGTAGGGAGGGGAATAATGGTAGAAGAGGACTTACTAGGAAGGTAAAAGGTGGTGATAACTTGGATCAGGGTGACAGCAGTGAGGACGGTGAGAAGGGGAAGGACACATTTTGGAGAGAGGCAATAGTTGCTCATCGATTGGGAATGTGTAGCAAAGAAGAGTTAAAGATAATTCAAAGTTTGGACTGGGCAATTGGAAAGATTATGGGACCATTATTGTGTTGGAGAAGGTTCCAGTTGTTATGGAGATAAGGCATATTTGGAGGAAAGAGGAAGTGAACTGTGAACCTGTTCAGCTGTGTTGTCACTCAGCTGGAGATGTTAGGTAAGAAATTGGAGATATGCTCCTAGAGTTTGGGGGCAAGATAGGAATTTGGGGCCTGTTAACACACATAGATGATATTTGAAGTCACAAGGTTAGGAAGCACCAAGGAAGCCTGTGTTAAAAGAAAAACTCAAGAGAAAGGAAAGTCACTAACCCAAATAAACCATGTTGGAGTGCTCAGGAAGACCAGAAAAAAACCAAGGAATGTGGAATGGCCGCCAAAGGCAAGTAGAGATGTTTTCAAATATCTAGACAGATTGTGTCATGTTGGCAACACATGGGAAACAAAAAAATCAGGAAGGAGAAAGCCACTGTCTGGGTTTGCATACAAAGTTTTGTGTCTTACAAGTGGTGTGGCTAAAGGGATCATTTCCCTGCTGGTTTGCAGGTGGGCTGGTTGTAGATTCTGTGCCAGGTCTCGGACTGGTATTGTGAGGAAACTTGAATTACTCAAAGTGAAGATGAACACACAAAGTTCAGGATAAATCCATAGCTTATGACTTGGGCTTACATTGAGGCCCTTCAACTAGAACTCAGGTAAATGGAACAGTCCACTTAAGATGAACTGAACACGAAGGCACGGAGGTACAGAGGGCAAGAGGGAAGAAAGCATGCGTGCAAGTGTGTTGTTTGTAACAGATGGGGGAAAGAACAGAGAACTGACATCCCTGAGATAAAGACTGTACACAGCCAGGAGGCAAACTGTCACAGCTGAGGCATGCAGGCTGCTGTGAAACTCAGAAGTGATATTATCAATAAAGCCAGAGTTGGCATGTGATTAACAAATAAACAACATATGGCTCATTGGTTGCCATGTCCCTAGAACCATATCCTCCTAGGAGTCAGGGTGCCTCTATAAATGCATTTCTAGTTAGTGCACACTTGTTTTGATACATATGGCAGTTGTGAAAGTGTACCTGCCCTAAGAAAAATTGCTGGCTGCTAGGACAGTGTGGATTGGCTGGTTCTGGATAAGATAGAATAAGCTCAATCATCCCTATTCCTTCCCTTCAGTATACCTGGAAACTGAGCTATTTTATATAAAACAAACAGGAAACCGGTCTAAAAGGTGGAGAGAAAAAAGGCAGATAGGTTTGAGATTTGTCTGCCTGGAGAATGACACAGTGGTGAGTTTGAGGTCTCTTTTTGCCTCCTCTATCACAGGACCATTGCTGGAATAAATAGCAACTGAGGAACACAAAAATTGTGTCCCCAAAGGCCTATTTTCTGAGTCATAAGACAGGAAAGGGAAAGCGTGATCAAATGGAAAACTTTTAGAAGGTACTATCTCCAGTTTAACCAAACACCACAGGAAAAATCCACAGGCTTATATCTACTTCCACTAGTAAAGGTGGATTGAGAGCATTTGCCCTTCACTCTTGTCTGCCTGTTAGGAAGCAGCCCCTTCCTCCTAGATTTTAAAGCAGGCATCAAAAAAGTACTCATGGGAAATTATGAACTAACTTGATGCACATGTCTATATCCGTATCTGAGCAAAGGGACAGAAAGCTCTAAGCAAAGAAAGAACAGCAACAAAAAAGGACAAGATGGAAAGGTGAGAACTGAAAAACACAATAGCTGAAATGAAGAAGTCACTAGAAGGCTTAATAGGAGATTGGAAATGTCCAAGGAAACTTGAAGATAGAACAACTGAAACAATCTGGTTTCAGTAACAGAGAGAAAGTAGACTGAAAAGAAAATGAACAGAATAGGGATTCTGTTTGTTTGTTTGGTTGTTTTTTTGGGTCCGGTCGTTGGGCCTGAACTCTGGGCCTGGGCGCTGTCCCTCAGCTCTTCAGCTCAAGGCTAGCGCTCTACCACTTGAGCCACAGCGCCACTTCCGGCTTTTTTCTTTTTGCTTATGTGTGCTGAGGAATCGAACCCAGGGCTTTGAGCATGCAAGGCGAGCGCTCTACCACTGAGCCACCTTCCCACCCCCAGAATAGGGATTCTGTAACAGAAAATCGAATGGTTCCTGAGTTTGGAATACTGGAAGGAGTGGAGAAAGAGGATGATGCTGAAAGAGAACTTGAAATAATGGCTGCAAATTTGCCATAGAGTGACAGTGGACTTCTCCTCAGAAATCATGGCGCTTATATGCACATATGACCATATAAGATGATGCTAAACGAAATGAACCCCAAGATAGGGACACAGGTGGTTTTATCTTTCTTGCTGTAGTTTTTAATATACTATGTACTATGTAATTTTTTTTGTTTCTTTTGTATATTCTTCCCCCTATTTCACTGTATTTGATTCCAGTGCCTTGTATCTTGTATTTTTTTTTCCTAATTCAGGTAGGGGAAGGGAAATAACAAAATACTGAAATAAGGATACAGGTTGATGTATCAATGGGATGTATAAGACACTACGTTGAAAATGAACTTTATTGCTTAGGGAGGGTAGGAGGGAGGAGTTGGGGAGGTAGAGAAGAGATGGAAAAACAAAGAAGTAGATAACAATGCTCGATAGGAAATGTACTCATTACCTTACTCATGTAACTAACCCCTCAGTACAGTATCTTTACAATAAAAAATATTTAATAATAAAAAAGAAATCATGGATCTTAAACTAAAAAGAAACAGCCTTTTTGTCAAGTGTTGGAAGAATTGTCGACTCAGAATTGTATGTTCAGTGAGAATAGCCTTCAGGAATGAAAGGAAAATCAAGATGTTCTCAGATCAACGAAAAATAAGAGGACTCAACACCAGCTGTTCTACATCCCAAAAAATCACTGTAATTCAGTTCCTGAAGCAGAAAGGAAATGAGGAATGAAGGAATGAATATAGGATGTGAGGAAAGGAGAAAGACCAATGGCAAATGGAAAATCATGGGGCACAGGAAACAGGAGATGATGTAATGCACAAAGCAGAAATGTGTGAGATCAGTGGGTACAAGGAAATGCCTGTCTTTTCCCCACCCTGAAATCAGATCTGTTTTTCCCTATGTATCAGAATTCCATCTTTTAAAAAAAGCTCTCATAATAATGCTCTGGTACGACCCTCCCCGAGTACAAGAATGATGTTAAACAATGAGTGTGTATCGCCTCGTCTGTCTTGCACCTACTGGTCCTTCCTCTGAAGTCATCCAGTAACCCACATGTAAGGGTGACTGTGACATACACTGTGCTGGTGTACTGTTGGGAGAGTTGGTTGGTGAATGTCAGTGTTGTCTGCTTCTTACTAAAAAAGAAGCAGCTTTGACTTAGTTTTTGAAAGTAAGATCTCCCAGCAGAGCCTGCTATGCACACGTGGAGGTAAAGTCTTAACTAGATGAGCTGGCAAGTTGGAGAGATCCTGGAAGAACAGTTAGCCTTCAAATCCCACTACCTCACTTTCTTTTGATGTCTTCCTCCATACTGTAGCCCTCTTCTTCACCCTCACATCTCCACATAGCCATTTTCCTTGTGCTGAGTTATGTAGAAACAAAGAAACACTTTGAAAAAGGATCCTTACTCAACCTTCATGTGGTGCATTCCCCTTATATAGACTGACAAGCCATGTTTGGATGCTAAGCCTTGTTCTTTTTTTTTTTTTTTTTTTTTTTTTTTGTCGGTCGTGGGGCTTGAACTCTGGGCCTGGGCGTTGTCCCTTAGCTCTTCAGCTCAAGGCGAGCGCTCTACCACTTGAGCTACAGCACCACTTCCGGTTTTCTGGTGGTTTTATTGGAGATAGGAGTCTCACGGTCTCTCCTGCCCTGCCCGGGCTGGCTTTGAACCGCGATCCTCAGATCTCAGCCTCCTGAGTAGCTAGGATTACAGGCGTGAGCCACCAGCGCCCGGCTGAGGCTTGTTCTTGAGAAGGAAGCAGAGTCCGTGCTACTGTAGAATTGCCTGGGACAAGTATTTACGGTTTATATGTGCCACGAAGGACCAGATTTGGCTATGAGAATGTGAGTGGGCATCCTAAGATCAGATTTCCCTGGGGGAGGTGACATGGAAACAGGGAGAAGAGGAGAGACAACAGCAGAGGTTTATGCATTTAGGGCATTTTGATTATCATCTCATCTGGGTGATTTTTCCTACTCTTGACAAGTCCCCTTTTATCCAAGAACATCTGAAGTGTGAATTATTTTGACTTAGTAACATACCGATCAAGAAGAACTGACCTGCAAATTTCTGTGGCTCCGTAGGAAGGATTAAAAAAAAAAAAACAATGTTGACTATTCCAGTTTTATGTAATGAATATTGTCTAGTGTCAGGTGGGGAACCTCTTTTTTTCTCCCTTAGACTGTTGGCTATTTATAACATGCTTTGTGGGCCATATAAAATGATGACTACAGGCAGACAGCCACAGGTAGTGAAGGAGAAGCATATAAGAAGCATGTACCAAATGACTTTGTGAGTCCTATATGGCCAAAGACCAGATATTCTTTGCTTTCCTAAAACCTGGTACAAAAACTTAAACGCATTCACATCCATATTTCCTTTTAGAGCATGTTAAGAAAGGAAATACTACACAATATAAGAAAATACTACTCAGTGTATTTCAGTATTCAAGTCTTTCCAGTTTACCATCACATGCACATTATGTCCTAGTATGAGTCTGAAGTAAACTAGGTATAAGTAAAATTTTGCTGCAGAACTACCATCTAAAATTCTCACAAGTTGATGGATTCTTTACCTGCCCTCCCTCCCTCCCTCCCTCCCTCCCTCCTTCCCTCCCTCCTTCCCTCCTTCCCTCCCTCCCTTCCTTCCTTCCTTCCTTCCTTCCTTCCTTCCTTCCTTCCTTCCTTCCTTCCTTCCTTCCTTCCTTCCTTCCTTCCTTCCTTGTTTTAGAAAGAATTTTTTCTAGTGTGACAGGTTAAAGTAGGGAGAAAGAGATAAAGACATTTTCTGCTCCCACTGCAAGAAATGAGAATTCTCTTTTTGTTGTTGCTGTTTTCAATGGAAAAAGAATAGGCAAGATGGTGTGGCAGGATGTAGGTGGGAGATGTGATCGCACTTGTCCCAGTAAGGCAGCAGAGTCCAAACCCTGTGAGATGCAGGTTGGCTTGGATACCTGTGAAGAAGACTAAATTTAAGAGCATCCATGGCTGAATTATGGAACTCTGCCCCTTTTGTTGGACCACTTGGGAGAGCTACGTGAGGTATGGTCACGGTATTAAGCATCTGCCTCCTTGGTTATGGAAATTGCCAGAGAGTTCATCTATCTATCCAGAGTACTTTCAGTACAATTGGTCTGAAGGAAGTGTTTGACAGGGACATTTTTTTTCAACTTTATGGCCTCTTTTGGAGGCCAGGGACAGATCTGGACCAGCTCTCAGGCAGAGTTTCACCAAAGTTCCTATGATCCTATGATTTTCACTTTTCAAAACAATTGTGAAAGTATCTTGAAGGAAACCCACAGGCAATTTCTGCTTTTTGGGGGGTTTGTTTTAGTTTTGGTCTTATTTCCAACCATATCTGCTGTTTTTAGCAGCCAAAAAAAATCTGGTTCCTCTCTTTCAACATGTATCTAATTGGCTTTTGGATATTGTTGTCAGAGTCCTGATCTTGCATGGTTCTAGATCATCCTAATTAAGAACAAGGTTTTATTTTATTCCTGTCTCTGCAAAGATAAACCTTGTATCTCCAATAAACATAAACACATCCTGTGCTTCTTAAAGCTACTTTAAAATGACTGTTCGTGGAATGGGGTTACCAGCATCCCTCTTAAGTTGATATGTGCTATCTTTGGTAATTCATGCTATTCTTATGCACAAGATTGTGTGTGCATATGTGCTGGTACTGGGTACTATCCTTTAGCTGTTTTGCTCAAGACTAGCACTCTTCTGAGTCACAGCTATGTTTCAGCTTTTTGCTGGGTAAAGAGATAAGAGTCTCATAGACTGCTGGGGCTGGCTTTTCACTGTGATCCTCTAATCTCAGCCTCCCAAGTAGCTAGGATTATAGCCATGAGCCACCTGTGTCTGGTGATTTTTATGGGCTAGGACAAATAAATGTACAGCCATTTTAAAATGCAAAGAAGAAAAAGGTATCTATCCTGTTTAAGCACCCCTAAATTTTCACTGGTTTTCTACTTTGGGATGTAACAGAACAGGAAACGAAGCCATTTGTAGTCTTGTGTTTGTACACAAAATATCTGATTTATCACGTTTTTTGAGACAGTCACGCAGAAAGCAGCACTAGATGTGGGAGCCAGTAGATATTTTTGCAGCCAAAAGTTGTGTGTGTGTGTGTGTGTGTGTGTGTGTGTGTGTGTGTGTGTGTGTGTGTGTGTGTGTGTGTGTGTGTGTGTGTGTGTGTGTGTGTGTGTGTGTGTGTGTGTGTGTGTGTGTGTGTGTGTGTGGTGGGGGCGGGAAGCTTGTGTGGATTCATCAAGAAAAGTCATTTCCTGGCATGAATATATAGGAGGAAGAGTGCCAGCTGTGTGTGCTGGTGACAATAGCAGTTAGCTCTTGCCAAAGACATGGCTCCTTTAATTTAGCACCACAGTGCTGATCTTGGGGCTCCCCTCCCCCACTTACAGTGACCAACCCTCAATGAACACAAAAATATTATATCTACTGTTTTATTTGTTTGTTTTTGTTTTTTTTTTGGTCCGGTCGTGGGGCCTGTACTCTGGGCCTGGGCGCTGTCCCTCAGCTCTTCAGCTCAAGGCTAGCGCTCTACCACTTGAGCCACAGCGCCACTTCCGGCTTTTTTCTTTTTGCTTATGTGGTGCTGAGGAATGGAACCCAGGGCCTCAGGCATGCAAGGCAAGCGCTCTACCACTGAGCCACCTTCCCAGCCCCTACTGTTTTATTTGTATGTGTGGAAAGAAGAAAACATAGCAAAGGTGAGAAACCAGAAGTCTAGACATTCATGTGACAATTTGTTTTCAAAATTAAAAAATGTGAAGCTTGCCTTTCCAAACGCTTTCAGGAAGACGGATGCTCTGGGTGGGTGCTTCCTCTTTAGTGTGTAGTTCTCCTGGCATCCTCATCCAGAACTCAGTACTGATGAGCATGAGCATGCCACACCGAGAAACACAGATGTGAGGTGAGGTGTGTAGGTCCTGGGTGGCTCTTCCTGTTGCTTTGTTTGTTGTTTGTTTATTTTTGCCAGTGCTGGAGATTGTACTCAGGACCTGGATGCTGTCCCTTAGATCTTATACTCAAGGCTAGCATTCTACACTTGAGCCACACCTCCACTTTTGGCTTTTTTTGAGGGGAGGGAGGGCTTAGTTGGAGATAAGAGTCTCATGGATTTTCTTGCCTGGGCTGGCTTCGAGCTTTGATTTTCAGTCTCCTGAGTAGCTAGAATTATAGGCATGAGGCACTGGTACTCAGCTTCCTGTTGCTTTGTGTTGCATGTGGAGCTTATTCTGGTACTGAAGGAGAGCTAGCACCAGAGCTGGGTTGTTCAGTGACACTTCAGGGTAGCTATTTGGGGGCATCAACCTCACGGAAGTTGTCAGCAGCAACAGTAAGAAGAAATAAAAAAAAAAACCAACTGGGTTCTCCCCTGGGTTCCCGGACAAAATATGAGACATCCAACTAATTTGAATTTCAGATAAACAACTATCGAATATAAAATATATGGATGTTCCTGTTGTTCCAACAGAACTTGTTTACATTAAAAACAATTCATTGTTTATCTGAAATTCAAATTTAAGTTATCTTGTATTCATATTTGCAAAATATGGTATCTTTCAAACCCACAAAAAAATACTGCTTAAGGGATGAGAAGTTCAGAAGGTGGGTGGAAGAAGTGGTCGTGACTGACCACAGAAAATCTCTCTCCCTTGTAAGAGGCCAGGGATAATGAAATGTTCATTTTAGTTACTTCTGCTTTTGACCTATGTGCCTGCGATCTTGTATCTGTTTGTTGAGCAGAATATGCAAATCTGGGCCATTGCTGACTGTTTGAGGATGTAGCTTTGCACAGCTTCCCAGCTCAGTGTGTGTGTGTGTGTGTGTGTGTGTGTGTGTGTGTGTGTGTGTGTGTGTATTCCGCACAGCTTCTCTGCAAGATAAATATTGAACCTAGCTAGAGAAAGTGAAATCCCATTTTATTCCTGCCTGGGGCAGTCACATGTCTGGGTAGCTCTGATGGAAATCTGATGGTAAACAGAGTGGTCAAATGGTTTGGGTTCCAGTTTGGGTTATTTCCACTGAGTGAGAGTTGAAGGAAATTACTGAACACCTTCAGTTTAGTTGTAGGATAATACCCACTTTGTAAGACTTATTAATGTGAGAAATAATGGAATTAATATGTGAAAGCCAGTATACATGGATTTTCCCCTAACAAGATCACAATAAAATGCTAACTGGTACTGTTACTTTTATTTCCTCATGTGCTTGGCAGGCTGTGATGTGAATGTACACACTCTGAGGACAGGGGGGATATATATATGTTCTGTCATTTGTACATATCCATGATGTATGACAGGGTGGTCTACTAGAAAAATGTTGGTTAAATTAGAAATAAACTCCCTGTAGGTTCCTGAGCAGTCACACTTGGGGGGGGATACAGCTGTTGTTCTGCCTGAGGGTCTGATTTCTGAAGTCTTTGGGGTGACCTCTGTCAAGCAGGTAGTTTAAGGACATGCATAACTTTGTACCAGTGTGCAACACAGATGCCATTTTCTATGAGTGAGAAAAGATCTTGAGAAAAGATTGGGAAAGCATATTCTAGGCTGTCATGCAAAACATCCAATCATTAAAAAATATCGCTTACTACCTATCTTAGTCTGTTTTGGTTGCTATAGCAACTTACCATAGAATGAGTAGTTTATGAGCAATGTCATCTATTCTGTATAGTTGTGGAAGCTGGGAAGTCCAACATTAAGGTAGGAGCGTATTTGGTGTCTGGTGAGGGCCCTTCTCTGCCTTGCTGATGATGCCTTTTCACTGTCCTCACGCAGTGGAAGGCCCAGCATGCTCTCAGACATCTTCTGTAAGGACACTAACCACACTCATGAAGGGGGAGCCTCCATGACCAAGTCACCTCCCAACGGCCTCACTTTTCAATATCATGGCCCTACAGGTGAGGATTGCCACCTGCGAATCTGGGCAGATGCCACTGCTCACACCATAGCAGTGCCATTTTAGAAAAAATAGAAGCCAGGTGCCAGTGGCTCACGCCTGCAATCCTAGCTACTCAGGAGGCTGAGATCTGAGGACTTTGGTTCAAAGGCAGCCTAGGCAGGAAACTCTGTGAGACTCTTATCTCCAATTAACCACTCAGAAAAATGGAAGTGGTGCTGTGGCTCAAGTGGTAGAGTGCTTCCTTTGAGCTGGAGAGTTGAGGGACAGCACCCAGGCCGAGTTCAAGCTCCACGACCCACAGAAAAAAAAAAAAGTAAGTTTTTTATTTTAGCTAGTTGGGTTAAGATTGTAAGGAAAAAAAGTATATAGTTATTTTAGAAGTTGTAATTGAGATTTTTTTCCCAAGTGCATTTCTTTTTTTTGGATTATTATTTTAAAATTTTATTAATGTTCAGGGTGTATAAATTACAGCAAGAAACAGCTCAATTTTTTAACTCTTTTTTATAGCCAAGGTGATGTACAGAGGGGTTACAGTTACATACATAAGGTAATAAGTACATTTCTCTTGTCAACCTTGTTACCCTTCCCTCACTTCCCTCCTCTTTGTTCTACTTTGCCCCCCCCCCCAAGTTGTACAGATTATTTCCAACATAGTGTCTTGTGAATATCATTGTTGCACTGGTTCCCCCCTGTCCTTTGTCTCCCCATTCTGTTGTTCCCTTTCCTTCCCTAATTTAAATAAATGTATATACCAGTATCCTGGTATTCAGGGGATATACCATAGGGGGAAGAACATATAAAAGAAAAAAAAATCACATAGAGCATTAAAAACAGCAAAGAAAAACTTCTGTGTCCATGTCTTGGAGTTCATAGTGCATTTCTATAATTGAGAGGATAAACCATTATTAAGTGTCCTTTTCTTGTCACCTTTCTTCATTTCTCCCCTCCTCCCTTTTCCCTCTTCCCTCCTCCACCTTCCCTTCCCTTCTTTTCACTCCCCCTCCCATACTTTTCTCTCTTCCCCTCCCCTTTTTCTTTTTTCTATTTATTTAGTTGGTTGGTTAGTTAGTTAGTTAGTTGGTGGTGGGCCTGGACTCTGGGCCTGAGTGCTGTCCCTCAGCTCTTCAGCTCAAGGCTAGTGCCCTAGCACTTGAGCCACAGTACCACTTCCAGCCTTTTCTGCTTATGTGGCGCTGAAGAATCAAACCTAGGGCCTCATGCATGCAAGGCAAGCACTTTACCATTGAGCCACCTTCCCAGCCCCAATTCTTTTTAAATTTTCTAGTATTAGGGTTTGAGTTCAGGGCCTTGTGCTTGCTAGATAGATGCTCTATCACTTGAAGTATACCTCCATCCCTATATTTTGCTGGCTCTTTTCAAGATAGGATCTCAGAGCTGGGTGCCAGTGACTCATGCCTGTAATTCTAGTTACTCAGGCCGAGATCTGAGGATCACAGTCAAAGGCAGCCCGGGCAGGAAAGTCCATGAGACTCTGCTCTCCAATTAACCACCAGAAAACTGGACGTGGTCCTGTGGCTCAAGTGGTAGAGTGCTTGCTTTGAGCTGAAGAGCTGAGGGACAGTGCCCAGGTTCAGAGTTCAAGCTCCACAAATGAAAAAGAGATAAGGTCTCTGAGACTTTCTGTTGGGATTTGCCTTAAAAAATGATCCTTCTGTTGTCAACCTCCCACGTAGCCAGAATTACAGGTGTGAGCTACCAGTGCTTAGCTCATTAGATGTTATTATAAATTAATATTATATTAAAATGTTAATTTATGGGCCTCTATAATATAAGTAAAGTCTAAAATAGGACAAAGAACAGGTGTTTAAATGAACAATAGAGCAGCCTTCAAAAGGAAGGTAGGGCAGGCAGGAACAGGTTAAAGCTCACCTTTAACCTACAAGAAATGTGTCTGTTTCTTACCGAAAAATGAAAAGAGATCTATCCAGAAGAAAATAATATCTATTGAATCTTAAATACTGATACAGAGAGAAATTTTGAATTCAAAGAATAAAAATAGCTGGGCACCAGTGACTCACGCCTGTAATCCTAGCTCAGGAGGCTGAGATCCGAGGATTGTGGTTTAAAGCCAGCTGGAGCAGGAAACTCTGTGAGACTCTTATCTCCAATAAACCACTAGAAAACTGGAAGTGGCACTGTGGCTCAAGCAGTAGAGTGCTCGCCTTGAGTTGAAGAGTTCAGGGACAGCGCCCAAGCCCAGAGTTCAAGACCCACGACCGACCAAAAAATAAAATAAAATAAAAATAAACATATTTAAAACAAAATCAGGCTGGGCACTGGCACTCCTAGCTACTCAGAAGGCTGATAAGGATTGTGGTGTGAAGCCAGCCGGGGCAGGAAAGTCCATGAGACAATTATCTCAACAATTAACCACCGGATGGTAGCAGTGTGGCTTAAAGTAGTGGAGCACTAGCCTTGAGTTTAAGAGTTCAGGAACAACGCTCAGGTCCTTAGTTCAAGATCCACAACTGACCATAAAAACAAAAACAAAAACAAAATCCAAACCCCAAAACAGAATCAAGTTATTTTAAAGTGAAATGAACTTGATGAGTGATTAACAAACAATGTATTCATTGAATTAATACTTGAATAATCCAAGGCAGGGGCTGGTGTCTTACGTTATTCATGGGGCTTGAACTCTGGGCCTGGGTGCTGTCCCTGAGCTCTTCAGCTCAAGGTGAGTGCTATATCACTTGAGCCACAGCACTACGTCTGTTTCCAGGTGGTTAATTGGAGGTAAGAGTCTCATGGACTTTCCTGTGTGGGCTGGCTGTGAACCGCAATCCTCAGATCTCTCAGACTCCCGAGTAGCTAGAATTATAGGTGTGAACCACTGGCAACTGGCTGTGCTAAAATTTTCTTACCATCTGGCAGGTGGTGGTAGAAGCTTACTTTCTTAGAAAACATTTAGTGTGCATTAGGGCTCCGAAATTCAGTTATTACTAGTGATAACCAATGCATGCTTTTGGCCTTTGCTTAGCACCCAGGCCCTTCAGGAATGGTCAGTAATCACTCTTGGATTGCTTTCTTTGGTTAAAATGCAGTAGGCTGAATTCCGTGGGAACTGCTGGAGCCTTCTCTTCTCCATTCACTAACCTTGGCCCACCCAGAATGCACTGCTGCTTCTTGCAAACTTACATTGGTCTATAGATCATTTCCATTGGCTTGGCATTTTCCTTTCTACAAAGTTTCATAGATAAAATCCAGATTTTATTATTCGTAGATTTATTATTCGTATTATTATTCGTAGAAGTAATCCGCTGTACCCAGTTTTGTGTAACAAACCATAATTATGAGCATGTATGGGAAGCTTACTGCTATAATCAAATAAAGTTACCAGAAGAATGATCTGACACCTTTCATGATTTACATATTTGTTCTTGGACAACATTGTAATTAAGGACAAATGGTTCATATGATATTTAACTAAATGACTATAATTAGTATTATGTTGATGCAGCCCAGCCACATTTCGTCTTCCTAAAACCATGTACCCTTTTATCATCTTTGCCCGCCCAGTGACACTTGCAGATGAGAGAGTTGAGGGTCTGGAATATTCTCCTGCAGCTGTGGAGCTCTTGTTTTCTCTCTCCCTCCCTCTCTCTCTCTCTCTGTCTCTCTGTCTGTCTGTCTCTCTCTGTCTCTCTCTCTTCCTCCCTCGCTCTTTCTCTCTCCTTCTCCCCCCTCTCTGTCCAACATGTGTGAGTTCTTTTTCTTTTTTTTTTGTCAGTCATGGGGCTTGAACTCTGGGCTTAGGCACTGTCCCTGCGCTCTTCAGCTCAAAGCAAGCGCTCTACCTCTTGAGCCACAGCACCACTTCTGGTTTTCTAGTGGTTTATTAGAGATAAAAGTCTCATGGACTTTCCTGCCCAGGCTGGCTTTGAACCATGATCCTCAGATCTCAGCCTCCTGAGTACACTACCGGCACCTGGCAAGTGTGAGTTCTTGGTCCTCTTTTGGAACCTTCCCTGTCACACCAGTACAGCTGTAGCACCTCATAATCAAGACCTCTCCATTGCTCTGTCTACAGTTCTGGAGCTGGGGAACAAGGCAGTAGAAGCTCTGAATATGGATTAGCAGGTGACAGAAGGGAGAAAAGCAGACTGAATCCTCACTGCCCAGCAAGTGAGGGGGAAGGGCTGAAGATGTGTGGATTGGAAATAGATCCAATATAGAGGAGAGTACCTGCAGAGAGGTAGAGAAAGATAAGTGGTTTTTTTTAAGTATGAATATCATTTATTGTTAAGCTGGAGTACTGTTGGGTAGGAAGAGAGAGCATTGTTAATAATTCCAGTGGGCTTGCCAATATAAGCCAAATCTTCAGAAAACTTGTACTTTCTGACATACTACTTCTAAGTGGGCATCTAAGAAAGAGAAGAATACAGTCTTGTTACCTCTGCCTGAGACTGTGATGCTCTCAAGGTCACGGCATATTGCATAAGGATGCTGCATGGTCTCTTTCTCCCACTCTCCATTTCCTGCTAGAAGACTAATTTTCTAGAATGATGATTCTGATGATTTCCTGACTAAAAAGAAATCTCTGCCTGCCAGGTACTGATGGCTCATATGAGGATCAAGGTTCAAAGCCAGCGTAGGCAGAAAAGTCTGGGGTAGATTCTATCTTATATTAACCAGTGAAATGTGAGACTGGAAGTGTCCAAATAGTAGAGTTCCAGTCATGAGGGATAAAGCTGATTAAGAAGATAAGGCCCTGAATTCAAGACCTGATACTGGCATGCATGCACACACAGAAATCCTGTTCACTTCTACCCCCATGGTTAGCAGAATAATGTCTGCACCTTGACTGACTGGCATTTAAGTCCTGCCCCAATCAGAGCTTAGTCTTGGTTTTCAGAAGAGCCACTGACACTTTCACCCAGACTGTTGGCTATTCCTGGAACTTCCCTCCCTTAAGTCTGCTCATCGTTCATTGTCTGGCTGCTCAGAAACTCTGCCCTCTGTTCCTACACAGTTTCTACTTGCTCTCCTTGACCTAGTTAAGGTATCAGCTGTAATGCTGTGGAAGGAGTTCACTGCAAAGCCTTCTCTGCTTGCTTTTATTTCATCTAGCTCTGGACCCCTAGCAATTTTTACACAATCCTTTGTGTACATTCAGATGGCTCCATGTGCTACCTTTGTCCTTGCATCACCATCATTTAGCTAATGTTTTTGGTCCCCTAACAGATCAGAAACTATTAACAGATAGATGTCAAGGTCTGCTTCTTCCTTTGTTCAAAGAATTTTGCGTGCCCATACGTGTGTGCATGTGCATGCGCGCGCTCGTGCTTTGTGTGTGGAAGGCATGCAATAATCTTGGTGAATGAAGAATTAGAGATCAAATGCCATTTACCTCTACTTTGCTTGCTCAGAGACTTGAGATGGGTAGGCGTGGCCATCAGATTCTTGCTGGTATTTAGGGATTGTTTTCTTGTCCTTCACTATAAGACTACAAGACGGAGGGGGCTGGGAAGGTGGCTCAGCGGTAGAGTGCTTGCCTTGCATGCTCGAGGCCCTGGGTTCGATTCCTCAGCACCACATAAGCGAAAAGAAAAAAGCCGGAAGTGGTGCTGTGGCTCAAGTGGTAGAGCGCTAGCCTTGAGCTGAAGAGCTGAGGGACAGCGCCCAGGCCCAGAGTTCAGGCCCCACAACCAGACCCCCCTCTCCCCCCAAAAAAAAGACTACAAGAGGGAGATCAGTTTTGTGCTTTTAGGAAGTCTGTTATGATATTTCACATCAGAGTTGTGTTTTGATGTGGAGGGTCCATTACAATCTTACGTTCCTAAATGGACCATTCCTGATTATAGCAAGGACTCTTTCAACACCAGAATTGGCAGGCCATTGGCTTTTTTGGGTGTTCTGTCTCTAGGCATCCTATTGCTCTGGTAGTCATTACTACTGAT
This sequence comes from Dipodomys merriami, assembly GCF_024711535.1. Classification (NCBI taxonomy): domain Eukaryota; kingdom Metazoa; phylum Chordata; class Mammalia; order Rodentia; family Heteromyidae; genus Dipodomys; species Dipodomys merriami. The sequence continues at coordinate 43,394,426 of NW_027202270.1, read as the reverse complement.
AGTAGTAATTAAATGAGAGAGTTTGAACTTTGCTTAAAATTCCATGCCGAGTCATCTTTTCATTAAAGCAGCATTCTGCACACTAGCCTACCTGCTTTCGACTATTAATTCTGGTCACTTTGAAACCCCAAATGAGTTACAGCAAAAGGAAAGACTGTCCAATTGAATCTTCACCCCTAGCTAATCCTCAGCCCTGCTGTATTGTCTGTCCTTGGCACAGATGGTGATGCCTGGGGCTTTCTATTCTATGCAGTGAGGCATGCTGGAAACGTGTGTTGGTGAGAACTGCTCTTGTCATTTCACACACCAAGGGGGGTACCAAAAGCTCTTTCCAAAAAGAATGAAATTCCGGGCATCTGTTTTCTCTGACATTTGTGGTTTTGAAACTGTAGAAATGACATATATTAGATGTGGCAGATATGACAAAGGATTTTCATCTAATAAAAGCTAATAAAAATCATAGTAGATATTTTCTATACCAGCCACCTCCTATTTATTTAAGTGTATTCATGATTAAAGTACTACGAAAGAAAGAATAGAGTGTACGTGTGCCTTGAGTAATCTTTAGTTTACTAATACTCTTTAGCTGTTTGATACTATTACTATAGTCTTCAGTTTGTAAGTCAGCATAAAGAGAACTATTCTAATCAAATTTCGAAGTGTGTTTTGACTTAACATTGTATGTTGTGGGTCCAGACAGATTTTAACTAAGATTCTTAGATTCTGAGATGCCAAGTAATTAGAGTGATGCTTTCATATATCCTCCTGGTTTATTTTTATTTACTGGCTCAATGTAGAAGAAACTCCAAACAGAGACTTTTCTAAAGCTGGGAAGAATCTCAGACCTAGTTAACCTCTGTCTCCCATTTGGATATGAAAAAGCAAGAGCCAAGGAAGTTAAGCCAGTTGCTCTGAGTAGAATCCCTTAATGATCACAGGTCCATAGAAACTTCTAGTTAGACTCCCTCCTTGAAGAGAGAATGACCAAGTATTTGTGTCTACCTTTAACTCATGATACTTAACAAAGCAAAAACTTTACTCCCTAATATTCTACACTCGGGGCATATGCTGCATTTTTAACTGGAAAAATGACAGCCACAGATTCTCAATTTTCCACTCCCCATTCTCTGTCTTTTCTCCTGAAGCTTCTATCACATGCAGGTTAAACTCTCTTGGTTTTGTCTCATCAGCCTCTATGTCTCTGCTTATTTATTTTTTTGTTCATTTTTGTGCTGGTCCTGAGCTTGAACTCAGGATCTGGGGGATGTCCCAGAGCTTCTTTTGATCAGGGGTAGCCACAGCTCCACTTCTTAATTGGAGTTAAGAGTCTTGCAGATTTTCCTGCCTGGGCTAGCTTTGAACCTAGATCCTTAGATCTCAGCGGTAGAAAGTATTAAAGGCATGAGCCTCAGGCATCTAGCTATCTCTGTTCATTTTTACAAACTTTTTTGCTTTAGTTTGGATAATTTCTATTGCCTACCATGAGATTCACTTATCTTTTTACCTGTTGTGTCCAATGGACTCTTAATTACACGCAGTGAATAAACGTCTCTTTGTACTTTTTGTATCTCTACTGATATTCCTGATCTGTTCACTCATTATGTTAATTTTTTCCTTTAAGTCTTTAAACATATTCACCATAGCTGTTTTAATGTCCCTGTTTGGTATTTTCAGCATCTCTTCCATTTCCCTTGATTCTACTCTCTTCCTGGTTATGCGCCACATTTTCCTATATTTGCATATATAGCAATTTATGATTATATATTACATTTGTGATTATGCTAATATTGAGAATTTAATTTTTTAAAGGAATGTCAGTTTATGTTTCAATTGGCAGTTAATTTACTGGACAATCAATTTAATTCTATTAGGCTTATTTTGAAACTCTGTTAAGATAGGACTAGAGTAGCATTTTGGGGGTCATGTGCCCTGCACATTCTACTCAGCTCACTTTTCAGGAGCCATTGTTTTCTCAGCCTCTCTAGGAGTACTGGCTTGCACCTTGCAAGAGACCCCTGTGTTCAGCTCTAGAATTCTGTCCTTATTCTGACTCACTGCACTGAAAACTTCAGCCACTTCAGCATCCCTACATTTTAATTGTGGCTTCCAGCCCAGTGAGACTGTCTTGGCCTGTTTGTCATGTTCCTTCCTTGGCTGTTGTTGGGAGTTTTCCAGGTCAAACACCAGGGCTCTTGTGTGGATCCCTTTAGTTTCCTTTTTCTCTGTGACCATAGTCCTGAATTACCTCTTGTCTAATATCTGAAAGCAGTTGCTTCATTCATTTTATTGTAACTGTGGATTTAGTCCAGTCCTAGTTTCTCCATTATAGCAGAAGTGGAAGTTCTCCCTTTTTTTTCTCCCTCCTCTTCCTTTCCCTTCCCTTCTCTTTCCTTTCTTTCTCTTTCTCTCTCCCTTTCTCCATCTCTCTCTCTTTCTCTTACCTTTCTCCTACTCTCCCTTTCCCCTCTCTCCCTCCCACCTCTTTCTTTCTTTTCCTTCCTAATCTTCCTTCCTTCCTTCCTTCTCTTTTCAATTTAGGACCTGGGCACTATCCCGGAACTTTTGCTCTCAAGGCTAGCACTCTTACCACGTAAACCACAGCTCCACTTCCAGTTAATTGGAGATAAGATACTCCTGGACTTTCCTATCCAGGCTGACTTCGAACCATGATCTTCAGATCTTAGCTTCTTGAGTAGCTAGGATTACAGGAATGAGCCACAGATACCTGGATGAAATTCTCTATTAATACTTTTTTAAAAAAAACTTGTAAATGATGGGGTTTCAGCTCAGTGCCTTGTGCACACTAGGTGGGCACTCTACCACTGGAGCCATGCTCCTGGCACAATTTTTTTTGGCGAATATTAGGGCTTTGCTTGGCTTGTTTGCTCAGCTGGTGCTCCACCACTTGACCCATGCCTGTAGCCTGGCATTTCGCTGGTGAATTGGAGATAGTGTCTCACAGACTTCTCAGGTTGATTTCAAACCTCACCTCTTCCAGATATCAGTTTCCAGAGTCGTATGAGAGTATGTTTTCAAGCCTTCCCTGATGAGAATGTGTTTCCATCTTCTGTGCTCCTGGGTGTCTCCTGGGCCTGGTGTGCGCCGGGGTAAAGAAGAAGTGGAGAATCATTGGGACTGTTCAATCATGTCAACTTTATAGCTTCAGAGTAGAGTCTTCTTCCCTTAGGATCAGTGTACTTCCTTTTCCTTCAAGGATTCCCTCCTGGCTGCCCAAGAATGAAGAGCTGAGAAAATATCCTTAGTCAAGGCAATCTTCCTTCAGAGATGCCCAGCCTCTAGTCCTGAGGCCGCCAGGACACAAGCAGAACTTTTGGTTGCCACGATGGCACTTTTTTTTTGTTTGTTTGGAAAAGAGTCACTTCTCCTTTGAGTGGATCAGTTAGTACCATGGAATGATGTGGGAAGCCTCTGCTGCTTACCATGGTACAAAACTACATAGAAGAAGGAAGTCATCCCCTCCCACCCAGCCAGGAAACGTTTTAAGGAACATCAGCATCTATCTCTCTCACCCCAGAAACTACTCTAAAGTGGAAGGCATCAAGCAAGAGTTTTCTTTAGCATCATGCTGGTAGAATAGATGTATTGCAGAGGGAGAATGAAGAGAGTTGAATGCTGTGTGTTATTAGGAGTTTAGCAGGCACTGGGTGTGCAGTCAGTAGAATGAGTGGCTGAGGGTATGTGCTTAGGCAGATAGAGAAGAGGCTTGGAATGGGTTACTTTCGAACTGTAATGATAAGATGGAATTTTCTGCTTCTGCGTACAGTGGGCAGAGCTCACACAGCTCATCTGGCTCAGCTGCCAGCCAGAGACCACTGGAATTGCAGCCGGGTAGCCGACAACACCTGCTGAGTGTTGCAGCCCTGTGGCCCACAGTGCCTGCTAGTGTTGTCGCTCCACTGCCAGTGCTGTGGAGCCTCCTTGGGTTCTTGTCTCAGGAATTGGGTGAAGGAAGTCTAGGACAGTGGAGTGGAAAGCTCTAGCTTAAAGATAGCTGCCCCCATTGTTATTGCTGCTGCTGCTCTGTCAGTCCCCGTTTATTCTCTCTGTCAGTCTTCCCTCCTCCTCCTGCTCTGCAGGTGCCTTTTCTAGGGGTTCCTGAGCTGTCTTCTGGCAGGTTGTCCCTATTATAATTAGGTATTTGGAAAGTGACGCTTCATTGGTCAGTTCCCACAATATTCTGACTGGTGATTAATCCTAATCAGGTCCTCTCTGCAAATCTTCTCTTCAAGGTCATAGGGGGGTTATTGAAACTAGAGGAGGCTAGAGAAGGATAGAAGCAAGATGTTTTGAAACAATGTCTTTTTTTAAAATCTGGTTTCAACCTGCTAGGTCAAGATGGTTGTCCAGAGGCTCTGAGTCCTCATTTTACTTTCAATAAGATACAGCCTGGTCTAACACCCAGAGCCTGGTTAGTGAGATTGCCCTCCCTCACTGTTGGTGCACAAATACAGGGTCAGACATTATTTAGGTATTAGCAGACACAGTCCTGTCCTCCATGTAGGACTTCTCAACTTGGAATATCCCCGGGCGCCAGAACTGGCATCTCCTTCTCCTCCATGGGACAGAGGACAGGGCGGTTGTCTGTAGGGGAGGTGGAGGTATTTGGTCCTTCTTGCTTGTTTTTATTTGGAGTTGCAATACTTGTCTGCAATGATACCAATCATAAGTTTAATTTCATTAGGGACCTCGAGGAAAATGTTTCCTTATCTTTGTTTCTAGAGACACAAAAGCCAGCAGATATGACTGGTACAGGAATTTGTATACTTTATGCACTCTGTTGCCTGTGGTGTATGTGTGTATGTAGAAGAATTTCTGAGACCCTGACATGTCTCTAAGTCACTTTAGGTGACATTTATGAGAATCAAATATTGCAGGTGCCCCTGGGATCTCAGGCTCCAGCAAAGGGATATTTCAGAGGGCTACCCTCAACATGGGCACAATGAAGGAGCTCAGCCAAGAGAGAACTTGAGCATTTGACTGGTGATTGTACATGGATGTGTACACAACTATGAATATATGTGTGTGTGTGTGTGTGTGTGTGTGTGTGTGTGTGTGTGTGTGTGTGTGTGTGTGTGTGTGTGTGTGTGTGTGTGTGTATAAAATGGCTGAAATGGGAGGGCCATAGTTATACATAGCACATCAGACTCTGCAGGCTAAATGATCAACAGTGGTGGTCTCTGTCATTAAGAGAAATGGGAAGGGACTGACTTAGGGAGCTCTTAAAGTCATTCTTTTTGGAGGTTTTTGTATGTTTTTCAGCAATAGTGATGTCTCTTTTCTTCTGAGTTTGTATCTATTCCTTTCCTGTTTCTATTGAGCTTTTTTTCCCCCACACCAATTCCTCTTGATAATTGTGAGATGTATGTGAATCTCTCTCATCCTTCTTGGGTGCAAGAACTCTGGTCTTTCTAACACCTGAGTGCTCTGTTCACCTCTCATATAGATTTGTAGTAAATATTTACAAATTCAATGAATGAGGCTTGAACTCCTTCTTTCTGAATTTTGTTGACATTATTGGGGAAACTTGCAATTAGTCAAGAGTAAACATTCAGTATTCTAAGTGGTTAATAATCGTATAATTAAAATGATAACATGGTAAGTGGTAAACATCTTGAGTTTCACAGATATTTGATACATCTATGTCATCACTGGCATTATATATACACACATTATTAGCATACAAATAGTCACCTAACTTCTGTCACTAAGTGTTTCTGAGAGTAAAACGGGGTTCATTATACCTGCTTCATATAATAGGAGTATGATGACCAAAATTTTCAGTAGGCATTAAAGCTCTTTGAAAGTTAATAGTGTTATGAAAAGACTGAGATTTTTATATATGTGCTCTTTAAGACTTTAGTGCTATAATACACAGGACACATGACATCTATCTATAAAATTTATGTAAGGCATATGTGTATTCTAGCATACGTTTTTAAGCATTATATTCCTTGCTTTCATTCGGTACTTCTTTGAAAAGATCTTGATGGCTAATAATGATGATACTAGTACAATAATAGGATCTGTATCCTTTTATACTTTATAAAGCTCACATAACTGACCTCAGATTTGAACATGGCTCATTAGAGGAGGGGTGTAGCTCTTTACTGTGTTAGCTCTGTTAAAACAGAGTCAAGCTGAATTACAGTCATTGTAGTGCAAGTGTATTTGGTTGAACATTATGTCCAGTGTTCTGAATCCACTTGTCCAAAGACACAGAGCAGTGTCGTGAGGCACCTGGGGAAGCAAAGCCTCCATCCATGCCGTTGAGTGACCGTGTCGTGGTTGTGTACATGTTGTCCACTTCATGGCTGGCTAGACCCTCTGTTAGTAATTGTTGGAGCAGCTGAGCAAAGGGAAGTCCTGCCTCATGTTCTTTCCCTTCCCTCTTTTGTCTACCCCATACACCTGGGTCCTGCTGTTGGGATGCTGGATCCATCAACCCAGGAAGTCCCCAAAGCTCAGCTGACTCCTAGGCCATGGGCTCTCTCCTTGGCTTGCATACTGACTCTTCTGTGTCAAGTGACAACAGTCATCAAATAGATGATGTTTTGGCTGCTTTAATAGTTATTTTATGTGGAACCTAGGTATAAAATATACTGGATATAATAACTTATATAGGTCTCTAGGTATTCACACACAGTAAGAACAAAGGAGAATATTCTTTTTTTAAGCTATTGTTATTATACAGAGGGGTTACAGTTACATAAGTCAGGTAATGAGTACATTTCTTTTTGGACAGTGTCACCCCTTCCCTTGCTCTATCCCAGTTTTTCCCTCCTATTCCCAACCACAAGTTGTATAGTTCATTTGCAACACAGTGACTGGCTGCATTTGTTCACCCTTGTGTTTCTGTGCTTCTCCTTACCCTTCCAAAGACAGATACATGAGCAAATAAGACTAAAAGCCAAGAAAATGAAAACAGCAACAAAGAAAAGACCTCTTGTTTCCATTTCAAAAGGAGGATATTCTCAAGAGAGGGACACAAAGGCACAGGCCTCAGATCATACAAAGTAATATTTGTTGAATGAACTCCAGGAAGTGGAAATGAGGTTTTTTCCTTTGTTATTGTATTTGTTTTCTTTTCCTCTTGTTTGTTTATCTGTCTTGGGGAGGGTAAGAGGAGGCACAGAAATTGAGGGACAAATGGGGAACAAATGCAGCAATGGTAGTCACTGGACACTGTTGAAAATGAAGTATACAACCTGTGGGTAGGGACAGGAAGGAAATACTGGGAGAGAATGAGGGAAGGGGTGACATTGTCCAAAGCGAAATGCACTCTTTACTTGACTTAATGTAACTGTAACCCCTCCATATGTCACCTTTATCATAACAACAAAAAATTTTTAAAGTATGTTTTTTATTGTAAAAATACTGTACAGAGGGGTTACAGTTACATGAGCAAGGTAATGAGTACATTTCCTATCAAGCATTGTTACCTCCTCCTTTGTTTTCCCCTACCCTCCCTTCCTTCCCACCTCCACAACTATACTCCCCCCTCCCCTACCCCCTCTCCCCACCTAAAGTTCCTTTTCAACATAGTGTCTTGTACATCTCATTGTTACAATAGGTCAACCCATATCCCTATTTAAGCATTTTGTTTTTTCCCTTCCCCTCCCCAAGCTAGAGAAGTGTACATACAAGATGCAGGACACCACATCAAATACAGTGAAAACAGGTTATATCATGGGGGAGGAACATACAAAGAAACAAAAAAATCACATGGTACATTATAAATACGTTAGGAACAATAGCAAGCAAGAAAAAACCACTTGTGTTCCTATCTTGGGGTTCATTTCGCTTAACATCATATCTGGTCATATGTACATAGCTTTTGACCTTTTCTGCTTGTCCCAGACATATACTAGTTATTACAAATAAGGGAAACCATGAGACCTATGTTTCTTTGGGCCTGGCTTACTTCACTTAATATAATTTTTTCTGAGTCTTTCCATTTCCTAACAAATAGGGCGATGTCATTCTTTCTGATGGAGGCATAGAATTCCATTGTGTGTGTGTGTGTGTGTGTGTGTGTGTGTGTGTGTGTGTGTGTGTGTGTGTGTGTGTGTGTGTGTGTGTGTATCACATTTTCTTGACCCAAGAAAATGGGGAGCTCTATGTAGAGTCTTTTGAGGAATCTCCATACTGCTTTCCAAAGTGGTTGAAGAAGTTTACACTCCCACCAACAATGCAGTAGAGTTCCCTTCTGGCCACATCCCCTCCAGCATCTGTTGTTACTAGATTTCTTGATTGTAGCTATTCTAACTGGGATGAGGTGGAATCTCAATGTTCTTTTGATTTGTATTTCTTTTATGGCTAGAGAGGTTGAACATTTCTTCAAATGTTTATTGGCCATTCTTATTTCCTCTTCAGAGATGTTCCTATTTAAGTCTTTAGCCCACTTGTTTATTGGGCACTTGTTTCTTTGAGGATTTGTTATTGGGGGATTTAATTTTTTGAGTTCCAAGTATATTTTAGATATGTGACCCTTGTCTGTTGTATGGCTAGTGAAGATCTTCTCCCAATCCGTGGGCTTTCTATTGATCTTGCTAGCTAGGTCCTTTGCCATACAGAAGCTCTGCAGCTTCATGCAATCCCATTTGTCCAAACTTTCTTTGATTTGTTGTGATTCTGTGTCTCTTGAGAAAATTTCAGTCTGTGCCTAGGAGACCTAGGGTTTCTCCTATTCCTTCCTGTAATGTTTTCAGGGTGTCTGCTTTGTCTTTGAGGTCTTTGATCGATTTGGAGTTGATTCTGGTGCAGGGTGATATATAAGGATCTAACTTTAATTTTCTACAGGTGATTAATCAGTTTTTCCAGCACCATTTACTGAAGAGGCTGTCTTTCTTCCATTTTATTTTTTTAGCTCCCATATCAAAGATTAGATGGCTATAGGTCTGTGGGTTCATTTCTGGGTTTTCAATTCTATTCCATTGGTCCTGAGGTCTGTTCTTGTGCCATTACCAAGCTGTTTTGATTACTTTGGCTTTGTAGTAGAGTTTGAAATTTGGTATTGATGTTCCTCTAGCACCATTCTTTCTGTTAAGGATCGTTTTTACTATTCAGGGTCTTTTATTGTTCCATATGAATTTTTGGATTGCCTCTTTTATTTCCTTGAAGAATGAGATTGGAATATTGATAGGTATTGCATTGAATTTGTAGATAGCCTTGGGAAGTATTGCCATTTTCACGATGTTGATCCTTCCAATCTAGGACCAGGGGAGGTTTTTCCACTTCCTAAGTTCTTTTTTTGATTTTATTTTTCAGGTTTTAAAAGTTTTTATCATAGAGGTCCTTCACTTCTTTGGTTAATTCCTAGGTATTTTATTTTTTTGTGGGGCTATTACAAAAGGAGTTGCTTTCCTGATTTCAGCCGTGCTCTTCTCATTGTTAGCATACAGAAAAGCCATTGATTTTTGATGGTTTATTTTATACCCTGCTACTTTGTCAAAGTTTTGAATCAGCTCGAGTAATTTGGGAGTGGAGTCCGTGGGATTCTTTAAATACAAGATCATGTCATCTGCAAAGAGGGAGAGTTTTACTTCATCTTTCCCTATTTGGATCCCCTTTATGTTTGCATCTTGTTTTATTGCTGTAGCTAGTCATTCTAATACTAAATTGAAGAGAAGTGGAGAGAATGGACATCCTTGTCTCATTCCTGAGTTTAGAGGAAATGGCTTTAATTTTTTCGCCATTAAGTATAATGCTGGCTATAGGTTTGTCATACACAGCCTTTGTTGTATTGAGGAATGTTCCATGGATTCCTAGTTCTTCCAGAGCCTTTATCATAAAGGGGTGTTGAATCTTGTCAAATACTTTTTCTGCATCTATCGAGATAACCATCTGGTTCTTATCCTTGCTCTTGTTGATGTGATGAATTATATTAATTGATTTGCATATATTGAACCAGCTTTGCATCCCTGGAATGAATCCTGTTTGATCGTGGATTTTTTTTGATGAGTTAGCAATTTTTTTAAAAATAGTTTTTAATATTCTTTCCTACAAATGCCTATATATTATTATCCTCTGCTCTGTTTAACTGAGAAACTATTTACTTATTCCCTAAATAACACAGAGATGACAGAATTAAGATTTAAGAGAACATTAACTTTTTCTTTTCACTCCCTCCCTTCCTCCCTCCTCCCCCTCCCCCTTTCTCTCTTTCTTTCTTTACCATTCCTGTGGCTTTGAACTCAAGGCCTGGGCATTGTCCTTGAGCTTCTTACATTCAAGGCTAGCACTCTACCAGTTGAGCCACAGCACTACTTTGGGGTTTTTCTGTTACGTGGTACTGAAGAATTGAACCCAGGGCTTCATGCCTGCCAGGCAAGCATTCTACCACATTCCCAGCCCAAACATTAACTTTTTACATTGGTAATACATGTGGATGGCATTCTGGACACCAGAACATTTGCGCTCCTTGTACACCTAACTCATAGTTCCCAAGTTCACCGACCTGGTGAACACAGGCCTGCCCAGAGCATGTGGGTCCCCGGTGGGTTGGACTGACATCTGACTTCCAGGGTGCAGGATTTACTGGCTTATAGATGGCAAGAATACTGTGAACGTGCATTTATGAAGGGATATGTTCAGTGAACTGTCATGAACAATTCTGTAGATTTGGTAATTCATGTTTAAAGTCAAATCTTATTAAATTTGAATGCCATTACTTGGAAAGGTAGATGTGGTATAAGGCTAGAAAGAAATTTTCTAATTTTTCCTTCATGATCATTATCATACACACACTCCAAGTAAATGATCTCATTTTGATATTGCTAATAGGCATTGTTTACCATTACAATTGTTTTATTTTATTTGTTTTTGCTGTGCTGAGAACCAAACCCAGGACCTTACTCATACTAAGCAAGTACTTTACCATTGAGTTATATCATTTATATAGTACTTAAAGAATTTTATGTTTTTAGAAATAATTTTAGTTTGAGGCTTTTGGTAACTCATATGAGTTGCTGTTTAAATTAGAAAGTTTTCAGTGGCTCACTGTTAAATTCATCTTGGGGAAGATCTAAAGAACTCTGAAGAGAAGAAGAGGAGAAATAATAAAATAGGAACCCATAATGGTTCACGAGTATATAGAAAGAAAACCCAAGGGGTACTAACTAGGTGCAGGATAGATGAGTGGTGTCTCTTTCCCAAACTTTCCCTTGGGTACAGGCTGCCCACAGTCACTAAGGGGGAAGGAAAGGAGCCTGGAGTGGGTTTTAACCAGCAACTCTGCATCATCATTTTGATACATGGCAAGAAGTTCAAACCTGTCTCTTGGCCGCTGGCCTGGACTATTTCCCATCTGCCTCTACTCATAGTCAAGGTGATCTTTCCATAATGCACATCCAATCATGCAAGGCCCTGCCTAAAATACTTCTGCTGACTTAGTGAGAATCCAGCCTTTGATACCCTAGGGCAGGATAACCAAGCTGTTCACCCTGTGCCCCAGCACAGGCTTCCTGTGTCCTTCATTTATGCTCAGCTGAGGCAGTGCCCCCAGGGTTAAAGGAGAGGATGGTTTGGAGAGACATTAGCAGGTAGAATTATCTGGATGTGAAGAGAGAGTGTATCTCAGGCCCTTTTTGGCTGCTGTCACCAAATACCAGAAAGTGGGTAATTTATAGAGAACAGAATTTTATTTTTTGCAGTTTTGAGCTAAGATCAAGGTTATATCAAGGTGATACCTCCATGTCCCATCATCACATGTCACTGTTGCATTGGTATTAAAGTTCCAATCCATAAATTGAGGGGACATAGTCATACCATAGTGGAGGATGCATGGAAACAGGAGCGCAGGTACAGTGGATGTGGGAGAGAAGAGGTGCTCAGTTAGCGCCTACAAGGACTTCTTGCCTACCTGGTCCTGTTGGATCTGTTAAGGCAATGGTGTCATCAACTATACAGAGATGCGGATGTATGTAGTCTTAGGAAATTAGAGATTCACAAGAGGGTTGATGTAGATTATCACTAGTGGGAAATTCTAGAAGCAGACAGTGAAGGTGTCAGTTAATTGCTGAAGGAAAACATCTGTATGCTATGAAGAAGAATCCAGTGAAGGTAATGACAGATAAAACATAGCTCTCCATTGTTTCTGGGGCTTACATGTTTCAACACTTACTCTGAGGAGGGGGGTATGTAAACATCAGGAGGAGAAGTTTCAACCTTGTCTTGGTTGTCTCAAATTGATTTTGTCTTTCCAAGTAAACTGGTTGTGAACCTTGAAAGTTCTTTTTTGCTTGCTTTGGACTATATGGGAAGAGAAGTAATTTTATTCTATTGCTTTTTTTTTGCTCGGTTGTGGGGCTTGAATTCTGGTCTAGGGTGCTGTCCCTGAGCTCTTCAGCTCAAGGCTAGCACTCAACCACTGGAGCTACAGCTCCACTTCTGGTTTTTTGGTGATTAATTGGAGATAAGAGTCTCATGGACATTTCTTCTGGGGCTGGCTTTGAACCTGATCCTCAGATCTTAGCCTCCTGAGTAGCTAGGATTACAGGTGTGAGCCATGATGCCCAGCTTCTATTGCTTTTGAATGTCTAGTTTCTTCTGGAGATTGTTGGGCCAAGATATCGGAACACTCTCCTGGACTGCTTTCATAACATTGGGCATGCTCTGGGGGGAATAAATATGGAGTGGTGCTTTGCTTTTTGATGGAAGATGAGCTTTAATCTCTATTTCCCACGTTCTCACGTAATGGTATAATCCACTAGGTCATTACTCACTCAGTCAATTTCCAGTTTACCTGATTTTTCAGTTCCTCCTGGGTCATTTCTATGCTGCCTTTGTGTTGAGCCAACTTTCAGTGCCAGTGCTCGGTGGCTGTGACCTCCAGCTGATGCCAATGGTGTTTTCTAGGATGTGTGACATAAGCTATTTGGCTGCCTACTGAGAGGCATCACTGCCAGCCCCTGTTGTGAACCTCACTGCCTGACAGTGCTTTGTGTCTACACATCCCAAGATCATTGAGCACTTTATTGCTCACATTCTAGCCTCTGTTCTTTTTTGGGGGGTGGGGGTGGGGGTGGGAGTTTGGTTGTGGGGCTTTAATCAAGACCTGGGTGCTGTCCCTCAGCTTTCTGCTCAAGACTAGTGCTCTGCCACTTTGAGCCACAGCCTTACTTCTGGTTTTGGGGTGGTTAACTTGAGATAAGACTCTTGTGAACTTTCCTGTCTGGGTTGGATCTGAACTGTGATCCTCATATCTCACCCTCCCGAGTAGCTAGGATTACAGGCATGAACCACCAGCACCTAGTCATCTCTGTTCTTTAGAATAGAACCTTGACAGCTTTGTTTGTGGTGGGGAGTTAAGAAGGCCCTCCAAAGGATGATGGATGGAAAGAGGCTCTGGTACTGCTGTGCTGTGCCATTCTGGTGGTTTTAGTGCCTTTCATGTTGCTATAACAGAATACTAGAGTCTGGGTAATTGATAGAGACAGAAATTTGCTTATGTTTCTGAAGGCCAGTCATTCAACATGGGCCTTTGTGTCAGATTATCTTCTGGCCGAAGGTAGCAGGCTAAAGAGCACGTGTGTGTGTGTGTGTGTGTGTGTGTGTGTGTGTGTGTGTGTGTGTGTGTGTGTGTGTGTGTCTGTGTGTGTGTGTGTGTGTGTGTGTACAAGAAAGAAAGAAAAGGGAGAAGGAGGGGAAGAGGAGAGGAAGGACAGCACATCCTTTTGTATGAATGGCAAAATCCAGGTGTGAGCCAGAGTCCCCATGGCCTAATCTCATAAAAGTTCTCTATCTCTTAATATGTTGCTTTGGAGATTAAGTTTTTCATACATTCAAACCATCTCAATAAAGCCTGCAAATCTGAGCTCTTTCGGGCGCTTGGTCGTCTCAGAAACCGAGCACTAGTGAATGCATCACTGTGGCTCTTCTTCCCCAGAAAGAAGAATGCAAGCCTTTTCTGCCAGAATTAAGTTGGCAGGCATGCAGAAGTAGTTGCTGTTTGCTTTGAATCTAATGTCTTGGGATCCAAGGGTGTGATAAAATGGAAGTTGAGGAGCTTCTAAACTAAATTCCTGGATGCTGTGTCTTAAGTCTTTCCCTTTGTGATAGTTCACATGCTTGTGTGTGCCAAGCATCGGTCTCTCACGGTGGAAGTGTCTTCCTCTGATGACAGTGTCCCAAGCTCACTGGAGCTCTACCCCATTAGTCTGGGTAGTACTGGGTGCTGCGGCCCCCCTCCCTGCAGCCCTCCTCATTTCTCAATGTGGAGGTTTGTCTGTCACATCCTAAAGTCTCTTGTAGATTCCACATTGTCCTTCTGCACCTTGTGATTGTATGTCCCCCGCCCCAGTTAATTTCCTATGGCTTCCTAAACAAAGTATCACAAGATGGCTGCTTTAGAAACAACATCAATATATTCTCTCACAGTTCCGGAGGAGAAGAAGTCTGCAATCAAGGTTTTGGCAGGCCATGTCTTCTCTGAAGTTTCTAGAGATGAGATCTCCATGTCCCCTTTCTAGCTTCTGATGGCTGCCTGCTGTCCTTGGCAGTGCGTCTGCCTTCACCTGCTGTCTTTTCTGGTTCTCTGTCCAAAGTTCTCTCTTCTTAGGAGGTGGCAGACATGGGGTTAGGGCCACCTCATCCAGTGTGACGCCATCTTGACTTGACTCTGTTTCCAAGTACAGACACTGAACGTTACGACTTGGATATATCTCTGGGGGAAACAATTGAGCCAGTGACAAATTGTGGCTTCAGAGCTGTGGCTGAGAAAAGGTGGGAGGGTCACCCTCTTAGCCTTGGCAGTCTCACCTCAGAAGTGACATGAGCTAGTTTTGTTCACAGTCCACTGGCCAGAACACAGCCCTCACCCAACTCTAGTGAGGTCGCTGGATTCAGGAGAGTGCGTGGTGTGTGATGAACTTGACCCACCATTGTCAAATCCTCACCCAACGCTTCTCCTCTCGTCCTGCAGTGCTCGTGGTACACAGGAGACTGTGGAGCTTCTCAAATACCTACCAGGAAACACCGCTAGACTTGGAATACTGCTCAAGGAAAAGAAAATAGCTTTTTTGTTTTACTTGTTTTTTGTGGTGGTGGGATTGAACCTAAGGCCTTGAGCTAAATCCCTAGCCTACTAGCCTAGAAATGAGTTTATGTAATTTTTAAAGCTCGCCTGCTTTTGTTTGGTTGTTTGGTATATATATATGTATATGTATATATATATAGATACACCCCCACACATATGTATATATACACACAAGTGTGTATATACATATATGTGTATACCTATATATATATATAGACATACATATGTGTATATATACATATATGTGTGTGTGTATATATGTATAGGTATATGTTTATACAGGTTCTTCCTATGTAGCTAGGCTGGCCTCAGACTCTAGATCTGACTGCCTCAGCTTCCTTGGAGCTATGATTACAGTTGTGTATTACCATGCCCAGCCCTTTAAATAAACTGGTTCTGTGGCTTGAATCCCGGAACTAGACGCTACCCCTGAGCCTTTTTGGGCTGAAGGCTAGCACTCTACCACTTGAGCCACAGCACTACTTCGGGCTTTTTCTGAGTGTTTTATTGGCAATAAGAGTCTCATGGACTTTTCTGCCTGGGCTAGCTTTGAACCACATGCTCAGATCTCAGCCTCCTGAGTAGCTAAGATATTATAGGCATTTATCTTAATCCGCTGTATGGCCCACACAATATTACGAGCGTGAACAAACACCTAGATCATCTAGTTCTCCTTGCACACTGGATTCCCTGACAGCACAAGAGCCCACATTGTCACAGAAAGACAGGAATGAGGAAAACAGCCAAACAAGGACCAACACCTGCAGCCACCTCACCTGTGCGTGTGGCTGTGGTCCCCACCATTCCCTGTAGTGTTCTTGTTAGAGAACACTAGGCTGAGGCTGAGGCATACCTCTCAGCAGTCTCTGTGCTGTCTTCATGTTGTCTGACAATTGGATTTATCCCTTCTATTTGGCTTAAAAAAATTCTTACTTTCACCCAACTGGCCCCTGCAGGCATTTGAGTATGTAACCTGTTTTCAGTAAAATCCACACTTTCAGGAATCTTGTTACATGCTGGTACTTTGAAACCCTTAAACCCTGCCTATAGGGTTACTTTGAACTCACGGCTCTGAGGTTGATTCCTGCTTTAGTTATCTGTAGGAACAGTTGACAATCACCCAGAAATACCTGTACTGGGGACAGGAGAGCGAGAATTTGCAGTGAAGAAGTTGGGATAGTTGCATAAATTTGAAAGTAATTACAGCGATGTCTTGTGGATTCTTTTTAAGTAAATCTTTACTGATCTAGTTTTTTTTTCTGCTTTCTTTCCCCCATGTAGACCATTGGAACGATCCAGTGAAGATGTGGATATCATCTTCACACGACTGAAAGAAGTCAAAGCTTTTGAGAAATTTCACCCAAACCTCCTCCATCAGATTTGTTTATGTGGTTATTATGAAAACCTGGAGAAAGGAATAACATGTAAGAAATGCAAGTCTGTGGTGTGTTTGGATGTTTGAGCTCACTTGTGCAACCCGCAGGGACAGATTACCTTCAGGGCATCTATGTGCCAGATATTTGGGCTTCCATCAGTATAACTTGATCCTCTCTGTCTCCTCCGTTTATTCACCTCTTGCAGGTGTTTCCTCTTCTCCGCTGTCCCTACGAGGGTACATTTGTCCTGGGAGCCCATTTTCCTGAGGAGGGGGAGGACCCTGACTCATTCACTCAGATGGATCCTTCATAATTCAAATGCTTATCTCCTCTACGCTAGGAAATACATGGAAGTCTATGGATATTATATACAGAGGAAAGTTTCCTTGACTAATGCTAGCAGTCATGTTTTGAGTTAAACTCGTACAGGTTATCCGTTCCAGGTATAAGAGACAGGGAGCATAAAATAATAGGGTGATGGATTCAGGGTTTTTTTTTTTAATAAAAATATTTTTTAATGAAAAAGAATAGCTCTCCATCTGTTGGTGTACTTTATGCTGAAGTAACAGAACACTCCATCCCACTGCTTGAGAATCAACTAGTCATACAAGAAGGAGAAGTCAGTCAATCATCTATGAAAAGCCTGAGGTAAGATGAGTCAGGGTTGGCTAGTGGCGTGGTGCAGTGGAATGAATAAGTACCCAGGCCCTGCCAGTCTCTTAGTCTATCTCTCTGCCTCTCTCACATTGTTTCTTTTTGTAACTTTCTCTTGCTTTCTTTCTGTCTCAGTGTTTCTCTCCCTACCCCCCACATATATACACTCATGTGCACACACATGCATTCTCAGGTGCTTTTGACTTATCACGAATGGTCCTCAGACAGCTACAGTAGTTGGAGGCATTTCACCCAGATACAGAAATGTTGAGCTGAAGGCCTATTCTTCTTGTGTCTCTTTTTCCCATGTCCCCCACTAGACTTCTTGCATTATCTCATTAGCTGGATTTTATCATATGCCATGTATAACCAGTCACAGGCAAAAAAAATGGGATGGCCAGGATTGATTCAGACTACCTTGTTGGAACAGGGGTAGACCTCACCTCCCCATAGCATCTGGCCCAGCAGACAAGGGTAGAAACGTGTATACTGGCCAGTCCAGTTGGTAAGAGGTGTGCATGGCACTGGATGGGGGAAACCACAGAGACCAACATCACTGCAAACAATTTAGAAAATGAGCAAAACAGAGATCACCTGTAATCCCAAACTCATCGATTTCTAGCAGCTTTTGGCTAAGTCCTTCAAGACAATTGTCTCCATGGATATCTCTACTTTTTTTTTTACATTTTTTTCCTTTCATTTTTATTGTTACAGTTACATAAATCAGGTAAAGAGAGTACATTTCTTTTTAAATAGTGTTACCCCTTCCCTTGCTCTTTCCCAGGGTTTCCCTATCTCCACCCACAAGTTGTATAGTTCATTTTCAACATAGTTTCCAGTAAGTACCACTGCTGCATTTGTTTACCCTTTGTTCCACTATTTCTGTACACAAGTTTAAAACATATGAATGTGTGTGTATGTGTGTATGTGTGTATGTGTGTGTATGTGTGTGTATGTGTGTATGTGTGTATGTGTGTATGTGTGTATGTGTGTGTGTGTATGTATGTATATATGTATGTGTGTGTGTGTGTATGTGTGTGTGTATGTGTCTTCTTTCCAATATTAAAAATGTCATTTTTAGGAGGCTGAGACTATTGTCTTCCCCCTCCTCTTTTTTTTTTTTTTTGGTGTTTTGAACTCATACTTGCTAAAGCATGCTACCACATGAGTTACACTTCTAGCCTTTTATGCTTTAGTTGTTTTTTGAATAGAGTCTTGCACAGTTTTGTCTGGGCCAGCTTGGACCATGACCTTCCTTTTTACCCTTCCTAGGTAGATGGCAATACAACACCACCATATTCAGCTTTTTATTGATTGAAATGGGATCTCCAGAAATTCTTGCCTAAGCTGGCCTTGAACTACAGTCCTCCTGAGTAGCTAGGATTACAGGTGGAAGCTACTATGCCTAGTGTATTGTCTATTTCTTCAAGCCATTTTCAAATACACCTTCTGTGATGTTTAATGTGAATTTGGCTGGTAAATGATAATGTCTGAGGGCCATGGAGTTCATGAAAGCAAATTCCTAACTCCAGAATGAGTCAATTACCAAGGCTTGGAGCAGCACAGTTACCAGAAAGGCTAGCTGTAGACAAGCCTTCATCTCAAGCAGGAAGATGAGGTCATTGTGCTTTGCCTTACAACAGCACAGCCCATTCAGACATTTAGAGCAACGGCCTCATTGAAGCTTGCTCTTGTGTCCCAGGCCCCAGCCCTGCTTGCTGTCTTGCTGAGCTGGCCTGTGAATTTTCACTAACTTATGTCATTTCTGCTTGGAACTGTGAACAGACTTGTTAAGGTATCAGATCATTACATTTGGTTCTTTCATTGGATATTTTCAAAGTTCACATTCTAAAATCTGGTCTTAACAGAGTATGAGAACTAAGGTTTGATGCAATTATTTCCCCTCTGAGATTCAAACTTCAAGTAAAGCCAAGCTCAGAAATTTTTGAGGAAATTTCCAAAGATCTACAAGCACCAAATTTATAAAATGAGCAAGAAAATGGACCTTAGTACTACAGTCCTTAACAAAAAAATGCATTCCATATTGGCAAGCTTTAAACATGTTACTTTTAATATAAATGTAGGAGATCAGAGTAGTATAGTCTGCTTATTCAAATAAGCTTCCTACTATTTACACCTACCCCCATGGACAGCCAGGTTATAGTTTTCCAAGAATCACAGTACAATGCAATGGTCAATCAGGCAGAACATTAGTTCTTCCTTCAGAGGATCCTATGGCAGTTGGGGTAACCATTTCTTATTCCAGCTTTGTAAGTGGGAGAGTTCATGTCATGGAGTTCCACTGTGCAGTGTTGGACTAAGTGGGATATAGCTTTACTAGCAAATGAGACAGAGAAGACATGTCATACTGTTACAGGGGCTACTAGGGGGAGGGTGGTGACTCAGTTAGATCTACCTGATGCTTATAATAATCAGGGCAAGCTGTCAGGTTAACCAGCCAGGTTATCCAGTCACCTGTACAACGTGTATTTATAGCCCTGTTTTTCTTGCAGTATTTCGCCAGGGTGATATTGGAACAAACTGGTATGCTGTCCTGGCCGGGTCTTTGGATGTTAAAGTATCTGAGACCAGCAGTCACCAGGTAACTTACTGTATTCCTTTTTCTTTTCTTTATTTTTTTTTTTAAAGCAAGACTTATTTTTGTGCTGGTCCTGGGCTTTTGAACTCAGGACTTGGGCACTGTCCCTGACTGAGCTTTTGTGCTCAATGCTAGTGCTTTACCACTTGAGCCATAGCTCTACTAGGTGGTTAATTGGAGATAAGAGTCTCACAGACTTTCCTGCCTGGGCTGGCTTTGAACTGCAATCTTCAGATCTCAGCTTCCTGAGTAGCTAGGAGTATAGGCGTGAGCCACTGGTGCTGTTAGGACTTACTATTTTTTTTTAAAAGTCATATAAACCCTATGTATCTTATACCATCATATTACATTTTTGGATCCATTCCCTCTACTCCGTGGCAAGGAATTCAACAGTGTATATTGAATTCCTTTAAAAACGACTCATCATATCTTATGTATTGAATGGCTTACATGGCATGAGCATGGTGCCAGGTACTGAGACCTGCGGTAAAGGACATTGCCAGCCTCCTAGGGGCCTTGCTGTCTCTGGGAAGTGCAAGCAGGTCCATTGCAGTGTTGATCATTTGCTTGCTGCTGCACAGGTGAGATGTGGGCATGAGAGTGGTGGAGAGTGGAGAAGCAAGTCTTCCTCCCTTCTTTTGAATCTTTCCTCCACCTTGACTTCTTTATGATTACTTTTGGCGGTCCCAACATTGAATTCAGGGCCTTGCATTTGCTAGCCAGATGCTCTACTACTCGAGTCACACATCCAGCCTTTTTTTGTTTGCATTTTATTATTTTTCAACTAAGCCCTCTCACTCTTTACTCAGGTTAGCCCGGACTTTGATCCTCCTATTTATGCTTCCTATGTTGTTGGGCTGACAGGTATATGTTGATTTTCCTCCATTTTATCAGTGGTTCCCCTCATCTGCCCTCTAGGAGCAGCAGGAATGCTGGGGAGTTTTCTACATTGGTTTTTCAAACCAACGTAGGAGGTAGATAATCTTCTATTAATGTCAGTTTCCTTTGTCCTCACTAGTCCCTTGGAGGAGCTTTTCTTCCTAGTCCATGGCAATCACATTTTTTGTTCTTTTCACAGTATTTGTAAATATTTATAGTTGGGCCTAGAATCTCCTTTTATAACATCATGGACTCTTTCTTTATCATTATGCCTCATGGGCTAAAGTACACAGCCTTTCTTTTTATAGCCAAGGTACCTGAAATCTGAGAAAGTATACACTCTATAGGTAACCTGCAAGCATCAGTGTGAAAATGATCCAGGTCTTATCCCTACATGGACAGAATTCAGGGAAGAGAAGCAAGTAATTTTAAAAGTAGGAAGAAGTCTCTCAGAATAATGGAAGGGACAAGCAACCTACAGCCAAGTCCATGGTAAGACACTGTTCCCAGCCTTTTCTCTAAAATGAGAAACAAACATTTATAAACTAAATTTGAGACTCAAATTTCATAGCACCTTGAGGGGTATTAGCGTTAAGAGCAATCACCAACTTAAAAATGGAGCAGTGCCCCAAAAGATTGTTGGTAAGGTGAACACTGGGAATTCAGAAAGTGGTTCCCAGTGAGGTGCTCTGTGGGGATGGCTGAAGCCCCAGCATGGTGCCCAAGTTCCCCTCACCCATGCCCAGCTCCTCCTGTCCCCACACATCGACAGTCTCTTCAGACACTGGCTCAGACCTTGCTGCCCAACTATGTGCCATTCTGTCTCCTCTGACTCTTTTCAGGGCTTGATTTGCTCTCACATTTCAACAAGGGTCAAGATGGATTGGTTTTTTTTCAAGATGCCTCTGTTTTCCAATGGGAAACTAGCTTTTTTTTTTTTTAATAAGATAGTTGCCACATCAGACATGTTCTAATCATTTAGCAGGTCTTCGTTTACTGTCCGTGTATGTGTGTAGAGACTGAGTGGGGTGCCTGTGGCCCACATTTGCTATTCAGGATGCTGAGATCTAAGGATCAAGGTTCGAGCCAATCCTGGGTAGAAAAGCTCATTAGATCTAATTAACCAGTAAAAAGCTAGAAGTGGCATTGTGGCTCAAATGGTAAATCGCCAGTGTTGAGTATAAAGCCAAGCAAGAGTGTTAAGGCCTGGATTTCAGAGAGAGAGGGGTGGGGGAGAGACTTGTGGGGGTTGGTAAGTCTGACATCTGAAGGACCAGGTGTAAGTTTGCCCTGGTGCCATGTGTCACATGGCCCTGTGCCCCTGTGCCTTTGACTCTGTGTGCTCCCTTTAGCTTCTGTTCTCAGGGACCTTGAGTGGCTTTGCTCAGGGCTTCTCACCCTGGTGTCCCCAGTGCATTTACCAAGGAGACAAGTCCAGGAGGAGGATTATCTCATTCAGGCAGGATCTGAATAAATCATGAGATCAAGAGGGAGAAGATGACAAGAGAAAAGAAAGGAAAGGTAAGGAAGGCAAGAGGGGAGAGGAAGAGGGAGAGAAAGAAGACAATTCGGGGATGGAAAGAGGAGGGAGAAGGAAAAGGAAGGGAAGGGCAGCTGTGACAGAGGCAACAGCTGTAATAGCAGCAGTGATGTGCCCACGCATCAGATGGTTGAAGCTGCTGTGAGATTTCCCTGGATTAAAATAGTCTATGGCATACACTTGGGGAATACCACCTGGGACCAGTGATCTCTCTCTATAAGGTTGTAGCAAAGACTCTCCAAGTAATAACATAGCTCTGAGTTAAACAATTTTTATTTTATTAAACTTTTATTTTTAGATTTTTGTCTGTAAGTTTGATCTTAAGCCCAGTATAGGACACTTTATGTACTTTACCCCACCGAATTCAGCTGGTTTTCTGGAAGAAAGGGCACATCTACCCTCTAGCCATGGCAGCCTTCTAGTGTAGCCTGAGATGAGCAGGGTCAAAGTGCTATAAGGAGCAGTTTCCTGCTAGGCTGCATCTCCAGGTCCTTCCCTGTGTGGTGTGTCTGTACTCTCTCCTGAGCAAAGGGAAGGTGGTGACAAGCATCCCCATATGTCAGCCTCTGAGTTTGGCGCTAGCTGCTTCTGGAGCCAAAATGGCTTCTGGTACTGGAGTGCCTCCTCCAGGCAGCTAGGTGCTGAGCATGTTACAAGCATGGCCTCACTGGCGGCTCACTGGGCCAGTCTCCCTCTGGAGTGGTAATTAGTCTCATTTCACAGGAGAGATGTTCAAGAACTGGCCCTCCATCCCACGGCCATCAGGTGGGACCACCAGTTCTTTGTGAGTATGGCACTCATGTCCTTGGCCAGGATGGTTAAGGTGAGGTGGAGCTTCTGTTTCTGAGACTCCTCTAAGTACTCTCCCGCATGGATGTTTGTTCCACCTGCTTTTCTCCCCAGCTCCTCTGAGGTCTGAAGACAGGCAGCTAAGTGAGCACAGCCCTCCACTCCACAGGGCTCTGGGTTAGAGGATGGGGTTGCTTAAGGCCTGTGATAAGGATGGAGAATGGAGGCTCCAGAGGTAGAGGAAGGAGGTAACATGGTTAAAAGAATGGATGGTCAGGAAAAGGAAGAATGCTGGTTAGGATATAGAGGAGGGGTGCTACTCAGGAACCCCAGTGCACAAGAAGAAAACTGGGTTCTGGTTTTGTATTTATTAGGTTATACTGATTTGATTTTTTTGTCAGTCGTGAAGTTTGAACTCAGGGCCTGGGTACTTCCTGAGCTCTTTCACTCAGGGCTAGTGCTCTACTACTCTAAGGCACAGCACTACTTCCAGTTTTTTGATGGTTAATTGCAGATAAGAGTCTCATGGCCTTTCCTGCCCAGGCTGGCTTTGATTCTCAGATCTCAGCCTCCTGAGTAGTTAGGATTACAGGTGTGAGCCACCAGCACCTGGCTGATTTGATAGATCTTTTTCTGAAAAAAAAAAACACCTTGTTTTCATGTAATGATTGCAAATTATACCTTTTTAAATCGTTATTGTAAAGGTGATGTACAGAGGGGTTACAGTTATGTTAGTCAGGTAAAGAGTACATTTCTTTTTAGACAATGTCACCTCTTCCCGTGCTCTCTCCCAAAGTTATGCCTTTGTATAGACTTTGATGATACATAGATTTGAAATATTCCATCTGACTTAGACGTTCTTATCACCGTTCTGCCCAACCTTTCTCCTTGTGCTCTTTTAGTTCTGCACACCAGGTTAAACACACAGCTTTTGCCTGCTATATAACTGGTTTGGTTTTTTTTCTGGAATTCTTTGGCTTCTTAGGATGAAGGGTGAAGGTCCTACTTAGTTTCCATCAGTGATGTCCTAGGAGCATGTGGCAGGGGCTGCCGCCATTCCCACGGTCTCTCGGTCTGCACCTGCCCCCTGGGGCAGAGCATCTGTGCTGTACTGCGCTGTATCCACAGGTGGCTGTGCACTCTGTTCAGGGTGACATGGTGGTGAGCCACAGAGCTGAAAATCACCTGCGCTCCTTCAGTCAGCCCAGTGTTCCGTGCCAGTGCCCTCAGCGTTATTCAGTGTGTGTGGCCATTTACCTGGGATGTCAAAGATGAGCCTGTCTGGCATTCAGGGGGTGAGGGTGATGATGCAGATCTATCTTTGTTCCCTGGGTTTCTGGTGCTGGTGATTCTATGATAATAAAGGAAGCTGCTGACTCCACTTTAGAGAGAAGTGTTAGGATGCACATACCAGAGGTGGTCATGTCAGCTTCAGGCCCTTGCCTGGGAGAGGAGCACTGGTAAGCCACTGGGCTTCAGGGAGGAGATAGCTCACCTCCTGTTGTTGCCTGGGGTCAGCCCTGCTGGTCAGTTTAGAAGCAGAATAGGACAGTAGAGGGGGCAGGATCTGCTGTTGAATGGCCTGACATTCGGGCCTTCTCCTGGCTCAGAGCTGGGCTGTATTACTTGCTGCTGCCTTAAATCATGTCTATGCTAAGAGTTCTGGGAAATGCATAGATTCTTCTGTTCTCACTACATTGAGGAATCTTCAGAGACTTGTAATTCCTTGCTTATAATTCTCTGTAAATTAACTTTACTTGCACTACTCAAAACCAAAAGGTATTGTAACCACTGTGTGTTTGTGAGGAGTCTCTGTGCCTCTCCCAGCTTCTCACACATCCTTCTGTTTTGGCCAGCCCAGCAAGCTCAGCAGGGCAACTGCCACAGACCACCTCCTGACCAGAGTCCCTTCCCAGACCTGGCTTCTGTGTTCATGGAGCTTTCCCCTGGGCAGCAGCAATCTGACTCCTTCCTCTCTCGCTTACCTGGGTACACACAGGATTCACACCTGCACAGCCCACCTCTGAACCCTCATGTACAGGAACCTCTGCTACTTGGAGGCCCATTTAGCGTGAGCAGCCTCGATATTTCCTTCCAACGAATAACATGAATATCTTTTTCTCAATATGAACACTGGAACAAGCTACAAACAATAAATAATAAGCTTCAAGACTGTGAATAGGTTTATAAACCTCATTGTATCACACAAAAGCAACCAATTCTCTCTCCCCATCCCCTTTGTGTCTGTAAAAGAGAAAGAGAGAGCAAGAGTGAACAAGAGTGGGAGTGGAGAAAGAGAAAGAAGGTTCTGATTTTTTTCTGTAGACTTTATAGACGGAAAGATCTTTCTAGCATAACAAATATTTAAATCCCAGGAATAAGTATGTATTTAAATTAATCTTTTTTCCCAGTTGTGGGGCTTGAGCTCTAGGCCTGGGTACCCTCAGCTCTTCAGCTCAAGGCTAGTGCTCTACCACTTGAGCCACAGCGCCACTTCTGGCTTTTTTTTTTTTTTTTTGCTTATGTGGTGCTGAGGAATCGAACCCACACCTCATGCATGCAAGGCAAGTACTCTAGCACTGAGCCATCTCTCTAGCCCCTCAAATTAATCTTTATACAAGCAAAATATAAAAATTTTTCTAGTCCTTTGAAAGAATTTGTTAAGGCTGTAAAATAGAGAAAGGGATGGTTTATTAATTCATGAAAACTTGTATATCCTGTAACAGATGTATACTGGAAATGTTATTGTACATAGCTATGCAAAATATAGCGGTTCAGTTCAGACCACTAAGCTTTGCTTGTGTTGCTGCCTCTGGGTATGCCCTCTTAGAGTGCCTATAAATTGAGGATCATGGTTTCTGTGTTAAGTAGTTATTTCATCGAAAGTGTTTAGAGCAAAGCTTGGAATAGATCCAGGATTGCTCTGCTTTTAAAAAGAGCTTTTCTTGCTGGGCGCTGGTGACTCATGCCTGCAATCCTAGCTCCTTAGGAGCCTGAGATCTGAGGATTGCAGTTCAAAGCCAGTCCAGTGTGAAAGTCCCCGAGACTTTCACAGAAAAAGCTGGAAGTGGTGCTGTAGCTTAAATGGTAGATTGCTAGCCTTGAGCAAAAAGGAGCTTAGGGACAGTGCCCAGGCCCAGAGCTCAAGGCCCAGGACTGGGAAAAAGGACTATTTTTATTGTGTATATGCAAAAATGGTTAGCTAAAGCAAACTTTCAAGAAAGAAGTTGGTCGCCTTGAGTGGAGAGAGTGCTGCTGGTTTTGATGTTTGCAATGTTGGCTAGTTGCCACAAGAGGGCAGTGTAAGAAAAGGAAAAGCAGATGGATTTTGTGTTTGAAAAGGCAAGAAGTTTAATATTGTTCAGCCATTTCATGGAGTCAGAGGATCTGGGATGCACTTGGCTTCGATCTTTACTTGATTCTATCTCCTCTGTCACTGTGACATTATCTGGAAAATTTGAGTCCAGTTTTAGAAAAAGACTTTTTTTTGTTGGTTGTGGGGCTTGAACTCTGGGCCTGGGTGCTCCCCTGAGCTCTTCAGTGCTCAAGGCAAACACTCTACCATTTGAGCCATAGTGCCACTTCTGGTTTTCTCATAGTTAATTGGAGATAAGAGTCTCACAGACTTTCCTGCCCAGGCTAGCTTTGAACTGTGATCCTCAGATTTCAGCCTCCTGAGTAGCTAGTATTACCAGCACCTGGCTAGAAAAAGACTTATTAGCTTTTTTTTTGTTTGGATCCGGTCCTGGGGTTTGAACTCTGGGCCTGGGCACTGTCCCTGAGCTCTTCAGCTCAAGGCTAGCACTCTACCACTTGAGCCACAGTGCCACTTCGAGCTTTTTTCTTTTTTGCTTATGTGGTGCTGAGGAATTGAACCCAGGGCCTCATGCATGCAAGGCAAGCACTCTACCACTGAGCCACCTTCCCAACCCTTATTAGCTTTTTATCTGAAGTAAAAATAATGTGCTTTTATTTGTCTTCTCAGTCTCTGTCTTTGCAACAAAGATGCTTTTAAAGCACCATGGTTTTATTTATAAAATTGGAAGGGCAGGCAGGTTTCTCTGTAATGTGATTCCTCTGTCTTTGTCTCTGATTCTTCCTTTCACTTCTTTTGCTCCTTTATTTTCAGAAAACATCACTTATTGTAGACATTTTTTTTAGCATATTTCTGAAAGCATTTACTGAATCCATAAAATGTAAAAGGTGGCAAGCCCACAGTGATTGTTTATAATCCCTTAGTCCTTGTCTGCTCTCTGGCTGGCTCTTGGTTAGGGATGGGTGGGCATTTACTTAGCATCCTGCATATCACATCCTACATGAAGTTTTATTGCTATATAACTCTTTGTTTGGGTGGATGCAAAGCTGCACACAGAACTGGGCAGATGGGTTCTGGGTGCAACGGGGCTGGCTTCCTGATTTGGTCATCAGAATGCCAAGGAGTGTCTACCCGTATCTGCCTCCACAGCCAGCTTGCCTCAGCTCGAGCTGTGTCTAGCAAGCTGACTCCAGGGCAGGCCTGGAAACATAACAGACTTTGTTTATGCTCTGTGTTGGAAAACACATTTGACTTGGAGGGACTCACCTGCTTGGCAGTGAGTCGTTTTGACAACACATACAATCTAATGTCTTGCCAACACCTAAGATTGGGTTCCATTACATTTTATCATTTAAATGAACTTGAGGAACTTAATAAGCTCCAGGACTTAATTCAAGATCATGAACTAAGCATGCTATAAAATTTAATGGTAGCTGAGTGCTGATGGTTCATGCCTATAATCCTAACTACCCAAGAGGCTAAGGTCTGAGGATCGCAGTTCAAAGCCAGCCTTGGGCAGGAAAGTCTAAGACTCTTATCTCCAATTTATCACTAAAAAAGATGGATATGTTATGTGGCTCAAGTGGAAGAGCATCAGACTTGAGTGTGAAGTGCTGACAGACAGTGTCTGTGACCTGAGTCCAAGTTCTGGTACTATCATACACACACACACACACACCACCACCACCACCACCACCACCACCAACAACAACAACAAGAAAGAAACCTTGATGGTAATTATCTTTTATAGGCTTAACATGAAAATTGTAAAAAACATTTTTCTTTGTAAGAATTTGTGTTCCTGGGTCTACACATTTAAATTTATTTATTTATTTACTTACTTATTTACTTGATGGCACTGGGATTAGAAACTCTGGGGCCTGTGTTTTTAAGGAAAGGACTCTACCATTTGAGCCATGCCCCAGCCCTGGTTTTCACATCTTAAAGAACTAATTTGTAACTTAGCATTGACACAATATGTATCCAAAATAATAAATTTGCCCTGAGACAATGAATTCTTGGAACTCTAAATATAGAAGTGAGTAAAAGATCTGATATCTTAAAATTATAGGGCCATTTATTTTTTAAAATCTGATGTATAGTATTGAGCTGGGCGCTGGTAGCTCATACCTGTGATCAAGAGGCTGAGATCTGAAGATCACGGTTCAAAGCTAGCCCAAGCAGGAAAGTTTTTGAGACTCTTATTTCCAATAAACTGCCAATAAGCCGGAGGTGGCATTGTGGCTCAAATGGTAGAGCATTAGCCTTAAGCAAAAGAAGCACAAGGACAGAAACCCAGGACTCGAGTTCAAGCCCCAGGATTGGCATTAAGAATAAAAATACCTCGGAAGTGGCGCTGTAGCTCAAGTGGTACAGCACTCGCCTTGAGCTGAAAAGCTGAGGGACAGCGCCCAGGCCCACAGTTCAAGCCCCACGACCAAAAAAAAAAAAAAAAAAGAATAAAAATATCTGATATGTCTGATAGAGACTTCTAACATCATGTTTGTGTTATTGATTGTAAGCTGCCTTAAATTTCCCAGAACCATCTGCAAATTGTGTCATCTGGGTTTCAGCTGGTGCTTATAAATATTGGCAAGGCACAAGGTTCCTATCTTGGAGAACAATCTTAATGGCCAGTGATGTCCAACCATTTGCTTTCTTAACACTAGTCCTATTTTACTATTTTAGACCTCACCTATGTTTACAAAGAAACAACCAAAATGTCTCCTGAAAGGCTGCCTGCCTTAAGAAAAGGCAGTATACCACAATTCAGATGTACAAAGCAGATAAATTAAGGGTGATTAGTGGCAGTACAAAAGGATTCTTTGATTTACAGCAGGATGGTTGGAAGGGTTCCTTTGAACAGGATCTCCCCCAGAGAGCTGAAGTGTTTTGCAGATCACTCAAACCACTTGACATCCAGACTGGGGGACAGAGAAACTTGGAATTTAAGTGTGGAAAGCCATCATTAGGTGAAGATTAGTACAATATGACTATAGAGATTCTCTGTGATTTAAATAATAGAAAAAATATCATTTCTACAGTGTAGCTGCTATGCGTCAGAAGTCTTTTGCAACTCTTGTTTCTATGTTGCTTTATATCTATTGTAATCCTGCTAATAATCTTATAAAAAGAGACTGTGGCCATTTCATAAATGGGAGTACTGAGGCTCTGGGGACCATTTTACCCAAAGCCATGAGCTTTGTCTGCTAGGGTTTCCCACACTGTGCCTTGCGAAGCTGCCCTCCCCATGAGTGTCTGACTGGATGTCTGTCTGTGTGAGGCTCGGTCTGATGTTCCTTGCTGGCTTTTTTACTTAATGCCAGCATTTATGAATGGAGGTGAACTTTGTCTCTCCTGTGGATAACAGACTGCGCTGGACCGTGATCATGACGCTGCTCATGACCTCAGTGAAGGCCCAGGCAAATGGCACACACAAGCTGAGGTCTGGCATGGGGATGGGGAGGGAGTCATGAAGCGAGCCCATGGCAGAGCAGGGTCATTGGGCAGCTGGATGCTGACTTACCAGGTCTGGCCACAGAAGGTCTGGCAGGAATGACCTGGGGCCAGGGCCCTGCACAAACTAGGCAGGTACTCTACCCCTAAGACATACCTGCAACCCTTTTTGCTTTAGCTACTTTTCAAATGTGGTCTTAACATTTATACCTGGACTGGTTTCCCACATAGCTGGGATGACAGGCACAGGCCCCTATACCCAGCTTTTATTGTTTGAGATGGAATCTCAGGAGCTTTTGGTTTGGACTAGCCTTCAGCTACATTCCTTCCTATCCCAGCCTCTGGGGGAATAGGATTAAAGGCATGACCCTCTGCTCCTGCTCCTGGCAGGAGATTTGGCCTTGGGTGACCAGATATGTTTTACTAACCCAAGTCTTATGTGTTACCCAAGCAATACTGCATTTGTGTTGTGTGTCCCCAGCCTCTGTCCCCATCACTGAAGTCTCTCTGGAAATGCAGGGTTAGGGCCTACGGTCACTCTTGTTGAGGGTTTCCTCAGAAGCAGACCTGGGACAGGGCTCTGTCTGCAAGTGGTGTTTGGAGTTTGGCAGGGAGTGGGGGAGTGAGGGAAGGAAGGGCTGAAGTGTGTTGGTGTGAGGGTTTCCTCTGGGGGCCACTGGACTCACTCCTGCAGGGGCCTGCAAGAAATGAGTGAGGTGAGAGAGCTGGGTATGTCTCAGAACTTGGTGCCTGTGTGGAGGAGGAAGCCATGAACCGAGTGGCACTGCCCTGGGCAGAGTGACAAGACAGATGCTGGAGGTAACTGCAGACGTTACACCGTAAGCGCAAATCTCCAGACATTATGGTGCCTGCCAGTGGGTGAGGAATTGAGCCTTCAGGCAGAGCTCTGGCAGCATCTTCTAAACCCTCCTTCGCATCTTGAAGGCATTTAGTTTTTAAATCTTTACCTCCCAAACGGAAACTCCTCAGGATAAATCACCAGCTTATGCAGAACAGAATCTTCCCTTACTACTGTCTTTATTCCCTGATTAGGTGCTGGTAGCTTTCTTTTATCTCAGTGTCACAGATACCATTTTCCCTATGTAATAAATGTAGGCTTAAAAGATACTGCAGTAAGTCCCAACATGGCGGTGTGCTCCTATAATCCCAGGTACTCAGGACACAAAGGTAGCAGGATCACAACTTGAGGAAAAATAATTTAAGACCCTGCTGTAAAACAAACTAACAGCAAAAGTATAGGGATGGGGCTCAGTGGTAGAACTCTTGCCTGGCAAGTGTGACACTCTGAGTTTGATCTCCAGTACTGCAAATAGATACTGTAGTGTTATATCAGCAACAGACACTTTGAGCAACAGGCAGAGGCAGGCATTAAACATATCTCCAGCGGCTTAGGCTTGAAATTCCAATCTATGGATCTGATTAGATGTCAGCATGGACACAAGAAGAGTGCTTGCTCATATTTACAGCGTCCATCCTGCTCACATTTATCCTTTCAAGCTATGTGCTCAGCAACATGCATGAAGTCGGCTAATTGCATGTGACTTTATTTGGTAATTTCTTCCTAAGCCCCTTCAAAGTCCTGCCCAGGGTTCCTATGTAAGCAAGACCAAGAACCCATGAATTACAAAGGCAGTGACTAGTATCTAGCTAGATAGTCCTTTTGCATTTTACTTTGCCAAACCCTAAGCTGCCTAAGTTGCATGGATCATGCCAGCAGTCATAATTAATGATGCCTCTCTCAAGTTTTAACATAGAACTTCACACCGCAAAGTATGTATTAGGCACAGAGAATTCTTTCTGAAGGGTTCAGGTGATAGGGAAATAAAATTGTCTAGCAGGAGCCTCTAGGGAACGTCCTATGCTAGAGACTTTGTGAAAAGCCTGTGATGTGTCATAATCTAATTTATGGTTTTTAATAGAATTTGAAAATTATTCAGAGGTGCTTAGCTTACTGAGTATTGATGTTTCAGTTCTGGAAATGTTTTCCAGAGTGAATTTATTTACTGGAAAATTTATTAGCAGAGTCCTTTTAAGTTTTCCCTGATCTTTTTTTTTCCTTTTCTGAAATATTATTGATTTTATTTTCCTGGACATAATTTTTTTGTGGTAGTATCTGTGTAGAAGCAATTTGCCATGGTTTGAAGAACTGGATACTTGTGGGCATTCGTCTTAGTAATATGATTATAGAGCCACAAACTTGATCTTAATAACACTTGCCTGTTTCCATGTATTAGGTGCATGAAAAGAAAACTGCCTTCTAACTCAGGTTTTCTCGAGTGTAGCTCGGATGCCTTGGGATGCCTCCCAAAATTAATATCCAGGTGGCTTCTTATACCATTTGACCCTAGTTAGGATTATATCCAGACATTAAAACCAATATTGCATGTTGAAAAGAAACTAGTTTTTTAGTTCTTATTCAGAACTTTTTTTTTTTTTTTTTTTGGTCCGGTTGTGGGGCCTGAACTCTGGGCCTGAGCAATGTCCCTCAGCTCTTCAGCTCAAGGCTAGTGCTCTACCACTTGAGCCACAGCGCCACTTCCGGCTTTTTTCTTTTTGCTTATGTGGTGCTGAGGAATGGAACCCAGGGCCTCAGGCATGCAAGGCAAGCGCTCTACCACTGAGCCAACTTCCCAGCCCTTTATTCAGAACTTTTAAATCTTCAACTCATGACGTTTTATAAATGAGCCACACTATCCTTCATCAGGTGCCGCTTTTACTCTTCCTTGGCTGTAGGCGGCAGTATGATACAAGAAGTCTGGAATCTAGACTGGCACTGTTTATTTACTGTGTGAGCAGGGGCTGTCTGAATGCACTCAGACCCTCAGTGTTCTCATTTCTTTCACATGGGTGCAGTGGCGGCCCTATTCCATTTCCTTGAATATTGTAACTGTTTCCTCTGTAACTAAAATAATGAGTTCATCTTTGCTAGGTGTTTCCCCTCTACTCAGAACAGTTGGTAAGTCCTTCTGTGAAATGATGACAAGGTTTTTGTTAGCAGCTGTCACAAGATCCCCAAGCTAGAAACAACACAAATGGCCACCAGTAGGAGAATGGCTAAGCCATAGTCTCATGGAAAATCCACTGACCAAACAGGAATGTGGTTGGTGACTCTGTGTATGTGTTTTGTGTGTGTGTGTGTGTGTGTGTGTGTGTGTGTGTGTGTGTGTGTGTGTGTGTGTGTGTGTGTATGAGAGAGAGATAGAGAGAGACAGAGAGAGACAAAGACAGAGACAGAGAGAGACAGACAGAGAGAGTGAGCGGGTATGCTGGGGGCTTGAACTCAAGCCTTGTGCTTTTATTTTGCTTTTTTTTTTTTTGCTCAAGGCTGCTGCTCTACTATTTGAGCCACACCTCCATTTCCCACTCTTTGCTGGTTAATTGGAGGTAAGAGTCTCTTGGATTTGTCTGTTAGGGCTGGCTTTGAACTGTCATCTTCAGATCTTAGCTTTCTGAGTTGCTAGTTGCTAGGATTACAAGCGTGAGCAACTGTTGTAAGAGTGAGCACCAAAAAAAATCTTGAGCAAAAAAGCTAAGGGACAGCACCCAGGTCCTGAGTTCAAACCCTAGTATCAAAAAAAAGTTCTAAGTTCTATGGCAGTGATTATACCAGTTCTGTATATTTTCCCAAACAAGGTTGAATTGTGTAATTCAATGGAATATATATATTTTTTTGTACAAATCAAACCCAGAAGAAAAGACAGAGCCCATGGATCCAGTACATGTTTAATTTTCTAATGAGTGGTTTTTGGGGATTCTCAGGATGCAGTGACCATCTGTACCCTGGGGATCGGGACGGCCTTTGGAGAGTCCATTCTGGACAACACGCCCCGCCATGCAACCATCGTTACCCGGGAGAGCAGTGAGCTGCTGCGCATCGAGCAGAAGGACTTCAAGGCACTATGGGAGGTGAGCCCCGAGGCTTCCTTGTCAATTAATGCAGTTTCCCACCAGAAAGGGAGCTGCCAGTGGATAATGACATTACAGGCAAGCCTTAATGCATTCTCTTCTGAGCTGGGAGATGGAATTTCATTTTCACAACTTGTTTTTGAACTGAGTGAGTGAAAAAGCCATTTTGACATCCAACATTGTTTTCTTTTAATTTAGTGCATGCTCAATTTTCTGTCGTTTGACATACCTTATAATTATTTCTTGAATGACCATAAGAGTGTTTTATGTCTTTCTCCCACTTACTCTGCGGATGTATTCTTAACCAGGGAACAAAATACTTTGACATTTTCCCGTTGCATTTTCAAAATCATTATTGACGTGTTCCTTGAGAAAGTGGAATGAAAGGGGTTCACATCTGCTGCTTCATTTAAAGGCTTTTAAAAAACTCCCTGTTCTAAGTAAGATATGGGAAATGGAGGTGCCTAGAGATGTCTGGTTCCTTGCCAACTTCAGGCGGCATGGATGGATCAGCAGTGGGTGGATGAGACTGGTCGAGGCATACCTGTGCCCTGGAGGGCCACTGCACACATTCACAAGAAGTATGAGGAAGAAATCATCTTAGTCTTGGCAAATGGAGCACTTATAAAAGCCCAGCCAAGCCTTGCATCTTTTATGCTCCTTCCTCTTTAGTTCTTTCAACGTCTGATTTTGACCCGTGCTCACTCCTTGTCTTTGTCCTGGGCACTCGGTATGCCCCCAAAGTAAGCCCATGTGGCTGGCAGGCTCTGCTACTTGTCCCAGTGTGGCTAAGATTTTTAAAAGTTGATCTAAAAAGAATTTTTGTGTAATCAAATCGTTTCCTCCAGAGCCAAACAAGTGACAGACGTCTCAGGGAGTCAACAAGCGGGTGGATGAGTGGGATTCCACCTTACAAGGCGGGCCGAGCCTCGGAAGGCCTGACTGGTGAAACCTGTGACTTTTGTTCTTGGCAGTAGTGAATAAATTGCAGGGTTACTTGTTTGAAATGCTTCTTTCAGAAAATATTAAAGAGCTCCAACTGCTCGGTAAAGTTCAGAGACAAAGCTGGTTTTAGGAAGGAAAAGCAGAAGTCAGTTTGCATGAGGTGTGGGAAGAGGGGTTCTGTCAATTAAAAGGGACCAGGCTTGAAGCAAATAAGCCTTTATTAAAATTTTTTTTGGATCTTTCATGTTAGAAGATAAACTGAGAAGTCTTTTTCAAAAAGGGAATTTGGAAACCTGGTTTCAGAACAACACTGATCCCTACCTGTGATGTGTCATGATGGTCACTTTGTCCGGGGTGGCTTACTCAAATTGCCGACAGAGGGCAGTGGGGGAGATATCAAAACCTTTATTTTAATTAGGAGTCTTCAGCGCTGCGAGGAAGTTCTTGAGAAGTTGCTGCCTGGGAACATTTAAACAAATCTATGAAAAAAAAATTTTCAAGCAAAATAAAGAGAAGAATATAATGAGCTCCTGTTCATCCCTGCTTCATTCGGCAATTGGAACACACAGACATGTTGGCTACATCTGTGGGGTTTTTTTTCTGAACTACTTCAGTGTAAATGGCAGCGTCCTACATGTGTCCTGGATGTTCAGCAGGTGTCTCAGAAAACCAGTGTCCGGCCATATCCCTATACCAACATCATTGAACCTACCAACATGGGAACATCTAATACCAGCTTCTGTTTCATATTTGCCCATCTGTTTCCAAAGTACCTTGTGTGTGTGTGTGTGTGTGTGTGTGTGTGTGTGTGTGTGTGTGTGTGTGCATGCTGCATGTACACACACATGCACACACATGGTCATGTGTGCATGCATATGCGTGTGCATGCGTGCGTGCATGCGCACATACGGAGTTCAAACTCAGAGACTTGCATTCTCTCATAGCTTCTTTTGTTCAAGGCTGGGGCTCTACCACTTGAGCCACAGCTCTACTTCTGGTTTTTTGGTGGTTAATTGGAGATAAAAGTCTCACAGATTTTCCTGCCCACCAGAAAGTATTTTTTTGTGGCTGATTTTTAAAATCTGGCTCCAAAACAAATAAACAACAACAACAAAAAGCCCACATATAACATTTGGTCATCTGACCTTTTGCTGTCCTTCTATTTGTATCCTCTCTCTTTTCTGTTTTCTTTCACTCCCTTTCCTTACTTCCTCTTAGCATTATTTCTCCCAAATTCAAGATTAGTCAGATTATTTTCTCATTCTCTTTTATACTGCTACTTCAGGTTTCCTACAAATAGAGGTTAAGGATACAAACTTAGGTCAAGTCAAACATTTATGGCGAGAAGATGGTGAGGAGGTTGTTGAGTTTATCAGGAGATTTATGTCTGCCAGCTCACTAAGGGTGAGGCTAAACTCCATACTGTAGGTAGTCTTATTTCTACTGCTTCCACTATTAAATAGTGGGTACCTTGGTGATGAAGGCTGTCCTTGCTTCCTCACAGCTTTTCATGTGATTTGCAGTTCTGCAGGTTCAGTGCCTCATCTGCAAGTTCACAGCATGGCTTCTGATCTCTCCTGCCAGAGACTCAGGTGTGTGGGGACAAGATGCAGAGAGTCATTTAGAGTTGAAAAGGATGGATGAAACTTTTAGCCTGACTAAACTGGAATCTCCTCATAAGAGATTTTATATAGTCAGACGCTTCATTTGTGAAATAAAGAGCGTGAGAGCTAGATGCATGTCTTTAAAGTAAAATTCAATAAACACTATCACCTAGCCGTCTGTTAATGAGAACTGTACTAAGAAGCATGCTTGTCCATAGGCAGAACATGATAATTGCAAGAAAGTTGTAAAGTTCTAAAGTACCTTATGAAAAACAAAGATTAGATGATGTTTATTTTAACGCTTAGTTATTCAACAAATGCCGAGAACCACCTGTGTGTCAGGCAGCCATGAACAAGATTGGCTGAATTCTGTCCTCAGGTCAGGGCCCTCTACTTTCCTGGGAGGAGACAAATCAATAATATTATTTCATACTAAAATACTATCAGTAAATAAACTTGTATTCTTTGAATACTGGTGGCTATTGATGGCATATATATGTATATATATATATATATATATATATATATATAATTAACTGTAAAGAAAATATTTGCTAACCAGAACCTAGATTATATCAAATAATAGGGTTTATAGTTCAAGCATCTATTGTGCTAGTAAGTGAGATCTCTTAGTAAAATTAAAAGCCAAACTCTTACTGTTACCTGAAAGCTAAAATCTGTTAGCCTTGTACCAGAAGGGAAGGGCTCTGTAGGGAAGGATCCAGTAGCTTCTGGATAGGGTTCAGTAGCTTCTGCTTCTGTGAGAAGCAAGGAAGACAGATGCATCTCTAGTGTCAGCCAGAAATGGGGGACACAGTCAGACTAGGTCAGTGTTTCCATATTGCAAAAGTGCAAAAGCCCCACATTGTGGTCTAAATTTGCATGTTCATCTCATTTAACTGTTTACTTTTGAAAAAGGCCCTGGCCGAGCCAGTTCTGGCAAGCATTCTTATATTTGCTTTACATCCTTCTATATATGGTTCTTGATGCCACTTAAAGGGCTAAAACCTAAAATACTCCCAGAGGAGTCTGAGTCACCTCCAACTGTAACTTGTGGCCTCTAATTATTAGCCAGGTACATAGTGTAAGAATAGTTTCTTTAATCAGCCAAGCAAACACTCTACTTTTTTTTTAAATTTATTTTTTATTGTGAAAATACTGTACAGAGGGGTTACAATTACATTGGCAAGATAATGAGTACATTTCTTATCAAGCACTGTACCCTCCTCCTTTGTTTCCCCTTACCATCCCTTCTCAGCCTCCCCCAACACCCTCCCCCCCAATCCTTCCCCCGACCAAAGTTGTAAAGTTTGTTTTCGACATGACAACTTGTACTTCTCATTGTTGCAATGGGTCCAACTGTAGCAAACACTCTACTTTGTGTCTTATTGTGATAGTAGCACAGAGCCAGGGAATTCCTGTTTTTGTGTTTTGTTTTGTTTTTGTTTTTCTAATTCAAAGGCTGATTTCCCAGACTTCTACAAGTATACATTCAGAGAGTGCATGAGGGTTTTTGAAATACTGGTCAGGTCCACGCTAAATACCTTTGGCTTTTTATGGTTTCTTTTGTTGTAAGTCTAATACACAGCCCCAGAATATTAAAAAAATGTTATCGTTATTAACCAGACACTGGTGGCTCATGCCTGTAACCCTAGTTATTCAGGAGGCTGAGATATGAGAATGGAGGTTCAAAGTCAGCCTAAGCAGGAAGGTCCTTGATACTCTTATGAGATGTGGTTCAAGTGGTAGAGTGCCAGCCTTGAGTGAAAAAGCCAAGCAAGAATATAAGTCCTTGAATTCAAACCCTAGTACTGACACACACATAGAAAGTTGTCATAATTTGTGCAGAAAACATTTATTCAGTTGCCCATGTGAATATATAAAATAAGAGAATACTTTTGCAAGATACAACTGAGGTATGGCTGCTCCATGCTTTCCTTTGTGTCCTACAAGTACTTTCTTTCTCCCTCCCTTTTCATGTTTTAGTTTCTAATTTATGGCCAGATATGAGGTGACTGTATTGGTCCATCTTAAAGTCAAACCATGCTTTCTTAGCTTAAATTTATTGAGCATTGGTCACTAATGCCCTCTTTTCTTGCCTCTTAGGTATTGGAATTTCTTTATATTCACTACGGTAGAGAACATCTAAATTTTCAGGAACATGTCAGGAGGGAGGAAGAGACAGATAGAGAGGGGAAGGGCAGAGGTTGGAGGTAGTTATGTTTCTGAATTACATCCAGACGAGAATTAATTTAAAAGTCTTGGAATACCATTTTTAGTTCTTGAGACAATTATAATTTATAATTTAAACTCCTTGACACCAGTGGCATTTTTTACTCTCAGTAAGGAAGCTAAATGGCAAAGCAGTTAAGTGTAGGCTTGGGAGTTTAAGTCAGTTATTAATAGTTGATCCAAGATTATGAGTATTTATGATGGATGGCAGTTCTTGGAATAAATATAAAAGTGATTTACTGTCCAATTTCATGAGTCTCTTCCCAGCACATAGGGCAGAAGAGGATTTCTAATGGTTTAGATGAGAAAACAGTGAGGCTGTGTTTGTTCATCCTTTATTTATTTTATGACAGTACTGAGGCTTGAACTCAGGGCCCTGTGATCTTGCTCAGTTTTTTTGCTCATGGCTGGTGCTCTACTACTTAGCCATGATTATAGGCCTGTTTGTTTGCTCGTCTTTATATTGAAGGTGTGTCTACATGAGGGCACTGTTGGGTGAGAGGCCAGTGTATATCTTAGTCAACTTCAGGAAAGACATTACAGAAAGACTCTGGTTTACCTGTGTTTCAATATCATTTTGACCAACATTTTCCTTTACTGGGAGTTATGTTTTCTTTACTGGAGCATGTTCAAAATAATATTAATATTAATAATATGTATTTATGAATAAATTTTGTTTTGAAATTTTCAAGTAGTAAAATTGCACAGGCTTTACAAAATAAAAGCAGTATTTTAACTTTGTCATCTGACCCATGCTGATAAAAGTACCTTCTTACTATAATTGTCTCACACACAATTGTTGGTACTCTATTGTGATTTTATTCCTAGCAGGGCAGAAAACCACTTCTTGGATATTGGAGATATATAAATATATATAAATGTATGATATATTGGATATTGGATATACTAGTAGAGTTTATTTTTCAGAAGTACCTGTTGTCTCAGTGAATATTAATGTTAATCTCCCAAATCTACCCATGTTTTGTGATATATAAAACCAAGTAGTAAAAATAAGAAAGACATATGATTCTGCCTGAGGAAAAGAAAGAAATCAGTAGATAAGATTTCTCAGACTAATGAATGAGGTTGAAGAAATATGTTTATGCCTATTTTTAGCCTCTAATTTTCAGAGTAGTGTTCTTTTTTAAATTGACAATTCTACCAGATAGGTTGACAGTTATGAAAAACTTTTTAAATTTATTTCTGTTGACTGCCTCTTTTTGACTATATTGGGGGGGGGGAATCCCTTTTTTATTAATAATCTCTCAAGCTGCGTTGGGAATAAGAATTGTTGAAAACCATAGCAGCTTGGTCTTTGTTGATGTGTTTTAAGAACCATATTTCAATAATACCTTGCAGAGGCATCTGCCCCTGCGCCAGTGGGTTTGCTGTTCCTATCTGCCTGTAACTGTCAGAAAAAATGAAAGCCAGAGACCCAAAACATAATATCTCTGAGTGTAAGCATCTCAGGGCTCCTTTGGGGTGGATTTTTCTGGCTTTATTGGCATGCTCACAATTCCAGATTGTTTCTCTTTTGCATTAGTGGTAGGCTTGCTGGGTGGACCAGCATGTTGGATGGATGCTGAGGGTGTGGGATATTGAAGCCTGTTCATACATCGGGACCCACAGCCTGCTCAGGGGTGGTACGGTAGCCTAGAAGCTGTGGGGCCCTCCTTCTTCCAAGACAGAAGCCTGTGCTGACTTTTGGCAACTTTGGACCTTGTACTGTAGGGTTACTTCCCAGGCTAGAAATTTGCATCAAAGGGCCTAAGAAAAATACATCCAAAAATAAACATGAAAGCCAAGACTTCATGCCAGGAACTCCAGCCACACACATCCTGTGGGCTGGTTCCCTTGTCTCTCTCCTCACGGCTCTGATTCTTTTCAACTAAGCGGAAGCCTGTACTGATGACTTGGACCTTATGTCAGCCCCAGGGTCTCTCTCCTCTGGCCTGGAGCTCCTCCATGGAGTGACAAAATGATTCAAATCCAGAAAGGAAGAGAGTTATTAGGAGCTAACTAAAGTTAAAAAAGAAGAAGAAGAAGAAAAGGGGAGGGGGAAAAGAGGAAGTCTTTTCTTCTACCTTTGCCTGCCCAGGCTTTCCTGGAGAGCCGTCAGCATTGTTTCCTGCCCATGGACTGAGAGGCTCGCATTGACACACCAAGCAGGAGTTGCTGGCCATGAAGGTACGTTCTGCTGTGCAGACACAGGTTAGCCATTTACTGGATATCTGAGAACTTGGAGGGACAGAAAAGAAGGGCATATGTTCTATAAGGTTAGAGGGTGTGTGTGTGTGTGTGTGTGTGTGTGTGTGTGTGTGTGTGTGTGTGTGTGTGTGTGTGTGTGTGTGTGTGTGTGTGTGTGTGTGTGTGTGTGTGTGTGTGTGTGTGTGTTTAGTGAAGAATGGGAGAATGGGGAAATATGACATAGCACAGTTTTGCATTTGGTTTGAGAAATTATGTTCAAGAACATCTCTGGCTCTTCTAATTATGTTCCACCAGACCTAAGTATGCACCCTGGCACTGTTATAATTTGATTTCGACTTTGTTTGTGGTGTCTGTGTTGGGGGTGGGGCCAGTGGCGGCTCATTTTTCCACTGATTGTGCAGGATGTTTATTTACCTACATGGTCCTCAGTTTGCTTTGAGGAGATAAATAAGGAGACTTGTTCATAGCTAAACAAAATTACAGTGATCACATCAATATTAAATATATGTGTTATCTAATGATATAGCTGAATGATGTATATTAGATGCAAAGTTGGGGCCAGGAAACAGATTGAGGGTGATGGTATTTTCATCCTCTGGACATTCAGTAGAAATGCTGCCTATTGCTCTCTGATTATATAGAAGCCTTATGTGTTTATGGGAGTTCTATTAAATTACTGATACCTTGAAGTCCAGCTGTTTCCCAGACTGTGATCTCACTGCTTCTCAGAGGATGAGCAGGGGTCTGCGTGGATCAAGGTTTGGCTGGCAGGTGCCAGAAATGCCTAGATGCTTCCTAGTAGGCCCATTGGCAAGGTCTGTAGCCAGGACATTCTCCTTCATTGAGAGTATACAGTGGATACTGAAGCCTTTCAGAGATTGTGTTAACAGAGGATGTGCGAGGTGCATCCTTCTGGGCATCTGCCCACACGCTGCCCAGCATTCTGCCTGCATAGTGACCCTCTTCAATCACTCAGTTAAGGCCCTTGGGCAGTGTGCCTTCTGATAGCTGCTCTACTCTCACTTTTTAATTTTATTTGTTCATTCATTCATTCATTCACTTATTTATTTTTCTGTGCAGGTCCTGGAGCTTGAACTCAGGGCCTGAGCACTGTCCCCGAGCTATTTTGCTCAAGGCTAGCACTCTACCACTTGAGCCACACCTCCACTTCCTTTTTTTTTTTTTTGAAGTTCATTGTAGATAAGAGTCTCATGGACTTTTCTGCAGGGTGGTTTCAAACTGTGATCCTTGGATGTCAGCCTCCTGAGCAGCTAGGATGATAGCGGTGAGTCACTAACACTCAGTTGTTTGACTCACTTCTAAGAAGCTGCTGTTGCACTCAGCAAACACACTTGGCATGTGGAAGGACAAAATCTAATCCATCTTCCTGTGGTTTCAGTGGATGGGGAGAACAGACAGGCATAAACCCAAATATGAGATAAACTGAATATGAGACAAGCTGAAAAATACTCTGAGAAAGATAATGGGCTGAAGGCCACAGAGAAGTGGGTATTTATTCCTATCCAGAGTTTTGTTTCATCCAAATACAATGAGCTGTGGTTCTGAACTCTTGTGTGGCTGACAGGGCCATTTCTCAGCATCTTGAAAGGATGGGAGCCAGCTAACCAAATGATAACTGCAGGCAGTCTTGCCATAGGGGAGGGGCAGGGCTGGTTCCTTGTGGTTGAGTGTCTGTGCTCTCCACATTCTTCTCCTCCAAGGCAGAGCCTCTGGGCAGGCTTGGGAAAAGCTTAGCCTGTCCATAGAGGTGTCATGTGCTGTTTCCAAATGCTTGTTTGTTACTTTTCTTGTTGTTTGCAGTCATGATCTGCAGAAGATCTACGCCAGCACTAGATCCCTCAGGCAAAGGCCATTCTATTCAGGAAAATGTTAAGAACTTGAGACTTCCAGAAGGAACTCATGGGGTGGACTGGATGATACTATGTAGAAAGCTCTTTTTGGTCATGGGATTTTCCTATTTCCGTGGGTCCAAATTCCACTTGAGGTCATCTCCAGGCTGTCATGAGAGGTTAGGGCACCCTGGTGAGTATCTAACACCAAGAAAGAAGCTGCAGGAAATCCGCTTGCTCTCAATGCTGGCCTCTGAGTTCCTGCTGTCTTGTGTCTGATTGGTTTCCCTGACCTCAGGGTTTAGAACTTGTCTAGCCCAAACCAATAAGAGCAAGATAGGCTTCCAAGGCCATTTATGTGGTCAAGTGGTCTGGCCTGAAATGTCAGTCTATTCCTGGTTTATCCCAGGGCTGGCTAGGTGACTTTGTGCAGAGGCTGCCCGCTTCCTCTGCCACCTCATTGTCAAACAGTTACCTTTACTTACATCCTGCTGTGTTGACTGTAGGAGTCAATGCCCATTGATTACTGACTGGCATTGAAAAGTTTTGTGTGCCCTCCCCTTTTGGATAGTAAATGAAGGAAAGCAAAGCCATCAACTAGGGGAGCAGAAAGAATCAAATATAGGGCAATGATTCATATTATATCAAAGTGTATTATTTGTAAGGGAAGAACTTTTTGATATCTTTCATCATTTATAACAGTAGTTCTTAAAACTAGTTCCATTTTAGAATTACCTGAGGAGCTTAATTTTTTTTTCCCCCATGTCTTCGTACCACCTACTCGGACCAGTGGATTATAAATCTCAAGAAAATGGGGCCTGGCCATCTGTGACTTCTTAAAGTGCTCCCAGTGGATGTACTGGGGAGCCAGGCTGAGACCTTGCCTTAGAGCAGCTCCCTCTGTGATTGAACCTTATTGCTCCAGTGTCTTACTCTGGGGTGTTTGTTCCTTACTAGTGTGGGTTCTGTTTTCTAGGATAATTTTTTTCTGTGTCCATACACACATCCTACTTTCAGACTGGGGTTCTGCCAGTTTTAAACAATTCTACTAGACAAAGCCTTGGGAATTATCCAAGGCTTTATCAATCAGAGGCTGCCTGTGTTTTATAGTAATTCAAAGTATGAGAGTAAGGTGTGAGGGCATCCAGATTCCACTGTCCTTTCTGCATACATTCTCTTAGCTGTCAGAGCAATGGTGTATTCTTTGCCAGGTAGATGGTGGAAATTCCACTGTCCTCTTGAACAATGAGAATGAGAGCAAATGAAAGCCGGATAAACTGGGACCTGCCTGGTGGTCCATGCCTGTAATCCCAGCTACTTGAGAGACCAGGAGGACATTCCTGATCTTGATTTTTTTTTCAGCTTTGTATCTTCAAGGGAATTACAATCTCTCTAAACCATTTTCTTCTTTTGTAAAATGAGAGCCAAAGTAATCCTGCCACAACTGGTTGGATTGTTGGAAGAAGAAGGGATCTAATCATCAATCCCTTAGCCTTGAGGAAGTGGACAGATGAAGAGACAGAGCAGGGTTTCTAATGTACCTTGCCATCTTAAACACCGAGTATGGCCATCACCATTACAAGGGTAGAAGGAGTAAGAGGTTGCGAATGCAGAATATCCAAATTGTTTACCCAGCATTGGAAACTTTCTAAATTTGGTCCCTTTCCAATCAGCTTGCCTCTATCAACTGACACGTACATTTAAAAAAAAATCAACCAAACATATCATCATGTAAGCAGAGTACCCTCTACATGCCATGAACTGTTCTAGCCACTGAGGAAGCAGAAATGAACAACTTGTGGCCCTTAGAAGCTCACCATCTAATAAAGATAAACGTGAAAATAAATGTAAAGATAGAAGGATGACTGAGCCACAAGAGAGGCCAGAGACAGGAGGAAGAGAGTATGTGCCAGGAGAATCAGCCTGGACCGTCGCCATTTCAGGGCCCAGAAGAGCATCATTGACAGGTCAAGGCTGCTGGATACAGGCAGATCACTCATAGCTTCTGGTGGACCATGTCTTCCCACTGAGGAGGGGTAATAGTAGCCCTGGCAGTATGCAGGACAGGCCCTTCTCATCTCTAAGTTCTTAATGGAGGCAGGGCGGGAAGGGGGGAGGCAGGGGGGACTCAAAGCCAGCCTTCCTGCCTCCCTTCCTCCCTGCCTCCCTGCCTCCCTGCCTTCCTGCCTCCCTTCCTCCCTTCCTCCCTTCCTTCCTTCCTTCCTTCCTTCCTTCCTTCCTTCCTTCCTTCCTTCCTTCCTTCCTTCCTTCCTTCCTTCCTTCCTTCCTTCCTTCCTTCCTTCCGAGACAGGTCTCATTATGTAGCCCTGGTTGGCCTAGAACTCATTTTAGATTTCATGGATGCTAGGATTACAGGTAATATCACTGTGCCTGGCGGCCTCTGGCCTTTTGTGACAATGGAACAGGGGTTCCATAATCTTCTATTTTCTTCTTGCTGTCTCCCCAGCCATTTCGGAGACTATACCTGTTAGTTCTCAGTGTAAATCATGAAACTA
Organism: Dipodomys merriami; assembly: GCF_024711535.1. NCBI lineage: Eukaryota > Metazoa > Chordata > Mammalia > Rodentia > Heteromyidae > Dipodomys > Dipodomys merriami. Next base: position 43,349,480 of record NW_027202270.1, on the reverse strand, counting down.
GTTCACAGATTTGGCTTTTTTTTTTTTTTTTTGTCGGTATGAGGCTTGAACTCAGGGCCTGTATACTGTTCCCTGAGCTTTTTTGCTCACCTTACTACTTGAGCCACAGCTCCATTTCTGGTTTTCTGGTGGTTAATTGAAGATAAGAGTCTCACAGACTTTCCTGCCTGGTCTGGCTTTGAACTGTGATCCTCAGATCTCAGCCTCCTGAGTAGCTAGGGTTACAGGTGTGAGCCACCAGCACTGGGCCCAAGCCCAGAAGTTTTAAGTAAGAGAACTGAAGGTAAAATTCTTGGTGAAGCATCATCTGGCAGGCCCCTATATCAGGAAGGCAGGCTGCTGTGCCTCTCTGGCCTCTTTACCTACCCCAAGACCTATCCTCCTAAAAGCTGTTTTCTCTGACAACATATTCTTTAGATCAGATCCTAGCACCAGCCATTAGCCCATGGCAGCCCATTCTCACTTGTGTTACCACTTGGAGGTTTGTTTGTAGAAGCAGATCTGTTGGAAGGAACGTTTGGAATGGGGAAGAACTTCCTCTAGACAAAGGATTCACATGATCAGAAGTCACTATGAAAGAAGGTTGCTATGAAACCTGAGATCTGATGGATAAATGAGGATCTGGAAGCTCAACTTGGCCATTGCAAAGATTCCAGCAAAATAAAGGGACCTCTAAAGCAATCAATCTGGAAGCTAGGAGAGAACCTGTGGCAAGAGGAGACATAAGGCTTCAAATCTGATGCAAAGAGAATTGTAGTGTTTTCAGATATACCTGAGATCCATCTGTTTTCTCCTGGATTTGGAGGCCTGCGGTCTTCATTTTGATGCCTCCTGCAGTTAGAGCTCTGTTGACGTTGGTAGGGCAGGAGTTCACCTGGGTTCTTGGTCATAGAAGGCATAAACACTCCACATCATTTGTTTTCACCTGTGCACTCCCAGTATGTGTAGGAGTCTTTCTTGATCCCATGAAGAAGGAAGGTGAGCAAACATCCCCTGGAGGGACTATGACATGAACTGTCTCAAGGCCAGATCTGGTTAGATTGTAGTGATCATTTGAACTTTGCTGTTGCTTGGTCTCTGTATGAGAAAAATAGAAGAAAAAACTAATGATAATAGAGGGATTGAATTAACTGCCACCAAGTGCCAGAAGCCAGTCTTGTCTTTTTCATATATTAGCTCTTGAATAGAAGTTATTGCGGATTTACACTGAAGAATAGAGTTTAATATCCAGGATCCAGTGACAGATATTTTAGGAATGAAATAAGCTTTTGGCGTGTTTAGGAAATATTGAAGATTATACTCAAATGTTGAGGTCTTTCCCATTAGAAGTAAAATAACTCAGACTTCAGCCCTTGGAAGGCAGGTTTATATGCGGCGAATTAGGAAAGAAGACTAATTCACAGCAGGCATTTTTAATCTGGGACTCAGACTCTGGAGAGTTCATAGACATTATTTAACATTTGACTTGTGTGTGTGTGTGTGTGTGTGTGTGTGTGTGTGTGTGTGTCTGTGTGTCTGTGTGTCTGTGTGTCTGTGTGTGTATGCATATTTTTCTAAAAGGAGGCCAATAGCATTTATTTTAATCTAATAGAGGTCTGGTTACGAGATAATTATTCATCTCCAAAGTTGAAAAATCATCCTTTGTAGAATCAAAAGGATACAGGTGAGCTGGTGGCTCATGTCTGCAATCCTCACTACTCAGGAGGCTGAGATCTAAGGATCATGGCTCAAATCCAACCCCGGCAGGAAAGTCTGTGAGACTCTTAACTCCAATTAATGACTCCAAAACTAGAAGAGGAGCTGTAGCTCAAAGTGGTAGCTAGCCTTGAGTAAAAAGCTCAGGGGCAATGCCCAGTCTCTGAATATAAGTTCCTTGATGACAAAAATAAAACAAAGTAAAACAAATAAATGAAAGGATATAGGCCAGACTAGATACTCTAGTCTCGGGAAAAACACTGAAAATTCACTCTTGACTTTACACATTCTTATACACTTGTGATTGAGGGAGTAGAAATAGAAAAATAATTGTTATCATGTGTTCATATTGCTTTCTGAGGAAAGAACTCTTCCAGAGAACATTAGGGAAAAAAATATGAAGTGCTAAAATCAAAACAAATGCTTTCCTAGGTTCCAGTGGCTCAAGCCTGTAATCCTAGCTACTCAGGAGGCTGAGATCTGAGGATCATGATTCAAAGCCAGCCTAGGCAGGAAACTCTGTGAGATGCTTATCTCCAATAAATCACCAGAAAACCGGAAATGGCACTGTGGCTCAACTGGTAGAGTACTAGCCTTGAGCTGAAGAGCTGAGGGACAGCACCCAGGCCCAGAGTTCAAGCTCCATGATCGACAAAAAACCAAACCAAAACAAAATAAATGCTTTGTAATTTAAGGAGATCCTACAATTGCCTTATTTATTTTTATTATATTTTTGTTATCTTTAAGTAGTTGTACAAAGGAGTTATCCTTCAACAAGTCAATTGACAGTCCAATGCATCTTGATCACCCCTTCCATGATTTCCCCCCATCTCTCCCAACTCTACCCTTCCCCTCATTTTTCCTAGTTTCAGAGGCTATGCAGTGAATATCAGAACTGCATTCTCCTCTCCTCTCCTCTTTCATTTGACCTCCCACCTCTTGACCTCTTCCCATAACTTTCAAGTGCCTGTTTCACGGTATTCATTTTGTTGGACTGTGAGTTCATTTTTTCTAAGGAATTATACTATTTGAATTCTCCTCTGCAAATACCATACTTCACTTAATACATTTGCATACAAATCCATATGTGTTTACTTGTGTATTTATAAATTAGATCTAATTCATCCACAAATGAGAGAAACATGTGTTCTTTATCTCTCTGGGCCTGACTTCACTTAATGTATTCCTCCTCCCCCCTTCCCACTGCCCCGACCCCAGCTCCATCTATTTCCTTGTGAACAATGTAAAATCATTCTTTCGAATGGATGAGCAAAATTCCATTGTGTATTTATACCACATTTTATTGATCTGTTTGTCCATTGAGGGGCATGTGGGCTGTTTCCATACCTTGACTATGGTTGTGCAAGTGGCTTTACTGTCTCCTGATTTGTAATCTTTTGGGGAAAGCCCAAGAGTGGTATTTCTGGATCACAGGGTAGTTCTATGATTAGTTTCTTGCAGAATCTCCAAATTGCTTTCCAGAATGGTTGAACAATAGTTTGTCTTCTTGATAATGGTCATTCTAACTGGGATAAGATGAAATCTCAGTGTTTATTTATTTATTCATAAAGTCCAGATGTCCTGGATCTCATGGTCCTCCTGCCTCAGTCTCTCAAGTGCTGGGAAAACAGAGGTATACCACATCTGACCACAAAGCTAATTTTAATATAAATACTTTTAATTTATGGATTGGCTGACTTCATTTGGACATTTTGTACCTAATTCCAGAATGGCTAAGAGGTTTGCTCTGAGGTGTGGTTTTGATGTACCTTCCCTCTGTACCCCTTCCCTGCCCCACACAAAACTGTCCACGTTTAATAAGGCCACTATGGTTAAGTGGACAACTTCAGAGGATGGTACTTTTAACAATTAAAAATAACATAGCCTATCATGCAAAGTAAGAATTCTCACATTGAAGTGATCATTTAACCTATTGAAATTAAATGTGTGCACTTGGTACAAAATTCCAAGTGTACAACTGGGTATGCAGTGGGAAGTATGTTTTTCAGCCACCACTTCCCCTGGCTAGAAGCAGCCTGAGGTTACTGGCTTCTGTCCAGTATTTATGCTGATGATTCTCTATGATTGTCTATTGGGTGAATTCCAAAACTTACACTTGACTCTTCTCAACTTCTTGGGAAGGAAAACAAATTTAAAAAATTAAACTAACATTTTGAGTCATTAACTTCACACAAATTGTCTCTACCTGCAGGGTTTTCATTTACTTGCCCCTTTTGGCTTATTGTTTTACTATGCTCTAACATTATACCCACATTCTACCATGTTTTAAATCCTAGAACATTACTGCAAAATGATCGCTTCCAATAGAAACATTTGAACCAAGCCTATAAAAATCATTGTGCAATAATTAATTTTAATGTGTACTTTTCAAGAACAAATGGTAAGTAATATTTAAAGAAGTACATGTAAAATGACTCTATTTACTCTTATTAGAGATGTGATCAGTTTAGCTGTGGGAGATCATATTGACACTGTGTTAGTAAATGAGATGTGAGAGATCTTTCTGGCATTAATTTCTGAGACATTCTTTGTAAATAACCAGTACAGGTCACCTGTATTTCCTGAGGGATGTACATGTCCCAAGAAGGCAGGCAGCCCTTATGGTGTAGATGACCTTGTATCCATGGCTCTCAAGAGAATAAATTTGCTGACAATGCAGCTGACATGAGTTGAGTTCATTAAATTGAGATTGGGTTTTTAAATCTGGCATATTCTTCTTGTTTAATTTCATTGTGCTGACTGTGGTTCCAGTGCTATAAATCAGGAAGAACAAACGACCACGAAAGGAAAGGAGAGCAGGAATAATAGGATGCAATATTCCTTTGTTTGTTCAAAATGTTTCTTCATTGGGGCTGTTATTTTTTAGAAACAGTTCTAAAACAGACTTGGGCTAAGAGATAAGACAAAGGGGTGATGGGTAAGGTAAAAGAAACATATCTTTTAACATACACAAGTAGGATATGTGTACAAAATGCAAATATTACAGACATATCCAGGGACATGATTTGTAGGACTGTGCACAGTGAATGTATGGGAGTGTTTTCTTCCTGTATATGGTAATGTTTTATATCCCTGGAGTAAAATAAAGTGTTTTTAATGGCACTAAAATATAAAGCTGCTTCTTTCCCTCTGCATTCCCTAAGCTCATCACTTTGTTGTTTATTTGCTATTTAGTGTTATTCTAAGGAAAGGGAAAAAATCAAAAATTTAAATTATTAGCATAAATTTGCTATTTACCTTGCTGTAGTTCAATGCCAGTTTTAAATGCAAATATAAGAACATTTAACTTGTATGCAGAATCCCTGAAATTACCTATTTATATTTCTCAGCTTGTACATGCATATGTATTTTATTCTTATCAGGACAGAGTAGAAGCTGTGCACAAAACTGATTGAACTGCTTATATTTTACTTCCTTTTTTTTTTTTTTTTTTTTTTGTCGGTCGTGGGGCCTGAACTCTGGGCCTGGGCACTGTCCTTCAGCTCTTCAGCTCAAGGCTAGCACTCTACCACTTGAGCCACAGTGCCACTTCCGGCTTTTTCTGCTTATGTAGTGCTGAGGAATCGAACCCAGGGCCTCATGCATGTAAGGCAAGCACTCTTATCACTAAGCTACCTTCCCAGCCCCTGTATTTCACTTCTTGAAGCACACATATTCTCCCAGCACTTTATCTCCAGCTTGCTAATGGGTAGGGACTAGAAGATAAAAAAAAACCCTCTGGGTTGCCCCATCTCTTTTCCTTTATGACATTATTTCCAACATAAGTGGGTGGCTAATGCATGGAAGTAATGTGATAAGAGAGAATGTGATAGAGTTCCTTGGCCAATATCATTGCACTATTTCGGTACTCAGAGCAAATTCAAGTTAGAACAGAAAAGAGGCCTCCAAGGCTGGCTGCAGCTGGAATTACTCACCAGAGAGTTATAGAATGCTTACCTTTTGTTTGCTTGTGAGTGCACTGGAATCCTGGGCTCCTGGGGTGGTATAAACAGTAGGTGGGGAATAGAACACAAAGAATTCTAGAGATACACGTGTGTATCTTCCCTTCTATGCATGATCCAACACACTACTGGACTGGATTTGCACAATACAAGCTCAAAAATAAGATTAGGAAGGATCTCAAAGTGGTGACAGCAGAGCAGTAGCCAGATTCATGGACCTTGGAAGAGATGCAGGAAACAGTACAACTGCACAAGTTGCATGCCTCTGCAACCCACCCTGAGCACAGAAATGCATGAAATGAGATGTGAGTTTTTTCCTTGCCTTCCCTACTTGCTTCCTATCTCCTCTCCCCAGAGGAAATTAGTTTCATAATTTTTCTACTGACATTCCAGGTTCTTAAGAGGGATACAGATGCAAATTTATAGATAGATATATCTTTTCCAACTTTTTGTCCCAGATCTATTTTGTGATCAAGTATTTAAAGCTGGAGAAACATTTCCTGGTTTACATTATGATTTTCTTCTTCCAAATATTTTGTTCATTAATTTCCATCGCTTCTAACCTCTTTCCGATAAGGCCTATCCCAATTTTACCTTGCTAAGCATCTTTCTACTACAGCAAAACTTTTTGGAAGTTATCTTATTGTCTGTTATTTCTTTTGGAAATTATTTTATTGTTTTCATTTAAGTTATTTTTATCCTTTTGCAGCTGGGGCAGTGCCACTTCAGGAAGCTAATCCCAAATGAGTTGGTTGCTGGATCTGTTGGCTGCAAAATGTTCCCAGCAAGAATTTATCTTTATCTGCTTGAGAGCAGCTAAAAAGAATGTGCGTTTTTGAATTATATCACATGCTGTTTTTCTTGGCTAAATCAATGGCTTGCCAGTTTAGTACATTGGCTTCTCATTCTTGCTCCAGATCAGATTGTTTAGTGGGTTTGTCTTGTGGGATTGAAATGAAAGAACCCAGGTCATAGAGATGAAGTAATTCCAGTTTCGTGCCTAGATCTTGTCATTCCTAGGTGTTCAGTGCACTGAATCTTGGATGGTTCTAGAAAATTGGAGTAGAATCATGTATGGAAGATATCAGAGGCAGCTTCAAAAACCCTCCGGGTACGTAGACCGAGAGGAGGAGCTAAGATTAAGTGAACTTATAAAGTTAAAAAATTTGATTTGATGGGGCTGGGAAGGTGGCTCAGTGGTAGAGCGCTTGCCTTGCATGCATGAGGCCCTGGGTTCAATTCCTCAGCACCACATAAGCAAAAAGAAAAAAGCCGGAAGTGGCGCTGTGGCTCAAGTGGTAGAGTGCTAGCCTTGAGCTGAAGAGCTGAGGGACAGCGCCCAGGCCCAGAGTTCAGGCCCCACAACTGGACCCCCCCCCCCCAATTTTTTTTTTTTAATTTGGAAGGACTGGGTATGGTGGTACATACCTGTAATCCCAGCAATTTGGGAAACTTCAATAGGATTGTGGTCTGATTACCAGCCCAGTGTAGCCCTTGACTGAGCAATAACTAGAGCAAAATAATTAGGGCATGACTCAAGTGGTAAGAGTGTTTGCCTAGTATGTACAAGACCCTAAGTTCAGATCCTAATACCACAAGACTTGAAATTAAACTTGATTGGTGATTAACGCTACTGTGGTGGTAAAGGAGCTGGTGAGCTGCAAAGCAGAGCCAGGGCCCCTCATTGAGTGTGAGGCTCTGTCCCAGATTAGTTTGTGATAAAGGGAAACTGCCTTTCTTGAAATGTCAAAACATATTTTTTTTTGGAAGAAATGTTTTTAAATTGCCTTTTTTGTCTACTTTTTTTCCTTAAATAAAACATTAAATTTGTTTTTCCTGCAAAAGAGTAATCTGTGTCAGCTTTATGAACTTGTGCACATATACCGTACGTCACTGTCATGTGAAGCTTCTGAGCTGGGAAGAGTTTGTGGCCCACAGTATTGGGGTACCAGCACATCACAGGATTCTCCAGATTTCCTGTTTGTCCCTTGCTGCAGGTTTCCAGCTCTTGCTTTTCTCTGAAGTCGATATTCCTGCCCCAGGAACCTCCCCAACTTCTTCCTCTGGTGCTTTTTCTTTGCTCATAACCTGGGGAGCTAACATAGCCAGGGACTTTTGTAGCCTGGCATCTGAGTAAGTAAATAGACCCTAAGGAAGTCAGTCTTGTATGCTCAAGGCAGGATCATTTGTAGATTCTTGAGGTATAAAACATTTATTTTGGTGGCTCAAGAGACTTATTTGCAGCTCTTAATTTCATATGGATCAATTTGGGGATGTGTTTGGGTGGCCTCTGGATTACTGCTCTGCTGTTGGAGTGATTTAAAAATCTTTGTAAGACTAGCCGGGCCACACCTGGAATCCTAGTAGCTCAGGAGGCTGAGATCTGAGGACCTCAGTTCAAAGCCAGCCCAGGCAGGATAGTCTGTGAGATCCTTATCGCCAATAAACCACTCAGAAAACCAGAAGTTACACAGTGGCTCAAGTGATAGAGCGCTAGCCTTGAGCTGAAGAGCTGAGGGACAGCGCCAGGCCCAGAGTTCAAGCCCCACAACTGACCAAAAAAAAAAAAATCTTTGTAAGACTAGTATTTCTAAATTGTTCACCAAGCTGCAAGCATATCCTATCACATATAAGTTCCTTAGTAAATAGAGTGTTTCATGGTGGAAAACATGCCCTCAGTGGTGGATGGATTTGGTTCTAAGAGTTTATTCCTTCCTGGCTTTGTGGTACCTGACTGGAAGCTCTCACTGTGAAATGAAAAAGTATAACATAGTTTTCATAGTGGTTGTAGAACGCCTGAGTATCAAGCATGTAATTTCATTACATGGTAGTAATTTTAGATATGTTACTTGACATTAATTTAGATATATTTTCTAAATGCAAATCATTAGAATTCATTCTGAATATTTGCAATAATAAAATTTCCTAACTTTGTCAATATGCAACAAAATGTACAATTATAAGGTGCCAAATTATACAAATTTCATTTATTTATGTCGTGTCAGTTGTATGGCTTCAACTCAGGTCCTCATTCTTTGTTCTTCATGGTGGGTGCTCTGCTACTAGAGCCACACCTCTGATTTATTCTCTGCTGATTAGTTGGAGATAAGAGTCTCTTGAATTTATCAGCCTAGGCTGGCTTTGAATTATGATATTCAGATCTCAGCCTCCTGAGTAGGTAGGATTACAAATGTGAGCTACTAACTCTGGGCTAAAATATACGATTTTTTAATTATCCATTTCTAATTCAGAAGTCAAATTGTTTATGGCAGTGAAAGGCTAAGATCATGAGAATACCGGGGCTAGGGGTGTGTGTGTCTTTCATTCCTCACAGTGGTGGGAAACGTCCAGTCCATGAACCTTATATGAACCTTGAAATCAAGCCCTTGATACATAATGGTCCAAATAAGAACGCTTCTTGTCTGCCACTTGTAGACTGTTCACAGCCTTCTGCCTGAATTGCTAATGTTGTATGGACCACAAGTGATGTTAGTAATACCCAAATGGCCCTTGGCAGAAAAAAAGATTTCCTGCTCTACAAGGTTCAAGATTGGACCTCAGGATGGTGACTGAAAAGAGCATGAGATGGAGCATCACTCTTCCAAACTCTTCCCAACTTTCCCCTCAACTTTGAACGGTATTTCTGGCCACTCCAGGTCTGAAAAAAAGTGGCAGATGAGGGGACTCCTGACTCACTGAAATGCAAGCATACCTTCACTTCAGAAAAGACTTGGTATCGAGGCAAGCTTATGTTTTTTAAATGCAAATTGAAAAAAATTAAAAAGCAGGTAATCTTGGCAGCAAAGATCTTTACAGTAGCTCCCTTTGTGTGCCAAATATGTGCAAAAACACCCAAGCTGCCTATTCTCATCTACACCAATGACTGTCATTTTTGAAGTAACAGAATACACTGAGGCGGGGTCTTAGGTCTCGGTGCTTGTAGCCTCCAGGTTTGTGCTTTGAGGCCTGTGATGTCATGGAACAGGCATTTGGTTATAGTGAATGGTATCTTCCAGGTCAGGCACTGGAGTAAACTCACAGCCTGATCTTCCTTTCTGAGATGTGAGCAAACATGCTATTTGGGTGTTGCCGGGTGGCTGGTAATAATAACACGGCTTGGGTAAGAAGGGTATTGTCCTGAGGCGTGGTGTCCTTTTGACTTCCTCCCTCCAATGGAGTGCTTCCTGCTTTCCAGCTGAGTGATGACTCACGTGAAAAGACTTGAGGATATGACACAGGGGACCAGTCAGGCCACACTTATTTGGATGGCATGAGTGACAAAACTGCTTTGGGCACAATTCCCATCCAGGTAAAAAACCAGGCCTGGAAACATGGCTACCATCTTCCACCCAGTCATTTAGTTAGTGTTTACCAGGCCTGTCATAGCAGAGCTGAGCATTCTGATGATTATTTGTTTCTAGTTATCTCTGGCAATTGGGCACCAGTCCAGTTTTAGTTTCTTCAGATTGAGAGATTCATAAAGTGTTTGGTACATGCCTGGGAAAAGCCAAAATATATGGAGTAATGGCCTATGGCCACAGTGCAGTTCTTCCAGAAGACTCCCTAGGGTATGTAAATAAGGATGACACAGATTGTGTTTTAAATTGTTTGTGAGTTTTTTGTTTGTTCAGTGGTAGTCATTGGACTTGAACTCAGGGCCTGGGCATTGTCTCTGAGCTTTTGTGCTCAAAGCTAGACCTCTATCACTTGAGCCATGGTTTCACTTCTATCTTTTTGGTGGTTAATTGGAAATAAGAGTCTCATAGACTGTCCTGCCCAGACTGGCTTCGAACTTGATCCTCAGAGCTCAGCTTCCTGAGTAGCTAGGCTTATAGGCAGGGGCCACTGGTGCCCAGCTAAATTGTGTTCTTATAGAGCATGAACAATAGCCTTTATTACATGTCATGACCCATGTTAGAAGTGTGTGTACATATAATTTGGCTGAATCCTAACTATGACCTTACAAGGTAATAATAAACATTAAAATAGCTGTATGCTATCTATGCTTGCTGTGGGCTTGCCATCTCATTTAGTCCATCTAACAACCCTAGCCAGTAGGGATTATAACCCCATTTTATAAGAGCACAGAGAGTGAAGAAATTGAACTTGCTCAAAGTTTTACAAGTAGTAAAGTGAAGGAGTTAGGATTTAAATTAGACCTGCTTTACTTCAAAAGCCATGACTGGTCACATGCTTTCTTGCCTGCTGGCCTATGACCAAACAGTACTGGCAAGAAGCCAGGCAAACAACCTGTAAACAAGTAAACAAAAAATATTAATTTCATCCTTTTTAAAATGGAATATATATGAGAAAAAAACTTAAATTCATGTGGGGAGCAATCGCCCAAATAGGAAGTCATGTTCCTTTCTAACAAACAGGACCAAATTGCAATGGTAACATTAAGTTAATTTCAACAGACATGAAGTGTCTCCTGTGTTGACACTCATTCTCATATAAGACCCTGAGGTGAACCTCAAGGTACTTAAGAAAAAAACAGTCTCTTATAGAAGGAGTCTGCTATGTCTATTTGAGTTTCTCATGTAATTACCTATTATTATTTATTTATGTTTACAAGAAATGACCATCCAGGTTCTTCCTCCTGATTTTTCAGAATATGAAAGATGTTTATTTCTCTGTTCATATTATATGAAAGATTGTCCTCCTCAAAAGTGTCTTCCCAAGACAGATGTGATGATGTACACCTACAAACCCATCAGTTAAAGAGACTCAGGCAGAGGATCATGACTTCAAAGCCCACCTGGGTTATAGAATGAGTTTCAGGCCAGCCTAGCAAGATCCCATCTTAAAATCATTTTCAACCTTTAACCAGTTCCTGAGGAGATGAAGGTCATATAATACTGGACCATCTTACCAAGATGATCAGCCAGCCTAGAATGCACTGGGAAACCAGGGTAAAAGATATTCCGGTGCTTCTCACCTTTGTTTTCCCTATAATTGGTTTTTATTCTAAAGGATGACTTAAGGAAAATAAAGATATTACATGAGCCATAGTTAGTGTATTTATGACCAAAGGAGAAGAAGCTAGAGACAACTTTGTCTAAGGAAATCTCATAGTAGTATGAATTAAGAACTTAAATGTTTTAAGTATACTGGTGATAAGTCTGATGGTTAAATCTTTATTTTATTTATTGTTTAACCAGATAGATATATGTGGTTAAAAATTGTTGTAGTTTCTCTTGGTTTGGAGATGATTCTAGAAGACTTTATATATAGATCTAAAAGAATACAATTTGAAGGTATTTTCTACCCTAAATGTTTTCTATGCCCTTGGCCTTTAGTGACATATGTATACATTGATCTAAACAATAGTTGTTTATATACACCAAACACAGAGTACTAAGGGAAGTAACCAAGAAAAACTGCATGATATATGTATTGAAGAACCCCAAGCCCATTTACTCATACCTTGCTATTATTTTTCTTTAGAGGGACAGATTAATTTAGTTACAGTTTCAAAATGCGGACAGTAAATAAGATTATCTCCGTGTGGGCCCCTGGTCTTCATGCCCTGAGCAGAGAACAGTATCTTTTTGGTATGGATCTCTTTTTTATTATTATTATCTTCAAGTAGTTGTACACGGGAGTTTCAAGTTAACATGTCAGTTTATGTGTACAATGCATCGTGATCAATGTCACCCCTTTTCATAATTTTCCCTTATTACTTCCAACCCCTTTGTACTATTAATGAAAGAAATAGATTATGGATGCTAATTCTGGTGAGGTAGGAGAGAGTACTCAGCTTCTTTATCACCATCCTGGGCTTTTATTAATTCATGGAATATTTAGTAGAGGCCTGCCTTCATGCAAATATGATACAAAAGCAAAGGGCATCATGTCTAAGGAGCTGCCTGATTTCAAGAGGTAAGTTGTGTACAAATGAAAGGTTGAGCATAAACGTAAAGATTTAAAAATCCTGGCATTGAGGGGAAAGTGAATAGATTAAAAAATAAATAATCACTGTCTTATTTTTCATCCTCTTGACTGGGGGAATCCTGTAGTCTCTAATATTTTGCCCTGAAATGATCCCCATTTCATCTCTGGTATTCATCCTTTACAAATTTTACTTTCTCCATTGAAATCTTTGAGCAGTCAGATCATCCTTGGGTCCAAATGACTTATTATATGGCTTCACTTCTAAGAAGCATCTATATTTGTTGTTTTTTGTTTGTTTTTATTGCTGTATTCATATGAAAGCTGGTTCTAGAGTTCAGCTACATACCTATCTTTTTTGGTGTGCCAAGCCTGGGGCTTAAACTCAGGGCCTAGGCACTGTCCCTGAAGTTCTTTTGCTATCACATGAACCACAGCTCTACTTCTGGCTTTTTTGGTAGTTTATTGGAGACATGGATCACACAGACTTTCCTGCCCAGCCTTGTTTCCAACTATGATTCTCAGATCTCAGCCTTCTGAGTAGCTAAGATTACAGGAGTGAGCCACCAGTGCCAAATTCTACTTAACTAATCATTAAAGAAAGACTTGGCTCTAAGGAGGAATGCAGCTCTATTAAGTGATCATGTAGTTTTAGAAGGTAAAGGAATAAATGGACATCCACTTAATAGGACCAATCAGGCAAATCACTTTGGTTATCAATGTTTGCACTAGAACACTTACACAACTCCTATCTTACTCACTTGTTCTGGGCCTTTCTCTTACTTTTTGGTACCTTGACCACTTCCCTTCTAGAATTATGTGCAGTGTTAGGTGAACTATTCAGTAAAGGTCAAGTCTTAGAAGACTGAATGCAAAGTTTACAACTGATGACTGCCACATGGTGACACTCATTTAATATTTATTAAGTCAATAATAGTGAGAACTTGGATAGAGATTTTTTGTTTATTTAAATGTTTTCCTTTCTTCAAATAATTGTACAAGGGGTTTCAATTTAACATTTCCATTTATGTTTACAATGCATCTTCATGAGAGTCACCCCTTCTATCATTGTAATGAAGATGAATAATGTCATTCTTTTATAGGAAAGATAGTCTTTAGGAAAAGCACCAAGTGAGGCAGTCCTCTTCTTCCTCCTCATGTCCTTTCTTAGGAAAACCTTCTTGATAAGTCTTAGTAGCTCTAGAGGTTATTACAGATCATTCAGTACAATCAAGTGTCCAGAGGCAAGTTCAGAGAGTTTTGTCTCCAAGCCCACTGTGTAGACACTGGTAGAGCTAGGACTAGCCTTGGTTTTCATTGTACTGGTTCAGAGCTGCCAAAATTGCAGAATCTCTGAAGTGTTTTCTCTGAAGAAATGGGGTAAAGGAAAGCATGTAATCAATAGCTTGGGATTCTGATGAAAGAAATGGATCATCTCAGGGCTGGGAATGTGACTTAGTTGTAGAGTGCTTGCCTAGCATGCATGAAGCCCTGGGTTTGATTCCTCAGTACCACATAGACAGAAAAAGCCAGAAGTGGTGCTGTGGCTCAGGTGGTAGAGTGCTAGCCTTGAACAAAAGAAGCTCAGGGACAGTGTCCTGAGTTCAAGCCCAGGACTGGCAAAAAGTAAGAAAAATGCATAATTTCAGCTTGAGCTTCATGATGCTTATCCAATGACAGCTATTCAGGCTTCATAGTCCCCATTTTAAGAAGTCCTGGTACAGTTGGTGCCTGACAGGAAACAACTCTGCCTGCTGCTGAACCCTGCCATATTCTAATTACCCTTGAGTGATTACATGATTGCAGAATGGGTACTACCATTGCTCAGAATGCCCATTTAGTATTTCATTGTTCATGAGGGAACAATTCCCAAAGCAGACATCCAAATCTACATATTGGCTAATTTTTTCTCTCTCTCTTAATCTCTCTCTCTCTCTCTTTCTCTCTCTCACACACACTCTCTCTCTCTCTCTCTCTCACACATACACACACATACACACACACCCCACTCCTGAACATAAACTGTTCATTAAAAATACATCTTTGTTGCACAGCTACTTGATCTTCCATTGAATTATTTTTATTGTCCCTCATTCTCATATCATATTTTCTTTGCATTAAATACCTATCATGAGGTGTACAATTTATTTACCCACTGTGTATACTCACTGCATTTCACTCTGGAGGCTAGAAAATTAGTTATCCAGTAGGTAACTATGGACCATTGATGTGAAGATAACCAGAAAGATGGTGGTAAGGGGCTCCCAGGATAACACAGGCATCAAGTTTTTCCTCAATGAATTTATAGTCCACTTTAGAGAGCATGATGATATTAGCATGTGCCAAATAGTAGGTCTTTATTGAGTGCTAATCATACTTAAATGACAGAGAGAGAGGAGAGACAGATACAGAGGGGCAGATCACAAACAAGCTTCCCTTCATGAAGATGAGGTCTTGACCATGCTTTGAAAGGTAGGTCAGTAGAGTTTTAGAATGACAGGATAGAAAAGGATGGCCATTTAGTCTGGTTGCTTATTATTATATAACAAACTATCCCAAATACAGTCTCTTGAAGCAACACTCCTTTATTTTCCCCATGAACCTGAAATTTGAACAGAGTTGAGGAGTGAGGCAGCAATTTGCCTCTGTTTCACTTGTCTTTTGGGACAACTTAGAGGAGAGGGATGAACTGGAGGCTTGCTCCTGGTATGTCAGATGCTGACAGTAGCTGAAGCTGGTGACCAGAGTTGCATAGGATTTTTCCATGTGGTTGCCTGGCTTCCTCCCAGCATGGAGGCTAGGAAACAACAGTCCCCAAAGAACCACGCAGAGCCAGGTGCTGGTGGCTCAGGCCTGTAATCCTAGCTACTCAGGAGGCTGAGGATCACAGTTCAAAGCCAGCCTGGGCAGGAAAGTCAGACTCCTAACCACCAGAAAAATCAGAAGTGGTGCTGTGGCTCATGTGGTAGAGTGCCAGCCTTGAGCTAAAGAGCTGAGGGACAGCACCCAGGCCCAGAGTTCAAGCCACATGACCAACCAAAAAAAAAAAAAAGAACCACATAGAAGCTCTTTTAGTTTTATGATTATGACCTGCCTTAGAAGCTATTGTTTGTCATAGTCACCCATGTATCCAGCTCCAAGGGGGAGCTCACTAGCAAACAAGGTTCACTTTGAATGTACTGAAGTTATGCTGTAAGAGGAGTATGAGGAATGAGAGTAGAGCCTACCACAGGGGCCAGCAAAAGAGGAGGAGTTAAAGGTCTTGGGGAATGGGTGTGGGCAGAGCACAGAATTTGTAGATAGGAGACTAGTGCAGGAGCAAGAGTTCCAGTGAAGGAATCTGGACTGGGTCCTGCTTTGTGGGCTCCATCATAGGCATCAGGGACTGGAATGATAAAGCGGGAGAGGGCAGGATTGTGCATGGGAGTTGGAAGGAATGCCATGAACTGGGGATTCATTACTGTGATCTAGATATGTGTAGGGTAAAGCCAGCCAGACAAGAAAGCAGTGACAACAGTGAAAGGTGTGGACAGGCAAAAATAGGATGTTGGAAATGGGATTCAAGAGCTAGGGGCAAACAAAGCAGCAGGACCGTTATTGTTTGGAGACTAGTGAAAACTTAAAGAGCTTGGTAGAAGCTTTCCAACAGAATCATCCAGGGGCAACTCAGGGCATACACACTCAGATAATTAGTGTTTCCTGAGTTCCCACGGTGTGTTTTGTGCAGATACAGAATGTAATTGACTTTAGTGCGTTTATAAAATTAAGGCTTTTTCTAAGTGTGATCTGATGATTGTTTCTTTTTTTTTCTTTCTTCTTTTTTATTTTTTGTCAGTCACATTGCTTGAACTCTGGGCCTGGGCACTGTCCCTCAGCTCTTCAGCTTAAGGCTAGCACTCTACCATGAGCCACAGTGCCACTTCTGGTTTTCTGAGTGGTTTATTGAGATCAGAGTGTCACAGACTTTCCTGCCTAGCTTTCCTGCCCGGGCCGGCTTTGAACCTTGATCCTTAGACCTCAGCTTCCCGAGTAGCTAGGATTACAGGCGTGAGCCACGGAACCCGGCTATGATTGTTTCTTTTAATCTTCTGTGTTTCTTTGTTTGTTGCTGCAGAGCTTACGGACCTTTAGCCCAATTCTGAAACCAAACATTGAAAATTGAAGTATTGAAAAACCAAACATTTTGGTAAACTCTTTTGTTGGCAAAACCTGACTTGAGACTATCTGTAGTCTCTATTTATTCCACTTAGTGTGAATGTTTGCATAGTTCTCCTTCTCCAGCTTGTTGGTTGAGATGGGGGGGGCTCTTGCTGACTTTTTGTCTTGGCTTGACTTGAACTGTGATCTTCTTGATTTCTACCTTCCAAGAAGCTGGGATTACCATTACAGGCTGTTATATCTTGCCAACTACTAATACATTTCATACTGATATTTTATGTGCTTGGTTTTAAGATTCTGTACTGAATTTCCATTTTGTAGATGAAAATATTAACACTGAGAATGTAAAGTCATTTGCCCAAGGCCTCTACATGGACATCTCTCATCTATAAAGAGTTCTGATAGCAACTTAGTCTCCAAGGCTGCATATATAAAATGTTTGCAGAAGTGAATCTGGTTGGCTTTCTAGCTATGATAGCTGCTGGTGTTTTGACATTGAACTGAAACTTCTTTGAAGACAGGGATGATGTAGTATTTCTGTGTGCCTTGCACGTACTTGCTCTTGGAGATTGAGTGTAACTGATGTATAAATACTCCAGGTTGGGCTGTGTGTCACAGGTTGCTGGAGTACTTGGGTAGGTCTGGATAATGTGACAGCAAAATGGTCTCTCCTGTCCGTTCTTGGAAACCTCCAATCAGTGTCCTAAGCTGGTCCTTTAGACTCAAGGGAGGGTGGGTAGAAGCTATGACTAAATGACTCAGGTTTCTGATGGTTTCCGGGTACCACCTGGGAGGCTGGGCTGTGATAAGTAGAGCACTAGGAAATACAGAACCACTTCCACCTTGGGCTTTTCTCCTGTAAAGGCCGACTTTTCCATGGAGAGAAAATGACATGTGGGCTTCACACCTGCTCTCTTACACCCCATTGTGAATCAGCTGTACACTCTCAAGCATCAGATTCAACTACTTTTATTGTTAGGCTTGACTATGATTGTCTTTAATGGTCAGAAAATTATCCAGCATCTAAAAAAAAAAAACATACACATTAAGAAATGCATCCACAGTGACTCCGTGATTTTTTTGGCTGGTGCTGAAGAAGTATTTCCTTGGAAGAGTTCTTTCAGACTTTTGACATTTTATGTTTGCTCCCTACATATTATTTTATAAATGGAAAGCTGAGGGCTTTATTTTTTTTCAAATGAAAGCATCAGTATAAAACGCGATGGTTAATGGTCTTTACTTATTTTGTACATCATCAAGCAAACCAATGGGCACTCAGCATGGTTCTAGCCTTAACTAAATTAACATCTTTGTTGCAACTTACTAAATATGTCTACACCTTGTCTCATTGGGAAGAAGGAAGGAAAATGATAACTATCCTTACAGATTATCTGATGGGAATAAAAGTCTCTCTGATACTGTTGAAAGAAATCTTTCAGGAATTGGAGGTATAGCTCAAAGGGTAGAGTGTTGGCCTTGAGTGAAAAAGCTGAGTGCCAATACCAGCTCATACATACACAAAAGAAAGGGAGGAAGGGAGGGAGGGGGGAAAAGAGGAATAGGGGAGGGAGGAAGAAGGCAAGGAAAGAGGGAAGGAAGGAAGGAAGGAAGGAAAGAGGGAAGGAAGGAAGGAAGGAAGGAAGGAAGGAAGGAAGGAAGGAAGGAAGGAAGGAAAAAGAAAAGAATCTTCCAGGAATTTTTGATAACACAGGCATAGGTATTGGCAGTAGGGACAGAGCTGTGTTGAGTCATAGGAGACTAGGAAGGCCTTGGGCTTTAAGAACCCATAGCATTGCTGGCTGAGCTGACAGAGTTTCACAATCAGCAGTGGCTAAGTGCATTGCAGAGTCTTCGCCTCTTCACACTTTCAGGGAGCCAGGAAGCATGGTTGCAACACTAATGAGAAGGTTGACAGCTCAGGGAATGTCCCTGCATGCACTATTTTGGATACTGCCAGCCAGTTTCAAGTGGGTAGGATTAAAATGCAAACCAAGCCCAGTTTTTTTTTTTTTTTTTTTACATTTAATTAGTGTCTGGTGTTTGCCAACCAGAAGGAAGGTGATGGAGTGCGGCATACAAATTGCTTAGAGCTGTGCTGTTGCTTGGACTAAGGCATCCTGACCTGGTAGAGCTGGGACAAGGGCTGGCTCCCCCGTGGTACTGGGAATGGATTTGCCAGAGAGAAAGGGAATGCAAAAATGTTTTTGAAGCCTTCTCTGTGTACATGTAGACTTTTAACCTAAAAGTGTGGTTAGATATGCCCGGGATGTATCATTTTAACCACTTTATAAATTGTGTGATTCAGCTGCCTGAAGTATGGGCTGTGGCACATAATATATAACCATCATCAATGCCAGTTCCAGATCCCTATCATCACCTCTTAAGGAAGTTCAGACCCATGAAGCCTGCATGCCCCTTATTCTGTCCATGTTGCCCCCCAGCAACCACTCATCTGCTGCTTCTTCTCCTTTATTTATCTACTTATTGATTTGTGCTGGAACTGAAGTTTGGACTCAGGACTTCATCTCTGAACCTTAACTTTTTCACTTAAGGCTAGGCTCTACCACTTGAGCCACAGCTCCACTTCCAGTTTTTTTGCTGGTTAATAAGGGTCTCATGGATTCTTCTGCCCTGACTAGCTTTGAACCACAGTTCTTAGATCTCAGCCTTTTGAGTAGCTAGACTTACTAGTCTGAGCAACTGGCACTTAGCTTCTCCTTCATTTTTTGCAGTACTGGGGACTGAACTCAGGGTCTTGTACATGTTAGGAAGCTACACCTTCATCCCTGTAAGTAGACTTCTTAGGATGGCTTGGGGGCATGGAAGACTCTGGATTTGGGGCTAGCAGATGAATTAGTAGTTAGTCTTTTGAATTGAAATTCCTGCCTAGTTTTCAACAACATAGCAACTCCCTTTCCTAACAGCAGGAGGGTAATTATAACTTACTTCTTTACAAACGTTTTAAAACAACCTTATGATAGTATATTTAATACAACACAAACTCAATCTGAGTTCAATTCAATCATTAAAAAAATATAAACCAAGGGAAGCAGCATTCCCAGTTTTACCAGTTTACATTCCCAATAAAATTCTGCATGTCTATTTATGATTTTTTCCATCCCATCCTTGTTCCATACAACCTGATTTACCTTTTGTCATTATAAGTTTGCCTTCTCTGTCATATTATATATATGGATCATACAATATGTGGCCTCTCTATCAAGACCTGTTCCATGGTGTGGCATGTCAGTAGTTCCTTTGTATTGCTCAATAGTATTCCACTGGCTGAACGCACCCATTTTATGTCTTCATTAACCTGCAATCATATTAAAGGGAAGTTATTTGTAAGTTCTAGAGAGTTGGATTGTTAGATGACCTGTGAGATCCCCTCTCTGCAAGATTCTGTCCACCAAATTGTCCTAGGGACAGATCCAAATTCTTCTGTCATTCATTCATTGAGTAAATATTTGTTCAGCCTTCAAGGCACAGGGAGCTCTGTACTAAAATTGAGGGATATGGTCTTGCACTCTTGGAATGTCTGCTCTAAGGAGGAAAGAAAGCCTTTTTCATGCATGGACAAGACCTCTTCTGCTTGATCAAGGAGGCAGGCACGGTTGGATGGGATGGTTGTTTTGTCACCGGCAGCGCTCTCTGTCCCCTCCCCTGAGTGTTCACTGAGGCATACTGTATCATCCTCCCTGGAGCTCCCATTCTACCTTGACTTCCCAGCACACTATTTTGGAATTGCTTGTTTGCCTAGCTCTCCTGTTTCTGGAATGTGAACAACTTAAGGGCAGAGTGGCATTTCTCTATGACACACATATGCAGTGCCTGGCAGGGCCATAGGGCCAGGGGCTGTTTGATGGGTGAATAGATGAATACAGACCATTCTAGAAAGGATCAGGAACAAATAGAATTGAGAAACTATTGTCTTCTTCTAATCTCACAAGTCAAGACACTCTTTTTCTTCTTTCTCCTCTCTTGAAGCTGTCACTTTTGCGATGGCTTCTTCAAGATGGAAGAGGAGCACAGAAGAGAAATACAATAGCATAATGTTCTCTGTTCCTGGGAGCATAGGCTTGACACCATCTGATGACTCCTGTCATTAGCATTTCTGTCATGTTCCCTGGGTGACTCTGAAGGCAGACTGTTTAGGGAAACAACATGAGATGGTCTTACATTATGGGTAGGGTGGCTGGGCCGAGATGCCAGAAGTGGTGACAGAATGGCTTCTCCAGCTTGGGCTCAGGCCCCTCCCTCTTCAGTGCTGCCACCACCCTGCCACTTGCCCTTAGCTCCTCCTTGACTTCTGCCTGGGCCTCCTTGCCTGACCAGAAAGCCAGGAGTGGAGAGCACCACATGCATAGTGTTGTGTGTGTTCCTGGGAAACGCCAGGCTGGAAGTAGAAGCCAGAGGACCCAGGAGGCCAGGTGTACCATGTGGAGAAGAAAGCAGGTGCCTCTTGGAGGGCTTTGTTGTTACTAGGGCAAGTGGCTGGGGTCTAAATAGAGTTTCACTAGGTTACTGGGATAAAATACTAAAAAGGGAAGAGAGATGGACATAGCTAGGTCCCAGAAATTGTTTGAAACCTACCAAAAATTGACTATAATTTTGCTTAAGATTAAGCTATCCTATATTACCGTGTGTGTGTGTGTGTGTGTGTGTGTGTGTGTGTGTGTGTGTGTGTGTGTGTGTGTGTGTGTGTGTGTGTGTGTGTGTGTGTGTGTTATAAACCCTAGTAGGGCCATGTATTAACCTTGTTTACCTTAAAAAATTTTTTTTGTCTCTGGGGGCCAAGTTATTTTCATGATCAATTGGGCTCCATTGATTTGGTCTACCATAGATGCATTGATTACATGGATGGTAGTCATGGTACACTGTAGTGGCTTCTGCTTGGGTCCCTGTGAATTTTTTACCCCTTACAAAAAGACTCAGTCTTGGGGTGGGCTATAACCTGCCAGGTTTTGTTTCTTAGTGCTAGGCAGTCATTAAGATGCTACTTGGAAAGGAATTTCCTTGGGTTTGAGTTGATTCTATGATTGATGAACATCTTTACCATTTAAAATGAATGCATGCTTGAAATATACCAGTTACATTCATTTAGTTCTAAATTCATGCTTGGAATGCTTTTCTTTGTTCTTGTCAAAATTCAGTGACACCCTGAATTTTCATCTGGCCCTAATCTTGTGAACCAAAATCCAGAAGTCCCTTGTTTTGTTTCATTTTCTTGACACTTCTTCACCTTTTAACTCACACTGAATCCCTTCTGTGGAGTTAGTAGTTTCATTTTTAGTATAGAAATCAAGTTTAATTAAAACATACTTGCCACTTGAAATGATAATTTGTTTTATTTAGAATTCTTAATTACTTAGAGTAAATTGCCTATAGAGGCATTTGTTTGTTCAAAGTATTACAGTGTTATTTGCATATTTTGAACTACACCACTTTAATGAAACACTGGGGTGGAGTCAGGGCAACTGATTAAAGGAGGGTCTTCCCACTCTAGTCTGTTTGTTCAGCTGTAAGATGGTTTTTTTTTTAATCATTCTGATGAGATTTCAGAAAAGATCAAAGTTTTAAAAGACTTTATTATCAGTGAAGTGTCTTGGGAAGGGGCAGGGAGGCAGTTCTGGGCAGGCATTCATGCCTAGCTGGGGCTGTTCCCAGGTATGCCTTTAGCTTCTTGCAGTGATACAGGTTTGCCTCCTCTTAACCCCAAGGTGGCTGCCTGAAAACTTGAATCCTACTTCTGACACATTAGAGGAGTTTACAAATGATTAGTTGGAAAGTTTGAATTAGTGAAAAAAATGTGAGCAATTTTATTATTTTATAGCCAATAATCATTCCTAATAAATAACCATGGGTAGGAGAGGGCTTTAGAAACTTTTACAGATAAATGAGCATGAGTGATTACTTATTTTCATTTCAATTATTTTAGGTTTTGTGTTTACTTTTAGCTCATGAGCTTTGGGAATGCTCTTTTGTCTATTCTTTGGGAGCCTTTTCTTGGCAGAGAGGAATGGGAGAATTGCCTTATGGTTCTGGATAACTCAGGAGAATGAATCTCTAATGTATTGAATTTTAATGTAATTACCAAACCTAATCACTGGTTTACTTTCTAAACTTGAGAAAGGGATTCATAGTTTCCCATATAAAAAAGATAATAGAAAACCATTGCATTAGTTCAAATATCTCCAGCTTTCTTATTGCCTATAACAAGATATGGAAAGGTTCTAATAAGAGCCCTTCAGTAGAACTGCTTACTAATGATGTGCTGGAAGATGAATCTCAAACAAGGAGCCTTCTGTCTTTTCCACTAAGGGACAATCAGTAGAGCGAGTATATATGCCTCTCATGGGATGATACAAATGAAGGTAAAAGAATAACAGTAAGGTTTTGGTGTCTATGATGAAGACAATTTTCAGGTCTATGATAAAGAAAGGAAGATGGGGGGGGGTATGATTGGGTGGGGGGGGAGGGGGGAGGCTGGGAAGGGAGGTGAAGGGTAAACAAAGGAGGAGGCTGCAATGCTTGGTAAGAAATGTATGCATTATCCTGCCCATGTAATTGTAACCCCTCTGTACAGTATGTTCTCAAATAAAAAAATATATATATATAAAAGAATTTGGGGGCAGGGGCCACAAATAATATTAAAACTTCAACAGACATTATCAGCCATTACTAGAACTATGGCTGATAATAAAAAATAAAAAAAAAAAAAGGAAGATCACTTCCTTCAACACTTGTTAAGCTGGCATCCTAATTCACTCTTACTTTTTCTGATGGAACTGGTAAAATTCTACATGCCTTTTCCCTTTTGTTCTGACAATATGACAGATCACACTATTGATTTTTAAATAGCAAAACTGTCTTATATTCCTGAGATAAACCTGATTATTATATTCAAAGAATGAACATCTTTCTGGCTTTGATTTGCTAATATTTGTTAATGATTTTTGTTTCTATTCCATAAATTTTGGTGACTCTTACTTGTTTTACATTACCTTTTTTTTGTTGTTCTTGGTGGTGGTGGTTTTTGCTGGTCATGTGGGCCTGAACTCTGGGCCTGGGTGCTGTCCCTCAGCTCTTCAGCTCAAGGCTACCACTCTACCACTTGAGCCACAGCACCACTTCTGGCTTTTTCTGTGTATGTGGTGCTGAGGACTCGAACCCAGGGCCTCATGCATGCAAGGCAAACACTCTACCCCTGAGCCATCTTCTCAGCAGTTTTACATTATCTTCATCAAATTTTGGCAACACACTTACCTGGCCCCAGAATCAGTTGGGAACATTCTATTTTACTCATTCTTCTTGAAAAATCTGCTTATGACTAGATAATTTTACCCTTCAGTGTTGATATAATTTACTGTGAAACCATTTATGAAGTGTTTTTTTTTGGATGGGGAGGATTTTGGTAATACATTCATTTAAGTAGATATAAAGATAATTTTAATAGACATGGACACACTAGAGTTTTCAATTTCATCTCATGTCAATTTTAGTAAATTTTGTCCTTCCTGAAAATGTTACATTTTGGTTGTTTTTTAATTTATTGACGTAACTTTGTCTATTATATTACTTATTATTCTTATAATACATTAGGATATCTAGACCTATTTCTTTTTTTATTCCTTATAGTGTCTATTTATATTCTTCACCTTCCCTTTTTTTGGTGCCTGTCCTATGGCTTTGAACTCAGGGTCTAGGTGCTAGTCCAGAACTTTTTCACACAAGATTAGGACTTTACCACTTGAGCCACAGTATACTTCCAGTTTTTTGGTAGTTAATTGGAGATAAGAGTTTCATGGGGGAATGGAAAGGTGGCTCAGTGGTAGAGTGCTTGCCTTGCATGCATGAGGCCCTGGGTTCGATTCCTCAGCACTACATAAGCAGAAAAAGCCAGAAGTTGCACTGTGGCTCAAGTAATAGAGTGCTAGCCTTGAATTGAAGAGCTCAGGGGCAGTGCCCAAGCCCAGAGTTCAGGCCCCACTACTGACCAAAAAACAAAAACAAAAAACAAAAAACAAAAAAAAAAGAGTTTCATGGACTTTACTGTCTGGCTGAGTTCAAACCATGATCCTCAGATCTTAGCTTCTCGAGTAGCTACAATTGCAGGTATGAGCCACTAGCATCCTGATTATTATTTTTTTCCCACACAAATTGATACTATATTTATTTTGGTTAAATTTGTAGGGCAGAGAAAGAGGTTAGGATGAAAACACATCTTAAGGAGGAACCTTTTTTTAAAAAAAAAATCTGACTATGTTGATAAGGCTCATTTAAAGATGTTTCTCTCAAGGAAAAAATCTATACTAAATTTTGTAACACCCTGATTATTATCCCTCTTTTTAATATTTTTATTTATGAATCTAAGATCTAAGAATTGCAGTTTGAAGGTAGCCCAGGCAGAAAAGTCTGCGAGACACTTACCTTCAATTTCCCAGCAAGATGATGGAAGTTGGAGCTGTAGGTTAAGTGGTAGAGTGCCAGCCTTGAATGAAAAAGCTGAGGGACAGAGCACTGGCCCTGAGTTCAAGCCTAGTACTGGCTGTGTGTGTGTGTGTGTTTGTGTGTGTATGTGTGTACATGCCTGCGCACATGTGTACACAACACATAATAAATAAGTAAATAAATTTATTTTCTTCTACTTAGGTTGAAATTAGTTTGCTCTTTTTCCTCCTAGCTTGTAAGCATAGAAGCTTGAGTCATTACTTTTTTCTACTAATGGATGGAAGCTATAAACTTCCTTCTAACCCCTGTTGTAACTTTGCTATATTGCATTTCCATTGTCATTCAGTTCAGGATAGCTTGTATCTCCTGTGATTTCCTCTTTGGCTGAGAAGTATTTTAGAAATGTGTTGTCAGTTCCTAACAGTTTGAGTTTTGTAACTAACTGCTGTTGATTTCTACTTAAATTATAGCCAGAAAATATCTTTTGCTTAATGTCTTCTAAATTACTTAAGAAGTATGTATGTGTGTACATCTGCCAGTCTCTTGTGTTTACTCTCATCCAGTGGTCTTTATTCTTTTGTGTACATCAAAATAAACATCTGGGGCTAGGCCCTGTGGCTTGCACCTATAATCCTAGCTACTTAAGTGGCTGAGATCTGAAGATATCAGTTTGAAGCCAATTGGGGGAGAAAAGTCTAAGAGATTCTGATCTCTTAGCTGTGGCTAAGTGGTACAGTACTAGACTTGAGCAAGAAAGCTTAGCGATATAGCATCTAGGCTCTGAGTTCAAGCCCTAGAACCTATCCCACCCCCCAAAAAAAATAAAATAAAGGGCTGGGAAGATGGCTCAGTGGTAGAATGCTTGCCTTGCATGCATGAGGCCCTGGGTTTGATTCCTCAGCACCATATAAGCAGAAAAAAAAAAAGCCGGAAGTGGCGCTATGGCTCAAGTGGTAGAGCACTAGCCTTGAGCTGAAGAGCTGAGGGACAGCGCCCAGGCCCAGAGTTCAGGCCCACAACCATATCAATAAATAAATTAATAAATAAAATAAAATAAAATAAATATCTGACATCTGGTGAAACTTGCCATCTTCATGGAGGGCTTTCTTCTATATTTCAAGTAATGATGATTAAGTATCTAAAGTTTTGTTTTCCTGAAAATGTGTTTATTCAGCCCACATTGTCTAAGAATATTTTTGCTGGATATAGACTTCTTGCTTGACAGTACTTTTCTCTTGGTACCTTAGATGGATGGCATGCTGCATTACTTTTGAAATTGAGAAGTTTGAATATGATGGGCCTTGCCCTGGCTTTGCTGCTTTGTTTTTGTTTTACTTATCTTTCCTTAGTTGGCTGAGGTTTTTGAATTTATAAACTTTGGTCTTTTTTGAACCCTAAGATATGTATTCAAATGTATTTTTTTCTTTCATGCGATTGTTTCTAACACATTTATAAGATTATTTCTTTGTTGCTTTGTATGTCCCTCCTCCACAGTATAACCCCTGCTTTCACTGTATTTGATGTCGGCATAATTTGTGGAGGGGAAGGGGAAAAACAAATCGTTTAAATAGGGATACAGGTGGACCAATTGCAACAATGAGATGTACAAGTCGTTATGTCGAAAACGAACTTTACAACTTTCGTGCAGGGGGGGAGGGGCGGGGAGGATTGGGTGGGGGGGCTGGGGAGAGGATGGGAAGGGATGGGAAAGGGAAACAAAGGAGGAGGCTACAATGCTTGATAAGAAATGTGCTCATTATCTTGCCCATGTAATTGTAACTCCTCTGTACAGTATTTTCACAATAAAAAAAAGAAAAGTCATATTTCCTATCAAAGTAAAAAAAAACACAATTTTAAAAATTTGTATGATTATGTCTTCAGATTTTTTTCTACCTATTCTTTTCTTACCTCCTTTTCTGTGATTATAGTTACACATTCATTGAACTTTATGCTGGATATTGCACTGGACCCTAAGACTGTACATTTTTTTCTTTGTGAGATAGGCTTGGTGGTTTATACCTGTGCTGCTCTTCAGTATAGTCCTGTGCTTGAGAGACATGAGGATCAAAAGTTCACATTTATTTTGGGCTACATAGTAAGATCCTGTCTCAGAAAGAATTTTTTTTTTGGTTGGTCATGGGGCTTGAAACTCTGGGCCTGGGTGCTGTCCCTCAGCTCTTCAGCTCAAGGCTAGTGCTCTACCACTTGAGCTACAGTGTCGCTTCTGGTTTTCTGGTGGTTTATTGGAGATAAGAGTTTCATGGACTTTCCTGCCTGGGCTGGCTTTGAACCTTGGTTCTTAGATCTCAGCCTTCTGAGTAGCTAGGATTATATGTGTGAGAAATTTTTTTCTCTATTCTTCAGATCAGAAAATTTCTTGTATTTTCAAGTGTACAGATACTCTGTTGTTGTTGTTATTTTTACAAATCAGCTATTAGGTCTATCCAGTGGATTGTTTTAGATACTGCAGTGTTTAGTTTAGATATTGTCATTGTCCACATTTCCCCCTTTTCTATTGAGATTTCTTTTATGTCCATAAAAGCATGGGTATAGAGCCTGCTTTATACTCCTTAGTTGATAACTGCAATATCTGCATTATTTCAAATTGTTCTCTGTGGATAATTCTTTCTTTTGAGGATGAGTTACATTCTTCTATTTCTTTCAGATACAGTGATTCTGAAATGTACCTTGGACATTGTAAATGATTATTAATTCCATTCTGTGTTTTAAAGACCTGATTTTCTGTTTTTGCAGTCAGATGACTTAGGAAGAACTCAAACTTTGTCTTCCCTGGGATAGACAGTAGCAGAAATCTGTGTTCATTTCTTTTTTCTTAGCTGGGCTGTGAAGAGTACGCTCCCTGTATATTGGTCTCTGTCAGAAATATGATCAGATCTTATATACTGAACTTACAACTTCCCTCCGTGACTATCTTCCCTCTGGAATTTCCTCCTTGCTTTTTTCTTTTTTTTAAGTTGCCATCATTTCCCTGCATTCTGTTCTCCTGATTCCTCAGCAGAAGACTGCAGGGTTCTCTCTGAACTTGGCCACCATAGAACTGACAGGCTTGCTATTGGATGGAGATCTGTAAAAATTGGGTAATCCAATTGCTATTCTTCTGTCACCTCCTTCCCCTTTAGTTTCTATTTTCTCTCTGTCACTCTCCAGTACCTTTAGATAGGTTTGTTGTTGATTTTGTTTTAACAATTGATCTAGAGCTAGTCATTGTTATTCAGGGGGAAATTGATCTAAAATAAGTACATTCAAGATCAGAATTGAACTCTATTACACACTTGGTAGTGAATTAAACACACACACACACACACACACATTTAAGTACTTTATTCAAGGACACACAGTGAGAAATGGCAGAGCTGTGATTTGAGAACAAGCAGTTTCATTCTAGAGTCTTAAGTTTCTTTTAAGGGGAGACTTTCAGGGTGTAAATCATCAGGACAATAGAAGGAAGTACAAGGAATATTTTGGGACTTGTGGAGTCTTGTACTGGCGGTTCCTTATGTACTAGACTTGTCCTAAGATGTCTACATCAGCTGTCTTTAAATGTTTACAATATTATGATTATGATTATTAGTGTGTGTGTGTATGTGTGTGTATGTGTGTGTACGTGTATGCTGGTACTAGGGCTTGAACTTAGGACCTGATGTTCTTGCTTGGCTCTTTTACTCAATTAGTGACTAATTAGTCACACTTCCATTTCTGGCTTTTTGGCTGGTTAATTGCAGACAAAAGTCTCACAGACTTTTCTGCCAGGGCTACTACGTTCGAACACAGATCTCAGTCTTGAGTACCAGTGCCTGGCACGTTTCCCTTATTACTATTACTATTATTATTATTATTGTCAGTTGTGGGACTTGAACCTCAGGGCCGGGGTGCTGTCCCTGAGCTTTTTTGCTCAAGGCTAGTGCTCTACCACTTTGAGCCACAGCTCCACTTCTTATTTTCTGGTGGTTAATTGGAAATGAGACCTGCTCCTGCTGACTCTAAGCCTTGATCCTCAGATCCCAGCCTTTTGAGTAGCTAGTGATATGTTTACATTATTTTATACCCAAGTTCTACATAAAATTCTATGATGTTGGACTTCTGGTCTCATCTTAAAGATTGATGAAGTTTGTGGTTAAAATAAAGACCTTTCTTGTAAGAAAGCAGTATCAACAGTAATTTATGAATGTATGAGTTATTTGTTGACAAAACTCAAAATAACAGTTAAAGAGTGAAGCTGACTTTTCCAAATGCAATGAGCTAAGTTGAGCCATAGATCTTGAAAGCTCAACATTAGAGTTTTGGAGTTGTATTTCTTCTTTTTTTTATTATTGTGAAAATACTATACAGAGGGGTTACAATTACATGGGCAAGATAATGAGTACATTTCTTATCAAGCATTGTTGCCTCCTCCTTTGTTCCCCCTTCCCATCCCTTCCCATCCTCCCCTTACCCACCCATCCCATCCTCCCCTCATCCCCATCAAAGTTATAAAGTTCGTTTTTCGACATAACGACTTGTGCATCTCATTGTTGCAATGGGTCCACCTGTATTCCTATTTAAATGATTTGTTTTTTCCTTTCCCCTCCACAAATTATAACAACATCAAATATGTATTCAAATGTTTTTTCTTTCATGCAATTATTTCTAACACATTTATAAGATTATTTCTTTGTTGCTTTGTATGTCCCTCCCCTACGGTATAACCTCTGCTTTCACTGTATTTGATGTTGGAGTTGTATTTCTTCTCCATGGCTCCCCCTTTTCTCCTCCAGCCTAACACTCATCTGAACTACATCTTATGCCTCTTTCCCCTTGATCTCATCTTCACTTTGTATTTTCAGAGTTTAGCTTGCTCCATATTAATTTTGCCTTAAGAGAATTTGTGGACTAGTGAAATGTTGCTCATGTATGTTACTTCCATGCTCTCAGCATCCTAGACCAGTGCTCGGGTACTGTACACGAGGGACTGACCAGTAAAGAGCAGTGGTTCAATACCTGATTGATAGATGGCTCTGATTCCCAGCCAGGAAGTTCTGGGAAGGTGGGTTTATATTCCCAGTAAAATAAAATGGAGTCCTTAAAGGCCATGATAAAGATTTTTGGCTTCTGTCCTAAGAGTAACAAGAAGCTGTGCAGCGTTTTAAGCAGTCATGTGACAAACATAGATTTAAAAATTCAAAATAATTTGTTTAGTTATTTGTGGAATAGTTCAGTATAATTTAAGACAGATAGAGTCAGACAGACAGACAGACAGATAGACACACACACACACACACACACACACGAGTTTAACACCAGGATTCAATCTAGAAGAATTAATATCTATATAGTCTCTAAGCAACTCTTCCAAGTTATACTTCTTCTAACTGATTTTTTTTAAGTTAAGTTTATAAAGTTTGAGATTGATTTGAGTGGGGAAGGTATTAAACATTGATGTTTTCTTAAAATGTGAATAGTTCACATTTCTAATAGGGACATTTTATTTTTATAATAAAGATTGTGGGAATACAAATGTCAAGGATTAGGGAATTGAATATAAATCAATTAAAAATGAGAAGCCTGTATTTCATGCCTATGGGAAAGTAGATTTATAATTTGTTAACTTCAAAGAACAAAAATTTTAAATATGTTTAAAATGATAGAAAAAAATCACATTTTGTCTTAATAAAAATACACAAAATAAGGAAGGAACTTTTGTATTCATCTGCCACTAAGCTGTTGTTTAACCGCTGTCAAGTAGTTCTGTTCTTTAAGACAAGCACACTAATTTAATATGATTTTAGTAAACATTATAAATCTGAGCTAAAAAGCTATGAAATTCTGCTAAGACGGCACAAATTTTAAGAGATCAAAAACGTGAACTTTTGTCTGAAAGTATATGGTGACATGTTTTTCTTCCTAAACATTTATGGAGACCTAGTAAATATTTAGTGTGTCTTACAGACAGGAATTGACAGCTTGTGAATTCAATACAGCTTTCAGTTTCTGTGTCAGCTCCTGTGACAGCAGGTTACATCAAGGTTAAAAATGATTTGTTTGATGGATTTCTCTAGTTTTTATGGGAGTTTGTGCTTCTTGTATGCACCTTGCAAAACCATAGCACTCAAATTTCTCACTGAAATAAACCTCTAAGCCTATATATTAAAACTGAATATTGGTGATAAAATGAAAGTGATTTCTCACAAGAAGAAAAAGGAATCCTGTGTAGGTAAACTGCACCCAGGGCAGTATCCAGTTCCCGCTTTTGCAAATAATGTCAGTTCTGAATGCTGGGTTGAAAAGCCTGGTAGATGACAGCTCTCTCTAGCATTTCCTGAGGCTGTGTACTGTTTTAGAGCAGAAATAATAAATATACCTTTGAACTAAGGCAGTCTCACTAGACCTCTCCTTTCCACTCTGGCTTCTACTCTCAATGGGATATTGAAGGGGAGGCTCAATAGAATGAACAGTGGGATCCTTGTCCGGGAATGACTGCCTGGCAATTGTTTTCATGGAAAACAGGGAGGGGTGGGGGACAACAACCCTGCTCTGTTCACTGGCTCTTTAATTTAGATTACCAATGATAAAGCCCCGGCTACGGCTAAAAGAAAGGTAGGATGCATACGCAGATACATTAGTGCTAATATGCAGCAGAAAGACAAGATAAATCAGTCCAGCTCTCATACATCACTAAGGGAGAAGCTGATTGCAACTTGACCATGTGCCCGAGTAGCCCCATCAGTGAGAAGAACAGATCAAGGATTAACAAAAACTAGAATGTACCCTTAGGGCTACTGGCGTGTTGGACCTGGGAGAAGTGGCTGGTGTAAGTGGCAGCTTGTTTTATCCATATTTGCAAGTGTTTTACATCTAGGAGCTTGTTTCTCTTTTCTGTGTTTTCATGGAGACTCAAGCCTGTTTCTTTGCAGTAGTTGAGTGCATTTGGTATAAATGGAATATCAATCTAATAAAGTTCTGAAGGGAAGACAGTTTTGGTACAGTGTTTATCCAGGGGAGAAATCTGAGAAAGGAGCACTTGTCATTCCTGTCTGTAGGACGCCTAAGGGTGAGACTTTTTTTTTTTTGATTTTTGTCTGATGGGGAAGTGGGGACTCGAAGGGGTTGATTTTCAAGGGAAAACTCTTGTAATTTTGCTAGTCTTTTGAAAAGTGTATTTGAACCTCAATATTTTACTCCTATGTGGTCTTTTGTTTTGAAAACAGTGTTTGAATATGTATTCCAGACTGCTCAAAATGCATTCTATTTTATGACTGGGATGTTTGTATTGTTTCTTATCTGTTATTAGACAAAATAATCATAAAGGGTGTTTTCTGTGGACCTTTTTATATTCCAAAATTAAGTACAGATGGTAATTTCCAGCAGTTTTAAAAATTTGTCAATTATTTAATTTAACATCACTTAAGCATCTGTGCAAGGAGAAAGCTGAGATGGTACAGAAACTGAATGAGCATTGATTGCTCGCCTGAATTGCATCTTTAAAGTTTTCTCCTCCAATCTTTGATTTCACAGTGTATTTTTTTTGCCAAATTAGATTATCATATTTTATTATCAAGACGATGAATGCGGGGAACTCTTTCAAATATCCTACATTTCCCTGTTAAGAACCGAGCTTCCCAGAGTCTGTGCTGATTGTTAAGCCGAGGCTAGTTCTCATGCCGGTTCCCTGGCGCACTGAGAAGATTGCTTAAATAATGCATGGGTGGGTGGGAGCGAGGCAAGATGCAATTTATGGCCCAGACACTCAGATCAGGCTTTTTGTTCAGAGGAGAGACTATTTAAGTGTGAACATATAGCATACCCCAAAGCTCCAAGGGATGAATGTACGTGAATGAAATTAGTGGCCACATGATGCTGTCCACATGTTCGTTCAAAACAGCCTTTGGTGGATGCCTATCACGTATCTTGAGGGAGGGAGGAAGGAGAATCTTAATGTGCCCATTGGATCCAGAGTCTGCTGGTACAAAATTCCATGGGACAGACTCCACAGTGAATGTGACCGGGGAGGAGGGTGGCCTGATGTTGGACTGATGCAGAGAGTTGGTCTTGTCAGGAAAGAATAAACCTTGACCAGGCTGCAGCATTCTATGTCCTATGTCTTCCATCTTATCCTAATTAGAGGACCATGTCTGCTGAATCCCAATATCTTTAATCGTTGATAGAGCAGGCATGTGATTGGCTATAAATATACACAAGCATTCATTTCTGAAATAATGGCTGTTTCCAAATATATTAGGCCGACAGGAGTTCTGGACGAGGGGAGCCGTGCTGAATAGTTGAGTTTCGGAGGTAATGGACCAGTGGACAATCACTGCACAGCTGGGCCAGCAGCTGCACCCAGTGCTCTGTCAAGTTTGGCCTCTAATTTCCTTGAACTTGTCCTTGTTTACCAAAATGATGAATGTAGCAAGAACTTGCTTGCAATGAGCCCACTGCAAGGGAGAAAAACACCCTTTCCAAGGCATCTCTGTCCCATGTGTAGTCAATAGCAGCCATAGCTAAATGAAGTCATGAATTGGCAGTGGAAGCATGAAAATCAACACCAAAGGAAAAGGTGTGGAATGGGGCTCGTTGGCGGAAGATCAGAGTACATTTCAAGGCAACATTCGGTCATCAGTACCCAAACTAAAGGACATATGGAAAAATCCCATAATAACATCCAGCAGCAATTATCTGGTAGTTAGGAAAAAGTAAATAGTCCTACGAGTTGGAAGATAGCCCAGCAATTTCAATGCATTTTTCCCTGACTGTATTGTTCTGATATTCTTGGGATTGGGTCAAATGGAGGTGTCAGAGAGAGCATTTATATTAAGAAGCATGCTATGACTAAACAATGCAATTAGTGGCAAGCCGACAAAAGTTTGCTTCACAGCATCACTTCCAGTTTTCTGGTGGTTAATTGGAGATGAGTCTCACAGACTTTCCTGCCGGGGCTGGCTTTAAACCCTGATCCTCAGATCTCAGCCTCCTGAGTAGCTAGGATTATAGGCGTGAGCCACTGGCACCCAACGGCTTTAGCCTCTTTATTCCTGAAATGTAATGATTTTCTCATTCTCCTTTCAGACTTACCATGAAGTCTTCCATCAGTATCTGCCATGATTAGGCATGCTGTTTAAAAGAAAAAAGGAAAAGGGAGGAGGCTGAGGGGAAACATGGGTAGAGAATGGGACCTGATGACGCTTGGCAACAATAAGGATTTATTTAGTGTTTAGTGTATACCTAGCATGTTCTACATACATACTCTGTCTGTTCTCAAAGAGAACAAACACTTGGACTTTTACTTCTATCTTATCAATCTTGTCTCTTGGAAACCATTGGTTTTCTTGTGCCTAAAATAGCACATTTTTTTCCCAGGGACTTATAAACTAAGAAAACATAAGAGAAAAAGCAATTGGAATGTGCTAGTTAGCTTATGTAATAGAAACAGAAAAAAATCAATAATAAGGCAATAATAGAAGGCTATTGCTGACAATTGAATGAGAATTCAAAGGAATTGCTTAAAATGGTACATCTGTGTTTGGAATTTTTCCCAGACAAGACCTACAATCATCAAATAATAAGGCTCTTTTGCAATCTTGGAACTAAACTTAAGTTTTCCTGAGTTAAAAATGCCACTGAAAAGATACAAATAGTGTCACGGTTGGGAAAAAGAGCATAAGGAATGACAATTCTCAAAATAGCTTGTCTTTAAGAGGAAGTAGCAGCCAAAAGATGGCTAGTGGACCTTTCATGATATGAGCTATTTATTATGATTTAGCAGAGGTTTAGCAACTGGTACTCTTTAAATAGCTTCATAGGATTTTTTAAAGGAAATGCAAACAAGAATCAACTTACAGCAAACCCCTAACTGGCAAATAGTTATGGTCCAAAAGCTCCTCTATAAGCATTTTATACGAATAATATTGTAAATATCTTTAGTGCTCTTTTCAGAAGTGTACCAGACCATTCCACGCAGAAATCACACACAATTGCAATTAAAAATTAATAGCAAAATACTTTTAATGTTAATAATTAAAATATAAGTAGGACCCATCAAGATAGAACAATGTTTTAGTGTTAGTGTTTGAGGAAATGCAGAGGAATTACAGGATGATATGGGTGTGACTGTCTCACAATTCTTCCTTCTCTGACTTCAAGAAGCTTTAGCTTCTTCTTCTTCTTCTTCTTTTTTTTTTTTTTTGGTCAGTCCTGGGTGCTCTTCAGCTCAAGGCAAGTGCTCTACCACTTGAGCCACAGCACCACTTCTGGTTTTCTGGTGGTTAATTGGAGATAAGAGTCTCACAGATTTTCCTGCCCAGAGTAGGTTTAAACCACAATCCTCAGATCTCAGCCTCTTGCGTAGTTAGGATTGCAGGCATGAGCCACCAGCGCCCGGTGGCTTTAGCTTCTTTATTCTTGAAATGTAAAAATTTTCTCATTCTCCTTTCAGACTTACCATAGAGTGGACTTCCATTAGTATCTGCCATGATTAGGCATACTGTTTAAAAGGAAAAGCAAGGAGATGAAATATGGGTAGAGAATGGGGCCTGAGGAAGCTTGGCAGTAGTTAGCATGGGAGGGAGAGCAGATTAAGGGATAACCTGCCTGAAGGAAAGCCAAGGGAGCTCTGAACAGTGAAGAGTATGAGAATGTATGTATGTCTGGAAAGAATATTGGGTCTATTAGCTTCTAGACCAACCACTAGGGGGTGCTTGAGAATCAAAGAAGTTGTTTCTTGAGTCTATGATGCTGTTTGTGTGACTTGAGGCATCTCCTAATATGCTTCAGTCCCTCTCTGAGGTGCCCTGCCATCACTTTCTTCATTATTCAGTTTGAATCCCATAGCTTATTATTTAACCCCTCTTTGCTAATGCTCTTTGGCTTTATCAATCAGAATTTACTGAATGATTCTTTTGTGTCATGCATTATGGTACTAATGCTTGATAGGAAATGTACTCATTACCTTACTCATGTAACTGTAACCCCTCTGTATACTATCTTTACAATAAAACACATTTAAAAAACCCACTTAAAAATTAACAAAACAAACCTGTACTTGACCTTGGCATCTACTGTATTGAACACATGCCAACTTGGAACAATTTAGTTGCATGTTTTCTCTTTCCTAAAAACAGGCTGCTAAGCACTGCTAGAAAGATTCACACCAATGTCCAGATTGAGACTGTGGTAAATTTACCACCATCCACGTCAGTGAACCCCACAGTGTCACTTGACGGTTCCTACCTATTTTCTCACAAGCTCCTTCCATTTTCAACCCCTAAATGAAGACTTTTCTACATGCCTTAAATCCTCGATCAATCACTTCCTTCACTCTGAGTAGATAGCCTCCCTTCTTACCTACCAAACAAAACTTCACCTTCCTGACCTCAATTGTGTTACCTGCCTAATAAATAAAACCATCTTCTTTGAGGACATTTCTGGCCAGGGAGAGTCACATCTGACTACAGGAAGCCTTGGAAGGCACTGGAGATCTTTACTGGAAGTTCCTTGAGGAATCAGCCAAGAGCGAGATTTGCACCTATTTTTCGGCCAGTTCTAGTTCTTTCTAGAAGCATTCAGTTTCTTTTCTCCCTAGTCCTCTTGTGCCCTCATCTTCTTACTCCTTGCCCTCTCTGGGTGAGCAAACTAGCCTATTTTGATGTCTCCTATCTTCTTCCACCTGTCACCTATACCAGCACAAGTCTTAGATGGCCAAGCAGATTATCTGAAGGTGTTGTAAGTATTGGCAACTATATATGTGTTATATATGTGTAAATCTATTCTTTGTGTGTGTGCTGATACTGGAGCTTGAACTCGAGGCCTTGAATTATCCTTTGGTTTCTCTGCTTATTAAGGCTGGTGCTCTACTACTTGAGCTCCACTTTTGGCTTTTTGTTGGTTAATCAGAGATGAGGATCTCACAGACATGGCTTTGAACTATGGCACTCAGATTTCTGCCTCCTGAGTAGCCATAAGCTACCAGCCTCCAGCCTAAATGTGTATTTTAAATATGTCCATTTGTACTCATCATTCCATTTCCTTCAGGTTAGAAGTTTTTTGGGTCTCCCCACCCCCAGAGACTCCACCTATAATTTGGCCTCTGAAACCCCTATCTACTTGGTGTGCTTTCTTTCTATACAATTTCCTCCATTTTCTAAAACTTTCAAATTTTCATCTCTAGTGGATCTTTCTCATCAGAGTGTATGTTGGGTGCCAGCCACTCCAATCTTAAATCAAAACAAAACCCTCATCTTCCCCACATAGCTTTTCATCTTCTCTATCCGTATCTGTTTTATAGGCTGATTTCTTAAAGGAATAGTCAGCATTTATTCCATCCACTTCTTCCCTTCCCAGACACCGTTGTACGCGCCATGATTTAAATTCTACCCCAGTCACTCTGTCTCCACTCCCACATACACTAAGTCACCACAGCCTCCTTAACCTGAATTGGAAAAGATGCTCAGTCCTTAATCTTTCTACACAGTCTTCCTATATTGTGGCTTGCTCACTCCTTGAAATATCATTTCCCCAGAGCTTCTTTCTACTCTCCTATTTCTTGTTCTTCTCAAGCTGATCTTCATTTGTATGTAGTTTAAAATATAGATAATATTTATGACCACAGTTCTTTTCTGATTGGGGAGTAGGGGTAGAGAGGAGTTTCCATTCGTTCCTGTGATTTCTGATATTTACATGCTATTGATTTCCATGACTTCATAACCCCAGTCTCACTTTGGGAAGTAAGGTTCTAGTCTCTTCTGCTCTGAGATCACCCCCAAGTTTCACTGAGATTTTCACTCTAGAAGGGAATAGAGTCAGCTTAGGTCTCTTTCCTCTGCTTGTTACTCTGAATAAGTCAAAGTTTTGGAATGCTGAAGTGTTTTCTCTCTCAAACTGGTCATTAAAAACAAAAACATGCTTTGACTTGTTATTCTTTGAATTTTTCTTTTTAGACTCTATCTAAAAAAAAAATAGCTTTGTTTCCTTCAGGCCTTTGAGTGTCTTGGGGAAACTGAGTGATCCCAGAGGGCTATATGATTGAAACTATTTGTGTGTGTTTGTGTGTGTGTGTGTGTGTGTGTGTGTGTGCGTGCGCACATGTGTGCACGCATACACATGTGTGCACATACACCAGTACTGGAGCTTGAACTCAGGGCCTAGGCACTGCCCCTTAGCATTTTCACTCAAGGTCGGCGCTCTACCTCTTGACCCATAGTTCACGTCCAACTTTTTCATCATTTATTGGAGATAGGAATCTCACAGAATTTCCTGTTCAGACTGGCTTTAAACTATGATCCCCGGATATCAGCCTCCTGAGTAGCTAGGATTACAAGCATGAGCCACTAGCATCTGGCAAAACTTTTAATATTTTAAAGGACACTAGAAAGAACAGAGAAATGAGTTGGTTTTTACTTGTGGTCAGAGGGATAATCCAAGAGAAAACAGTTTTGACCCTGAACATGTGCTCCAAAGAAAGAACTAAAATGTACCTTGATTACTTGGAAAATGAAAGTGATTGAAAGATTCTATTTTTCAGTATTTTATGAATGAAATGGGTTGATTATTGGGTGTTTAATAATTAAATTATGGTGAAAAAGACAGAGCCAAATCTATTGGCCTTGT
This sequence comes from Dipodomys merriami, assembly GCF_024711535.1. Taxonomy (NCBI): domain Eukaryota; kingdom Metazoa; phylum Chordata; class Mammalia; order Rodentia; family Heteromyidae; genus Dipodomys; species Dipodomys merriami. Next base: position 43,310,724 of record NW_027202270.1, on the reverse strand, counting down.
CCAATTCTATCCTAATCATAAAGACACCAATCAGTGTCTACCTAGGCCAATCTGTACAGGTAAAGTGGCTAAAAAGTTGGTTGGAACCTTGGGGTCATGACTACCTTTTGGAAAGTTTCCATGTGATGTGGAAGATATCTAATGATTTGTCAGAAAAATTACACATCCCATTGAGCTTCTTGAAAACCAATTTTGTTCAAAAATATTGAATATATTTGACCTTTTGAGGGATAAAGTAGAATATGTTTTATACATTGAAATTGCATCATAGTTAAATTATTCCAAATTTGAACTGTTAATCAATGACAGAGAAACTGGAGATGGTGTGACACGTTTCAATTGTTGGGCCCTTACCATCGGGGCATGCAATTGCATTTTGGATAGATTGGAATCACACAAAAAGATGATTGGACCACCTAACTAAACCAGCATCCTACTAATCAATCTGCAATAATAAAAGCATGAATTAAATGGTCTTGATCAATATTAGTCACACAGCTCATATCCTTAATGATAATGCTTAGTTGGAAGAAAGACCTTTGCTTCAAGGTTCATTTGGATTCCACAGAGAACTCTAAATTTGTTTTGACAACCCAGCGCTTCTGGAAAACATGAGTCTATATTTCATTTTGTGGAATTAGAGCCAACGGCTACATAGCAGAAGCTATCTCTAATTTTTCATTCTGTTTTTTTTTCTTTTCTTTCTTTCTTTTTTTTTTGAAGGTAGATGGCAGTGCTGGAGGTTAAACTGAGGACCTTATGAATGCCAAATGTACATCTTACCACTGAGTTGGAGCCCTCCTCCCCATGCTAAGGAGTTGTTTTGTTTTGGCTTAGGGCCTTGCTGTGCAGTCCAGCTTCAACTCATACTCTTGATCATCTTTGTCTCATTCTTATGGTGGCATATGCCACCATCCTGGCCATTCTAAATTTTTAATGAGTGAAACCAATAATGAGTGAAAGGGAAAAAGAGGGGACAGACCATGGGGACAGTAAAGAGCCATGGGGGTTCTTTCCTGCTGATTGTGGCTGTGCCTCTTTACAGATATCCAAATAACGTATGAACCTGTGAAACACCACCTTTAATGCAAAGGACAGAATTAACGTTCCAGCTTTGTCTTTATTAAATGGTGCTCTAGAGTTCTTCCTCCTTTAGACAGAGAACACAGAGCTCTTTAAAATTTGGTTCTAGAACACAGTGATGGTACAGATAGAAGTTCCTGTAAAGCCCAATTCAGAGCACTGAGAAGGGCAGATTTACAGCCATGGCCTTCCCAAAATGCAGGTGTAAAGGCAGATACATCAGCAGCCATGCATCTGCAGTCAGTGGATTGAATGTGTTGAGCTAAGAAGAAGAGAGGCATTACCAGCCACCTGTGACTCACACCTATAATTATGTCTACTCAGGAAGTTGAAATCTGAGGAACATGGTTCAAAGCCAGCTCAGGCAGGAAAATCTGTGAGACTCTTATCTCTAGTTAACCCCCAAAAGTCAGAAGTGGGGCTATGGCTCAAGTGGTAGGATGCCAGCCTTGAGCAAAAATGCTAAGGGACAGTGCTTAGGCCCTGAAAACCAACACACACACACACATACACACACACACACACACACACACACACACACACACACACACACACACACGAGGCATTATGTTTCTACCATTTATTGTTTTTTTTGCAACATTTAGAAAAAATTGTAGTGAGTCCTGTGGTGTCCAGCGATCTCTAGGCATATGGTGACGATGACAGTTCTTCTTGAGAGCTATACAAAGATACCATCATCATTCCATTTGTCCTTTTGCCTTTAGAACTAGGTGTGACCTTCTCCAACAGTTCTGATGTTCGTTCAGAAATTGCATGACCCTTTTGCAGTTGGGAGCTCATCCTAAGTGTGAGTAAGAGAGAGCCATATGATCCTATCTCATGGTTCAAAACATAAAAGCCCAGATCTTCGATTTATGCTGTCATTTTTGAGGCATAAGAAGCACATGCATTTCTAGCTCATACTATGAGCCAACTTGATTTCTTTCTTCAGAGGTAAGGGAATGGAGGGAGGGAGGGATAGCTTTAGCTTCTCTGGAGTTCTGCTTCACTCACGTACTTGTCCTCTGCAATTGCAGTGACTCTGCTGTGTGCCTGGTGCTACAGGCTCAAGCACTGGCCAGCCTTCCTGTGTTGATGAAGGTGTGCTCACTGGAGTCTGCTCCAGGTACTCTGCTTCATATGAGAGCTCCATATCCTCCCTTTGTGTTGGCCATAGTGTATGTGGAAAAGGAAATTGTTCTTTGCCTGAGTCACAGACCACAGAAAGGATAAGAGTCTTCAAGTCTTTAGTTTCTCAAGTCGAGGTTCACCTGGCATCTTTGTGATAGTATGTGGCTTTATCACATTGCTCATCCTTGTACATGTGACCATGACAGCAGGGTCACACAACAGCATGAAGAGCAACAGCTCATCAATGGTTTTTATGACGTGCAGAGGTCCTTACGCAAGCAAATGTCCTGACTTGGGGTCAGTGCAGCAGTATGAAGACTTGCCTTCCTGCTGAAGTGTTTGTCAACTTATGGAAAGAAACTCTTCAGCAAAGACTCCCATCAAACACCTAGTGTCCCATACAGGTTTCCTAGGTGTTCCGGCTTCAGAATTTGGAGCCAACAAGAATTTTAACTGTAAGCCAAAGGTTAGGTTAAAGAACAAAACTGAATTTTCTCCCATGGGAATTGAATCTCTACAATGATTCGTTTCTTTATCTGTAAAATGTAAATGCCAGTCCTTGCTTCATGGGGCTGTTTAGGGGCTTCAGTGAGATCTCACAGGAAGGTTTTTCTTTAATGGTCAAGCTCTATTCATATAGAAAGCGTATCACACAAAAAAGAAGCCTACAGACTTGAGGCCTTGATCAACTGTTGCTTATTATGGTCTTGTTCAATAAAAAAAATCTAATGTCTACTTTTTACTGATTAAATGTTTTGTTATTTTGTTTAATGCCAGGAATAAAGCTTGAACTCAGAACCTTAATCTCTTGCCTGGCTTTTCTGCTCAAAGTTGGTGGTCTGCCACTTGAGTAACACCTCCACTTCCTGATTTTTGCTTGGTAATTAGAGATAAGAGTCACATATTTTCCTGCCCAGGTGGAGTTTGAACCAGGATCTTCACTCTCTTGAATAGCTAGGATTATAGGCCTAAGTCAACAGTGCCTGGCTTTACTATCTACTTTAAAAAGAATAATTTTGAACAGCTCAAATTGAAAATTTTATTTTGTTAACAAATTTTCCCCCCACTGGGCAATTTTGTCCTATATATTTTATACCCAACAGTAGAAAGTACAGAGCATCTTAGAGTTACTGGTAAATGTTGTCTGTTGAAAATCATAGGTGAAAAATATGTTTGTGATATTTAGATGTCTTTAGCCACACTGCTATGTGGAGGATATTTTTTTAACTCAGTCTCTGAGCTTTTGACTCCTCACTCCTCACTCAATTCTGATGATTTTCATTATGCTGAACCCTATGACATTGCTTACAGGTAGAGGTAGGTTTGTGTATCTGATAGTGTATTGTATTTGTATATTGTCTGATATGGACATTGGAGGGCCTAGACTGTATCTGACACCTGACATTAAGTATAGAGTCTAAGCTTAGACTATGTAAAATAGGAACCTTAAGTGTAAAACCTTTTTGTATGAACTGCACATAGGACTACTGCCAGCCTCCATGGAGAGAATGCCCTGGGAATAGCAGGTGCTCCATGGCTGGGAATCTGTAGGGGACAACGCCTCCCTCCCAAGAGTGTTCATCCCAGGTATGCTGCACCAATCCTGGCCACATCATTTTCCCTGGTGCTCATTGCTTTCCTTTGTGTCCTCACTTCCTCCTGATAATGTCCACAGGCGGCGGCGGCTGCTCTTGACTGCATTTTCCCCAGTTCCAGGGCTTTGGGGGTTCCCACTGTAACCAATTCCTATCATAACCACAGTAGGAATATACTATGCACCATGACTCAGTATACAATGCCACACTGTATGGTTGCATCCCTGCCTTTACATGTGTTATATCTATTTGTCTGTCTATAGCTATATGTTTTCTCACCAGTTCCTTTGGGGGAATGAAGGACCCAATTAAACTTGTAGAGACTTTTGTGCTTCCTGAGAGAAGCAAAAGAATGCCAGCTCCATCCTTAAGCTTTTTATCCCTGTTAAGAAGCTGAAGCCTGTGCCTGTTTCTATCAGGACTGTGTTTTCCTATGCCTGGTTTTGTGAAGTCATGACCTCTCAGACAAGCCCCAGGATGACGCCATGACTTTATCAACAGAATTCAGAAATGTATGTGATTAATTATAGGTGGATAGCTTCTTGTAGTTGCTTGTGGAATGGTTTAGTTTGACTGTGAACATCACCAGCAACCTGCTAGCTACTGTGTGCATGGCTGTAGCTGGGTGAGCTGATTCATCTTCGTCCCTATTCCTAAAATGACTTTGTAACTTCATCTTGTCTATTGGTTGAAATCATATGTATAGCTGTGTAGCTTACTATAGACTATAGATTATGCAAGTATGCAAGTAGAACCAGCAATTTGGAATATTTTGGCTTTTGATCAAACTTCTGAAATATGTTGAAGAGCTAGAGTAGCTTTCTCTCCATCTAATATTTGGAGTAAAGCATCTATATTTATGTCTATTAGAATTGTGAAAAAGAAACACAGGCTGTTACTCAAATAACCTTCTTCTCTGGCTTTTCCAGTGGTCTACTGCCTTTAACTCAGTGACATATTTTGTAGGGGAAAGGAGACATCACTGTTCCATATTCAGGACTTTAGTATAACCAGACTGTCACGGGCAACTCCCTGCTCATCAGGCAAGACAGAGGCATGACGCTTTCTTGATCAGATGAATTCAAAGTGGACTCAGAGTGTTGCTCAGACAGAGAACTTGCACATTAGCTTGCCCTGTGCTTTCACTCATTTCATAGGTGTCGAGGTGCTTGGCAGAATGTTTTGATTGGTATTGGCGTGCTGTCTGAGGAGGACAGAACTGACTTATGTGAAATGTGGCAATTGCAGGAAATTTCCTGTCGAGAACTCAAGAGAAATACCTCATCATGTCTGGGAGGAGGTGAAGGGCAGGGTACAAAATCTGAATGATTTCTTTTGGCCTCTGACCCATTTTATATCCTTGACTAAGTCACTCACACACACACACACACTCTACTCTAGGCTTTCAGCTTTAAAATGGAAGTAAATCTTCCATTTCCCAGGCCTACCAAAGGGAGATACCACACATGTTGACAAAAAGAGATGAAATTTAGTTTTCACTAAAGTCAGTTATAAAAGGAATTTATAGGAGTACTTTGAAACGATGGTGTGATTGAAATAAGCAAATAACCTTCCAAGGTAAAACATACATTGAAATTGGGGAAGGAGCTGGGGTTTAGCTCAGTGGAAAAGCAAATATTTAACATGTGTGAGACCCTAGGTTTGATCCTCACCAGCAAACAACAACAATAAAGACAACAACTAAGTGAATAAACAAAGCAACACAAACAAAATCAAAGAACCCGGTTCTTCAGATTCAAGACACATTCACTGGAAAGCTTGTCTGCTCAACAGTGTTTCTAGTTTAGTTTTACATGATTATCTAATCCTCCCAACAGTCCAGGGTAGCAGTTAGTCATTGTCCTATTTGTAATTCTTTTGTGATGGGATTACAGACATCAAGCTTATTTATTGAGATGGAGTCTGGATAAACTTCTGCCCAAGCTGACCAGTACCCATAATCCTCCTGATCTCTGCCTCCCCAGTACCTGGGATTGTGGACATGAGCAACCATTCTAGTTTCTTATTTATAGTTTTATGGATAAATGAGGTCATAGATGTTAACTAGCTTGCTATGAGTGGGTAGATAAGGAGCTGAGTGGATAGAGATCCGCTTTCCTGCAGCATCTCATTCAGCAGTCGTCCTGAAGACCCCATCTGGTTGCAGGTTCTACATGTCTGTGAAAAGTCACACTTCCTGAAACTGTTTATTGAATTTCATTACTTGGATGCATTAGTCAAATGCAATTGCTTGCTTCAAGAGGTAACCAGACTCCATAACCGAAGGTGCTACTTCAGAGGATAGAGTATAAATCATTGAAGACAAAGTCCTGTGTTTTCCTCCAGTGATCGTATCCTGATATCCTGAAAAGACAGATATGCCAGAGCTGGTGGCTCATGCTTGTAATCCTAGCTACTCAGGAGGGTGAGATTTGAGAATCTTAGTTTGAAAACAGCTAGAGCAGCATCTTATTTCCTATTTAGCAGCAAAGAGTCAGAAGTGGAGGTGTGACTCAGGTGCTAGCCTTGAGTGCAAAAACTAAGCAAGAGCAGGAGGCCCTGAGTTAAAACCCTAATATACCCCCCCAATCCTCCCACAAGATTAGGTAAACCGTAACACACACACACACACACACACACACACACACACACACACACACACACACACACACACACACACACACACACACACACACACACACACACACACACACACACACACACACACACACACACACACACACACACACACACACACACACACACACACACACACACACACAGATTAGGCATCAAGGGCTTCCTAAGAGTCTTTGTCAGGGTTCATTCTGGTTTCGATTTGAATTAAGTTTTTTCCATGTTTCCTACCAGAAGCACAGCTCGGAGGGTACGTGTTTACTCGTACATTTAAGGTGATAGTTAAGATAGAGGATAAGTTACTAGGGAATGCTTTAAAGATCCGGGATACCGCAACTGTCCTCTCACACCCTCAGCAGGATGTTGACACCATGTGTTTTACAGATGGGCTCTCTAGCTGCTGCGGCTCTTTCCTACTTCAACAATGACCTGTAGCATTCAGCACAAAGGAAACATGTGATCACCCCTAATGATTCTGATGAAGATTTTTGTGTGGAAGGAATAGATGTGGAGTTCAGTCCCAGACATTGCTATGTGCTGTCCCCTTCTAACGCTAGGTCTTGCTCTCTCACCTTGCTGGGCTGTGATACCAACTGGAACCCAAACCTGTTATATACCTTGGCTGACCTTTCAGGTTCAAGAGCCCCTCTTTTTCCCTTCTGCCTGGCTGCAGACACCCAGGGGAGGCTCTGCCATGTGTTGGGCTGAGTCTTTTTGCATTACTGCCTGTAAGTGTCTGGACAGCATTGAATGCCAGGGACCTTATTTCTACTCCATGCTGTGGGAGAGTCATGAATCTCTTTTTTAACTATAAGAAAGATGGTGCAGTGTCATTTCATACATACTGCAAGTCTGCTATATGAATAGATCCTAAATATGTTTTGTTCTCGCTTGAGGATGATTGCTAAGAATAGAGGCAAGTAGTCGCTGAGAAACTTCATTTGTGACCCCTCTGTGACTCAGCCAGCATTACTAATTTGCTGTGGGAGTTAGGCTTTGAATCTGTTAGAACAAATTACTGAAGTTAGTGCTTTTCCCATTAGTCTCTGCGCTTCAGATGAATTAATTTTGCACCCACCTAGCATGGAAAACAAAAGTGTAAGGTTAGATAGGCAGCTATGCAGAGCTAGGGATAGAAGAATGACATTTTTTGTCTAGGTCTTTCTGACTCCTTTTTCTTCAAGCCTTCCAAATTCATTTTCTTTTTTTTTTTCATCCCCAAAGTAGATGGCTTCTAATGGAAACATCCACCTTCTTGTCTGCCTCTACCTTAAGACACTCTAGTGTCCACCTGAGGCTATTGTCAGCATTCTGTGTACATTGCTGGGAGATCCATTTCCAGCTAGTTGATTTCTAGGAAGGAGGAAAACTATAGCTGGCTCATGGCAGCTTCCAGATTACTGTGTGATCATGCTGCCTGTTGATGTCGATATGGTTAAAAGTTGTGGGGAAGACAGGGCTTCTGTCAATGATCGGTATTAAGCCATTATTCTACTAGCTACCAACTAGACAGAGATGGCGGAAGCAACCAGGTAAAGCAATTAGACTAATGATAAGACCTGAATGAAAAATCTTACATATGTTCCCTCCTAAAAGAAAAAAAAAATGCTAACAAGGAAAGTCCACCAGCAAGGAAAATTGACAAACAGAAAACATAGGCAATTCACAAAAGAAGGGACACAAATGGACAATAACTCTGTCAATATCACTAGTCATAGAAACATAAATGAAAACAACTAGACATGCTTTTTTACACATCAGATTGGTAACAGTGGAAGTAATGGATGAATATCTGGTGTTGGGGAAGCCATGGGAAAACGGGCTCAAACTCTGCTGGGTGGGGCTACAAATATGAATCACATTTTACAGCTGGTTTGAAAGTACTTAACAAATTTGAAAACACAATCACCATTGGCAAAATACTTCTAAGTCTAACTATATATCCTCTGGAAATGATTATATGTATTCACAAAGACATGTATACATAATCTTCTTTTTTTTCCTGTGAGCAAGTAGCTCCTGCCTGCAATACTAGCTGCTCAGGAGGCTGCTTTCTGAGGATCTTAGTTCAAAGCCAGCCTGAATAGACAAATCTGAGAGACTTATTTCCAGTGAGCCAATGAAAGCTAGAAGTGGAGGTGGTTCAAATGGTAGAGTGCTAGCTGTGAATGAAAAGTAGAATAAGGACATGAGTCCCAATATACACACATACACATCCCCTCCCCCCACCACACCACACCAAACACATGCGCACACCTTTTTTTCAGTAAATACCCTCTAGTAAAGGACTAAAAAAAATTGGAATTCATGCCCAGTAAGTAAAAAAGGTGTTTAAAATGTTCCATATATGTATATGGAATGATCTCTAAAGCATATTGTTGATTCAAACAAGGAAACTATCAGGCAATACAGAGAGAGAGGTCTGATTCCATTTATTCTAAAATGAGTCTACACTGTAAATCTGTGTTTATACTTAGATCTGTAGGTAAATTCACAGTTGTGAAATACTATAAACTATTAGCTGTGGAGAGGGGAGAAGAAGTAGGTGAGGAGAGGAAATGGGATTTAAAACTTTCACTTTGCATACTCCTGAATTTAGATTGTTACACAATAACAATGAATGAGCAGATTACTTATACAATCCCTTAAACTTTGTATAAAAATAGGGAAGTTGCAGCTTAGGTTTCTGGGAAAAGCATTCTGAATTGCTTCCCAAACAGACTGTTCAGGAAACCAAAGGTGGGTGTAGTGGAAGTTTTCTCTTTATTTTGGTAGTGGTGGATCTATTTATATAACAAAGCACGTGAGAGGTTTTTTCCATAGATGTTTTGGGAAATGTACCTGTGTGGCCTGCAGCTGACACAGCTTTCCCAAGCTGCCATTTACCTGCAGGCTGAAGTGCCCACTTGTTGACTAATACCAGGGAGACCATCATTAGAGATGGTTAAGCATACACTATTGCTCAGGCCCTGCTATCCCCAGAGCTTTGGTGGCATTTCAGAGCTCAGAACTCAGAGAAACTTAAGGAGGTCCAGGGTTCATTTCTATTACTCGCATCAGTGGAGCTTGCTCTCTGAAATATTCTTTCTCTGGGCCATTAACAATCAGGCCTAGTGGTGTAGCTCCCTTTATAGCAGAGTGGCTGTTTACCTTTACATGTGTAATACGGTGTGATGATACATATAGGGAATACAATAGTACTTGCTAGTGTGTCATTCTCTTCTTGTTCTGTCTACTGCCTGCTTCAGAGCAAGGGCTGTGTTCTGTTTCTCTCTATGTCCTCAGTTTTTGATACAGCGTTTGACACACTGTTGATGTTCAATCAATGATTATTGAGTAAATAATGAAAAGTCTGAATTTCAAACAACTGACTTTTTAAATATATATTTTTATTGTGAAAATACTGTACAGAGGGGTTACAATTACATGGGCAAGATAATGAGCACATTTCTTATCAAGCATTGTAGCCTCCTCCTTTTTTCCCCTTCCCATCCCTTCGTATCCTCCCCCCTTCGCCCCCCTCCACCAAAGTTGTAAAGTTCGTTTTTCGACATAACGGCTTGTACATCTCATTGTTACAATGGGTCCTCCTGTATCCCTGTTTTAACAATTTGTTTTTTCCCTTCCCCTCCACATATACCAACATCATATATAGTGAAAGCAGGGACAACTGACTTTTTAATAAACTTTAGATACTATGTTTGATATATGCATGGTAGTTATAAACTGATATGATTCAAACTGAGTTCTCTGCCAGTTTAGTTCATGTAACAGCAGTGACTTGACACAGCACTTCCTGGGGCCCCCCGTGTCTTTCAGTATAAAAGGGAGACACAGCAACCAGTGTACCTCACAGGCTGGGTGCTAGAGTTGACTGCCACATAGAATCAAGAAGCTTTTGGTAGAGCTCTCACTTTGAGCTGAAGAGCTGAGGGACAGCACCCAGACCCAGAGTTCAAGCCCCACAACCGACAAAAAAAGAAGCAGCAGCTTTGACCGCAGGGCCCGGCCTGTGAACATGTTCATCCATTGCTATGCTTGGTGATTGTTGTCCAGACCACAGATATGAGTCATTCTGTGAGTTGTTTTCCCAATAGCCCTTAAAACACCAAGTGTTTCTTATTTTACCAACTCTGAGATACATCTTTTTAAAAATGGATCCTATTTCCTGGAAAAATATTTGAGTTTTTAGCACAGGAACATTACCATAGGCAGCAATTATGTCCTGCGCATGACAGGAAGAAACACAGCTGAGCCTCAGGAGGTGTTGGCCATTGCCATGCTTTCCTGCTGCTCTGCTTTTTGATGTCTTCAGTTTTAGCTTCTGTAATGACCGACTCTCAGTTCTTACTACTCTCAGTGGTCTCAGTTTCATACATTCTTTCATCTTTTCTAATACTCAGTAGCCTTGGGATTCAGACAGCTAAGCATAAATATCAGTGACTTGATGAGGGTCTTTATGAGCTCTTGAATGAACTGAGTGATTTTTGCAATTTCTATGTTGGTTGAGCTCTTTCTTGTTTGACGATCAATAGCTTACATTATTTAGCATGGAAAAATCCTTATCATACACAATAATGTCTTATTTTATGTCAGTTGTTGTTTTCAGAGAGGGTCTGGCCATGTAGCCAGGCGGTCTAGCCTGGGCTGGCCTCAAAGTTGTGCTTCTCTTACCGCAGCCTCCCAGTGAGGGGATTATGACAGGTGTGCACCACTATGCCTGACTTTCTACTTTCTACTCTACAGCTTTAGCTTAAATTTACTACACTGTCCCAGACAGAGCTAGCACTGTAAGTACTTCCTGTAGTCAGAATGAAGTAGCTTATGTTATTGGCAATGGCAATGGGTTTAAGACCTAGATCTTCTAATTCATTCTTACATGAATCCAAAGTCTTCTTCTCCGATAAGAGAAATAAGCTTGGCTCTCAGTGTCATAAGACAGTCTCTGTTAATATAAGTGAAAGTGCTTTGTTATTATAAAGTGCTAAAATTTTATTAACATGACTCTAACATATGTTTGTAGTTTTATTTTTATTGCCCTGAGAAAGAATCCTATGTAATTTTTTTAACCAGAGAAACTCATCAGTGGCCTTTTCATGAGATACCTTTGTTTGAAGGATTCTATAAAACCAAAATGAAACTACTCTCTGATAGATGATAAATAAGCTGGAGGATGGGTAATGAAAAAGCCACTCCATGAAGTAACTACTAGATTTGCTAATAAATTCTTTTATACATACAGATGGAAGCATTAAAATAAGTATGTGGCATGTTCCTGGGTTTTAATAAGAGGACTGTTGATAATTAAGTAGATCCAGTATTCATATTCTAAATTTATATCAAATTTCTCAAATAAAATCATTTCAGCACTACCCATCTGTCTTGGAGTGCACAGTTTGGTATACTGTCTCATTAGATAACATTGGTACTATTCAGTATAAAATTAGTTTTAGTGTCTCTCTCTGCCCCACTCCATCTTTGCTTTCTTATTTCTGTAGACCTCTTTGGGTATCCTCTTGAAATGAATCTCTCTTTACTGCCCCATGTCCTCTGAGGCCAGCTGGTCTTGTGTATAGTGGGATGGACCAGTTCTGCTTTGGTTTGTCAGTTATGGAACCCCACCTAGAGCCTGTTTAACACCTCTGTTTAATGAAGTGCAGGAACTTTAGATACCTCTCAGACTAAAATGCATATATCTGAGAAACAGGGAGGCCAAATTTTAAACACAAAGTTCAAAATGCAGTAAGGGAAACAGAGAGTAGAGAAAAGGAAGCTGTGTGTTGTGAGGAAGAGTGTGGGACTTAGAATCTCAAGGTCTGTGTGTATGTCTTGCATTTGAAGTATGTGAGTCATGTAGTTGCACAAGTCCTTCCATCTCTGAGACTCAATTTCTTCATCAGTGATAGTGATGATAATATTGGTTCTGTTGGTGTCATAAAGGTGAATAGTGCTCAGATGGGAGAGCTCATGAAAGTGCTTGGCCAACTGTATGAAGCGAATGGCCTTGTCACTAATCACACCATTCTAACTGTTGTGAAGGAGACACATGCTCAACACAAAAATTCAGAAGCCCTGGGTAATTGGAGCTGTTTTCTTACTTTTAATTGCCTCATGTGAAATTGTGATGGGAAACTCCGGTTTTGTCACTCAGTGTTGAATTTTTTGGCTACAAGTCATTCGCTGATTTAGAAGGGTAGAACTGCTGGCCAGGAATAAGTTCAGAAGACCAGACTAGGCCAGCTTTAAAATAGTGTATTTAATATGTATACAAAAACAAAGCTCACCTAACTTCAGAGATAACCTCTGCCAAGACACCTTGAAAAGAGAGTTTAACTATCAAACATATGATAGAAGAAAACAGAGCCTGACTGACATGAAGAAAAATTGTGTGGTGGCACACACCTGGAATCCCAGCACTTGCGAGGCTGAGAAAGAAAGATCTTGAGTTCAAGGCCAGCCTGGCTATGTAGGGAGACCTTGTCTCAGATGAACAAACCCACAGACCTGCTAGGGAAACTCCTAATGGAGGTTCATCCCAATTTTTCTCTGTTAGATGTTTTCTGAGAGGCTCCATCCATCACCTGTGTCTGTGAATGGACTTACACCACAGAGTTGACCCCTGCAGGGTTGCCACAGAACGCTCAAGCCAGACCTAACTTAAAGCAGTGTAGCAATGAGATGCAAAGTATGGTTTGGAAAAGGCAAGAAAATCAGATCCTCCCTACCTTTGTATTTACGTTAGGAAAAAGAACAAAGCATGTATCTGAGTCATTTTTGAGCAAAGAAGGGGACAAATGATACATGTAGTCAGTGAATAATTGAACTCCTAGAGATGGGACAGTGGCTGTGGTATCAGACCAATTTTTGTCTTTATTGATTAGGCTTCTTCTAGTACCTGAACTGTCACCACAGCAATTTGGCTACAACAGTGACCTGTGATCACAGTGTTTAAATTCAGTCTAGTCGTGTACCTCTACCCCAGGACCAGGGAGCCCACAGTGAGCCGTTAAAATGCATGAGTGCCCCCTTGCTGGGAGGCTGCTCTGACCACAGTCACTCCAAGTTGGAAGCTAGGAAAATGGCTTGAAACGTTTTACCTTCAGATATAAAACCTTAATCTCATGTTGACCTTGGTCTGTAATTCGGGTAACCAGCACTTATACAGCAGGGAGGTAGATTGGTTAGAAATACCTATGTTTGTAGTTGGTAGTGTTCATGCCTTGGAGTCCATATAACTGTCTTGGATGTACATTTGCAGTGTTTGTACCTTCGGTGGCTATAGGGTGTTGTGTCTCTTATATTAATTAGATGGTGTACTTAGCATATCCTGTGCTTTAACTATCTGTGGCAAACTTATCATACATTAACAAACATAAATATTTGTGGATTTACTATGCTTCATTTGACCAAGTGTGGCCAGTTAATAAATAAGGGAATGAGATTTGAACAACACAAGCATTAAATTCCCACATCACCTGGCTCAGTGGAGGCAGAGAGGTGCTCAGTCAATCCTGGGTTCTTATCGTTTGTGTTTAAGTCATTGTGTAATCCACCAACTACTTCCTTGTCCTTAATTTTGTAGAAATCTGCCTCCCACAAAGTTCATGGTGTCCCCAAAGCAAGGTAAAAGTGAATGTACTTCAGCTAAGTGATGAAGTAGAACATTCAGATTCATTGAAGGTGATATCTTTAGCGGGAGTTGAACAGCATTATGGGAAAATGGAATCAAATATGGGAAGTACAATACTGCACTCTATACAGCTGGGGCTTGTGGCTTTCCTTCAATGGTGTCTCCTTGGAACCATGTAAGAGCAGATGGCAAAGATCTATAGTTCCATATTCGTTTATAGAATAATGATGAGAAAAGCCAGAGCCTTGTGCTTTGCTTTCTAGAAGGATGCACATTTGCAACAATGTGATTTTATTTCAATGCCTATTTAATGCTTAACCTCTCTAGGAATCTGCACATATCTGAGATTCATCAAAACTCAGCCAAGCCCATCTGTCTCTATATCATGTGTTGTTGACCCCCACACCGGGGGCCCTATTGGCAAGAGACCTACAACGCTGAGAGCAAATATTTGTTATTTAAATGTTAGCCAAAAAGTTGGTTAGCCCTGTCACATTGTGAACCTTTTGAGAACCAAGTGTGTTGCTCACTATTGTGACCTAGCATAAGGCATTGTTCAAAATATAAATATAAATACTGTCTTACTGTCTGCCTGGAAATAAGGTACTGTGCATTTTTGCCTTTCTTTCCCCTAGTTACGATTTGCCCTTGTTGTATGAGTTATGAGTGTCAGCAGTACTGCAACAGCAAGAAGACATTTGCAGACAGTCCAGGGTGTGAGAACATGGTACCATCTGTTACGCACAAGTAAGATGTACTTGCCTCTGTGGAGGTGTTTGTTGCCTTTGTAGGCAGTGCTTTAATACTAAATAGAGTGTTCACTTTAAAAAAATATTACTTAATGTTATTGAATTCATTTAATTTTATTTGAAATTTTTGGCCAGGTGTTTCAGAATAAGTGGAATACATTGCCCTAGGCAAAAAAGAAACCCACTATAATCTTAGCTAGTCCGGAGGCTGAGCTCTGGAGGATCAATCACAGTTGGAAGTCAGTCTGAGCAAAATAGTCTGAGAGATTCCATCTCCAAAGTGATTAGCTAAAAAGCTGGACTGAAGGTATGGCTCAAGTAGTAGAGTGCTACTTATGAGGAAATAAGCCAAGCAAGCTTGAGACCCTGAGTTCAAAATCTGGTAGCAAGTCAGGTGCTGCTGGTGGTTCACGCCTGTAATTCTAGCTACTCAGAAGGCTAAGATTTAAGGATCACAGCTCAAAGCCAGCCTGGGCAAGAAAGTCCATAAGACTCTTATCTCCAGTTAGTGATCAAAAACCTGGAAGTAGAGCTATGGCTCAAGTGGTACATTAGACCTGAGCCAAAAAAAAAATCTCAAGAATAGCACCCAGGCCCTGAAGTCAAGCCCCAGCCTGGCATACAACCCCCTCCCCCAACCAAAACAAAAACTAGTACAAGCAAAAACAACCACCAAAAAAGCAACCTACCTTTATGATTACATGGAGAAGCACAACCAAGCTAGGGTGAATTTGAGGAAATCAGAAATGAGAGTACAGTGCAGCACAGAAAGCCATGTTACAAATTGTGAGAATATTCATGTTCTATGTTGCTGTTAGTACTTGCAGCATATATTTTTCACTGTATTTCTTGTGCTTAAAAATAAAAACAGTATGTCTTAACCTTCTCACTCATGCCTGTAGAATCTTGCCTAATCTGGTTGCAAGCTGGCCTTTTATAACTTTATCTCCTAGTTGGGCTCTGGTGGCTCATATCTGTAATCCTAGCTACTCAGGAGGCTGAGATCTGAGGATCACAGTTTGAAGTCAGCTGGAGCAAACAAATCCATGAGATTCTTATCTCAAATCCACCAGCAAAAAGCTCGAAGTGAAAGTATGGCTCAAGTTGCTAGAGCATAGCAAAAAAGCCAAGCAAGAACACAAGGCCCTGCATTCAAGCCCTCAGTACTGGTGGTGATGGTGGTGGTGGTGGTGGTGGTGGTGGTGGTGGGGTGTGTGTGTGTCTGTGTGTGTGTGTGTGTGTGTGTGTGTGTGTGTGTGTGTGTGTGTGTCTTGTGCTTACAAGTACAGTTTCATTGGAACCCAGCCACATTCTAGCTCTGGATGGTTTCTGCCTGCTTTTTTGCAGTGATGAGGACCTACAGTGAATACCATCTGGCAGATATAGCCTAAGACATTTACACGCCGGCCCTTCGCAGAGTATTTGCTACTCTCTGCTCAGGAAGGGTGCTATGGCTTGAGTAGAGTTGGTTCCTTTGGGTAGATTAGTCCATGAGCTAGATGCTTGATCTCTAGTAGGTGGTATTGTGGTGGAGCCTAGTTGAAATGAGTAGGTCAAGGGAGCTTCACCCCCATGCAGGCATTAATGCTGTCTCTGGATGGGTCAGTCTGGTAGGAAAGGATTTGTTCCTGCTAAAGCACGCTGTTATAAAAATCATTGAGTCTGGCTCCTTCCTATTCCCTTGCTTCCTTACTTGTACATGCCCCCTTTCTGCACATGGCCCTTTCTCTCTCTGCTGCCCCATCATGTGACACAGTTGAGGGGTCATCGTCAGGATGGTGGTTCTTGCTGTATGGACCTTCTTGTCCCCAGAACTGTGCACCAAAGAAGATTGTTTTCTTCATAAAATAACCTAGGCTTGGGTATATTGACAAAGCAACACAAAAGGGATGAAGACAAAGCTGCTTCTGTTTAACCAAGGTCCTTTGTTGTCAGTGTGTCCTTTGTTTGCCAAACCTTCTCCTGTGTCTGTCCTTTGTATACTATTTCTTCTGGCTGGAAGGCTACTTTCTTGCCACCTCCAAGCCATCAAGGCCCTGCTTCATTTTCATCTTCTTGGTAAAAATTTTGCATTACCTCAAGTGTGTTATTTTTCTTTGGGCTCTCTCCTCTGTGGTACTTTGAACATCTGTGTATTAAAATGCTAACAATTGTTAGTATCAGAACATCTATTAATTAGAACATGTTTTATGTTTATTTCCTGCTGTAGTATAAGCTGTTGAGCAGTGGGTCTACGTAATTTTTTAATTTTGTTATTGTTTTATTATAAAGGTGATGTTTAGAAGGTAAGGTAAATAGCATATTCCTTTGTGAATGATGACATCCCTTCCCTCATTCTCTCCCAATCCCTCCAGTACCCACACCTAATTTATTTTAGCTAGTACTGGTGCTTGAACTTAGGAGCTGGGTGTGATCCTTTAGCTTTTTTTGCTCAAGGCTGGCATCTTACCACTTGAGCCACTCCTCCACTTCCAGCATTTTGCTGATTAATGGGAGATAAAAGTCTTAGAATTTGTCTTCCCAGGCTGGCCATGAACCATGATCTCCAGATCTCTAGCTTCTAGAGTAGCTAGCATTACAGGCATGAGCCACTGGCTCCCAGCTACAAGTTTATAATGCATCTTGAGTATATCATCCTGGTGCCTGCAAACAGATAAGATACTCAAAAAGTGACAGGTTGATGCTGGAGTGTTGACTGCTATCCACCAATGCTCGGGACTGAGGAAGAAATTACAGCATTCTCAACTGGGAGGGATCTAGTAGTTATTTGTATCCTGTTTTTCCTTTGTTTTGACATCTTATAGGAAGAAAAGCTGAAGTTGAGAAAGGGACTTGGCCAAGATACCTGATTCATCATCCCAGCTATCCTGAGTCTCAATTCACTGCTCTTCTAGTTGTGCAGCATGGAGATCCTTCAGGGGCTTGACTAGACACAATGTGATAGCTGGCAAGTCACTAGCAGAATTGTTCATTCTTAATTTATCTCTGGAGGAAGCTAGGTGTTTATTGGTGGAATATGGGAGTATTTTAGTATAAGACCAACTTTCGTTTGTAGACAAGATAATTTTCCTTCCCTCCCTCCCTTCCTCATCCTCCTTACCCTCCTCCTCCTCTTCTTCCTCCTCCTTTTTTTTTTTTGTCAGTTGTGGGGCTTGAGCTCTGGGCTTGGGCACTATCCCTCAGCTCTTCAGCTCAAGTGAATGCTCTACTGCTTGATCCACAGCACCACTTCCAGTTTTTCTGATGGTTTATTGGAGATAAGAGTCTTATGGACTTTCCTGCCAAGGCTGGCTTTGAACCATGATCCTCAGGTCTCAGCCTCCTGAGTAGTTAGGATTACAGGCGTGAGCCACCTCCTCCTCCTTCTTTTAGGTGCCTGTACTAGGGCTTTAACTCAGGGCTTGGGCACTGTCCTTAGCTTTTCCACTCAAAGTTAGCCACAGCTAGCCACAGCTGCTCTTTGTTGTTTTTTGAAGATAAGAGTCTCATGGACTTTCCTTACCCAGACAGATTTCAAGCCTCAATCCTCAGACCTCAGTCTCCTGAGCATCTAGGATTGATTATAGGCATGAGCCACCAGCACTTGGTGCAGGCTGATTATTTCCCTCAATTTTTCCCTTTTGGAAAGTGAGGATAATTCTTAGTTCCTGATACCATCTCTCCCTTACCTGTAAATCTGAAATAGCTCTAAAGCGACTTTGACTCCATTAATGGTCATTGCATTATCAACCAAGTGCTCAAGTTTGTTAAAAAAAAAAACAATATTTTTCTCCTTTTCTGTGAGAGATCAAACTGAAAAATGGAAAGCATCCCTTCCTGAGTTGCCCATGTATATCTGAGTGGTGGTGATTTCTTGATGCTGGAGCCAGGGAACTGCTGAAAACTTTGTAGTCTCTAGTTGCCCAGTGGGGAGCACTTGACCTGGCGAAGTGCCCAGTCATCCATCTTCCTGGGGCTGGCAACCACTCACAAGGCTGCAATGATGAGCTCTAATTGACTTCCTAGACCCCTGACCCTGAGGGAGGTGTGGTGACAAGGTGTGAACACTGAGGAGCAGTTCTTGGTGTTGATGGGCAGCTTCATCTCATTTTAAATACTAGGAAAGTCATCGAAGATCATATTTGAATGAGAACTTAGAAGCTAGTGTTTTTAATACTTATCAAGTTACATGAAAGGACAGACACGCTTTTTCTTTTCCTTGCTAAAGAACTAGGGGAAAAGATCACATGACACAACGTCCTCTCAAGTTAATGGGGCTTTTAACATCTTTTTGGCATGCTTTATAAAGAAAGAAATCCATTTCATTGGATTTTCATTGTTCAAGCTTTGGCAATATACTTAGGCATAGTAATCGTGTCAGGAAAGAGGGCTTGTTTGCTTACAAACAGATTTCAATTGTTGAGAGACCACATTAGGTCCTGTTGCTGGAAACATGGGCAGCATTTGGTCTGTGTTCATGCAGCTACTTTGTAATTAGGATTGTGTCCAAGTAGCAAATGCCTCTTTTCCCATGGAGGCCATTACAACTTGCAATTCTCACTGACAGGAAAAGGTTTTACAAGGAGACATTTCTATATACATGGAAGAACTTTAATCAAATATAAATGTCTGTACATATATGCTAGCTAGGCACTGCAACTCTAATGTCAATTAGGAAGGAAAAAATATCAATAGATATTTTGTAAGATTCATGTCAAAGCCAATATATGAACTTCTCAACCAAGTAGCTTCTCTTAGCTAATTCTGTAAAGAGAAATTTGTTCCCAGCATGCCAGCCTGTTTAGGGTGTCTTGTATGGTTGGGGTTATGTCTCCTCACCTCTGGGAATGTCTCATGGTGCACAGGACATACTTATGCAGAGGAACAAATGATGGCTGCTTCGGCATTTCAGATCTGTAAAGCTCACAATCTACGAGGGCCTATGCCTACAGGAGTAGCTCCTAAACATGCACCCTACTGTTAGCAGTGAACTTAGAAGTTAACATCCAGCATAATTCACAAGTCATTGATTGGCTTTTGATTTTGGCAGCTGAGGTTCTGGTGTCACATCCCTGATTTTGTCTGCGGAGAGCTGCTAAGCTGTTGGTGACATTTGTACTGGTTCTATTTAAGGAGAGGAAGCTTGATGACTGCTAAGATCCTAAGCAGAGTCAGTACTTGGATGACTGATGACAGCCACAGTTGTCCTTGGGTGGCCTTTAGTGGCCTCTTATGTTTCCTCTTCTTTCCTTCCTCCCCTTCTACTTTTGTTGTTGTTTAGAAAAATAGAGTTCTCATTCCAGGTGCTGGTGGCTCACAACTGCAGTTCTAGCTACTCAGAATGCTGAGATCTGAGGATCACAGTTTGAAGCCAGCCTGGACAGGAAAGTCTGCAAGACTCTTATCTCAACTAACCAGAAACAAAAGCTGAAAACAGAGCTGTGGCTCAAATGGTAGAGTGCCAACCTAGAGCAGAGAAAGCTAATCAAAAGCAAAAAATCCTGAGTTTTAAGTCCCAGTACTGGCAAGGAAGGAAAGGAAGAAAGGAAGGGGGAGGAAAGGAAGGAGGAAGGGAAGGATGGAAGGAGGAAGGGAAGGAAGGAAGGAAGGAAGGAAAGAAGGGGGTGGGAGGGAAGAAAAGAAAAAAGAAAAGAGCATTAGGAGATTAGGCTTTTTTTTCTAAGTGAGCTTTCTATTGAGGAGTAGATTTTTTTAAATACTATTTTTCTGTTTCTTTCTATAAATAATGAAACCAGCTCGGGGAGGTTTAGAACTTTATTAAGTAAAAGTTCCTGCTCTTGGCATTAATCATCCACTGACTCCCATAGCTACCCAATACATCTGATATTTCTTTGTATCTTTAAACCAAGAGAGGCAGCTTAAAGTGAGTTTATGCAGAGGAGAGAAGGAATGTTTGGAGAATTCTCCTTCATGTAATTCCTTCCTATGTCAGCCTGTAGAGGAAAAAGGTGTCATTCCATAATTTTTAGTCTTTTACTCAGAACTAGATATGAAATTGGTGGCAATCCAGGGCAAAAATGAAAATACAGAGTTCGAAGATAAAGAATTTCAAGATGGTAGCAGTATGGGATTAAAGCAAAGCTGGTATTCTCTACTGTGAAGCCTGTGTCACTTACTGTGGCAGGCCTCACGTCCAGGAAGCCAGCCATCATTTTACTTTTCTTCTTTTGGTGAGTTTAATGGCTGCTGTTTACTTGATCTACATAAATATGACCCTGAGACATGTGGCAGATATTACATTTCAGGCTGTGTCTCAATGCCTTCTGATTTCTCTCTATGTGTTTCCCCCCCCCCCACCTTTCTCCCTCCCTCTTTCTCCTTTTTTGAAAAAAGACACATTTGATTTAAAAGCCAGCTTTGATTTTACTCAACTCATTGCTATGACATCTGTTTACCCCAACATTTGGGGCAGGTATTAAGCTAAAAGGAAATGATGGAAAAGCAAGACTGATTGCAAGGAAACTAAGAGCTAAATTTAGGGGCAGTTGTGTATAGGATCAGTGGCAGGTGAGTGTGTGAAGGGAATGGGTACTTGCAGCCAGGGGGCAGGGCCCTACCATACAAACATTGCAGTGGCTCAGCAAGAGGAGATAGACTGCCCTTTTTTCCAATTGGCATGGAAACTTCCAGTGATGATGAACATAAAGAACTTCATCAAAAGACATGGAAAGGGACTGAAGGTGTATGGTTCAAGTGGTAGAAAGCATGAGGCCCTGAGGTCAATCTCCAGTACCACAAAAAGACTTGGAGCCAGCTAAGTAGTATGAGTTTGTGGGGAATTTTAGTGAGCTCCCTAACATATCAGGGGGAATTCTTTTTTTAAATATCTTTTTATTTAGATAAGTGATTACATAAATTTCACAGTGTTGTGAGATAGTGATACTTAAAGTCACAAACACATTTTCACCTTCACGAGGCAAATTGTCATTATCATGGACTATAAAGTTTAGGAATTCTGTAAGCTCTGACAATACAACTCTTTCTTCCACATCGGATGATATGTACATTTCTTTCCTTTTGCTTAGTGTAAACTGTTCCCTCTTTCTCAGGGGAATTTTTTGTAATTCATTATTAGAATTCAAGAGAGGGAAAGAAGAGCTTCCTTTAAATGGTTGACCTTACACAGGTAAGCAAGTGTACACTCCTTTCCCCTTACCTAGCAAGTGAGAAAGCATATGTATGCCCATTCTTAGTTCTTTAATGGCCTTAAATGGTGAAAGTCTTTAGGGGGTGGGAGTCAGGGCAGGGTGAAGGAGGTATAAGTCTTGGGAGCTGTCAAGCATCAGCTGGTGATGTCACCCATTGCCCTGAGAAATCCATCCCTAGAATATCCTTATGACTCAGTCAAGCTTTGTGTGTGTGTGTGTGTGTGTGTGTGCGCGCGCGCGTGTGTGCGTGCGTGCTTGCGTGTGTGCGTGCGTGCGCGCGTGCATGCACATGCTTCATGTACATACACATGCACCAGTACTAGGACTTGACCTCAGGGCCTTACACTCTTGTTTGGCTTTTTCATTCCAGGCTGATACTTTTTGCCTTTTGGCTGTTAAGTGGAGACAGGAGTCTCACAGACTTTTCTGCCTGGTCTGGCTTCAAACTACAATCCTCAGATCCCAGCCTCCTAAGCAGCTAGGATTACAAGTCTGAACCAACAGTGCCTGGCCCAGTCAAGCACTTCTTTCAATGATTACTGGGATGAGTTTTGGAGCCAAGTTTTATTTACCTGCAGGAACCTGGTGTAAGACCTTATCAATAGCTCCATGTTCCCTGGCCTTCCATTTCAACTGCAGTTTTGACAACTCCTGGGTACACTTGCTGTAGCCTCCATTATTCTGTCTCTAGGCATATTGGCTACAGGACTTTTCCTTAAAGCATAAGAACTTCCACAGCTAAACTAGTGATATTTGGGCTTCTGAGGTATCCTCAGATAAGGAAGTCTTCAGATAAATGGCCCAGACTCTTAGGATTTCTTTTTTTTTTTTTTTTTGGTGCCAGTCCTGGAGCTTATATTCAGGTCCTAGATGCTGTCCCTGAGTTTTTGTGCTCAAGGCCAGTACTCTACCATTTGTGCCACTGCTCCATTTCCAGCGTTTTGGTGGTTAATTGGAGATAGGAGTCTCACGGCCTTTCCTGCCCAAGTTGGCTTCAAAGAATGATTCTCAGATCTCAGCCTCCTAAGTAGCTAGGATTAGGCGTGAGCCACCAGCATTCAGCTGACACTTAGGCTTTGGAGACACAATTCTGAAGTGTTTTAATCAAGGGTGCCCTAGTTCATTCACATAGCTTTCATGTTCTCTTCCTCCATCCCTGTCTTGCTTTTCCTGCATTTCACTCTTGCTTCCTGGAGTCACCTAAATTCAACCCCAAGTTCTACCTTCAAAGCAATGCAAATTAAAAGAGGCCCATAAAATGACTAGCAGTCTGGGCAGGATGACACTGGTCTTAGGTCCACTGAACTATCTCATAGAGTTCTGGTCTTTGAACTGATAAAGAACAGTCAGAAAACTTGTGAATGTTTTTTATGTTGAAGTTTCCCTATGTAGTTATGGCATCTCATTATATATTCATCTATGCAGTAAATATTTCCAGGCTCACCCTCTTTGTCAGGCATACTGGGCTGGTACTAGAAAGAGAAATAAGGGGGTAGTTCCTGCTTATAATGGAAGTAAATGATGCACTAGAGAAGATGGTAGAAATCTGCTCAGAGCACAAGTGGAGATCCAGGCGCTATATCTGTGGTCTAGACTGGGAGATGACAGGGTGAGAGCCCAAGGAAAGAGCAAATGCACTGCTGGCATTACCAGGTCAGAGGAAAGAAAGGATTCAGTCCCGGAGGAGAGCAGCAAGCTACTGGAGCACAATTCAAGGTGAACTTGTAGCTGAGAAATGACAGCATGAACCCTATGTCCTATGTGTAAGACAGTGAGGTTGATGAAGGGACAAGAAACATTCTGAAATGTCACACATACCATAATGGCATTGCTGTCACCTTTGCATTTTGTAATGTGGATCGATAGATTGCCACTCTTAACCGTAAGATTTGAGCACAAAGCTTTTGGCTCAGGACTACAGGTTTTTTTCTCTTTCTTTCTGCTTTTTTCTTCTTCTTTGCATCCTTTTTTCTCTCTTCCTTCTCCTTTTCTTCCTCCTCCTGATTTTATTTTTATTTTTTGGTAGTACTGAGGTTTGAATTTTGGGCCTTGAGGTTGCTAGGCAAGTACTCTACCTCTTGATCCTGCCCCTAAGCACTTTTACTTATTTTTGATCCTTCTATTTGTGCTTCTCACATAGCTGGGATGACAGATGTGAACCACAACTCCCAGCAGTTTATTGGTCAAGATAGCATCTTGATGACATTTTTGCCTAGGCTGGCCAATTCACTATCTTCACCTCCCCAGTAGCTCAGATTACAGGCATGAGCCACTACATCATACTGCCTTTTAAAAATAAACTTTTATTTTTTAAAATGAGTTTCTGTATTTAGTCAGAGTTTGAGGGGTATAGGTCCACTACTATACTTTATGTGATGAATTTATTCAGGGCAAATAGGAACTTTGTCTTCTTCAGAAGAAAGGCTCCAGGACAACCTGAATATCTTGGAACAATATCAGTTTCCAACTCCTTTGATGAAACTTGATTCATTAGTCAGAGGAAGGTCTTGACTATTCACTCTTGTCCTGTTTCAGGCATCTCTGGTTAGATGCCTTCACTTTCAAATACACCTCAAGACTCTGGTTGTTGCTCTGTGGCAAAGCACTTGCCTAACATATTCCTAACATATGAGCCTGGGCTTATCCCTCAGCACTAAAAACAAAGACAAATGTGTCTCTAATCTGCTCTCTCTCACCTGGGTGTTGATGTTCACAAGGCCACATCATGATCCTGTAGGTCTAAGCCAGTGCATGATTTTACCCAAATCCTTGGTAAAGGTGCTACTAGAAACTGTTATTTCATCACTCCATGCATGACCTCTTCACTTTTGAGCTAAAGACCTAAGAATCAGAGCCAACATATCTGGATGGGCAGCGCATGAACAATTGCCAGGATGATCCATGTTGTCTAGTTTCCACAGATGAAACTTTTAAAAAAACTACATTGTTGATTCCACGTAGTATTTTATTTTAATTACATAGAGCAGAATCCATGTCTAACTAATCTGTTTGTCTTCCTGCCTCTCTGGCAGCTAGCACTTTGCCCTTTTACTTTCAATGCCTGTTTGGTGTGTGGCTCATAGTAAGTATTCCAGTCTACTGGATTCCCGGCACAGGTCTCTGCATAGACCTTTACAAGTTTATTTACATCGTCATGGATTCTCTCTTGAAAAAACAGTCGCTTCACAGGAATACACCACTGGCATGAGATTCTAACGCACTAATGTGTTGACTGCTTTGGAGAACTTCTAATTTTTTTTTTTGAGAGTACTAGAGTTTGAATTCAGGAATCTCACTTGCTAATCACAGTCTTTTTGTTGTTGTTGTTTACGTCTGGACTGCCTTTAGGCTCCACACCTTCCATATATGCCTTCCTTCAAATTACAGGTGGGAATCACTACTATACTTGGATTATTGAGGAGGCAATCTTACTAACATTTTGCCTGGGCTGGCTTCCAATTGGGACTGTCCTTTTGCGTTCTTCTAAAGCAGCTGGGACTATACATACATTCATCACCACACCCAAATCCATCAGGATTTCAAATTTGTGTGTGTGCATGTGTCTCTGTGTGTGTGTGTGTGTGTGTGTGTGTGTGTGTATGTGATGATATTGGGGCTTGAACTCAGGGCCTCATGCTCTCAGCTTAAATTTTTTATTTAATACTATCCTACATATACCATTGCTGTATATTTCACTGAAAATTATTGATATGTGATATTCTATATATATTTGATAATTCTGTATTTTTAAAATACAATTCAGTACTTCATGTGGGACATGATTTTCAATTGCAGCATACCTCCAGTTGTTATATTCACTTTTTTTCTTTTTTTCCCAAACCTTTAGCATTAATGTTTTCATGTTTCATACAGTTTTTTTTTTTTTACTATTTTCTTATCTCAGTATCCCCATTGTGGCATTTTAACATAAAAATAAGAAAATTCACTACTGCTGGTACAGAGTCCATTACATTTTCAAAAATGCTAGTGACTGGGGCTGGGAATGTGGCTTACTGGTAGAGTGCTTGCCTAGCATGCATGAAGCCCTAGGTTTGGTTCCTCAGTACCACATAAACAGAAAAAGCTGGAAGTGGCGCTGTGGCTCATGGTAGAATGCTAGTCTTGAGCACAGAGATGCTTAAGGACAGTGCCCATGCCCTGAGTTCAAGCTCCAGGACTGACAAAAGGAAAAAAAATGCAAGTGACTGCATTATGTACCAACATATAACATGAAATGATTATCATAATTTATACAATTATAACATATAATTATATTGTTATACACTGTATTATATATATTGTATAATTATATATCATATTTAATATATATAATATAATTGTATACCATATATAATAATAGCATATACAATGCATAATTATATTATATAATGCATAATTTATAATTATTGGGTATATATTATAGAATATTATATATAGTATTATATATTGTGTATTACATATTATACATTATATAATATACATTTTATTATGCTATATAGTCTATATTTTATATATGTAGAATTATACATATGTTATATAAAATATATAACATATAATTATATTGTAATAATATAATATAAAATCATATAGAAATTAAGATACTATAATGTGAAATTTAGATGAGTATTTTTAAACTGTGCCAGGAAATTGAGATAATACAGTATTATTAAACTGTGCCTTGAAATAATTACTATCACTACTATAAAAAAGTATATAAAACTATGCCATCATTCTTCCTTTCCTTTGTAAAGAATTTATTTTATGTGGTAACCTTCACCTGGACCCCTTCCCTGGCAGCCAGTGGATTGGTAGAGGTCCCTAGAGTTTGGGCTACTTCCCAGCAGCCTCTGCTCTGTCTGGCCTACAGTTACTCCTCCCCACCCTCCCTCCACAGTAATTAGGCCTCAGAGAATGCCAGCTAGCTGTCATGCCCCAAAGTTGGTTTTAGAGGGCAGGAGCCCACTTCTTCAGGTGGAAGCTGCTAGGTCTTCAGGCAGTGATTATCTACATGTCATCATTTGCATCAGGAGCTTGTAGCTCTTGCAGGTGCCAGATACCAGGCTGTGGCAGCATGATCTCTTCTGTAATGGGGTCCTTGTGGGGCCGAAGCACCCTAGCCTTTCCTTGGACAGGCTCTAGGTTGTCGTCAAGCTTAACCTCTTCAAAATCTTGCCATTCCTCCAAACCTTCCATGATTGTAGTGCTCAGGCGGTCTGGGGAGGCCTCAGCAGCAGGGGTCTGGGTGGCTGTCCAGATCTGGTATTGGCACTCTGTGCCCTCATCTGTAAGGTAAAAGAGCAGCTCCTGCAGCTCCTTCTTCTTTTCCCTCTTCTCCTGTGTCAGCCACCTGACACAGTTGACTTTCTCCTGATACAGCTCATCCAGAACTTCCATCTGTGCCTTATAGAATACAATGGACTCTTCAAGGGTGGTCACGTGTTCTGAGAGCTGGCTGCATTGATGTTGGAGGTCATCCGATAGCTTCTGGTAGTCTACCTTGTCGGGGAGGTTCTGGGTGAAGAAGATTCTTAGCTTCTTGGGTGCCTGTGCATCCTGCTTCCTCTCTGTAGACACTCCATGGTTCCAGGTCTTGGGGGAGATGGCCTGGAGCTCCAGCTTTGCCTGGAACTGGGCTGCCAGGTTGGCCAGGCACCTACAGCGGGCCTGATGCTCCTGCAGCTGCTGGCTGAGTTTCATCTTCTTTAATTCAGCAACTGATAATGCTTCAAGGTAAAATTCCCACATGGTTTGTGGGTTGTCTATGTCCTCTGGGACAGTCACATCAGATGGAGTCACCTCCTCATCCTCTTCTCCTTTGCCCACTCCTTCACTTTCCTGAGGGAAAGCTAGGAAGCTCAACTGGGTCCGCAGCTGCTTGTTCTGATGTCTGGTAGCTTCTATGCACTTCAGAGTGTCCTGTAACTTTTGATTGGCCATCTGTTCCTCCAACCTGCTCTGTACCTGCTCCTGCTCCAGCTGCTCCAGCAGCTGGGTCTGTCTCAGCAGGTGCTGCTGCAGTTCCTCCTTCTCTGAGGTCAGCTGCTGATTGGAGACTCTGTGCTGTTCACAGATGGCCCTGAGGTTCTGAAGATGGGCCAGGTTCTGGTCATGCTGCTCCTGCAGATCCTGAGCCACTTGGCTTTTTAACTTAGCCATCTCTTTCCATTCTTCTAGCTTCTTCTCTAGCTCCTCCAGCTCCTCCCGCAGATGTCTCTTCTCCTGCTGCTCTGAGTGCAAGACACTGGCTAGCTCCTCCTTCTCACCACTCAGCTTGTGGAAGGTGTCCTGCAGCTGGGCCAGCTGATCTTTCAGCTCTTGGTCGTGTAACATTGAGCTTCTCATGGTCTCATCTCTTTCTGTTGTCTCATAGAGCTGGTGCTGATCCTGGGTATGTTGATTCCATACCCCAGCCTGCTGGTCAAGAAACCACAGCTGCTCCTGCTGCTCCAGATTCTGGAGACTGAGGCTCTGGTTTTCCTGCATTTGGATGTAAAGTTGTTTCTCCATGTTCTGTAGCTGCTTCTGTAACTGGTATGCCTCAGCCTGCAGCTGCAGCTCAGCCTGAGATGGCCCTGCAGGTGGCTGCAGAGGCAGCAGTTCTGCCAACTGCCTTCTAATTTCCACCAGGTTTGTCTCTAGCTTAAAAACCTGCCTCCCCTCTTGTTCATTCTCCTCGCTCAGTAGGCTTATCTGCTCCAAGAGCTGTTGGACCTTGTCATCCCACGTGGAACTCTCTCCCTTGAAATCCTCTGCAAAGTTACCTCTCTCCAAGCTTAATTGTGTCACTAACTCCTTCATGTACTCTAGCTCTCTCTCCAGCTCTTCCCATTCTTCCATTACTTTTGGACCTGTTGGTTACTCTTGAGGTGGAGATTCATTAGAAGATTGAAGAAGTGGGACTTCTGACATGTTGTTATTGATTCCAGGGTCGGTGGAAAGGACACTGGCAGGGAAGGACACAGGGCGAGGCTCAGGGTCAGTTTGGTCTTTTGTCACACCTTTTGTTGATTTAAACTCCTCAGCAGTGTTTGTCTTGGGGTTACCTCCCTTTTACATTTTCTTCTTTTTCTTGGCTTCCATAGGTCTACCAGGACAATTCTGCTCAAGGAATTCTTGCAGTAATTTCTTGCCTGCAGCTATTTTTTGTCTTGTTTACTCAGACACCCCATGGGGATGGTGGGGTGGCCACATTCCGAGGCTCTCTAAAATCACCTCAATTCTTGAAATCACCACCAACTGTCTATTTCCTATAGGATCTCCCAAATCACCTTGATTTTCCCAATCACCACTCAGCACCTCTACCTCTCTCAACTGGTGATAATGGTGTAAAAAGGGAATGCCAGTGGTACTAGGCAGTGTAGAATGTGGGTGTGGCCTGAATTTTTGTATTCCATTGGTCAGAGAGAAATATGAACCAATAAGGGGTGTGGCCAGAACCTTGTGATCCAGGCAGAAAATGTGGAGTCATAATGAGAGCTGTTCCTGCTGCCCCTCCCTTACCTACCCCGCTCACTTGGTGGGCAGAGGGACCAGCTGTAGCTGGGTGTCTTCCCAGCTACACTAGAGACTGCAAGATTATAGCCTTCATCACACAAATGTAGTCACCCAGTGATCCTGAGAGGTCGCTCTCAGGACACTTCCTTAGACTCTCTTGTGCTGTAGACGCTCATGACCAGAGTCTGGGGATCAAATGCCAGAGTTCAGAGGGTGAATGAGCAACAGGTAGCAGGGATACTGCATCACTTTACAATTCCTTTCCTCATTTTACATCTTAGCTCTTGGATTTTCATGTCTTAGAAATCCCCTCCAAAGTATTTGCCATCCAGTCCTCTAGACTCCTCAGTTCCAGAACTCTCCCTCTTCTTCCTGAGAAGTTCTTGGTCCTGGGAATGTATCTGTCCTCCTCCTATCTGGATCCAGTCCTCCATCCACTTAATAGATAGAGGCTCCTTTCCCATCCCTAATGTACCCTGTTCCCACAAGAGAGGGCATTAGTTCCAACCTGCCTTTCTCTTGGGGATTCTACTCCAGGCCTGAATCAGAACTGAAAAGTTGCCAGGCGCCTTCTAATACACAGTATGTGTGTGCTCTTCTTTCCCACCCTGACAAGCATAGCTCCCCATTCCAGCTCTCTTCAAGATCTTCCCCCAGTAGACCTGTGTGCTGACCACATTTTAAATGCTTAATAACCACATATTACCCATACATGACTATTATATTGGGCATTTGTTTTCATTAGTTTTCCTTACTTCTAATAAAAGGATGATTAAGCACAAATAGCCAATACTAAAATGCATTTTTTTAGTGCAAGTTTGAGTGTAAACTAGGAAATACAATAAACAATCTGTAAGTACTTCACATATAATAAGAACTTCATCCTGCTCTTCCTTCTCTGCTTATGGGTGCTTGATAGAAATAGACTCCTAAACTTTGTGAAATGATGTGGCATAGTCTTTGAACTGGAGAGCATTTTCATGATCTGCTCTTTCTTATTGCTGTTGTGAGAAAAAGCAGTCTTTTTCTGTCAAACCAAAGTGTCTGCATCTTGTAACCAGTCACTATTTTGTACTCATATTTCCCGAAACTAGCTAGCCATGGCAAGGGGTATAAGTCCTTATCAACAGTGTTAGGAGAACAACCCCTCCTCTGCAGTGGGAACCTTTTCATTAACAGGAAGCTTTCTAGCTTCCTTAAATCACCCCCCTGATAACCAATCATAGTATGTGAGCTCAAATCCTTCTGGCGAGGGGGAACAGCACCACTCCTTGTATTAGGATAAAGTCCAAGTGGGCTGCCCCACCCAATGTGCCTTCTAAACTCTGGTAGAGTGGCAGAGCCACACTTTTAGTCTGGTATTTTGCTGGTTAATTGGTGGTAGAGTCCCACTCTCATAGACTTTTCTGCCCTCACTGGCCTTGAACTAAGATGCTTCAGGTCTCAGTCTCTTGGATAATAGAATATGATAATAAGTATGAGCCGCCAGTGCATGGCTAGGACTTCTATATTTTAAACTTTCTTTAACTATAAGGTGTCCAGTAGAAAATTAAGAGGATACCCTTTTTGAAAGTTGTCATTCTAGTTCTTTTACTTTGCTTTCCTTTCCTTCTCTTTTAACTTTAGGATGAAAGTAAACATTTAGAAGAGTAGTAGTTACTTTGCAAAAACTCAACAACCAAAAAAACCCACTTTTTTTTTTGAGTAAAACAACTGTATCTGAAGAAGTAGGGAAAGAATGAGGTCCATTTATCTCAGTCCAAACAGAAATTTTGACTGAAACTAGGAGTTAGTGAGAAGGGAAATCTGATCTGCAACTCTGTGAGAAGCAGGTGCTGAAATCAACTAGTTCTGTTAGAATGGACAGCAGAGAAACTAGAAAGGATAGTAATGGTGTCTTGCCATCCAGTCTGTTTTATGTTTTATACCATCCCCTTAACCTGCGCACACTATTCTGGCCTTTGAAGTGGGCAATGGACATTGCATAATAATTATTGCAACATTGGATCTGAACTGTCTTGAACTTTCTGCATTAGCCAAGGGATGCTTTGTATATTGAGCATCTTCAAAGAAATGCAAACAGAAGACCTGTGTTTGAATTTTCTTTGGAGGGCTCTCCATTGCTTCTGGCATGTGAGGGACCAGAAATGAGGAGTGGAAAGCAATTGATTGTGGCTTTCTGAGTCTGTCTTAAATGTTCCCCTGGTAGCTTCCCTGTGACTGTTTTGCTTTCATGTTTTCTGGTCATCTTTGTTTTAATCTTTTGACACAACAGCTGGATTCTGCTTCCAGTACTTACCCTGAATCCCTGTCCTGTTGTGAAACATTCTGGCTTTTTTTTTTAAGGCATAGGCCATCCTCCTTTTCTATTGTATTTAAATACAATGGAACTTGTCCTTGGTAACTACTTAAAAAGGAGCCAGTGCATCTCTACAGAGTTGGAGACTTTTCTTCTCCTCATCTGAGGACTGAGTGCTTCCTACCTACTGGAAATGAACTGCATGTGTTGATTTGTCACTTACAGGACAGACATGTCCCAAAGGGTGTGCTTCCTGGTTATCATTCAGTTTTCTATGAAATGATTTAACATACAGCAGTTCTACTTCTAGCTTGGTTCTCTGAGACTGATGCTGACATTATTGTCTCCCAGTCTAGGTTAAGATTGCTACATGCATTTTCTTAGTCCATATTGTTGCTGTAAGAACCAACCACAGACTGGGTTTCTTTGGCTCCCAGTTCTGGGTGATGGAAAGTATGTGATGGACTATGTGTACCAGGTGAGGCTCCTCCTGCTACCTGGTACCACAGCAGAAGGCCTTGCAATGGTGGGACAGAACAACAGAGGCCCCAATTTGCTTGTGTGACAAACCTGTTCTGGCTCTAACAACATGAGCCCATCCATATGACATGATTGACCTAATTGCCTCCTAAAGCTCCCAGGTTCCTGGAGGATATACTTTCAACATGTGAATTTGGGGGGATGCATTGAAACTATGGCTGGCAGGCAGTGGATGACAGTCTACTTCCTGGCTATGGGGAAAGAGGGAGCTGGGAAAGAGAGGGATAAAAATAACAGCCAAACAACAACTGCTATTGGAATTAGCCAGATGCCACTCAAATGATTGGCTTGCAAAGGTTATGAATTTATAGCAGGAGTTGTATTATCCTTACAATTAAAAAAAAAATCAACCTACTTTTGATCTGATTTCTCTTGCTTTTGTCATGGTATCCTCTTCTATCACAGCTTTCTTTCAGAAAATTATAGTGAAAACAGAAGCTTTTCTGGGAAACAAACCAGCAATGAGAGAGATCATTAAATTATTCTTTGAAAAATAAAAGTTAAAAAAACCCTCCACATTGTTATGCCAGATTATATAAACTGCTAAAATTTACACAAATTAGAGGATCTTGGTATACAATTTAAAAAAAAACAGGACTGACTAAAGCCAGCAAGGTTTATTAACTTCTTTTGAGGTTCTTACACCAAATGCCCTTATTGAGTTTGGACACAATGAAATTGTCTAGTGAACAGAGCAACTAGAATGTACGAGGAAACTTATCGTACTTCATATTTTTTAAACCCTTTTTGGAGATAACCATTTTCAGGATGCATCATTATGACACACTGAATTATAATCTACGAATTAGAATATAATTGTGCAATTTGTGTCTAATTCTCTTGTTCACATTTTATATTAAGCATATTTCTGTACAGACTTAACAGTATTGTGAGTTTTTCCATGAACAGTTACTTAAAGCCATTCACATAATCAAAATAATATTTATAGATATTCAAGAAATGATTATTTTTAGGATTGTGACAAAGCAGAAAACCTTACTATGTGGGTTTGCTACAGCCACCTTCCCCCAACCAAAAAGAAAAAGAAAAAAATTCAAGTTTTGGTTAAGTTCCCTGAATGAGAGTTGTGAAAATTAGTTTCTTTTGGAACGATCATACAATTGAAAGACTAATTTAAATTAGGAGGGCACACTGAGCTTGGAAGAGGGTATTGTGAGAAAGCAAAGCATAATTTTCCTTCAAACAAAGACAAGCTTGTTGGAGAGCATGCTTTATTGCCTGGAAATTCTATATATATGCAAAGTTGCTCATCAATTCACTGTTGGGTTTTGTGTGCTTGGTTTCCCCTTTTGTTTGTAAAACGCAAATGCAGGGAAAAAAAGTAAGTAAGCATAGCTCTGTGTGGCATAGGCACCGGGAAACCTACACATACCAGTTCCCTTGGCATGTGGCATTCCTGGGCGGTGGGCTGCCTACAGCAGGACTGGTCACGCTTGGATTCATGTGGGCAAAATCAGTGCAGATGCTTCAACAGGGCCACTTGAAATTTCCAGAAAGCGGTACCCCATATCTTGTTCTGAGCCCTCTCTCTAACAGCCTTTAGGCTACCTGGGCAAGTTAGATTCATGTCTGAAGTCTGTTCAGTTCACATTCTCCCCCCCTCCCTTCCTTGCTCACTATCTCTCTCCCCCTCCCTCCTTCCTTCTTGTTCTCATCCTTCTCTTTCTCTCTTCTGCTGCTTCTGCTTCTCCTGCTTCTCCCTCCTCCTCCTCCTCCTTCTCTCCTCCTTTCAGTAGCTTTATTGAGGTATAATTCCCACACCCTACTGTTTACCTGCTTACAATGTACAAATCAATGTCTTTAGTATGTTGTATAACTATCACCACAAATTTTAGCACATTTTTATCAGCCTTAAACCATACCTCATGTCCTAGTTAGTATTCACCTGAGATGGAGATTTAGGTCAATTAATTCTGTGAAATAAAGGTGATCATTGCCCAGGATACTTTTGAATGGGAGTTCTTGTCTTTGGAATTGCTTGTTGCTTTGTGTGACTATGTCATCTTTAGTATACATGAATGCTTTGTACATTGCCAAGTGGTTTCTGATCAGGTTAGTGGTGAGCGGTTCCCAGGTGACTGGCTCAGAAGAGAAAAGGTGGTGGGGTTTTGGCACTGTGACCATCATGGTGCCTGACCACTGTTGTGGGGTGTCTTATCTGTGGTGGTAACAATAGGAGAGCCAATGAGTGGCCAGACGTATGTCTGAGCTAACAAGATGGATGTAGGTACCCTGTGGGTTCCCATATAGGAGATTAAGGTCCCCAAACATCAAGATGGGAGATTATTGAAGTAGGGGTTAAAGATCTGAAAGGAAGGTAGAGATTATGGCAAACCTCATGGGGACAAGGCCCAAGCCTAAGGAAGGAGGTGGAGCAGGGCCTGAAGAGCCTAAGAGTTCCATGTGGCTGCTGAATCCTGAACACTGAGGAATTCCTTTTACTTGAACAGCTATGCCTCGCACTTTTCTTTGCTGTAGCCAAATAGCTTTGGTGTTTTCTTTCCCCAAACCCAATACCTTTTCTGAGGGACCCATTTGGACAGACATTTCCTCTCAGACCAAATCTCTCCCTCTGACCATCACCTGACACATTTAGGTGAGTAAAGAGGCCTTTGGGCAGCCATCCTAGCTGGTTGAGATGCAGACAGATGGAACCAGCTGACTTCCAGTTAGGGCAGAGGACAAATTAGAACATCGTCATTCAGGGCCTTGGGGTCATCTGTTAAGCGTGGGCAATATTTTAGGCTAGAACTTGAAGTCAGATGGACAAGAACTACCCTCTGGGGAGGTTGGAGCAGGGCCAGGGAAAGGGCAAGGGCAAAGCATGCTGTGAGCTGTGTTTAGGACCCAGTTCTAGGCCAAGCAAGGAATAAATAGAGAAAAATCATAAAGGTTCAATTCTGATTCTTCTTCAGTTTTCAGTAACTTTTGATTTTGTTATAATTTAAATATTCCCAGCAAAGCTGTAGGAGCAAAGGATTCTCTTAGATTTTTTTATTCAAATTTTGCCAACTGTTTATATTTTTCCCTCTTTATATTCTTCTCCCCCTTTTTATAAGTGCTTTGGGACACTGTGGCCCTGTGCCCTAAAAGCTTTAGGATACATTTCCATAGAAGAAAGATATTTTTCCTTTATAACCACAAAACGGTCATTAAAATCAGTAAATCTGGTTTCTCTGAACACAATCTTCAAATACCATCCATGATATTTTATCACTTCTGTCATGTTCTTTTTATTTATTTATTGTTTTTATTTGAAAATGCTAAGAGGGGTTACAGTTACACAAGTGAGGCAAAGTGAACATTTCCTTTTGGGGAATATCTCCCCTTTCCTCACACTCACTGTTTTTCCTTCCCATCCCACCCACAGGTTGTATACCTCATTTTAAATGTAGTGTCCAGTGAGTACCATTGCTGCATTTGTCCCTTGTTCTATTCTTTCATATTGTTATTTTTATTTAAGCAACATTTAATTCAAGTTTTTTTCCTACTTCTGACACTACTGGGAAGAATATAGAACCTCATCTTTCCTTAACTGTATTACATGAGAACCTTTTGCGAGGTTTATAAAATATAGTCAGAAACCAGCAGAGTTATAATGTACTGGCACCAATCAGATAAGTCAAAGAAATTTTCTGAGTGATATGCTTGCATATCTGTTTGCCTTGGAATTCACTTTCTATAATACAATCTCATTTCTCAGCATAAAACTGAGATCACACACAATCATATGCACCTGGGTCTTTTAAAACAAAATTTCCCCCATGAGTGTATTTTGACACTAAGTCTGATATAACATAGTGGGCTCTCTCTCTCTCTCTCTCTCTCTCTCTCTCTCTCTCTCTCTCTCTCTATTTCTGCCTCTCTCTGTACTCTATTTTAAATAATGCAATTATTAGTATTCCTAGATTTTTGGTGCATTAAATTTAGATGTTAGCTTTTATCAGTCTCACCTGATGGCCATGCTCCGCTCCTGATCCCTCTCTGAAAGCAAGTGGCTATTTCTGAACAAACACACAGATGATGGCAAATACCTTCTTTCATCACATCTCCACTTCACTAGATTTAGATTTATGCTTCTGGACCTTCATGCATTAGGCTGCTTTTTTCTTTCAAGCATTAGTTTTCTAAATGAAAATGTACCCTGTGCCAGAATCAGTACAGTAAGAAGTAATGGGTGTAGAGAAAACAGGAACTAATATTTATTGTGTGCTGGGGCTGTACTTGTGTTGTCCAGGCAATCCTTCCATCAGCCACAAGGGGTGTCATGGTAATACTGATACATGTCACGGTAATGGTGGTAATGGACAATCCTGAGCTCAGAATGGTTAAGAAATTCAGTCAGGCGTGAATTACTCACCAAGCACTCATTGAAAGCCTCTGGGTTTTTTGCTAAAGTCCAAGTGTGGCCCCTTTCCTCTGTTAGCCTGGAGTGAAAGAGAGAAGAGCAGTGGATACAGGAAATGGCAACAACACATTGCTTAAGTGCACTGGTAGAAGTCACTATGGGAGAGATCACATAGCTCAGATGGTCTGGGATCTTGGGGTCAGCCAGTCCCAGGTGGTGTTGGTTGCAAGGCAGTAGGATGCCTCAAGAGGAAGGTCCAGCGTGTCTGAGACTCTGAAGATGCCAGTGGCTAGAAGGTCATGAAGAGAAGAGGCTGTGAGTGCAGGGGCTAGATAAGAAGACTTGGCCCACTGGGGTGAAGCTCCTAAGATCAGAGTTGAGATAGGAGCTCATATTTGCATGGATCTTAAAGCTTGTTTCCCCTCAATTCTGTCAGCCCTGCTCCCTTGAGCACATGGCACCCAATGTTCTCTTCCATGCTACTTTCCAGAACAGCTAAGGCATTGCTTTCATTATTGGCTCTTCCTAGTGTTCACATTGGAGAAGATGGGCCTGATCTGTTATTGATATTAGAGGCCCCACAGAAGGCTGTAACCATACCCTGTAGAGAAAGCAATGTGCAGATGCCTGGAGTGAAGAGATGACAGGAACCAGAGAATTCAGGGGAGCCACATTCCGTGATACACAGAACCTTCCAAACCCCAGCTCATTCCCTAGACATGTGCACTAAATATGCAATGCTTTACATTGCCAAGGATGTCTCATAGTTTGTTGGAATTTGGAACAGAAATAACAGAGATGATGCTAATAGAAGGGAATGAAGAAAGTGGGGACAGAAAAGCTGTCTGAGTTTGACACACATTGAAGTGGGAAGTTTCTAAAGGCAAAGAGTTCTGGAAGCTAAGTAGTCATGTGTTCCAGGTCTGCTTGGTGTACAAAACAGACCAAAGTGACTATTGTGTGGCTTACATTCTAACTGCCTGTGTAAATATGAGTGAGTGATTGTCCTTTGCGGGGGTCTGAGAAGACCTCTGTTAGGCCTCCTTTGTCACAAGAGAGTAGGCATCAGCCAGCATTAAATAAATGAGTGTGTATTTCTCATCCCAGCACTTAGGATTAAGGTGACCACCTTCTGTGATGGACTAGGACTGGGATTTGGTTGTGCTTGTTTTCCTCACAGTCAGTAGTTAATAGTTGTCCTTGTGGAAAGAGTACTTGTGGATCCCCACCCTACATACCAGTGTCTTCCCAGCCTGTAGGGGGCAGCATTACAAAGGAGTGCGTCATTTGTTTGTTTGTTTGTTTATTGAGGTAATTCTGACACAGCTTCATTTGCTTACTTATAGCTTGGTCCTACTTGGACTTAGTGTGGGCTTCTGAAAGGACTCAGCCTGGAGAGCTTCCTCCCTCAGCGCTCTTGGGTGATGGCCACACTCCAGTCTATTGCTCTTCAGCAGATTAGTGTGGATTAACGCTAGCAAACAGAATTTGGCCTCCACTTAGGAATAGCTACAGTAAGGCCAGAGGACATAACTAACCTTCACAGGGAAGGGGTGATGGCAGCTCCCTGTGCCCTGTTATACCAATGCTGTAGAGGAAATAGAATAACTACACCTAAGAGACCACCTCAGTCCTGCCGTGACATGCCATGGGGAAAGCAGTGCATGTGGCTTGAAAATACTACCTGCAGATTTGAATTTATAACTGCTTTTCCCCCCCTACTATCCATTGTGTGTCAGAATGTTCTAGCACATGGAGGTTTTAGAACAATATGCCCCCATCTACTTGCAAATCATATAGAGGTTGTGAAAGAAGTCTTGCTAAAAAAAACAGGGGGTGTGGGGGGGTTTGCTGTCCTGCTGCTCTTCTGAGCTGTGTGGTCACATTACTGGGAAACTATGAGGCTTTCAGAGAAAGGACCAATGGTGACTTCTCCATCTTTACCTTATTTGAGCAGCTTTACTGTGTGGGGAGGACCTAGTTGTAAGTAAGATATTAATATAAAGATATCCCTATTCCCCAGAACTGACCCCTGCTATGCTTTTCCAGTTCTAGATGCTTCTCACAAATGTGTCATTAGTCTGTCCCTGTTCTGAGCACATCTTCTCATTCTTTCCCACCACCAGGTGTTCAGAACAATGTCTGTCAATCACCCTCAGGACTTCCTGTTTTTAATGCTTTTCTAGCGCCTTGGGGTGTTAGTTGCAGCCTGCTGAGCTCTCTGGGAGAGGGACAGGCAAGGGGACAGTTCCTGGGAAGGCAGCAGCCAAAGCTCAGGTGTCTGAGGCCAGCAGTCTCGTGTTGCCTTGGCCGCCGTGGCCACACTGGTGAAGGCTCCTGCAGATAGCCTGGACAGCCTCCTCGGCATTGAGCAGAGCTTGGAGAACCCTTAGAAGAGGCCTAACAGGAACTTGACCCCTGAGTAGTGAGTCTTCTGTATAGCTTCAGCTGCGGTTCAGGTTGCCAGCCTCCTTTGTGTCTCATGCTCTGCAATCCGTGACTCAGTCCAGGGAGAGCACTTTGACTCTGTTATGTCTCCTTCCTTCCTTGGGTGGCACTGGGCCAACAGGGAGCCTTGTGCCCATTAAGAAAAAGCCCCCCTGTGGTGGGCAGGACTCAGAGTGGAGCACAGCTAGATCTAGCCCTACCACCCTCGGGTCTGCCAACTTCCCAGGCAGAATTCCTCAGTGGCCTGGATGGAGCCAATTAACTGGCTAAGAAATGGGCTAGATTTTACCCTTTCTAAGATTTCCATCTTTTTGTCTCTTCTTAGGAAATATTTCTACAGTCAGTAACACATTTACAACTCCATTTGAGAAAATCCAAATATCTCACTTCTTTACAATCATCTCCCCTTTGTCCTGCTCCCCCATTTCTTTCTTTCTTCTTCCTCTCTATGCTTTAAAAACTGGTTACAGCTGGGTACCCTTGGCTCATGCCCATAATCCTAGTTACTTAGGAAGCTGAGATATAAGGATCTTGGTTCAAAGCCAGCATGGGCAGGAAAGTCTGTAAGACTTCTTTTTTTTTGGGGGGGGGGTCCGGTCATGGGGCCTGAACTCTGGGCCTGGGCGCTTTCCCTCAGCTCTTCAGTTCAAGGCTAGCTCTCTACCACTTGAGCCACAGTGCCACTTCCTGCTTTTTTCTTTTTGCTTATGTGGTGCTAAGGAATGGAAGCCAGGGCTTCAGGCATGCTAGGCAAGCGCTCTACCACTGAGCCACCTTCCCAGCCCCCGGTGAGACTCTTGTCTACAATTAATGACCAAAAAAGCCATAGTGGAGCTGTGGTTCAAGTGGGAGAGTATGGGCCTTGAACAGAAAAAGTTAAGGTACAGTGCTCTGTAAATTTTGAGTCACAGTCCCAGCATACCAGTATAGAAAGAAGAAGAAAAAGAAGAAAAGAGATTGGTTAGCTGTAATTTACAGATTAGATTTTTTTAAATATAAGGATTGGCTGAATTACTGCTGGTTATTTCCCAGCTTTCTCTTTCTTTGGCTTCTTTTTGCCATTACTCTGTTAACTTACTTTTTCTTTCAGGGACTGTTTTCTGGGGATTGCACATTACAAAATGATCTGGGAAAGTCTGTGGTTTACATCTTTATTTTTCACAGCCCTGTGCAGCAGAGAGATCAACAGGTAGATGGTCAATCTTTCTATCCTTTGCCTATCCACAAACTCAGTAATTCAAATTGGTAATGGGGGAAGATATCTTTTCCTCAAACAGAATGCTATTTAATTGAGAAATGTCAAATGTACTGTGGTTAGTTTGAGTCAACCTTGGTTTATTATCTTCATTATTAGATTATCAGCAACCATGTATTAAATGCCTACTGTGTGCCAGGCATTTTTTTAAAATTTTTTATTGTAAAGATACTATATGGAGGGTTACAGTTAGATGAGTAAGGTAATGAGTACACTTCCTATTGAGCATTTTTACCCCCTCCATTGTTTTTCCCCTACCATCCCTTCCCTCCCTACCTTCCCCCGAGGTTCTTTTTTTTTTCCAATTGTGATTAAGTGATTACATTAATTGCCCAAATTTCACAGTATTGTGGAATAATGATGCTCATTTAAAGTCACAAGTTCATTCTAACTTTCCTGGAGCAAATTGTCTATCACGGTCTATAACATATAACGGTGTGCACATATACACCATACATGTGATCAGCAGCATGGGGATATTTAGTAGTAGTTTGACCAGATGAGTGGAAGTTCTTTGTTTCTTAAGTCCTGTTAATTTTGTCGTATCACCTAACATTTTGGATTTAGCATCCACTTATCAGGGAGACCATGTACCGTTTGTCTCTTTGCTCTTGGCTTACCTCGCTCAACATGATTCCTTCTAACTCCATCCATTTCCCTGCAAATGCCATTATTTTGTCATTTCTAATGGCTGCATAATATTCCATTGTGTATAGATACCACAATTTTTGGACCCATTCATCTGCGGTGGGGTATCTGGGTTGTTTCCATATCCTAGCTATTGTGAACAGTGCTGCAATAAACATGGAGGTGCTGGTGTCCTTGTATATTGGTTCCTGTTGTTCAGGGTAGATTGTGCCAGGCATTTTTATAGGCTTTATTTCTCACAGAGGTCTTGGAAGATGGGGTGAACATCTCAGGCTTTTTATCTTGGAGGCCGAGGCAGCAACTTGGGTGAGTTCAGCCAGGTGACGCATAGTGGACCCAGACCACAGGGCACAGGCTTGTGCTGACCATGTCTGTGTGCTTCACATAGTATCAGTGGTCCTTGGCTTTTTCCATTGAAGTTCCTGAATGCAAAGGAAATCAATACATCACACCCAGGGTCTAGACCCTTTGTAGCTACAAGTAGCCAGCAGCCAGTTCAGAACTGCTTTGAAGTCTCACGCTTTAATCTTTTAAATGTATGCAAATTTAGCTTTCTACTCTGCTATATAAAAGTATTTTAAAAATCTCTGTAACTACTTGGCATAAAATAAAATTTTAACTCTGGGAAGAGCTCCTGTGTAGCTATCTCTCATCCCCCCCTGTCTTGCTGGGTGTCACAGGGTATGGGGTAAGAGAATGCACACCTCCCTGGGAGGTCAGCCTCCCATGGTGGGTGAGGTTTTTTTCCCCTAAGTCTTGTATTTTATTCTGTGCTGAAGATGAAACCCAGAGCCTTGTGCATGCCAGACAAGCACTTTACCACCAAGCTATATCCCTAGCCCTTTGGTTTTTTGAAACAGGGCTTTGTAATGGGTTAGGCTGAGTTGAGTAACTTGAGCTGGCCTCAAACTCAGATCCTCCTGCCTTAGCCTCCCTCCTAGTACCAATGATTTTGACAAACTTTACACTTAAAAGCCAATCTCATAACTAACTCACAGCCATACGCATCTTCCTAACAGAAAGTAGAGTCCCTAGTACTTTCTAGACAATGCTAATTTTGTCTCAGTTATTTGTTCAGGAAGATCTTTGAGTGATTTTGAGTGATGTGGGTTTGGCTAGAGGTCTTGGAGAGGATTTAACCTTGTGGTTTATAAACCTTTATTTTGGTTTTAGAAGCCAAAGTCATTTCTTCAGATGAAATTGCTCTTGGAACTCCACTTCATAAAGCCTATGAGAGTATAGACACGGGTTCCCATTGGGGCTGAAGGCCAGGCTTGAATGGAGTCCTGGCTGAAGCTCCTCGAAGGGCCTCCAGATTCTGCAGAATGAAGTTTAGAGCCCCTGATCTGATTCAACTCATTCATCTGACTAAGGGAGCGGAAGCCAGAGCATGTGAAGAGTTTGTAGGCTGTGACCCTGCTCATTAGTGACCAGCCAAGGGGAAATCTGATGGCCTCTGGGATGGAAGTAAACCCAGGTTTCTGGTCTGCTGGGCCTCACCCCAGGAAGTGCCTGGCATGACCCTATAACCCTCAATGACTCTATAACAGAAAGGCAGCTGCCACCCACGAGGTCCCATCATGACGGCCACAGTGCAGGGCTTTGGGCAACCCCAGAGCTCAGCATTTCCTTCTCAGAGCTCCAGACTCTTGATTTGTCTTTTTTCATTCACTGGCCTTTCAGCACAAATACCTGCAGGAGGCCATCCATGCAGGCTATTGAGATGTTGGAGGCCATGGGATCTAGGGACAGGGTGTGCAGGGGATGTTACTCTGTGCCCCAGAGAAGACACTGCAAAGGCGTTAGACTTCCAGACACCTGTGGAAGGTGTAGGGTGTGGGGCCGATAGTGAGGGACAGCCATAAGGACTTCCTGGGTCAACTCCAAAAGACTGAGCACACATGCTGCCATACATGTGTGGGCCTTAGTCAGTACAGCTTTGACAATGCCCTTGACTTCTGTCTTGCTTTTCACAAAAAGGGAGCTGGCTTTTTAAACTTCCTCACAGGTATGAGCTGCTCCACAAAGTGGTTCACCAACCCAGTCACCTCTGTCTTATTTTTAAGATCATCCAGGAACATTCATAAGCCTGACTGGAGGGTATTGCCAGTTTCTGCTCTTCTGGTCCATCTTGGGAGGATCACTCTGCCTGCACATGTGGCTCTCCGTATTCCACTGCTGCTATCCTCTCAGCTGCCAGGCGTCATGAGCAGCAGGTGCCTGTGCTTGCCAGACAGATATGTGATACACACCTTGGTGTTCACTCAGCTAAGAGTGCTCCAGGCTGAGGGCTCATCAGAGTCCAACATATGACCTTCCCACCCTTCCTCCTTGTTGGAAAAGCTGGAACTGAGAATCGTACACCTTTTATTCTCTTGTCTGATGAACTGCAACAGAGACAGTGGTAGGAACAAGGGCTATTTTGTTACCCATGGGCACAATGTCAGGAATTCCCAAAGTGCACAGGGAATGACTTGTCCACGACACACATTTTCTCTTCCTTCAGCTGGGAAGACACGCATGGCTGGAACTGATTCTGACACAGAGACACTGAAATCATTGTGAAGCTTCAGGCTGGGCTCAGCTGGATGGGCCAGAGCACTTCTAGGTGGCCTCTCCATGTAGCTTAGGCTTCTCACAGCATGGCCAATGGTGTCACAGCGGGCAACACTTCAGGAGAGAGCATTTGGAGAACACATGCTCCAACATATCAAGGTGGATCAGCTAGATCTCCACAGAACCTCACAGCTGCTGCACCCTCTTGGCTACAGAGAATTGTAAAGGTCAGCCCAAGTCCAGGGAAAGCAAGTTCAGTGCTACTGTTTGATATTGGAAAGAGAAGCCATTTAGGAGAGCATGCAAGATGAGGTAGAGGGCCATGGTCATCATTAGCAAATGCTGTGATTTATCCATAGCCTGGTCATGAAAAGTCCCATCATTCCCACAAGTAAGATGCATTTTCTCTTCTCCCCGAGGCCCCAAAGTCTTTTCCTGTGTTGACATCAACTCAGAGTTCAGGATCCCATCTGAGTGGAAGCTAAGACATGGCACCTCAGATACTATTCCCAGGGATCAGCCCTGGTATCCTTCTTAGACTGAGACCTGGGAACAAAAGAGATGAGTTGTATGCTCCTGCTCCCTGA
Source organism: Dipodomys merriami (assembly GCF_024711535.1). Taxonomy (NCBI): domain Eukaryota; kingdom Metazoa; phylum Chordata; class Mammalia; order Rodentia; family Heteromyidae; genus Dipodomys; species Dipodomys merriami. Next base: position 43,266,555 of record NW_027202270.1, on the reverse strand, counting down.
CACCCAGCAAACAATGGGAGTGGTGGACTAGAACACACAGATATTGCTTTTTATTTTTCGAATTCCTTCTTCTTTAAGAAATTTTTTTTGGTTTGGTTTTCTATTTTGTTTTCTTGCTTATTTTAGTTATGGCAGCCTTTCTTCAAGTGGTAATAGAGAAGTTAAAAAACACACATAAAATAGAAAACTTGAACTGCCCTGGAATCCGAGAGGTAACAGTGGCACATAGAACCAAAAGACCGAGTTTTGTTTTGTTGATTGTGGGGCTTGAACCCAGGGCCTGGGCCCTATCCTTGAGCTCTTTTGCTCAAGGCTAGCACTCTACCACTTTGAGCCACAGTGTCATTTCTGGGTTTTGTTTTTGGAGCTGAGATTTCATGAGGACTTTTCAGCCCAGGCTGGCTTTGAACCTTGATCCTCAGATCTCAGCCTCCTGAGTAGCTAGGGTTACAGGCGTGAGCCACTGGCACTGGCAAAAGTCCAGAGTTTTAAAGGATGTAAAATACTATGGTCTCTCTCATCTGACACTCAGCTGCTTACCAAGATATCTTTTGAGAGTCTGTCTTTGTTACTCTTTCTTTGGGTATCTTTCCAAAGGAAGTCTCTGCATTTGCAAAATAAATACAAATTTATGAATATTCATATACAGATGTCTATTGTTCCCTGTACACAGAAGGCTTGCACACAATACACACTCTGTAGGTTGTTATTTATTACTTAAAAATATGTTACAGAATTCATTCCATATTCATATAGGTTGTGCCACTTTATTCTTTTTGTGACTGCATATGACTCCATCTTTATCTACGTATCAAGAAGTAACCCAGTGTTCTCTACTCATTAACAACTGAGTTACTTTCTGTTTGTTGTTGACTCTCATTCCAAACAGGTACACATGCTGCCATATGTATTCAAGTAATTCAGTGGACTGTCCATCTCCCTTAAGGAAAGTTCTTGACTCAGTCAAAGGAAATATGCGTTTTAAAAATAATTAATACTTCCACAATGCCCGCCATTGGGGTTGTGTTATTTTATCCTCCTATCAACAATATATGAGAAAACCTATTCATTCTCAGCCACAGTATATTAGCCAACTTTTGAAACATTGGCAGATCTGACAGGCAAAAAAGGATAGTACACCGTGCTATTTGTTTTGCGCTTTCTTTTTTGAAACACTGTGTAGCCCAAGCCATCCCGGAACTCACTGTCACCCTGCCTCAACTCCCAGATGCTGGGATTGTAGGTGCATGCCATCATGCCCAGGCTGCACTGTGGTTTTAATGTGTCTTTCTGTTATGAATGGCAACATTCTGTCTTATAGTGAACTGCTGCCCAATGATCAAACAATATGCAAATGTTCTGGTGCTTTGGAAGGTGAACCACTACGGAGTGATCAAACCGTATGCAAATAATGTAGGAATCTGAATTTTCTCATTTAAGTTTTATCCCTGTTAGCTGTTTTTATTCTACTTTATATGAAATACTCTTCAGGGTGCTACATAACAAATGTATTATTCAGCTTTAGTTTATTTTTTTAAAAAAAGGTGCTTTTGAAAGGTTTTGGAAAAGTATAAATATTTCAACCCTGCTTTTATTAACTCTTCTGTACCAAAAGCCATAACTTTAGAGCCAATCTTGTCTTATTAAATACGCCATTTTTAAAATTCAATTCAGCAATGACTTTTTTCCCTTTTTTTGGTGGTAGTACTGGAATTTGAACTCAGTGTCAGCTTGATAGCTCAGCTGACACTCTACTACCTGAATCATATCTCCAGCCCAGCCTTTTCTGGTTATTTTGGAGATGGAGTCTCATGGACATACCTGGCTGGGCTGGCCAATAGTGATATTTTCCAATTAAAAATTTGATATTACTGAAAATTTCAGCTGTGATAATATTCTTACTTAGAATTCCCTACTTATTGAAACTTTATGATATCTCAAATTTGATTCAAAATAATCCTGAAAGAGTTAAGTAGATGGATACAGAGATGAAATAATATTGGTCATCAGTTAATAATGATTGAAATTGCATGTGGGTATATATGGTTTCCTTCCATTTTATGTATGTTGAGATGTTCCTAGAAAATTTTAGATAGCTTAGTAGCTAAGTATTAGCTTATTGTTGTTGTTATTATTATTATTATTCAGAGCTTGCCTATACCAAAAGTCAAGGGAAGACAATTCAGGGAATCCAAATGGTTCTTAATTAAACCAAGCCATTTTATTTGACAACATACCCTGAGTGTTTGGAGGCCATATAGAAGGCAGATGTGAGATATGAAAGGAAGCAGGTAAATGGAAGGGAACCAGCTTCTTTCAAAGAGGTGGTTTGGGGGATGCATGTACGTTGGCTTTGAAAGAAGCTGATACAGTATATTACCTAGGAAGAAGGCAGCATGTATGTTTATATCACATATATAATGCTTAACTACTACTACTATTAACAATGATAATACTGCAAGTATTATTATTAGCTAAGTATTAAGTTCATACAATCATTCTTACTTTATCCATGGCTTACTTTTGGCTATATATGGTCAACTCTGGACCAGTTATGTGCAATACAACAATGTATTTTGAGAGGGAGTTGTGAGTACATTGATCTACAGGAAATTGTTAAAACTAGCCTATTTTATCATCAGGCAATATTTTACTCTACCTGAGTGTCTGATTGATTAATTGTTTTTTGTCCCAGTCCTGGGACTTGAACTCAGGGCCAAGATGCTATTCCTTTGCTTTTTTCACTCAAGGCTTGTGCTCTACCACCTGAGCCACAGCTCTACTTGTGGCTTTTTCCTGGTTAATTGGAGATAAGAATTTCATACTTTCCTGCCTGCTCTGGTTTTGAACCTTGATCTTCAGATCTCAGTTTTCTGAGTAGCTAGGATTACAGGCATGAGCCACCTGCACCCAGCTACTCCATCTACTCCAGCTACTCCATTTATAACTGAAACTTCACCATAGCCTAGATAGGGCTCCTTTCTAGCAGTAGTTCCAGGCATCTGCTTCAGGTATTACAATGCATCCCCTAGGGATGAGACATTAGAGACCTAGCCCTGTGTTACTGTAAACAGACTTCTCACAAATCAGGCGACTGGGAGAGCTTGCTCTCTGTGGTGACCCAGTGCCTTGGACACACACCCCCTCACATAGTAGGTGCTCAGTTCACACAGGTGTCCTGAAACCCAATTTCCACACTCTTCCTCAGCCAGTGGCTCTGTTTTCTATTCTACGAAGGGCAGCTGGGTGATAGGCTCCAGGAGAGCAGCAGCCGAGATGCTCTGGATCTTTGAGGCAGGTGAAGTCCAATGCCTCACGGACCAGGAAGGAGGGCTTCTGTAGACTTTTTGGGGCTTGAGGGTAGGGTAACTGAGACAACATCATGATGTCAAAGAGAACAATTCTAAGCAAAGTAAAATGTTCCCATTAACTTTGCATGTACTATTTCTTTTAGGAACCTATTCAGGAATTGCTAATAGGAAAAGGATTGCTCAAAAGGTGATTTGGGGAAAGAGGTATCACAAAATCTAACCCAAGGACCCTCATTTACCCTCACTGAGCCTGTTTTCTGGAGAACTCAGAATCAGCAAATGTCCAGAAATGTGCTTAACCAAGACTGAAGAAGGGCAGGTGGTGTTATAGAAGGAAGAGGGTCAGACTTGGGAAGGTACCAAAGGAAAAGTGACAGGTGACACATTGGTCTTGAGGGACGTTGGCGTGGTTAGACAACTCAGGCAGGGAAGTTCATGATTTGACTGTGTGCATGCAGATATTAGCATAGTTACCTCTGAAAGAGAATAAGATTGAAAAAGTAAAAAAAGAGCTGGGAAGGTGGCTCAGTGGTAGAGCACTTGCATTGCATGCATGAGGCCCTGGGTTCGATTCCTTAGCACCACATAAGCAAAAAAAAAAAAAAAAGCCAGAAGTGGTGCTGTGGCTCAAGTGGTAGAGTGCTAGCCTTGAGCTGAAGAGCTGAGGGACAGCGCCCAGGCCCAGAGTTCAGGTCCTATGACCAGACCTCCCCCCCCCCAAAAAAGTAAAGAAAGTAAAAAAAAATGATGAAGAGGTTCCTTTGAGAACATGTTCATGTTATGTCACAAAGCCAGTTGGATTCTCCATAGGGTCAGGTAGTGGCCAACCACTGTGTATCACCAACTGCCCTGACTATGGCTATGGATGAAGTCTTTGTTGCTGCTGATTGTATAACCCATAGGCAGCTTATAGGATTCTGATTCTTTTGATGCTGTTTAACATTTCTGTGTCATTGTGTTTTATATATATATATATATGTAAATATAATGTAAAATTGTAATTATATAATCTGTATATATACACACACACACACATGCACGCATGCACACACAGGACAGCCACCGTGCAAATTAATCCAACTGCCTTGCATTCCTTCTGGAAGGCTGGAGACTGGTCCTTGCCTGAGAAGAGGGCTTGCTGGTGCCCACTTTGTGCTTTTTGTAAATGGCTCTGCTCTAACTGGATGCTAGAGCTTGCTTTATGCTCAGGCAGTCTTGCTCCCACCCCATACAATGGAGACTTCTGGGGCTGGTATTTATTTCCAAGCCCCAGGTTTCAGAGCTTACCTGTACCCCAAACCAGGGGAAAACAATTCAGGAGAATCCAAATGGTTCTCAATGAAACCAAGCCATTTTATTTGACAACATCCCCAAAGTGTTTGGAGGTCACAAAGGAGGCAGGTGTGAGGCGTAAAAGGAAGTAGGTAAATGGAAGCGAATCAGCTTCTTTCAAAGAGATGGTTTGGGGGATGCATTTGCTTTGGCTTTGAAAGAGGCTGATCCAGTGCATTCACCTAGGAAGAAGGCAGCATGTGCGTTTGTATCTGCATCTGTAAAGACCAAATGCAGGCTCCCTGGACAAAAAGCTGAGCATGTGTTTGCAGGGGTGAAGGGGGTTTGAGGAGGGGATAAGAACTGCACACAATTCATCCAGCTACAAATACATAAATGAATGGGATGCTAGGCGGAGGGCACATTCAGTCTCACCCCTGTTCAGAATCTAATATCCCTTTCATGGCTCAGCTGCTTCCTGACACCTAGGGTTTCTGCTCTCTAACATGTAAATAAACAAATGCTCACGGTGAGTAAATATCTGTGTGCTGAGTTTACAATCTTGTCTTTCAGAAATACCGACAGTATATGGCAGGACTTCTGGTTCCTCCGTATGGTGTTATGGAAACGGGCTCTAACAATGACAGTAAGTGATTGTCAACATTTTATATCTAAAAGAGGGGTGTGTGGTGTATGTTTTCCTGTGATCAAAAAATATGTCCTCCACCTGCTTGACAGTGAGTCTCCAGATTCTTCTGTACATAGCCCTGTTAGCTCACACTTGGAATATTTAAAAGATGCTCCATAGAGTGATATTATTTTGTGGTGTTAGCTAAGGGGAGGAGGCTGGCTTTGGGGCCAACTGAAGACTTTACCTTACTTGGCATGCTCAGTGAGTGTGCCCTTTAGTGAAATGCAGGATTCTCTCAAACAGGGTTCATCGGGGGTGACATTGGTTAGAATGTCTTATAAACATGTGTGGAAATGTAATGGTGGAATTGCCCTCATGCAGCTAATTAAAAAATAGGGTTCCTGAACTGGATTTGTCTTGGGCACATCTAACTACAAGAGGCTTGCCTCTTTCTTCTTTTGACTCTGTGGGTCCAGCACAAAAGCCCTGGGGGCAGAGGGGTTGGGGTAGGGGGAATCTCTTGTCCTTAAATCAGGGCCCCTGAAAATCCAAGCCTTGCTCAGGTGCTCTTGCCACACATACAAGGTGGCTACAAAGGTGGTGGACAGGGGTGATGGGCAGGCTAACCACAGTTGTTGTTGGTATTGTTTTTGTGCACATTCTGTAGAGAGGGTTAAAGAAAAAAAATCCAGACCTTTAGAAGAGACTCATGTCTGGCTAATGGTAAAAGAAAGGAAGTTGTTCACTGTGATACTCTAATAGATGTCAGTGGCCTCTAACACATCCCAGGTCACTTTGGTTCCTCAGTGTCCGTGCTGGCTGCATGTTTAGCTCCACTGCTGCTACTGGTGGCTGCCCCATGCACTCACTGTGAGTCTCCTTAGGAAGCTCTGTGTGTGTGTGTGAGAGAGAGAGAGAGAGAGAGAGAGAGAGAGAGAGAGAGAGAGAGAGAGAGAGAGAGAGAGAGAGAGAGAGAGAGAAAGAGAGAGAGAGAGAGAGACAGATTGAGAGAGAGAGAATACCGGCATGGAGTGTTTTAAGTTGTAGCACTTTGGTCCCCAGAAACAGCGCATTCTGTTTGGCTTCCATTCTTTCTTTCTTTTACTTTTTTTTTGTAGTTACTGGAATTTGAATTCAGGCCCTTGTGCTTACTAGGTAAAGTGCTCTATGGCTTAAGCCACATCCCAGCACTGTCTGCTTTTGATAGGGTCTCATGCTTTTGCTTGGATCACCAAGATCCTACTACTAATGCTTAGCTGGGATTACAGGTGTGTACCACCACACCTAACCACTCCAAGCATCTTTAGAACAGGGAGTCACACTTCATTTCTTCCTCCTGAACCAGCAGCACCAACCCCCTGTTTGTTTCTAGACTTGTCTTTCTCTCTGCGGGGTCCCCCTCCCTGGTTGACCAGTATCCTCCAGTAGCTGCCTTACCTTCTTGGCACACTGCTACACACTCTGCAGCCTCTGCCTTCTCTCTCTTCTGCATCCCCTCTGTTGTGCAGAAGGAGTGGGGGGACAGGAGAGAGGTCCTTCTTTCTCTCCTTCCCCAATCTTTCTTTTGTCTCTCGACTCAGCCAGGAGCAAAGGGACCAAACCCTAGCTGTGCTGTCTTCCCAGCTGAGTGACCTCGGGCATTCTGTCTGAAAACCTCATCGTGATTGTCCACAGTCTGTGTTGGCAGGCCATTGTCTTAGCTCAAGGTTCAAGGTCATTAATGGCCTCAAATCCACTTTTCATGTTAACTCCCTCGTTCTCACCCTTCAGATGTGATTTATGCAACTGGGCCTTTATTGCATTGAACATTCTAGAAAGCAAGCTTCCGTTACATGCTGTGTCTCCTGATGCAATCACCGTTGCAGTGTGTAGATGGTGGGCTGCCCTTGCTCCTTCTGAGACATTGAAGATGTTATGACAGACATGCATGGTGACACTGTCTATCTCAGTTCTCTCTGCCTTCTTGCTTCCTGCCTGATCATTTTGTCCTGAGTCTACCCCAGTTTAGGGAACAGAGCTGTTGGCTGAGCTACCAACCCGTCTCCTCCATTTTTCACCTTCCTACCCACTGTCCTGCTACGTTCTTATTATGATGGGGACGCAGTTTCTGTTCATGCCACTGTTGCAACTCCTGGGTGGGCCCAGAGGAAACACAGAATGTCCTATGTACTCTGAATTTGAAATGCATTGTATTATTTACCATACAAACCACCTCACACTGCTCCACTGGTTTCGGTGTGGTACAAAACACATAAAACTGACTCTTTCCTCAGTATGACACCACTTGTGCCTACTGCCCTGGGTGAAGCGGTGACCTTCTAGTCAATCTACCCTCTCCCTGTGGTCAGGGTCCCAATCACAAAGGAAGAGAGAAGAAAGGCCTACCTGTAGTAGAGGAGCCTGAGATGTTTGCAAATGAATGAGCACACGAGGCAGGAATGAACTGTGAGCTTTTAGCCAAGAAAACAGAAATATGCCTGGAAACTGTTGCTTCCCTGCACATGCCTGACTCGCTGACTTGCTGGCAACAGGAAGTTGCTTTGCTCAAAATGGAAGTTGCATTCCATGGGTGTTTATACGCTGCTTGTTCCTGGTGTGTGAGATGGTTTATAATGTAGATATGCAGCCTGTCCAGCAAAAGAGTTGCTGCATCTGCTCATAATCCTGAGTGTGCTGGTGCCCAAGTCAGTGGCTTTAGTTGCTTACATGGTGTAAATGAATCAGTGAAGGATTTTTACTTCTGGAAAAAAGGAAACGTATGGTGGAGAAGTGAAATAATTGTGGGTTTTAGGGGAGCAGAGCCCTGCTCTTGAGTCATTGATTAATTGAAGATACAGATTTTGATCTGTATCTCGTTATTTATCTAGGCCGCATCTTTTTAAATATAAGTTTTTATGGAGACACAAATGAAAATCCTCAGAATGCTAGTGGTTTTGTTCAACAAAGGATTGCACTTCCATTGTACAAGTTAATTGTACAACTTATGACCTCTCTGTCTGTTTTTCCCTCCTCTAGGGATTCCTGACAAGGAGAATGTGAGTAGCTACTCTCTCTGACTACCTTCTAAACACTGTCATAAGGTAAAGAAAAAATAATAATAATCGTGGTGACCCTACTAACAAAGAAAGCTCTTGATCTGCAGTCAACATAGCAGTAAATACTTTTCTAATCTTATCCTGGCATCTTTGGTGAGTCACTTTAAAATACCAAGGGGAAAAGGGTGACTGTTCTGACACGGTCATTGCATGGCCAGGCTGCTCAGTTCAGAGAAAGGTTATTCTAGGGATAGCCCATACAGTCACTGAGGGTTTTCTTTTTCCCATGTCAGCAGAGCACATTAATTTAATTGCATGTAAGAGACTAGTTGCTTTGCGTTAGTGGGAGTACAAAATAAGCCATCCAGGGTCAGTTGATAAATTTGTCTAATTACATCCAAATGCATGGAAGTCTGCATTTCTCATTGGAAACTGAAAATAACTGATTGCCATCATTGTTTTTGGAAAACAGGTAAGAGAAGAGGTTTAGAGCAGTGCTTATGCAATTCAGCTGCCTATCTTCCAATGTTAATAGTGCTATTATCCCTACTAGCCAGACTCTGAGGTTAGGCAGCATAGAAGGATTCATGTTGGAGCCATAATGGGTTAATCTGTAGTGGCATTTACTTGATACTTAGAATCCTCACTATGTAAGCTGTGTTCCAGGTGGTAATGTCACAGAATTGTCTCCTTTCCTTTCCCAGCTTTTGGTTTTGTGTCTGTGGCCCCCTACACTGTCTTAATTACATTCAGATTCTTTGTGTGTCCCTTTTGAGTGAGCTGGTTTAAACATGATATATGTCATCCTCTTTATGTAATGCTATCTTGCAAAGATCTGCTTGAGAATTTTGGCTCATAACTTCATCACTGCAAGTGTGGATTCCAGACCTAACAATGACACCTTAAATGTCACACCAAAACTTCATTTGGGTCAGCCATGGATTTCAGTTTCCAGCTGCAGGGCCTTGTACAAACTGCTTGATTTGTCTAAACAGTCTTGCCCTGTCTTTAGAATATGGTTGTCAGTCATGACTACCTTAAAAGGCCATTCTGAATATTGAATGAGACGATCTTGGAAGATACAGAGAGAGAACAATCAAGTTCAGAAATGCTAGGACAGTTTGTAGTTTGGGTTTTCTCCAGCCTTGTATTGTTTCTAGCTTTCTTTTCTCCTCTGACAAGTGTCCTTCTCCTTATAAAGTTTCTACCCTTTGCCTTAGGGGCTGAACCTGCTTAAAGTATTTGAACCTTACTGTTAGTATTTTCTGTTAAAAAAAAACCTTTGCATATTGAGGAAGGTTCTAGACAAGCAGCAGCCTCATAAAGATTCTGAAGCAACAGACTTTAGGGTCCACAGTAGCAAACAGATCCTGTTGATATTTTGGACATGGAGGACCCAAAGTGTCACACACAGATCATTAGCCAAGGCAAGATGATAAAAGGGCCTTGGATTTCCTCATCAAGGGACAGCCAGTGCAATGGGGACACATACACAAAACGTCCAAGCCCTGGGAGGGCTCAGATGCTCCAGACTTCAAAAGGAAGCTCGCATCTCCCTCAGGCACTTGGTGACCTTTAGGTTGGGTTCTTCAGGGGGGAGATTAGGCACAAGGCTCTAAGCAGAGGACCCAACATCTGTCATCATGGGTTCACCTCCTGAGAAGAGAGGAGCGTAAAGTCTGCAGCACCAACTATAAGGCCCTGTTAGAAACATGATACTCTGAAAGATTTGGAGGTCTGGCCAGGCTGATACCCCAGAATTTGTGGTATAAATTTCTTTGTGTATAAATTTCTATGCTATATCAGGTCGCATCTTTCACAAGCAAAAAACACACTTACTCTCTTAGCCAACAGAGTAGATGTCACCAGACCACCTGCCACTTGGAAAGCTCTCCAATGCCATCCATCAAATAAAGCAAATGAGATGAAAGACATTCATGAGCAGAGTTGAAGTTCTAGAAAGATAAAAAGAAGCTTAGGAACCTTGAAGTGGTGTTAATTGAAATTCATTTAAAGGGTCAAGTTGTATTATGATGATTTCTTTCATCCCTTATCTTTTTTAATTACATACTGAGCAGTATTGTATTTTCCCTATGTTTCTAAATAACAATATTTATTAAGCCTATGGACTGTGCATGGCCTGTTTCAGTATCTTAAGTAGATCCTTTTCAGAAAGAAAATCTTTTCCTTTCTAATGTTGACTCAGAGTCTTTATTAATCACAGCTTTTAACTTTTAATCAAATATGCAGGTATCAACTTGTGGTGTTTCCCGGTGCTATGGCCGTCTGTTTTATTTCCAGGGTTGGCTCATCTTGCTTAAAAAGAACTGTCTTCTGGGTGTGGTGACTCACAACTGTAGAGATCAGAGGATCATTGTCTGAGGCTAGCCTAGGCAAAGAGAAGTTCAGGGGAGTCTTATTCTCAACCGATATCTGGGGTCCATGGTGTATGCGTGTATCTATATTGTATCCATAGTGTATGCCCAGCATAGCTGCTGGGCACAGTGGCACTTATCTGTCAGACCATCAGCACAGGGAAGCATAAGTAGGAGGATCATAGCTCAGGCCAGCCAGGACATAAAATAAAACCCTGCCAGGTAAATAACCAGTGCGGAGAGTGCAGAGGTGTGTCTTTAAAAAAAAAAAAAAAGGAAAAAGCTTTCTTTCATTAATTTCACTTTTGTAGAAAAACTTGCTCTACACTATTTTGTCTTCTACTTGCTGTACCCATTAGGGATATTATTTGCTGTAGGTTGGCACAGGACAGTAGAATGTATAAAACAATCAAGAATAATATTAGAAAAGTGACCCTGGAGCCAATATGCAATTGGAGTGTTTAAGTAGAGCCGTGATTATTTTCTGATCTGTTTAAGTGGGATTTCTTGCCTTTTGTATGCACCACACCTGGCTGACCATGTTTAACACTGAAGTTAAAAACCCCACAATTCTAAGATTTCCCATCAAGTGTTACAGATGCCCTTTGAAGAAACCAGATGTTTGTGTTTTTTTTTTTTTTTTTAGTACTTATGTTGATTTGGTTGTTTCTCATGTGTACCAGAGGAGCAATGCTTGGGGTCTTGCTATTTTAAGTTATCCTTTTCTTTATCAGTTTGGAAAGAGTGAGAGAGTAAACTCAGGGAAGTCATAAAAAAATCCCATGTCTTAAGTTGGTAACGCAAAGTTTCTGAAAGATTTGTGTAAAGTCCTCATTTGGAAGCAGTTATGGTATAGGTAGTGTGAGAGTATGAGTATCTTGCTAAATACTGAAGAGTGCTTTCCCAAGGGAAAACTGGGTCAATTCAGAGCCCAAAGGTATTTCTGAAGCACAGGAAGCAACTGGGTCTGAGCAAGCCTGGGGAGTCCTTCCACAGGTCTCCCATGAAGACGATTGAACAGGAATTTCCCAGACGATTTTTACAACAGTTTTTTTTTTAAAGAAATTACTATATAGCTAGAAGGTTGTTTATGGCCACTGGTTAAGAAATAGTTTGTCTAGTTCGTGAAAAAATCTTATTAAAAAGAAGCCAAAAGGCTAAGCATGATGAGATCTAGAGGATTGAGGTTTAAGGTCAGCTTACATAAAATGTTATTGAGACATCATCTCAACAAAGCCAAGTGGTCATGCCTATAATCCCAGAGACTCTGGAATTAGAGATAAGAGGATCTTGAGTATGAGGCTGGCCCTGGCAAAAATATCAAGACCTATCTCAAAATAATGTTTAAAGGGAGCTGAGAGCATAGCTTAAGTGGTGCAGTTCTTGTCTAAAAATATGTAGTCCTAGATTCAAATCTCTAGCACTGAAAAAAGGAGCAGGGGATTCCATAAAACAATAAGTAAGTAACTGTTAGAGCTAAAAGGCTAGGGAACTTTTACATTATAGGAAATGCAATGTTTATTTCTCCGTTTTGTTGTTATTTTTCAAGGTTAGAGAAAACAAATCATACTACTTTCTACTTGTTTTTTGACCATTTATTATTTACCTTTATGAATTGGCCAGGAGCATGGAATTCTGGCCAAATGAAAAGAAATAGTGATTCATCATACAAACTTAAAACATGACCACATTTGGATAATCCCCTCAGATTGTGTAAGGCTTTCAATTCTAGCTATAAACACCCGCCAAATCCAAACCAACAGTCTTCTGTAGACCACATTTTGCAAGTCTGTTTTCAGAGTAACTGAAAGCAGTCATCTTGCCCAGACAAGATGTCTTCATGGGCTTTAGGTCCAGAGCCCATGAAAGTATCTTGCCCTGGGTTCAAGGTTTGCCCTTGGCCACTGTATTCTCTGTCCTGGGGTATGAATGGTTTCCGTGATTATGATTTGCATGTGTAACTGACCCTGGGTACAAATCTCTATGTAATAGGAGAACAGAACAACAAAAAGCTAAAGTCTTAGAAAATCCTGAGCCTGCCCGTGGTGAATTTGAAGGACAAATCGCTTATCGCTGTAGTGAAGATTAGATCTGCTGCTGGTCCTGTGACTGGGGTGCTGTGTAAACACTCATTTCTTGAGCCTGACTATTAGAAAGTGTGACCCAGCCAAAGCTTTCTGTGCCCACCTCCTGCAAAACCCAGTGACTTCACGGCCAGCTTGCCAACACCAAGGCCACCCTTGGCTCTCAGTCTCCCAAGAAATGTTTGTCTTCGTACTTGTGAGTTATGTGTTTTATGGGTGAATGCCCTTGCTAGATTTCTAGCTGGATTTTTCTCCCTTTTACTTTTTTCTGCTCTGTCACAAAAGCTGACTGGGCTGTCCCCCCACCCCCTCCTTCTCTCTCTCTGGATCACTCTGTAGGTTCTGTACAGATGCCAGGGCAGATATGTGGTTGCCACCCAACTAACTAGGGAATAGGAAGTGTAGGAAGCGCCATAAAATCCTGGCCCTCCATCTGTCCCCAGCTACACAACGTGTTGTTCTGTCTGAACAGTTTTCTCTGCATTGTGCCTAGGACCGGCTTGCTGTGAGTTTGTGGGGTGAAAGGGCAATTATTGGGGGTGTTATTTTATTGGAATATTTAGAATCATTTTGATATATATGAAGTACATTTGACGATGGCTCTGATGTGTATACATTTTGTTTCTTCACACTTTTTAAAGTACTTTTTATGAAATAGGTTGTTTTCAGGTTCTACTATTCTAATGGTTTTCCAGGCTTGAAACTGGGTTATACCAAATAACCCTGCTTTCCGTATGTCATCTGCTCAGGCTTAGTATTTGACACGGGCAAGAGATCCAGAGAAGCTGACGGGTGTAGTGTTGGATATGGTCCATAATAATAGTAACAGTAAACATACAAGATGTGAAGCTTCATCCATCTCTGTAGCCAACAGCTTCTCCCTGTTCTTGCTATAATGCGTGCCCTGTCCTCAAGGCTAGGCTGCTGGAATCCGCAGAGCTGAAGGACATGATGTCATCCTAATGGGTAAACACTCTACTGCTGATTCCAAAGTTGCAGGAGACTGTATTGCTGTCTCCAGAAAGGTTTTTTTTTTTTTTTTTTTCCCCTGCACTGAAGGCAATTATCTTCATGAGCAGGTTGGAGCTGTTAGAGCACTGCACCAATTAACTGGGAATAAAACATCTAGTATCATTAATTTACATATGATGTATTTGAGTGTTTCTCACTTCCGTGTTGAGAGATTGAGACCAAATTATTTGCAAAATATGTCTTATGGTTGGAAGAGAAAAATTCTAGTAGTCTCAGATTGGATAGATGAATTTAATGTTGACATGTTATTTCGATTTTGAATTTATTCTAATAATGATTCTGTTAGGCAGGCCTCTCCAGGTCCTCAGATAGTAAAATATTCTGTAGTTCTTTTAACCTATAGGTAAAGTTACATTGAAGACAGATGTTAGTTTGATCAATGTTGTTACACACACATAAATACTGTACCTACATACAGAGGAATTCACAAGTGTATGAATATTGAACAATTTCCATTCCTAGGAGTTTCTAGTAAAGAAGATAATTAAATCACCTTTAGTAATATGTTAGAATATATCATATATATATGCTTGATATATTTTACATATTTTATTATATATTTTGGTATATTTTATATAAAATATATTGGTTTTATATGTTTTGATTTATAGTTCAATAGCTATATTTAATTGATTGTTCAGAAGTCTCATTGCCAGAATTTCTTAATATCAAAAGCCTCTTCACTTTGAAATACCTATCTTCCCCCTGACCCCAGTTTTACAGCAAAGGACCATGCAGAGTTTCATGATGAGGGAAAATCTGGAGCAAATTGTTCAACTGTGATGTTTTACAACCTACATAGATCACGAATGCCTTAACTATCACTTTTGTTTAGGAGATATATGCTGCCATCTCCTTGTAGCTTTCTAGAGTTGTCTCATCTGTTCTGTACCTAATCTCCCTGGTACTAACATATGTAAATTTTGCAGTTTATGCTTTTAAAACACCACTTAACTTCACTTAACAGAGGAGTGTGGAGTCTCTGTTTCGGCTGGCATAGGTATAACAACTTCAGTGTAGTTTTATTTTCTATTTTCTGTCTTCAAAGAATAACTCAGAAATATCCATACAATCCTTGAAAATCTCTAACACATTAGTTGATCAATTCCAGTTTCTGATAGGACCCATGAAAACATATAAAACATGCTGACTTCTGCCACAAGGGAAGTAGACAGGACACCTAGTAAGCACAGAGGACCATTGGGGTGTCCGTATGGTCTTAGGACGTGGTCCTTAGAGGATCTTGGTCTGGAGCTGGAATCCCAGCTGTCTGACTACTAAGCATGTGCCAGAGGAGTCAGGTGAATCCCAGGGGCTTTCTAACAGCCTTAGTGGGCCCCTGCTGCCTGTGCTGGGCCTAGACCCTGCTTTGTGGGAACCACGTGGGGCTGGGTAGAGATGAACAGGGAACTTAGGGGGAGAAAAAGGTCTCAAAATGCCTGAGGGGCAAGGCAGGTGCCCATATGTATCCACATTTGGTGGAAGGTGGGATACCCTGGTGGATGGAAAGGACAATCTAGTCTGAGAGCATTGCATGAACAAAGGAACTAAGTACTAGAACTTTTGATCTTGAGGCTAATTTTATCTGATCTAAAATTAATTTTTTAACTTTCATCGTTTTTGTCTGATCTAGGTAAGGATCTCCTTTTTGTTGTTGATTGAATCTTGTTTATATTTTATTTTACTTTATTATTAAAATATTTAAGTAATTGTCAAAAGGGATTTCAGTTCAACTTGTCCGTTTGTGAGTACAGTACATCTTGATCTCTTCCGAAGTTATGGAAACCTATCTTCCAAGCTTTAGATGTTTGAGGGTCTCAACAAAACACATTGTCTCCTACCACCCCAAAACTTTATCTACATTGGATCTGGAGGGGGAAATAGCTTGAATTTTCCTCTATTTTTACTTCCCCAAATCATTCCTTCTTTGTACAGTGACAGAACCAGATTGCTGATTCCTTTGAGGCCCGTTGTTCACTCTGACCCCCAGCTCCTTCTAAGTTCCAATCGCCCAGTCAGTCTCCCTCCCTCCTGAGGTTCTTCTTTGTCTCTCCTTCCCCCTTTTTTGAATGAATTATTTTGCAAAGCTTTCTATTGAATTTTTGTCTTCCCCCCTTTTCTGTTCATCAAGGTCATTTTAAATTTCAATCCAGTTTTCTAAACTGTCAACTACCCCCACCCAATTGGGCGTCTTTGTTAAATTTGATAAGAATGCTTTTGATTCTATATCCCGAGCATTAATAAGCATGTTAAAACTAGCAGCATTCAGCTGCGGACCTAACCCTGTAGAATTCAATTTGTTTGTGCTAATTTATTTGCATACATTATAAAATTACCCTATCCAGACATGAAAAAGAAACTTAGGAAAACATACTATGAAAACACTGAGTAAAATAAGGGTTTAGTCACTGAATTCACATCTGACAGGCTTTTCACTCAATTGTAATTTAAAGGAAAAGGAAGACAGTAATTTATTATCTCAGAAGACTTGAGGATGGCTGAGTCCAACACTGGCTCATTGTTTCAATCCTGGTCCCCACTGGTCCAAGTTCCTCAGTTTGTGTCCATCTCTTAATGGCCAGCAACATGGAGCAAGTGACTCACCGCTGAGCTTCAGTTTCCTGAAGATAAAATGGAAACACACCCTGATCTACCTCCCAAGATCTAACAAGATAAAGCTCAGGGAAAATTCTAGAACTTGTCACTGTTCTCAATATAAGGCATTCTATTTGGTCTCCTCAGAGCTTTAATGAAAACAAGATCACAGGTTTTGTATAGCTTCAGTCTCAGGACATTTTCCAGCAGGGGGGGGGGAGGGGGAGGAGGGGGATCACTGAGGTGGAGCCTGGGTCTGGAAATGCTTGTTCAGGTCATCTTACATCCTGATAGGACTTGATCCAAATCTCAGTTCTAGGAAGAAAGTCATCCTTCTAATGCCCTCAGAACTTGGCTCCGACAGGAGAATGAAAAACTCCCAAGTCACACCAAATGCTGTCATTTGATAGCCCAACCCCAAAGTGAGGAAGCCACACCCAGCCCTCCTCCCCTCTCCCCCTGCCTTAACCTGGAAGATGGACCAGAATAGCTGGGCCAACAGGAACCTTAAGATAAGTTGGAGAAGGCTTGTCTGAGGCACAGCGGCGATTCATGGATGCTATCACAGCAGTTTCTCCTGGACCTTCTAGTTTTAGGGTATGTGCATTTTAAAAAATCTTAATGCTTAGCTAATTCTCCTTTGATGTATCAAAGCATTTCAATGGACTACTGCTGAGTAAAGGAATTGTTAACATAAATATTTTTAAGCCCTAGCCTTCCATCAATAAGATATTCTTTTGGATCACTAACACAAGTACTGCTCCTCCCTTTCCAGCTTTATATTTTATGTGTTTTCTTTCTTTTTCTTGCTTTGTGCACCGTGTGTTCAGAAAAACACGTGGGCTCCCTCTGGTGGATATTGAGGTGTTTTTACAGGTCTAGCCTTGAAATTTTTGTTACATAGCACAAAATGTTTGAATGGAAATGGAAATATTAATAGTAAATGTTCTTGTCTTTTGTAAGATGCTTGAGATTTGGCAACCTCCACATTAACAAAATATTCAATTAATTGATTCACATGTCCACTTATATGTGTATATACATAAAGTCTTTGTTCTATCACGTGGATGTTAACTTTCCCAAGAGGATTTTGTCTACAAGTGCATAGAGATATGAGTTCCATCCCCGTAAGTCAGACACACGTTCCCAATGAGTAAATCTATTCATCAGCCAAGTTTTATAGAGAGCATGCTCTATGTTACACCAGAGTTAGGTATTATAAGAAATTACTTCTCATTTAATAAAATTATGTGAACAAGCTTCTCAGTGGTTGACAATATTGTATTATTTCTTTTTCTCTTTTAAATCGTATTCCCAGTCCAATCCCTCCATAATATTCAACCCTATCATATAATATGGTATTTCTCCAGGCCATTACTATATTAATATGCACATTCAGCTTCAATAGCAAAGATCTACACTTACTGGTATCATACAAAAGTAGAAGATTCTTTTCATTCATGTTAGTTTGTGCAGATGTGGCTTTGAGTTCTCATTACAGTTTTTCTTCTTGCTTGAGTTATGACAGTGGTTCCATATAATTATAGTTTCTAAATTTCTATTAATAATTGTTAAACATTAAAGTGAATTTGTTATTAGAAACTGCAACACTGAATGATAGTAGGAGTCTTTTGAAAAATGGATTTGCTTAGCTAGGTGAAACAGTTTCACACTGATTCCTTTTCTTCTCTGTGTGTGTGTGTGAGTGTATGTGTACGTGTGCGCATGCTGGTTCTAACTAAGGCTTAAACTAAGGGCCTGGATGCTTTCCCTTTCCACCCAAGACTAGCACTCTACCATTTGAGCTTCATCTCTGCTTCCAGCTTTTTGGTTGACTGGAAATAAGAGTTTGTTGGACTTTTCTGTCCAGACTAGCTTCCAGTCAAGATCCTCAGATCCCAGCCTCCTGAATAGCTAGGATTACAGTGGTGAGCCACCATCCAGCATCTTTTTGTTGTTGTTGTTGTGTAGTTGAGACTGGGAAAGCCCATTGACATCAGTGAGCACATAGGAATGGAAATTAAGCTCTTGCTTAACTTTTTCACTCAAGGCTAACATTCTACCCCCTGAGCCATACCTCCACATCTGGCTTTGCTGGTTAATTGGAAATAAGAGTCTCAGAGACTTTTCTGATCCTCAGGTCTCAGCCTAGGATTATAGATGTGAGCCATCAGCACTGGGCTGAGACTGGAAATAATTTTAATTAATAATATTACTTAGGAAACTAACAAGGTACTTCACAGAGAGCTCGGAGTGAGGAGGGTACGGTAGTGATGGGTGACAGGGTGGTACATGGGGATGAATTTGAACGATGGTGTCTGTAGAATTTTCTTTTTTTTTCTTTCTTTCGTTCTTCTTGTTGTTGTTATTGTTGTGGGCCTTGAACTCTGGGCCTGGACGCTGTCCCTGAGTTCTTCAGCTCAAAGCAAGCACTCTACCACTTGAGCCACAGTGCCACCTCTGGTTTTTCTGGTGGTTAATTGGAGATAAGAGTCTCACTGACTTTCCTGCCCGGGGTAGCTTAGAACTGTGATCCTCAGATTTCAGCCTCCTGAGTAGCTAGGATTACAGGAATAAGCCACCAGCACCTGGCTTTCTGTAGAATTTTCTAATGGATGAGATACAAGGTAGAAGAGAAATGGAGGTCTCAATGATGACTTTAAGGCTTTAGGTCTGAACATGAGAAAGGGAAGGCTGGAGTGGGCATGAGTTTGGAGACCTAATTTCTAAGCCATGGTGGTCGACAGGCTCTAGGAATGAGGTGTGAGTGGGCTTTTGTGCCATACCCAGTTCCTAGTCAATAGCTAATGATAATAAGCATTAATTTAGAGAATGGTAACAATGTAGATATTGGGACCCGTACCTAAGAACATTTGTCTGGGGCACAAATGAAATTAATTGCATCTGAAAGAAATGAAACTGTGAAACATAAAACAGCAAGATTGTTCTGAAGTTCATTCACCCCTTTATTATATTTTGCAGATTTTAAGAGAATTTATATTTGTAAGTAAACTGGGTATGACTGCAGGTGTCACCTTTCGAATTAATTAGAGGTTGATTTATGGAATATTTCAAGTGCGAATAGTGAATGAACCTGGCTAACGCAGCGTTACTCAATACACATCCTCAGGGACCTAATTTAATGAATAGGTAGAGGGATATTATTTGTAACCTAGCCCACAAATTATTCCTATATGACTTGGTAATTTTAAATGGTTATGGCCTGCTTGAAACAATTTATTTTCTTAATTAGTTTAATCATTCTCTTTACAGTTTCTAACACAACTACATGGGTTAATAACCACTTTTTTCTTGAATAAATTAATTTTTCCAGCCTACTCACAAATTTCTAATTAATAAAGTTTGAAGGGGTGAGGTAATGCTGTAACAATAGGAAATAACCATATTTTATTGAATCCTTTCAAAATCAGTTAGCTTTTATTAAGTGCTTACCACGTGCCATGCAGGCTCTGTACTTTGGTTCTAGAGATACAAAGTCCAATAAAATAAATTCTTCTTTTTGTGCCAGTATTAGGGGCTTTTAATTCTTGCATAGCTTTTTTTTTTCTTTGCTCATTGTACTCTACCACTTGAGCCACACCTCCACTTTCAGCTTTTTGCTGGTTAATTGGAGAGTCTCTGTCCAGGCTGGCTATGAACTCTGTTCCTCGTATCTCAGCCTTCTGAGTAGCTAGGACTGCAGGTACAAGCAGAACTTTAAATCCTTAATTTCAAAGATCTTAATGAGAAAGAGAGGTAGGTCAACAGGTAATTATATCAGTAGGTGGTACCAAAATATACACATTTAAGAGCCATATACTAGCAACCCAGGGTGTTTAAGCAAATATTTTATTGCTATCTTAGGTCATTCTTCCCTTTTCATGAGATTGCAGAGTTGCTAAGTTCCAATATAACTGCAGCTCTAAATTTTAGGGGGGCAGGTACAGAAACCAGTATCAAGCCACCTCAAAATCTAATAAGAGGGGAAGTTGTAGGCTCCCACTCTCAGCCCCCAGGACATGCAGATGCATAACTAGCTGTGATCACTGCTTCTTACTGCTTGCTTTTGGTCAACCTAGAAACATGGCCCTCATTTCCTGCTTATTTCCAACCATATTTCTCTATTTCTCTAGCATGAGTCATGTGAATCCACCCCTCCCCTGACTCTGAGCTGGTGTGGGTAAGACACCCCTGTGGGCACCGCTCTGGAGATGAGGGAATGACAGAAGTGCTCCCCGTTCCCTGCTTCTCCCTGTGCAAACAGCTGACTATTAAAAAAAACCAATCCCGTTGTGCGATGTTCTCAGAACATCCTAATGCAATCAATATCTCATTTTGGGAAGTCTTCATCCCATTGTTTATGAAGAAATTGGACAGAAGCACTTAGGAGAATAATGTTGACATCACATTTTGCAATAGCTTTGATTGCAATAAGCTTTGCACTTTAGAAATCCCATCCATTCCATCCGACCAGAATCATAATTTTTCTCTCACTGTCTTCTTAACATGTATGGTGTGAAGATGAACAAAATTTGATCTGGTTCAGCCTTCTGCATCACGTGGCTATGGGTATTCTAATAGCATGTGACATGGCAACCCCACTTTTCCTGGAATCTTAAAAGAATTCTTCTTTTCTACGTATTTGATTATGAGGTCTGATAACCAGATTTACATTCAGACTAGTGGCTAAAGTCTGGAATGTGTACTTAAAGTATTTCTACCAAGATTGGGTGGGGTTGGGAGAGATGATGGAACAATGCAGAAGGTTAACATTGATCAAGATGCATTGTACTCATAAAGTGATATGTTGAATTAAAATCAGTGTGTACAACTACTTAAAGATAGGGCTTTTTTTTTTTTTGCTAGTCCTAGGGCTTGAACTCAGGGTCTAGGCACTGTCTCTGAGCTTCTTTTGCTCAAGTCTAGTGCTCTACCACTTGAGTGACAGGTCCACTTCCAGCTTTTTGGTAATTAATTGGAAATAAGAGCCTCACAGACTTTCCTGCCTGGGCTGACTTTGAACTGCAATCCTAAGATCTCAGCCTCCTGAGTAGCTAGGATCACCAGTGTGAGCACGTGGCACCTAACAAAAAGAAATATATTTTTTTTAATAAAAACAACATATTCTGCCAACAGTCTAAAATGAAAGTCTAGCAAGACACCAGATTTTTTAACATAATGATTATTTTTACTGTTCATAAGTAAAGCAGTTTATATTGAATGTTTACAAACATAAATCATTTTAAGACTTCCATAAATGCTACCATTCAGAACAAGCTTTGTTTGTTTGTATGTTTAATAACAGAAATATATATTCATATAGAAACAAAATTTAATTCATATTATGTATAATCTCATGTCCCATCTTTTTTTAATTTGATGTTTTAAAGATTTAAAAATTAATGCATTCCTGACCATATTGTGGAAGGAGTTTCCTCCATGGTTTGTTTTTTTTTAAGCAGCTGTCTGACTCTGGTTGAAGTTAGCTCTCTCACCCTCCTCCCCATTTCTAGAATTATTTTTGGTTACATCCCTCTGTTCTTCCTTCATGTCTGATGTTTTGATTTTCCCTCTGGTGTCATTTCCTTTCTGTCTGAAGAACTTCCTGTAGCAATCCTGGGAGAGCAGGTGGGCAGGCTACAAATTCTCTTGAGCTTTTTCTTTATCCAATGAAGGCAGTTATCTGAGCTTCATTCCCAAGGATTTGTACATGGGATGGAGAATTAGCCAATGAATCCTGCTGTTATCCAATGATCCATTTCCCCCTTCATGCTGTCTCAATGCACCAACATGGACTCACTATTATTCATGCAAACCCCTATCTTGTCCACATTTCTTTCCTCATTTCTCACTGCCAGGCCCTGTCTGAGACACCACATTGCATTCACTACTGTGATTCTTTAGGCAATTTACTGCTGTTACAGTATTTCAGGCCTTCTGTGTTTTTGATGACTTACTTTGGAGTGTACTGGCCAGATGTTTTAAACTCTTCCCCCCACCCCCACCCCCTCCATGGGATTTGTCTGCTATTCTTGTCAAGGTGAGACTGGGTTACGGGCTTCCTGGGAGGAGAAGCATTCCCAGCTCATGGTGATCTCTGTGCTGTAGCTTAGAGTGACTTCTCAGCAGCAAGGCTAAAGCAGGGGTGCCAGTTTCCCCTCTGTAAAGTCACTGCTCCCTCCCTCACCCCTCCAAGGAAGTCTGGAATGAATTCCTTATTAACAACCTGCAGTGGTAAGCTGTGTCCCTGCTCCTCAGTGGAGGGAGGATCTCTCATTTTTTGCAATTCCTCAGCCTAGAAGATGAGACAAGTCTCCCAGGCTGAGGAATGTATCTGATCATTTCTTTATGTTGCTGTACACACATGAAGATTTGTTTTCTGTTTCGGATTGTAACCCAGTGCTACCAAACATAGGGTATTGCTTGTGATCTTCTAGCTTTGGCCACCTGGAGCTCTTCAAATGGTCCCCATGTTCCTTTGACACTTGCTAGCACTGGGTTTTGTTTTGCTTTTTGAGCACTTGAGTTCTTCTGGCCCAACTAGATGTATGTTCTCTTCCCGAGTCTGATTATCAGCCATCCTGCCAAAGCATCCTCAGCTCCTTTGAAGGGTACTATGAAGAACCATAGTGTGGGTGGTGGGTGTACTTTTTGGCTATTGGCAGGTCTAACCAAGGATAGGACCTGTGCATATACACCTATTTTCTGTGATATGGATTGAACTTGGGTCCTCAGGCTTGCTAGACAGGCACTCTACCGCTTGAGCCCCTTTTTTCTTTAGTTAGTTTTTAGACAGTTTTTAGACCATGTTCTTCTTAACCTATGCCTCCCATGTAGTTGCTAATGTGTGTGTGTGTGTATACATATATGCCTCCCATGTCGTTGGCATCATGAATAGATTATATGTTGAGATAGATGTCTCACTTAACTTTTTGCCTGGGCTGACCTTGAACTATGAACTTCTTGATTTCTACCTCCCAAGTATTACCACACCAGGCCAAAGAGGCTTTGTTTTGTTTACAGTTACCAGGGCTTGAACACTGGGCTGGAGTGCTGTCCCTGAGAACTTTGTGCTCAAGGCTAGCTCTCTACCACTTGAGCCACTTCTGGTGTTTTGTAGTTAATGAGAGATAAGAGTCCCACAGACTTTCCTGCCCCAGCTGGCTTTTCACCATGATCCTCAGATCTCAGCCTCCTGAGTAGCTAGAATTATAGGCGTGAGCCACCAGCACCAGCCTAAAGAATTTTTCATTTCAGTAAAGCCCAGCATGCATCCCTCCCTTCTCCGTGGATCATATTTTGTGGTTCGAAGAACTTATTACCCAATTAAAAGTCACTTTAATTTTTCTCCTATATTTTCCAGTAAACATTCTATGGGTTTTTATTGTATATTTAAGTCTGATTTTTTTGATGGTCCTGGGGCTTGAACTCAAGGCCTGAGTACCGTCCTTGAACTTCTTTTGCTCAGGGCTAGTGCTCTTACCACTTGAGCCACAGCACCACTTCTGTATTTTTCTGAGTAGTTTATTGGAAAGAAGAGTCTCATGGACTTTTCTGCCTGGGCTAGCCTCAAACTGCTATCCTCAGACCTCAGTCTCCTGAGTAGCTAGGATTGCAGGCATAAACTACCAGCTCCCAGTTAACGTCTGATCATTTTTTAAGGTGGGAATGTGGGTATAGGAAGTCTGAGGCAAGGTTTACAGACTGTGTTTAGGTTTATCCATGTCCAAAGTTTGCACTCCATTTGTTGGAAGACTTCTTTCTCCATTGAATTGTCTTCTCCTTTGTAGATGGTCAGCTGAACCACTATGTGGTTCTCTTGCTGGGGTCTCCATTCTGGTCCATTCTCTTTAAGTCTAGTTCTTTACCAGCATTTCACCTTAATTTCTGTAGTTTTATAAACTTGGGGATGAATGGTATGAGTCCTCTAGCAATGTTCTTCCACTTTATGTTGGCCATTCTGGATCCTTGGCCTTCCCATAACTGTGGAATCCATTTGTGTGTCTGCAGTAGCTGAGAATTTGAACTGGGATTCCTACTACAGGCCAACTGTATGCTAGACTTCAAAAACTGTAAAAAACTGATTATTAGCTCAAATTCAAAATTGCCACTTCTGTTCTTCTTTTAACAGCAAAACTAAAGAGCACATTCACATTTAACACTAGAGATGGATGGCATTTCACTGCTCCCCCTTTCCAAATGATCCCCACCTTTAAGTAATTATCCTTTTATTCACCCACCTTGTGTCTGCTTCATACCTCAGCATGGGGTGCTGCAGCAGAAGACAAGCAGGCTCCTCTTCAAGCCTTAGGGTCTGGCTTAGAGAATCAGCTAGCAGATATAGCCATCATGTGGGGCTGCTACAACAGATGCAGAATACGCTGGAACAGCAGTGCCCAGTGTATGATACATGTTACTTAGGTGATTTAAAACTTTCTAGTAGCCACATTGAAAAAGGAAACAGAAGCTGAGGAAATCTACTCATGTGTCCAAAATCATCTCATGTCCACATGTGGCCATTATAAAACATTGCGGATGTTACATTTCACATTCTTCTTTTCATAGGTGATCTTCATACCCAGGTGTGAATTGCAGGTCTCAGTAGGCATTTTCCAAGGCCTCATGGTCACATCCAGCCAGTGGCCACCAGAGTGGCAGGTCCCAGAGGCAAACTATGGAGAATCTGAGGATCTCTTGCTAGACTTGAAAAATGACGTTGTCATGAAAGGGACAGGTATATTTTTTAGGCTAAGGGAACAGATTTTGTGAAAGCCCCAAAACGGAAGTGTTTGGCCTGTTTGAGGCTGACAACCTGAGTGATTAGCGCAGGTGAGGATTGTTGGCAAATGAGGTTGGAGAAAGAAGAGCCTTTAAAGCAGCTTTCAGAAGTTTGTCCCAACACAAGTGAGAAGCCACTGAAGGTTCAAATAGGAACGTGACACAATCAGAGGGATTTTAAAAAATCACCTGTGCTTCACAGACAAGTTGGGGCAGGGTATTTTCCTTTGATGAGGAGGCATGATTAGCCAAAGGATGCATCTCCTAGGGCTGCCACCCAGCAGCCATGCAATCCTGAGTGAGGGTCATGGCCTTCCCTTGCCTCAGTTCCCCCATCTGTGAAATGGGAACAGTAAGAGTTCCTTCACCAAGAAGTTGTTGTTAATATTCAACAATCACTGTGAAACACTAGCACCTAAACCCACAATAGCCTCTTATACTCCCTTTCCCCCTCCCCCACTTTCCCCTCTCCTTCCCCATCCATCTCCACTTCCTCTCTCAGAACAACTCAATTATTTTGCTCTCTGGAGAGCATCCTATTCAGATAAGCTTGGAATGGAATGTCTCCCCCTCCCTGCACCAGCCCCAAATCAGATAAGAAAACCACTGTTTTGGCTTCAGCCTAGTTTTTATTTGTTTGTGTGTTTTCTTTTATAACCTGGGCAAGGGTTTATTATTTTTTCTTTCTTTGTAGTGTTGGAGATTGAACCCAGGCAATTGAGCATGCTTGGTAAAGCATCAGGAATAGTTCCTGTGTGAGCTATATACTCTTAGAAGCTTACTCTGCTCCCATCTTCCTAGAGATTTCTTCTTTGGCAATATAAGATCACAGAGGTTTATATGCTTAATAAATACTCAGAGAGAAATGGTTCTCAAAATGACTGTGTGTGTGGGGGGGGGGAAATAATGCCAATGGAACGTCTGCCCAGAGCCATGAAGGCCCCGTGCTGACACCTCCCTGCCTCTTGGCTAAGTTTCCACCCAGAATCTGTGTTACCTAGGTATAACTGGCATACCTGGAAGCAGTCACCACCTCCTCCTGTAGATCACATCCTTGGTGGCCCCTGGTCATGCTTCCTATCTGACTGGATGAGGGTCCCAGGCCCTGAGGTCACATCTGGATCCAGTGTAGCCACATCTTTTCCCCACCTGGCCACACCTCTTTCTGTCCCTGGTCTAGATAATTCCTGGCCCAAGGGTGGGTCATCCCTTTTCAGTCAGGCCTCTCCACCTGCATGGCAGGGGCAGCAGTTCCTTAAATAAACCTCTTTTCCTGCCTGAATACTGCATGTTGTTTTCTTCAACGGCTACCTAATGATATTTACCTATTTAATATACCTTACAGCCAAGAAGTAACAAACCAATTATTCATGGTGTCTTCTGGTGTAGTGGGTCACCTAAGGCATTTCACTTCCAAAGTTTTGGGGTTTTTTTTGCTCGACTAGTACTCTACCACTTTAGCCACTGTTCCACTTCTTGCTTTTTGTTGGTTAATTGGAGATGAGTCTAATGGACTTTCTTGCCCAGGCTAGTTTTAAACTTCCATCCTTAGATCTCAGATCTCAGCCTTCTGAGTATCTTGGATGAGGTATGATCCACCAGTGCCTGGCTCTCACTTGCAAAGTTTCAAAAGAAGAATATTTAGTTGGGCGCTGGTGGCTCACGCTTGTAATCCTAGCTACTCAGGAGGCTGAGATCTGAGGATCATGGTTCAAAACCACCGCAGGCAGGAAAGTCTATGAGACTCTTATTGCCATTAAACCACCAGAAAACTGGAAGTGGTGCTGTGGCTCAAGTGGTAGAGTGCTAGCCTTGAGCTGAAGAACACAGGAATGGGGCCCAGGCCCAGAGTTCAAGCCCCACTACCAACAACAACTATATATATATATATATATATATATATATACATATATATATATATATATATATAAAAATATATATTATGTCTAACTCCCATAGAAAGGAATTCATGGCTTTTAGTGGAAATAAAACATGTGCCATCCCAGCTTTCCTTTCTCTCTCCCTCCCTCCCTTCCTCCCTCTGACTATGGAAGGAACTCTTTATGGGAAAAGGAATTAAGCTTTTTCAGTTTTCCATAGTTCATTAAGGTCTTAAGTAATAAGACAACAATATATTAACAGTTCTGTGTTCATTTGGCAGAAATTTGCTTTGAAATGTAGCTCATCATTTTGTGCATTTTGTGTGTGTGTGTGTGTGTGTGTGTGTGTGTGTGTGTGTGTGTGTGTGTGTGTGTGTGTGTGTGTGTGTGTGTGTGTGTGTGTGTGTGTGTGTGTGTGTGTGTGTGTGTGTGTGTGTGTGTACCAGTACTGAGGCTTGAACTCAGAACCTCATGCTCTTGCTTGGCTTTTTCACTAAAAATGACACTCTCCCACTTGAGCCACAGATCCATTCTAGTTTTTTGATGGTTAATTGGAGATTATTTTCGAGCTTTTCTACCTGAGCTAGCTTTGAACCATGATTCTCAGATCTCAGCCTCCTGAGATTAATCATGAGCCACTGGTGCTCGGCTCACTTCACAATTTTTGGAGTGCACAAATCAGAGATAGTGTTTCCAATGCCATGTGGAATAAGAGACAAAGTATACAATGAGCCTTCTTATTACCCTAGAACAGAGCCCAGAGTCTCAGTGAGTCCTCACTCCCTCCAGGGTCCTGCCTGGAAAACCTAGCTCTTCTGCAACCTTGGGTCAGGGAAGCAAAGGGAGCTGGGTCATTGATGCTTTCTCAGAATACAGCCTGTTTGGTCTCTAGATCTTGCAAGGTTATTCCCAGTCTGGCTGAGAGTTTTGTTATAAGCCATGAACCATTTCTCTTTTCTCAGGAGATGTGAGAATCTGTCCTAGGGGTGGGTTGTAGTCCTCATCTTATTTCCAAGAAGTATCTTGTTCACAGTCTCAGTTTCCACTCTGTTAAAGAGCATAATAATAGTTGATTTCTTGCTTGTGCTTGTAAATGTGTGAGGTATTTCTAAAGCCTTTCAAATTATTACTTGGAATTAAAATAACTGTGACCCTCAGCTAAAATGCCAGCTTTCTAAAGCATACTTAAGCTTCCACTATTTAACATTTCTCAGTAATAGGGAGGCTTTACAATTTGCACATTGTAGGAAATGAAAAAAAATACAGAAAGGGGAAGGAAGAAAAATATGAGGAAAATAAAAGATTATAAACTTTAATCTATCATACTATTTGTTTCCTAGCCCTTTAGAAAGAGACTGTTTGCATATCTAATTAAAACCATCACCTGCTTTAGTGCAACTTTAACCATAAAGAAGAAAAGAAAAAAAGACTGTGTTTAGTGGACTACCTGGTTTATGAGCCAAATCTGAAATGGATTTGGTGTTTTATGCAGTCTGCTACTTTTCTGGCATGCTTTCATATTTTATAGGGTTTGCTTTTAGGCCTTTGATCATTTTTGACTTGTTTTGTTTTGATGAGCTTTGAAAAGGCTTAAAAGGTTTCTTGCAAACGTTAATAGGTTTTTGCTATTGCAGGAATTTTGTACTACGTCGATTAAATATACTACTGCTCTACTGTTCTCAAGTTCCCAAATCCTTAAGGCTAATCAGAGTCATTTGTGTGTATGTTTTGTCTTATGTTTGTACTAAGGTTGTGCTGATTATAGCTTCACCCACTGATTGAGCTAGAAAAAAGAATCTTTTACAGTTTCTGGCTAGATATTTTAATTCAAATAACTCTTTTTTTCAACTATAGTAATTATTTTACCTGACCCAACTGGGAGTTACTATGCTATTAAAGTAAAAGCCTAGGGCACTTTGGAGAGCATGCATGTAAATGCTAGAGAAATGTATTTATGTTTTCCTGTTGGAAATTTTTGTCTTAATTGATTAATTTGTTCCACATTAATATTTATGAGTCTTAATACAGAAACCAGTGACTATTTTCAAGGAGCCAAAGAGGGATCACTTTTCCAAGTGTTCATCCAGAAAGAAATATCCCACCCTAAGTTGCCTTCAAGGAAAGATTCTCAGTTTGTCAATAGGGGTCTAGAACACTAATCCATGATTGAAGTTTTCTTACTTCTGAGAAAATAACCTCAAATATAAATGGATGATATGTGGCCTCAGCATATTAATATTAGTGAATTGTTAAAGACAGACTTCAAGGCCAATGATAAGAGAACCCTTAAGTTGTGCTATATGCATTTGATGGGATCTCTGGCTGGTCATTACAAAGAATTCAGAATAGTGTGTGAAATTGATTACAGCTTAAAATTATATAAATATGGTAAAATACAAACATTTATCATTATATAATTACACTTCAATTAAAAATAAAACAGTATCTAAAGAGATTCATGCTGGGTTCCAGTGGCTCATTACTAGCATCCTAGCTACTCAGGAGGCTGAGCTCTAAGGATCACAGTTCAAAGCCAGTCAGGGCAGGAAAGTTTGTGAGATTCTTATTACCAGTTAACCACCAAAAGGCAGAAATAGAGCTGTGGCTCAAGTGGTAAAGTACCAGCCTTGAGTGAAAAAGGTGAGGAGCAGTGTCCAGGCTCTGAGTTCAAGCCCTAGTACCAGCTCCAGAAAAAAAAAAGACATTCATATTAATATTCCAAAATAGTAATGATACATTGTTTCCTATGTTCAGAAGCTTTTACTTTCTAATGAATGTGTATTTTTTGTAATGAAAAAAGGTGAAAAGCAGTAACCATGATATTATAATTTATTGTAATTGATAACTGGACTTTCCGGTGTCTAGTACTAGCACTCGTATCCCTCTGACCCTGGGAATCCCACCTGTGGTTTATCATCAGCACAACATTGATAGACAACAGAGAAGCGAACAATGTATACAAAAGTATCTGTGCTTATAAGTTTCATCTTAAATCCAGTGTAGATGTCTACAACGTAAAATATTAAATGTATTCTATTTATTTCTAACTTAATACATTACCTGAAATACATTACCTTGTCAGGTAAACATGATGGTGCATACCTGTCATTTCAGCTACTCAGGAGGTAGAATTCCATAGGAAGATTGACGTTGAAAGCTGACTTGGACAAAAGCATGAGATCCTACCTAAAAAACAAAGGAGAAAGCAAAAAAGGGATGGGGCATGGCTTGCCTGGCAAACTCAAGATCCTTCTGTGTTCAATGCCCTGAACCACCAAAACCCAAAAAAGTAGCTGTGAGAATTACTAAGACTTTTAACAGATTCAGTCTATTCCTGAAAACCTGTAGTTGCCAATAGATAACTACTTATCACTCTCTTGTGTAAAATCATTTGGGTTTCTTAAGTGTTGATTCTAAGAAGAAAATAACTGTTGTAATTTTCAAAGGAATACATGAATAAATGAAAATGTCATATGATCTGTCAGAAAGCACACAAGTGTACTTTTTTGGTTTTTGCTGGTTGTGGGGCTTGAACTCTGGCTGGGCACTGTCCTTTAGCTCTTCAGCTCAAGGCTAGCACTCTACCACTTGAGCCACAGTGCCACTTCCAGTTTTCTGGGTATTTTATTGGAGATAAGAGTCTCATGGACTTTCTTGCCCGGGCTGACTTTGAACTGTGATCCTCAGATCTCAGCCTCCTGAGTAGCTAGGATTACAGGCATGAGCACCAGCCCCCAGCTCAAGTGTACTGTTTAAATCACACAGCTATAAAACATTTAATTATATGTTGACTTTATTTATTGTTTTAATTTTGGTTGAGTTTACATTCCCTTGAATGTGTTATTTGTGTATGAAACAGAAGATACTTGATATTTACAATCAGTATTCTTGATGTTCCGAGAAGCATTTAAATGGATGATGATTTTTGAAAATGCCAAGTGGTCAGTTGGGTTCCCTTTCTAGCCAGGTGCCCACTTCCTGAACATCACCCTTTGGGAGCCTGGAAGTTGTCATATTTTTTGCAGGATGCTTTTCATGAATGCAAGCATAGATGTTTTCCCTTTGCTCTTCTAATCTCTCTCAAAAGAAAGTTCAAAGTGGTGGATGGCTCCATGTCAGGCTGAGCACCAGAATCACTAGGACTGAGGGGCCACTGTAGGAAATTAAAAAACCCAAGACATTCTTGACATACTTCGTGTATGTGCCATCTGTATCATGAAGGCTTAGTACATACATAGTTTCCTAACTTTTTTTTCAGGAGAAGATGAAGTCAGTTTCTTGTTTTAAACAACCTCAAATGTTTAACTTTTTATTGAAGTGTAGCATATGTAAAAAAATGCGCACTTCATTTAGATCAATACATGTTCACAAAGGTACTCAAGTGAATGTGACTCATACTCGCATCCCCCTAGAAGCCCACCTTGTGTTTCCATTTAGCCACTCCCCTCTGTCCTGCCTGCTAAGGGTACAGTATTTTGTCAATGATGACCATTGGTGACACACTGCTGAATCTAGTATCTCATTCAGCATTGCATCTATGAGCTTTAAAAACCTGTGTGTAAGGGCTGGGAAGGTGGCTCAGTGGTGGAGTGCTTGCCTTGCATGCATGAGACCCTGGGTTTGATTTCTCAGCACCACATAAGCAGAAAAAGCCGGAAGTAGTGCTGTGGCTTAAGTGGTAGAGCTAGAGCGCTAGCTCTAGCTGAAGAGTTGAGGGACAGCACCTAGGCCCAGAGGTCAGGCCCCACAACTGGCAAAAACAAAAGAAAAAACAACAACAAAAAACCTGAGCGTAAGCTGGCTGCCAGTAGTTCATGCCTGTAATCCTAGCTACTCAGGAGGCTGAGATATGAGGATTGTGGTTCAAAGCCAGCCAAGGCAGGAAAGTTCCTGAGACTCTTATAAGTAGCCACCAAAAAGCCAGAAGCAGAAGTATAGCTCAATCAGTAGAGCACTAGCCTTAGCAGGGTCAGCCCCCCAGGCTCTGTGTTTAAGCCTGGGATCAGTACAAAAACATTAAAACACAAAATACATCTTGTGTGCAAGTATAAATTCATGCTCTATGTGCAGGTATAATTTTTTTTCATTCTACTTTGAGAATACATTTAATATTCAGGGCTGCTGTGAATTCCACTGCTCTGAGCATCTTGGTACTGTCTTTTGGTAGATGTTTCTACATTTTTCTATTGGGCTTTTCTTCAGTAGTGCTTTTTGAAATCTTAGGATATCCATGCTTGGGTTTAAGTTAGGATCTGTGTATGGACTTTAGCAATCTGTTAACCTCTGAAATCGGAAGCAAAATGTTGAGTATCTGTGTATCTGCCACTCATTAAATTTTCAAGCGTGTCCAAAATAATCGTAAGGATTTAGTTTTCACATAGTGAAAACTAAAAAAAAAAAAAAAAAAAAAAAAAAAGGTCTTGCTTTTCTCAAGAGAAATACAAGAGGAAGTTAAGATGGCAGAAACAGGTATTTTTCAGAAATAGAATCTCTACTTGAAATTAGCATTTCTTATTTCCAATGCACAACATCCAACCTCAAAATTGAAGTGGAGGGAAATACTATTTCTAGGAAGAAAGAGGTATAAGGAAAATAGTTCAAAAATTAATTGCCATCATTCAATAAACTTGGCCTTTCCCTATCTAAGTATGGTAGCATACTGGAATTTCAAACATGAAGAAAATTCTTTCCCTTCTCCCTTCTCGTCATACTGCTGCTAGGAAAAAGCTCCTCAGAGATTTGCCCACATATTATTCAAATCAATATTTAATGAATACCTGTATGCATGAGGCACCACAGGGATTCTGCGATCACAAAGGCATGGGTTTGATTTTAAGGAGTCCATGTGTTATGCAAAGAAGCAAAAGCAACTGTGGTAACAGCTGTGGTGTGAGTAGAGAAAGAGATCCAGAAAATGATGAGAGGCCCCAGGGCAAACCTAGGACATGGTGGATGTCTGGAAGAAATAAACTCCATAGAGGCCTCAAAGCAAAGAAAACCAGAAATCCCCCTTACAGACCATTTATTTCCCCAACTATGTTTTCAATTGCTTTATCCAAAGCAGTGAATGCATCTTCAAAGCCCCCAGACTGGGACAATACTTCTCACATTGTCTAGGTATGGGTCTCTAATTGAACCAATTTTTTTTAAATTTTTATTTATTTTTTATTGTGAAAATACTGTACAGAGGGGTTAAAATTACATGGGCAAGATAATGAGTACATTTCTTATCAAGCATTGTAGCCTCCTCCTTTGTTTCCCCTTCCCATCCCTTCTCATCCTCCCCCTCCCCCCGCCCTGAACCAATCTTACATTTAAGCATTTTGTTACCCAAATTTAGGATTATAATTTAAACAACATCATTGACTCATAAAGTCCCTTGAAAACTCTCAAGGAATCAACTTAGCACTGCACCAATGACATTCTTTATTCTCCATGAACTAGATGGATATTTGTTTATATATGAATTCAAATTTAAATTACATGATGTTGTAGATAGGATATTATTGTAAATTTGTTATTATGTTACATTATTATAAGGAGGAATCTATACCCAATGGATTTATAAAAATATTTCCAAATTTTAAAAAGATAAGAACTTTGCCTTTCTTTCAGGTTGTCTAAACAACTATATTCTTGGTTAGTTATATGTTATATAAATACACACGTTTATAATATTTGTAAATCTGTCTTCTACCATTAGGTCTTAACTTTCTTAGTCAGTGAAGGAGAGAATTCTCGCTTTGGAATTTTTCACACTATGTAAGTCCAGCCACTCTGATCACAATTCAAGCTCAAGCCATTCTTGGCAGAAACCATTTTTTTCAGTTAGGACAGCAGAGAAGGGGCTTGTTTGAGAGCATATCCTATGCTCTTGGCTGAGAGTCTCAGTGCTACCCTCTGGGGAGAAGGGAGGCAATCTTCACTTGCTCGTGGCTGTGTCACCACTCAGCCCATCTCTGGGGCTCTTCCAGAGATTATGGGATTTTTATAATCCATTAATAAATTTCTATTCTTTTCTTTAACTAGCAGAATAAGGATATGACCTGTCTGTCATATGTAGCCAGGCTTGAAAATTTGCTATTTAACCTTAGATTAACCTTGAAAATGCCCTTTAAAATTTTTTTTGGGGGGGTCCAGTCGTGGGCCCGAACTCTGGGCCTGGGCGCTGTCCTTCAGCTCTTCAGCTCAAGGCTAGCGCTCTACCACTTAAGCCACAGCGTCACTTCCGGCTTTTTTCTTTTTGCTTATGTGGTGCTGAGGAATTGAACCCAGGGCCTCAGGCATGCAAGGCAAGCGCTCTACCACTGAGCCACCTTCCCAGCCCGCCCTTTAAAATTTCAAGTACTAATTTCATAAATACAGAATGTGATTAGTTTTGCCTATTCCTGTTGGACCATAATCTGAGGATTATGTAATATTTCACCTATTCCTGGAGTCCTTATTATGTGTTTATATAATGATTTGGTTGAGATGAGTTACTTGTAATTTAGAAATTGTGAAATGTGCTATTTATGAATATTAAGTATATTTTTCAAATACAAGTCCTATAGGCTACTTTTTTATATATAATTTGTAAGCATTTAGTTTTTATGTAGAAACTTGAGCATTCAAAACAGTAAAGAAAGGCAAAGTGTGGTGGCAAGAACCTGTAATCCCAGTTAATCAGGAGATAGATCAGGAGGTCAACCTGGGCAAAAAAAAAAAAAAAAAAGATGGTGAAACAAGTGAGAAATGGTGGTTTATGTCCATGAATACCAGCTACAATGTAAAAGGCATACGTAGGACTGTAGTCCAACACTTGGCCAGGCAAAATAAAAACAAGACCATATTCAAAAAGTAACTAAAGCAAAAGGACTGGAGGCATGGCCTAAGTGGAAGAGTACCTACCTGGCAAGCCCAAAGGTTCTGAGTTCAAACTCCAGTACCACCAACATCAACTTAGTCCAGTCTCAGGAACCATGTACATTTCAATGAATACTTAAGAAATCTTCAGGCCAACAACTGGTATCACTGAATTCTGATATTCAAACTGGTTTACACACCACCAGCATCTACAGCCCCGGCTGAAAGGGAGACTCTCAAGTCATCCTCCAGACCAGTGGAACCAAAACCTGCATTTTAATGAGCTCCTCATGTGATTAGTGTAGATTCGTGTTAGTGTTAAAACTTGTAAACCACTGGTTTTATGAATCACTTTATTTTTTCAGACACATGGTCCATTAGAAAAACACAAGTCAAAAGAACATAGCACCACTTATGCATCACCCTGTGAATAAGTCTCAGGCACAAGTCTTAACATTCTGCTTGTATCAGAACATTCCAGTTAGCCCCTCAGTTTTATCTTTGAGCCCAATAAATGAAGTCTGCTATGAATTAATGAATTAATGAAGGAATCTTTCCATTCATTCATAACATATTTGTTGACTAGTTCTGTGTGCCAAGAGCTAGAGACAGAACAGTGAGCCAAGAGAAGTCCCTGTCTGCCTGGAGCTGTAACAGGAGGGCTAGGGGGCCCTGATTTGGGCAGGGATGGGAATGGTATACTAGTCTATAGTCTAGTTTAGTCTATCTAGTCTAGTCTGCTATATATCCAATAGACTATAGAATGCAAAGTAGCCAGTCTGGCTAGGTACATTTGGACAGGGACCTGAAGAAAGTGAAAGAGTGAGCCATGGGGGCATTAGGGAAGAAGGTAGTCAGGAAGAAGGAAGAGTAGGAGTCAGTGCATATCTAGCTCAGATATACTGCACAGTGTAAAGTTTGGTTTCACTCTGAGTGAGAGGAGGAGGGCTTTAGCGTAGTATAAAGATCTGAGTGTGTTTTTATGGAATGTTCTGGCTATGGGGTTGAGAGTTTTGGGGAATGGGGAGAAGCATGCAGATCCCTTAGACACTACAACAGTAAGGCTTTGGGAAATACATGTTTACATTTTAATTAATTTAGATATATTGCCCCATGGCTAATGGTACCAAATTGAATGGTGAAATTGTAGATATCGTAGATAACATAACCATGTCCTCAGTTTAGTTTGCTCTGTTAGTGTAGTCTTGTGCTGGGAAGATCAGCAATATGGAAGAGCAAGTCATGAATTAATGACAAGATTATTTCTCTGACCCCTTCTATCCCTAAAATATCAATGTTATTTTACACCAAGAAAATTCTAGCCTATTCTAATGTGTCCTATGTGGCTGCTACTACATTTAGGGTTTTGAGATGCTGTGTTTTAGCAGATGTTTTTTGGGTCCTGAAAAACATAAAATGCCAGGAAAATTGGATACATTGATTTCCGGGGTCCTCTCTCAGCACATTGCTTTCCATTACATTTAAACTGTGCAAAGACGTCAAATTTTAGGAAATGGTTGACACATTCTGTGCAGATGTCCAAAGGATTTATGAAAGACTTACAACAAAATATGTTTGCAGAACTATACTTTCATCCTTTTAAAAAAATCATGTAAGAAATACTATAATGCTTTATTATAAATAATTAGAATAACGTTGAAACATGCCATGCAACTCTCAAATTGCACACAGATGTGCAAAGGATGAGGTAGATGTTTATTTTCAGATCTGAAAAGATCTCCAAGACATTAGAATTTTTCTTGTTTTGTTTTTTGTTGTTTGAACTTATTATGTCTCTGATTGGTAGGTAAGATCTCTACCATTGGAGTCACCCTCGAGCCCTTTTTGCTTTAGTTTTTTTTTAATAAAAATGCAACACTCTTCTTTATTCATAATAATTTGCCTTGTTCTGAGGTCTTCTCTGCATGAAATTAATGCACCTACACCAATACAATTTTAAAATTAGTATTAGTATAGGGTACTTTTCTCTATCCTTTTACAGGGTAGGTTTCTTGGAGATGGCATCCAGTTGGGTCCACATTGTTAAATAATCTCAATCTTTCTATTTGTGCATATAGATAAGTCACATTTAAAATTATTATTGATATTATTCAATTAAGATCTGGTGGATTTGGAATTAGTCCTTCCTTCCTTCCTTCCTTCCTTTTTTCCTTCCTTCCTTCCTTCCTTCCTTCTTTCTTTCTTTCTTTCTTTCTTTCTTTCTTTCTTTCTTTCTTTCTTTCTTTCTTTTTCTTTCTTTCTTTCTTTCTTTCTTTTCTTTTTTCCTTCCTTCCTTCCTTTCTTTCTTCCTTTCTTTCTTTTGTTCTTTCTCTCTCTCTCTCTCTCTCTCTCTCTCTCTCTCCTTCTTTCTTTCTCTCCTTTTCTGCCATGTTTGGTTTTGAGAATTTTATATGACTTGATTTTATCTCTTAGCATACCAAATATACTTCCATATATTTTAACTGTTTAATTTTAATTTTGATTGAATTTTAATAAGTGATTTGTAATACTGATTTATGTGTTAGAATCAGTACCTTGCTACCATTTTCACTTCAAAGTTATCACTTAGACTAATTATGAATATGAGAAATGAGACTATTTTGCTTGTGTTTATTATTTCTTTGATATTCTTCCTTTCTTTATGTAAAGCTGAGTTTCTGGCCTGACATTTTCCTTCTTCCTAAAGAATTTCTTTTAGCATTTCTAGCATAGCTACTAATAATTACTTTCCTTAGTTTTTGTTTGTCTGAGAAAGTTTGTATTTCTCCTTCACATTTTTTAAATTGTGCTAAATATGTATCCTAAAATTTGCCATCTATACTGTTTCTAAGTGTACAGTACTGTGGTTCTTCACTTTTGAATTATTTTTGCTGGGTATACAGTTAAGGTTAGTGAAGTGGGTTTCTTTTCTTTTTCTTCCAACATATGTGTGTGTGCGTGCGCACACATGTGCGAGTGCACGTGTGCATGCCTGCATTTGCTGCTACTGGGGCTTGAACTCAATGCTGCTATGGGGCACTATCACTTAGTTTTTTCACTCAAGGCTGATGCTCTACCACTTGAACCACAGTTCCACTTCTGGTGGTTAATTGGCGATGAATCTCACAGATTTTCCTGCTTGGACTAACTTTGAACCATGATCCTGAGAACTCAGTCTCTTGAGTAGCTAGGATTATAGGCAAGAGCCACCAGCACCCAGCCTTTTTCCAACATTATAACTATTATACTCTATGCTTTCTGACAAGAATTCCTGTGCAAATGTTATTTTTGTTTCTCTATGGTTAGGTGTTTCCCCCCCCCTCTGGCTTTTTCCAAGAGGGTTCTTTTATATTACATTTTCTAATCAGTTTGCATCTGGTATACCTACTTCTGGGTTTTGTTGTCTTCATGTATTCTACTTGGAGTTGTCTGAGATTCCTGAATCTGTGTTCTGGAATCTGTCATTAATTTTTGAGAGATCCTTGCCATTGTTGCTTCAAATATTTCTTTTCCTAGCAGTAACATTGATCAAGGTGCATTACACTCACAAACTGACATGTTGAATTGAAAGCCCTGTGTACAACTACTTTAAAGATTTTTTTTCAAAACTTTTATTGTGATTAAGTGGTTACATAATTTCCCAAATTTCACAGTATTGTGGGATAGTGAAGCTTAGTTAAAGTCACAAACACATTCTAACTTTCATAGGACAAATTGTCTATCATGGTCTATAATATTTATGAGTTCTATGAGCTTTGCAATACAGTTGTTTCTTCCACATTGGGTGATACGTACATTTCTTTTGTTTTACATAGCATTAGCTGTTCTCTCTTTCCCACTTGTTCCTTCCTTCCCATTGCTGCCATTGAGTTGCTTAGTTCATTTTGATCAATGTCCAGTGCAGCTGATGGGTCCTGCTGTTGTATGTTTTTCCCTGATTCTCTCTAGTTCTGTGTCGTCCTCCTGGTTTCCCTCTGGTGTGCACATATATACCATACATGTGATCAGCTGCATGGGGGTTTTTTAGTAGTGATTTGACCAGATGAGTGGAAGTCCTTTGTTTCTTAATTTTGTCGTATCACCTAACATTTTGAATTTAACATCCACTTATCAGGGAGACCATGTGCCATTTGTCTCTTTGCACTTGGCTTAACTCACTCAACATGATTTCTTCTAGCTCCATCCATTTCCCTGCAAATGCCATTATTTTGTCATTTCTAATGGCTGTATAATATTCCATTGTGTATAAATACCACAGTTTTTGGATCCATTCATCTGTGGTGGGACATCTGGGTTGTTTCCATATCCTGGCTATTGTGAACAGTGCTGCAATAAACATGGAGGTGCATGTGTCCTTGTATACTGGTTCCTGTTGTTCAGGATAGATGCCTAGAAGTGGTATGACTGGGTCATAAGGGATACTTTAAAGATTAAATAAATAAATAAAAGAAGAGATTAGGGTATTTTGGAGATAATTTATTTTTTTGTTTTGAACCCATGTGCTATCTTGTTCTATTGTTTTCAAAGTCTGTTTAATTTTCCAAGGGTCACATCGGACTGCGAATAATAAAATTCGTTAAAGAAAAACAAATATTTCTTCTCCCTACTTTCTTCTTCCTTCTTATATGATTTCAATTACATCTATGTTTTACCTTTTGTAACTGTCTTCTCATTCTTTTAGTGTTTTTTTCTTGAAGGGTGCACATTCCTATTATACTTTTCTCTTTCCATTTCAGTTTGAGTGTCCGTTGATTTCTCTTCTGGATTGTTGAATCTCGTCTTGGCTATGTGCATTTTACTGATGAGCCCATCAAGGTCATTTTTCCTTTCTGCAACACTGATTTTGATTTGTGGGATTTGATTCTTTAAGTTTCTATCTCTCTGCTTATAGTACTCAATATGTGTTTTCTTGTCACCTACAATTCCCTAAAATAACATTTCACAACTAACATATTAATTGTAGGAAGGGAAGTATCCTACCAATGGGCCTGTGTTCCTGGGGTGTAATCTTTACAACCTTAGTTTCCTTTTTCTCCTTAGTTGATACAGGATGGCTAGACTCAGAGAACTTTCCTTCCAGATGGACTGACATTCCAGTGAAGTCTTTTCCCTTGGAGAATAGGCCTCTGCTATGGAGAATATCCTGGGTCCATATCAGCTTGGTTACTACTTCTCTCCTGTTGCAAAAGCCACAAGGGACCCTCTTTGACTCTTCACTATGAGAACTGGTGAGACTGAAACAGCTACAATTCTCAAAGGTGTGGGGCCCACCTACAACTGAACCACCCCAGGATTTCTCACTCTCAAGCTAGTCCAATTCAGCTTGCATCATAAAGCTATTTAAGTGCTACTATATCTGTATGTGGCTTCTGCTTCAGGTCAACCAATCTCAGCACGATTCTGGGTGCTCCTGTCGCTCCAGATTTCTGACTAGCAGTTTCTTCTGCTCAGCTCTCTGAGAAACATTGGAGAAGTCATTGTTCCTTGGTTTAGCCTTTCACACTACCAGGACAGAAGTAAAAATTCTCAAGCTCTTTACTTGTCACAGCATAAACCGGACATCTGAAAGCCCATTTTGAGCTAGGAAAAACTTGGAGGAGAAACAAAAATAAATGGAAGTGGAAAAAAAGCCTATAAATATTTTTTCCAGTATTTCATAAATGGGAAAACTTACGTAGTTATTTCAGAGTAGCGAAGTCATCTCTGAGTCTGACTTGGGTTCTCAATTTCATTTCATCTGGTCAGTCCAGAGTGATGGCACTGTGATAATTATAAGAATGAGACACACATTTCTAGGCTTTATTTGTATAATCTCAAAACAAGGGAAAATAACTCCTAAAAGAATACCATTTTCATTATAAATAAATAATTAAATAACTAAATAAAATCTCTGTAGAGATTTCCTCATCAGAAATAAGGAAAAGAGATTTGAAATCCATGGTGCTCTAGCATGTATTTGTGGACCAGATGGACTTAAGACTAAACCCACTGAAGATGAGTTCATCTTGCCCACCAAGATCAAGAGCTCATTTGGACCAGGTATATTGTCTATCCAAGTCCCTTGCTTCAGCCTCAGGCCCTGCTGCTTCATACTCTAAAGGCCTTCATGAAATCCTTGAGTCCCATTGGATGTGGGATCTCATGGCTTTTCATTACGCTGGGTTGCCAGGGTCTGCCATGAACGTCATGTTCCCAATCTAGCCTGTTATTCTTGTCTCTTGGCTTAAGATGTTGGGCCTTGCAAAAGGCTTCTGTGAGCAAATACTTGAGTAAAAAGAATTATCCCCTTTTCAAAAGGGTCTGAATATGGTTTTTCATGAGGCCTATTACAGGACTTTATACCTCATTATAATCTACCAGGGAGTTATTGTGTACCTTGTAATGGAGGCTAAATTCCTATTTTTTTGTCACCTGATTAGTATTTTTGAATTGGTTCTGATGCCAAAAGGAGCATATTCCCTTACTTTCTCTCCTTTTCAGTGGTAATATAAACATAATAAAAAGCAGTAGAAAGAGCATCCTCTTTCCAGAAACAAACAAAAACCAATTACAGTCAATCCTGGGGGAAGTCTTCAGGGGAGACAGCCAAGAAAAGCAGAGAGAAAGCAGAATGCCTTTGCCTTTGTCTGCCTCCCTGCTTAGCATTTAGGATCACATTTTCACAGGCGGGTTTGATTCTTTCATGCCCAGGTAGGAAGGAAGAATTTTTATCAACACATGATTGATGTGTTGAAATGTATGAAATTTAATCAGAGAGGGCTGCATTCCTTGTAGGGCTCTTTGTGATGTGTGCATTCTGGCAATAGGTCAAAAAAGGGGACAGCTCTAGGAAACCAACCAGTCACTAATGAACACAACTTGCTGTAGCTCCTATCTACCTTTCTTCCTGTCTACAGCCAACAGGAGCAGGCCTGGAAACCACAGGATGGCAAGCTGGTGAGAGGACCAGAGTACTTCATGTTGTGGGTGGTCTGAGGCCCCTGTCACCACTCTGGCACTGGGCCCTCAGCTCTCTTCTTTACCCTTCCTGCTCCTCTGCTGTGCATTACGGCAGAGTGTCTCTTAGCTCTCCTCTCCATATTATCTTTTGCAGGCTCTCTTGTGTCTTTTCACTGGTTTGCTTGCTTTGATTCTCAGTAATATCACCATACTGCTTGCTTTTCTCTTGGTTAACCTAATCACATATAAACTGAAATTCTTTTCCTAATTCTCAAGCTTTTGCCTAAATGGCGAATGGACATGGTGGGAACCTGCTCCCTCTTGGCAATGGGCGGATGGTATCTCCAGTGGAGGCTGTATAGGAGATCCTAACACCAGCTCCCCAGTGTCCACCAAGACACCTGGCTGAAGCCTGGTCAAATGCTTCCTCTCCATCACCCTCTTCCCAGGGCTTCCTGTTTTGCTAGCATTTGAGTTAACTTGGAGTGGTCCATTGGGCTTCCCCACTTTTTACCATCTATCGACCATTTCTCAACGTTGAATTCCCCTGTGGACAGTACTCTAAGAGGTTACTGTTTTCCTGAATGGATTTTACTGCCATTCTTCCCCTTGGTATATTTATCTTAGTCCTCATGAGACAGTTCCTCAAAGCTAAATGTTTTAGTCTTATGAAGTTGCTTTTTAGTAGTCATTCCATATCAAGCCCAATGCATGGGGCCCCCAAAGTGTAATTTCTGTGGGTCAAGATCAAGACTGATGCCTGTAACTTAGAAGGACTTACACTCACCTTAGTCAAACAGATCACACACTCTTCCAAAGTGGAAGCCAAGCTGTCTTAGAAGAAAAGGTCGGGTGAGATGGGAGTAAATGTACCTGCAGTGAAGACACTAGAGCAAGCTAGATCTGGATTCAACTCAGTTACTAGTTGAGTGAACCCAAGTATTTCTCTACATGTCTCTGGCCCCTATTTTCCCAGTTAAAAAAAAAGAATTAAAGAAAATAAAAGAATAGGTATGTGGAAGCTGGAAGTAGGAGGATCATAGTTCAAGTCCAGCCTAGTGAAAATGCAAAATCCTATCTCAATATAGAAGCAAGATGGAGTGGTTCATGTCTATAATCCCAGCTACTGAAGAGGCCGAGGTAGGAGGACCAAGTCTAAAGCTTGGACTTGAGTAAAAGTGAGACCTTATCAGAAAAAGAAAAGCAAAAAATGGAAAGAAAAAGGAAGGGCTCTCTGGTCTTGGCTCAAATAGTTGAATATTTGCCTAGCAAGCACAGGGCCCTGAGTACCAGAAAAAAAAATAGGACTGATAAAGCAAGTAGATGCACAAACTAAAACAAAAACAAACAAAAAAAACATGGCAGATGTGTAAAAGCCTGCTTCTCAGGCTGGTTTTCTTCCTTGAATTCTTACTAATCTCAGCA
Organism: Dipodomys merriami; assembly: GCF_024711535.1. Taxonomy (NCBI): domain Eukaryota; kingdom Metazoa; phylum Chordata; class Mammalia; order Rodentia; family Heteromyidae; genus Dipodomys; species Dipodomys merriami. Next base: position 43,223,374 of record NW_027202270.1, on the reverse strand, counting down.
TGCTTTGTCTTTCCTCCTGCCTACCCTAATCATTCATAAAATGTAATCCTTGCCACCATTCCTCCATAGTGAAGCTAAGGAGGAATTCTCAAAAGGAAATTCACTTGAAAGCCAAGAGAAGCCAGAGAAGAAAGAAAGAATTTGATCCCAAAGTGATGTAGTCCCTCTCATAGCATATGCATTCCTGCACAGGCCTTGCTGGTCAGAGGCTGTTGCCCGGGACAGCACCTGCCTGTCCAGATACTGTCTCAACACAGTTCTCAGAGTACAGGAACCAACCTAGCAGAATGTTATAGCTGTTTCAAAGGCCATCTCCTATTCCTTCAAAATCATGTTTGCTTGTTTCTTTGGCATGTGTCTGTTGGCGGTTTTATTTAAATAATGAGATGGTCCCCTCCTCAAAGTACCCCTTCCTGGTGTTGCTTCTAAACCTAAAGCCTCTGAGGAGGCTCCCAGGTTGCTGCCTTACAACAAATTAAGCAGTTTCAGCCTGGGGCTGGTCCTAGAATTACCTGGCCAAAAACAACCTTGTGCATGCTTTCTATACAACTTTAGAAATTGCACATCGAAGGCAAAATTCTGCTTGAAGCTTGATGCTTTCTCTGCTTTAGTAATACTTTTTTTTCAGCCTCCAAAGAACCCCAAAAGGAAGTGAACTTAAGCTGGGTACCACTGACTTGCATCTGTTCAAATATAGCCATTTCTGTAGGACCAAATAAGAGGATGTCATCTTCAAAGAATGTTTCATTGAGCCTACCAAAACCAAATGTGTATCTGCCATCCTTTGGTCAGCCAGCTTCTCAAAGACTATTGCAAGAAGTGGTGGTGCTGGGTTGGGATTCAGTGCTTTGAACTTACTAGGCAGGTGCTGTTCCACTTGAACTATAACCCAGCCCTGTGTATTTTTCACATAGGGTCTCACAGGGCTAGCCTGAGACTACAATCCTCCTTCCTGTAGGCCTCTCAGGCTGGCTTTAAACCATGGTCCTCCCAATCTCTACATCCAGAGTAGCTGGAATTACAAGTATGAGCCACTGCCCCCAGCCAAAAGACCAATACTTTATAGGAAAGAAAAAGTGTAATGTAATCTCACAAGCATCTACTTATTCTAGACTTCTTTTTTTCAAGGCAGGAAGATGAAGTGGGTTTTGATTACTATTTTCCAATGTAACCTGAAGCTTTTAGCGTTCAGATCCAAAACTGGCAGATTCCTAGGCATGCAAATCCACCTGTGTCTCCTAGAAACAGGATGCAGGAGAACTTGAAGCTCAGGCCTAGGGATGCTCAGTATGTTTTAGCTCATTTCCAGCCCCCTGCTAAATGATAGCCTGGCAATTTTGAACATTGTTGCAAATGGTTATTTCTATCTTCTTCAAGGCTTTGGTAGGAGAATAGGATCACCGTGTACTCGTATTTCCCATCAACATGTCTGCTGTTCTAGGACAAAGCTTGTCTTTATTAGCATTGCATTGGACCTGATAGACAAGTCTTAGTCTAAACTGGTTGTACAGTGGGTTGTTAAATGACAAGCAATGCTCAACAGTTGTGCTCTAGGCCTTTCAAGGGGGAAAAGGATCTATTGCAGGCCATTGTGATGATGGAAATGTTTTAAGTGAATAAGTTCAAAGAGATTTCAGCCATTCTGAACAAATCTGTTTCTCATTTATGCTGGTTTTGCATGTGTATGCATGTATGCATGTGTACACATGTATGGAGTTTGAGCTCAGGGCCTGACAGGCAGGTGCTCTACCACTGAGCCATGCCACCAGCCCTTTTTTGGCTCTTGTTATTTTCAAATTAATGTCTTCTTTCATGCTCAGGTGCCCATGCCTAGGCCACAATCGGCCTATTTTAGGCTTCTGTTGCGGCCGAGAGAACATACAAGTGTTGCCATGTCCACCTCTCCATTGAGAAGGGGTCTCACAAACTTTTCTACCCAGACTTACCTGGAAGTGCAATCTTCTAGTCTCCCAAGTGGCTAGGATTACAGACCTGAGCAACTGGTGCCCAGATACGCTGTTTTGTTTTGTTTTTCAATTTGAAAATGCTAAAAACAGAGTTACGGAGGTCAGGTAAAGAGTTATAGTTACATAAGTCAGGCAAAGATTACATTTCCTGTTGGGGAATGTCACCCTTTACCTCCTTCTCTCCCAGTTTTCCCCTCCCATCCTACCCACAAGTTGTATAGTTCATTTTCAACATAGTGTCCAGTGAGTACCATTGCTGCATTTGTTTGCCCCTGGCCCCTCCATTTGTATACCTCTCCTTATACTCCCAAAGACATATACATAAAGAAATAAGACAAAGACAGGCACTGGTGGATCATGCCTATAATCCTAGCTACTCAGGAGGCTGAGATCTGAGGATCACGGTTCAAAGCCAGCAGGAAAAGTTCATGAGACTCTTATCTCCAACAAAACCACTCAGAAAACTGGAAGTGGTGCTGTGGTTCAAGTGGTAGAGTGCTAGCCTTTAGCTGAAGAGCTGAGGGACAGCGCCCAGGCCCAGAGTTCAAGCCCCATGACCAACAAAAAAAAAAGAAAAAAGAAAAAAAAAGAAAGAAAGAAGATGAAAAGGAAACAGAAACAGCAAAAAAAGAAAAAAACCTCACTTCCATTTCCTGGAGTTCATTTTGATAAATATTATTTTGTGTGATCAGATGCACATACATAGGCATTATGCCTTTACATTCCTCTCCTAAGCATGTCCTCCTTTGGTCTCACTGTGTGTGAATGTCTAGAGATCTGTATAATTTATTATATCCCAGTATAGTTCAGATCTAGCTTCTGTATATGAAAGAACACATGCATCATTTGCCTTTCTGTGCTTGACTTACCTCACCTAACATGATTTGTTCTAGGTCCATCCCTGAAAATGATGTTATATTATTCTTTTTAATGGATGTGTAAAATTTCATTGTGTATAGGTAACACATTTTGGAACCCACTCATCTATTGTAGAGCGTCTGGGCTGTTCCCACAACTTGGCTATCGTGAATAGTGCAGCAGTGAACATGGATGTGCAAATGCCTTTATGGTATCCTGGCTCATGGCGTTTGGGGTAGATTCCCAGGAATGGTATGGCTGGGTGGTAGGGAAGATCTATGTCCAGACTGCTATTCAGAGTAGTTATATTAGCCTACATTCCCACCAACAATGTAATAGGGTTCTTTATTCCCCATATCCCTGCCAACATTTGTTGTTCAAATTCACCATGTGGGCCAGTCTAACTGGGGTGAGATGGAATCTCAGAGTTGTTTTGATTTTCATTTCTTTTATGACCAGGGATGATGAGTGTTCCCTCATGTGCTGCTTTGCCATTCTTACCTGTTCTTTTTAGTGATTGGTTTTTTAGCTTTGGGAGGGGTTAGTTTCTTGAGCTCCTTGTATATTTTGTACATTAGGCCTTTGTTTGATGTATAGCTGGTAAAGATCTTCTCCTAATCTGTTAACTGTCTTTCTAGTTTAGTAACAATGTCCTTTGCTGTGCAGAAACTTTTTAGCTTGATGTAATCCCATTTGTTCAGTCTCTCTCCTATTGCTGTGCCTCTAGGACTCTTCAAAAGTTTCTGCCTATTCCCATGAGTTCAAATGTTTCTCCCACTCCCTTTTGCAGAAGTTACAAACTTTAAGGTCTGACATTGAGGTCTTCGATCCATTTTGAACTGATATTAGTCCATGGTGACAAGTTGGGATCCACTTTTAGTTTTCTGCATGTGGATGTCCAGTTTTCCCAACACCAATTATTGAAGAGGCTATCTTTTTTTCCACTGTATATCTTTGGCTTCCTTATCATATATCAGATAACTGTAAGTATATGGTTTTATTTCCAGGTCTTCTGGTCTGTTCAATTGAACTTCAGGTCTATTTTTGGGCCATACAAGCTGTTTTTGTTATTACAGCTCTGTAGTAGTGCTTGAGTTCTGGTATTGTGAAACCACCCACATTACTTTTTTGCCTAGAATTGCTTTGGCTGTTTTAGGTCTTTGGTGAATTTTTGGGTTATTTTCTCTATCTTAGTAAAGAACTTCATTGGGATTTTGATGGGAATTTCTGTTTTTTCAAGTTGGGTATTCTCTTTCCACTTGAAATTTATTATTGATAAAAGGAAAGTATATGCATATACATGTGTTTTTGTGTTTAGGCAAGTAAAATGTTTAAAACTAATATTGACATTTATTATTTATTTATTTATTTATTTATTGGCCATGGGGATGTCCCTGAGCTTTTTCTGCTTAAGGCTAGCACTCTACCACTTTGAGCCACAGCACCACTTCCTGTTTTTGGTGGTTAATTGGAGATAAGTCTCATGCACTTTCCTGCCCAAGCTGGCTTTGGACCATGATCTTCAGATCTCAGCCTCCTGAGTGGCTAGGATTACAGGCATGAGCCACTGACACCCAGCTAATACTGACTTTTATTTCCCCCATAGGTTATGTATTTTTTAAAATTAGGATTAAAAAATTATCAATATATTTTCACTATAAATTACTTCTATTTTCAAAAAGTGGGGGGATATTGTAAAGCATAATAATCTCACTGTTCATTTTATGTCATGACTGTAATGGATTACCACAAGTTGAATGGTCTGAAAGAATATATGTTAATAACCTTCTCAGACTCTCATTTAGAAGTTTGGCAGACGTCTCTCTGTGTCAAAAAATCAAGGTGTTGGTAGCATTGTATTCCTTGGACATGCTCAAAGGAGAATCTATTTACTTGCTTATTCCATTGTCTGAAGGTTGCCTACATTCCTTGGCTCTTGGCCTCTTCCATCTTTTAAGCCTATGAGTTGACCAGTTTCTCCTCAGGATTCTTTCTATGGTTCACACTGTTCTGCCTCCATCTCCCATCTCTTAACACCCTTATGATTACATTGGGGCTATCTACGAAGGTCAAAATATCCCTATTTTATTCTTAACCATACTCACAGTGTCTATTTTCCTAACATTTACTTAACATTAATAGGTTCTAGGGTTAGGACATAAACATCTTTGGAGAGCCATTATAGTATGCATTTGGTAGGGGCTACTGTCTACTGAAGCCTTATAAGAACTAAACTACATCTTACCTTCAGAAGCTGCATAAGCAGCATTGTATTGACTAGGTTTCTTCCTCATTTGGAAATAGTATTAGTAGATATTTCAGAGAAAGGAAAGGGTCTGGGTAAGGCTAGGGGGCTCAATTGTGTAGCTAAGTAGCAAGAATTTTCCCTCAGACTCAGATTTATCACCTCCATCTGAAGAATATGGGTATTAATAAGAGCTCAGGGCTGATCTGACAACTATATACAACTTTGCAAAAGAAAGTACAGTGTCAGCTTCAGTGGTAGATACTTGAGTGCACAGAACCATAGAAACTACATTTGAAAATTAAAACTTTTCTTCTAGCTTGGCACTAGTGGCTCATGCCTGTAATGCTAGCTGCTCAGAAAGCTGAGATCTGATGATTGCAGTTTGAAGCCAGCCTGAGCAAGAAAGTTCATGAGACTCTTATCTCCAGTAAATTTGAAAAAGAAAGCTGGGAGTAGAGCAGTGACTCAAGTTATAGAGAGCTAGCCTTGAGCAAGGAAAGCTCAGGGTCGGCGCCCGGGCTCTGAGTTCAAGCCTTAGGATGAGCACGCATGCACGTGCGCATGCATGTACACGAGCACACACACACGCACACACACACACACACACACACACACACACACACACACACACACACACATACACTTCTAAAAGTACACATTTCAGAAAAAAATGAGATCATTCATTTCCATCCTAAGGTAATCTGTATCCTCATCATCTGAGATAGGTCATTTTAATCTGTTTGTGTTTATCTTGTTCTGCTTTTCCCACTGCTCTGATGTTTGCTGTGCTTTGAGTAGACATTTATTCCCTTCTCATTAAGCCTACAAACATCTAATCATTCCTATGTTTGTTTTTTCATTTTTAATAATTTATATTTAAATGCTGGCAAACTGAATAGTCTAATTTTGCCCTTTGAATGCATACACATTCAAGTTCTTTAAGCAGCTTTTCTCTCTTGTTTTTTTAATTCCATTTTGAGTTTTATAAAAATTGATATTTCTTATTATTCCCTCAACCCATAATTTTCTTTACTGAACTTTTTGTTTAATTTTCTTTTGCCTTAACATTTTATTTTTCAGACACCTCTCATTGAACCTCACGTTCCTCTTCGTCCAGCTAACACCATTACCAAGGTAATGGGATGTAGGTGGGTTGATGAGCCCTCCAAGCTCACTTCTTAAGTACCACTGGAGGTGGTCCAGATGTCATGGCATCACATCAAGACACCTCTGATCCATTTTCCAGGGCCATAAATATTCAGTGCATCTCAGTTCTCAGCATAAAACAGTGACATGTCACACAGGCGAACAATGTAAATATGTATGAGTGAGTTATATTTTTCTAGCCAGACTCAGATTAGAAAGTGATTTAAAGATTCATCACATTTTTTTTGCTTCTATTAACTCCTTTTACTTCTTCTCCTTTTCTTCTACCTGAAAATCCAGGTCCCTTCAGAGAAGATCCTCAGGGCTGGAAAAATCTTACGAAATGCCATTCTCTCTCGAGCACCTCACATGATAAGAGACAGAAAATACCACCTAAAGACATACAGGTATGTGTGCTAAAGCTAATGGCTGTGTAAGCAAATATGCTTACACCTACTTTGTAGTGCGTCCAGGTTCTGAGTCTGATCTTGTATGTGTGTGTGTGCGCGCGCGTGTGTGTGTGTGTGCACGCACACACACGCATGCATGCATATGTGTGCACACCCACGTAGTGAAGCTTGGACTCAGGCCCTGTCTTCTTGCTTAGCCTTTTCACTTAGTGCTGGTGTTCTACCACTTGAGCCAACCTCTTCTTCCTGCTTTTTTGGAGGTTAATTGGAGATGAACACAGCCCAGAGTTTCTGTACTGGTTTTGAATCATGATCCTCAGATCTCTGCCTCATATGTAGCTATGATTTTAGTCTGAGCCACTAGCACCTGACTGATCTTTTCTTTTGGGGGGGGGGTTCAGTCGTGGGGCCTGAACTCTGGGCCTGGGCGCTGTCCCTCAGCTCTTCAGTTCAAGGCTAGCGCTCTACCACTTGAGCCACAGCGCCACTTCCAGCTTTTTTCTTTTTGCTTATGTGGTGCTGAGGAATCGAACCCAGGGCCTTATGCATGCAAGGCAAGTGCTCTACCACTGAGCCAATTTCCCAGCCCCCACCTGACTGATCTTGTCTGTTTGATCCTTGTTAAGCTCTTGAGTATATTCTTAATTTTTTAAGCAGTCAGTCTGGACTAATTTACTTAGACATTGGTTTAATTGTGATGAACAATGAGGAGAAAGATTCTGCATTTCTTTTTGCTGGTGCTTTTAGGAAAGTCTTTATATCCAGCTAGCATTTACTGAGCATTTATTTATGCTTGAACACTTGCCACAAGCCCTTTCCATAGTTCTCTCCCATATCATCAGCACAGGCCCGTGAGACTGGCAGATACTGATTCTTACATGACAGAAGAGGGTTAAGCTCAAACCAATTCTAATATTTCTTGTCCAACTCACAAATGTAGGGTCTCTCTTCCTGTGAGTATTACTAAGCATAAAATTAGGGAGTTTGGGTGTTTCTAGGTGGGTACAATATAATCATAAGGGTGTTAAAAGGTGGGAGAGAGGGTAGAAATACAACTGTGGTTCAAATGATAAAGTGCTCTCCTTGAGCAGAAAAGCTTAGGGATAGTGCCTAGAGTTCATGCCCCAGGACCAGCATGCATGCACATGCACACACACACACACACACACACACACACACACACACACACACACACACACGCATGCACATGCACACGTACACACACACAGAAGAGCAAAGCAAAGCAAGAAGGAAAACTGAGACTCTGGCTAATTGAACCTTGTGAAATGACTGAACAATGGTGAGCAAAAATTTGGGCCTAATCCTTACTTTTGATTTTTATCAGTTCAATGAATATTAAGACCAAGAATGGTCAAAACACCACACACAGCCTTCACTCTCTCTTTCTGAGCCCATGATTCAGACCCAGATCTCTATCATCATCTCTATCATCTCTATCTCTATCATTTAGTGATCATTAACCTTACCATGAGTGAGAACCCATTTGATTCACATAAACAAAATAAGAACAGTGAAGAGCTACAATAAAAATGAAAGTTACCATGGCTGTGTATCTTTCTAGGGAGAACCAGCTATGATGAAACCTATAAAAGAATCCCTACTTCATCACTCTGTAGCAGATCTGTGTCTGTACCTCAGCATCTAGGCTCTGTCAGGGACAGAGATGGGGAGGTATCCCAAATCCTTCCTGCGTGGATCACTGTTTCTACATGCCATGCAAGTGAAATTCTTTTCTGCTTGTATTGATTGTCATAAATCACAAGGTCACAGTTTGTGACATTCAGGCTAGCCTCTTTTTTATAGACTTATAAAAATAAGATGGAATTGGAGAAACACCAGATCTTGAATAACAACACATTTCTCTTAGGAGACACACTTTATTTAGGACAGAATGGTCCTCTGTACCTTTTAGGTTCATACTATCCAATATGTTTTTATGGTTCCAATTGTAAATCTTATTTTCCAGCCTGCAAGTTGATTCTTTGTGGAATTTGTGGCTGCTACAGTTGTAATTTTGTTTTTTTCTATTTATTATTATTTTTAATATATTTTTTTATTGTAAAGATACTGTAGAGGGGTTACAGTTACATGAGCAAGGTAACGAGTCCATTTCCCTCCTTTGTTTTTGTATTTCCTCTACCATCCCTTCCCCCGATCCCCATTTAAAGTTGTGAAGTTTGTTTTCCACATAGTGTCTTGTACATCTCGTTGTTACAATGGTCATCCTGTATCCTTATTTCAGCATTTTGTTATTTCCCTTCCCAAATCAGAAAAATGTATATATAAGATGCAGGACACCGGAATCAAATACAGTGACAACAGGGGGAAGATCATACAAAGAAACAACAAAAACATCACATAGTACATTATAAGTACATTAACAAGAACAGCAAGAAAGATAAAAATTCTTGTGTCCCTATCTTGGGGTTCATTTCACTTAGCATTTATTTTTTATTTATATTTTTTGTGTTGGTCCTGAGGCTTGATCTCAGGGCCTAGATGCTGTCTCCAGAGGTTTTTTGTTCAAGACTAGCATTCTCCCACTTGAGCTGTTTCTGGCTTTTGGTGATGAGAAGAGGCTCACAGACTTTCTTGTCCAGGCTGGCTTTGAAACCAAATCCTCAGATCTCAGCCTCCTGAGTAGTTAGTATTACCAGTGTGAACCACTGGTGCCAGGATCGGTTACAATTTTAAAGAAAGCTTTAAAAATGTTACATGTCACATGTCTTTAGATTAACCTCTTTAACATATTAAGTGGATATAAAAAATCTGGCTAATGAACCTTTTCCTTTAAAAGATTTTTTTTCTTTAATTTAAGATGTGATTATGTTTTCCGAAGGACTGACTTATGTTAGAGAAATTCATTAAATCTGTCATGTTTGGTGACACAAAATGGAAACTGGAAGTCAGAAACCACAATCTCTTCCTTAAATCCCTGAAATGTAGGTGTTATGTCTGTTCCACACCCTATGACATAAATTAATGATCTGTTGGTAATGATGGATGGGGGTGGAAGAATCCACTGGAGTTTGAGTTCCTTGTCCCAGACCTTTATTTCCCAGCTCCACCCTCTCCATCTAGGTCCTCAGCTCATGATATCTACAGTGGTAGGGGGCCAAAGCCTATCCCGATCACTATGCTGGATGTTTGCTGTCAGATCTAAAGTGAGAATACTCAGCAATTCCACCAGCTACATGAAACCCATGGATAACTGTCTAGTTATAAGAGAAATGCTTTCCATCACTGAGCCTTTTGGTTTGGAATGAATAAGAAGGTGCTTCTTTGACCCTTAAATCTCTAAAATATGGGCATTGTCCTGAAGAAGGGAAGTCCTGAAAGTATACAGCCTTCTTGGTGATCCTGGGTCAGGACTGGTGCCAATCAAGAGCTGGTGGATTTGAGAGATCATAGAATATTCGAAACGGAGAAACCTCAGAGGCCATCTTTTGCTCCTCCTGTCTTGTACAGATGAGAACTAGAGAGTTTGCCAAAGTCACATCACTATTAAGTAACAAACAAACTCTGTGCTGTATTTCTTTCTTTTCTCCTAGTTTAAGATTGTTCCTAAAGTAGTTTGGCACAAGGAATCTTCTTCTCTTCACACTAGAGAGGAGCTTTCTGGGCATGACCTGGTCTCAGCTCATACCCAAAGGTGGTGCCACCCTTAGCACGGGAGGGGAGGCCACCAGTGACTCATTTCCAGCTGCAGGCAGCCAGCTGCTCTGTGTCCCTGCCCTGTTCCACTGTCCCTTGAGATCCTTCTCTAGAATTTGAGATTCCACTTCTCCCTTTGTATCTATGCCATAAACACACCATCCTGGTCTCTCATCCCACTGAAGATTTCAATATTTCCTGTATGTGAATATATAATTATGTGTTTCCTAACGAATGCATGAGGTTTGTCCATTCAGAGCAACTCACCACCAAGGGGCAGCGTGGATTTATGTATGAGCCTACAGAAAAGCCAGAAGGCATCTTGTGCTCTTAGATGACAAGCTAGTAGAAGTACCAGTGCTTGTAACACAGAAGATTTTTCCCCCAGAGAGATCTGCATTACTAATTGCTATTTTCTCCCAACACCCCTCCAAGAAAGATCAGTAGTATTACTAGAAAACATAAAGTGCCATATAATTTTACACTTACACATCCTTTCATGGAGCACTTCTGAGTGCCTGACAGAGGTTCACTTGTTCCACACAAGGCTTAGGTGAAAGAAGATGGTATTTTGTTTTGCCTTTATCTTACTCTGAGATTGTCTGGGAACAGCTCATTATGATAGTGTTTTGTTTGCCTGGGAATGCTCCCCTGATCCCTTCAGTGGCCTGCATCCTTATATATTACTATAACTCTGTTTATACACCTATTAGAAATATGTCAGGATATTAGGATGTTGTGTAAGAATAAGGACACCAACTCAAAAGGAACTTGGCAAGTTAAAGTTCACTTCTGCAGAAGGGCAAACTACTGACAGGAGGCCAAAAAAAGCAAGTGCTCTAGGCAGGTGGTCCATCCAGGTTTTATCCTGACATATAACTGCTTTTTGTTCTGATTGGTCAGAACTCAGGTTCACAATGTTGCATGATTGGCTAGTTTGAAAGGGGTTAAACATTTAGCCAAACAAATCAACCAAAACCAGGAGGCCTGGCTCAAGTAGGAATTTGTCAGAAAAATAAATCTTACTCAGCTTGTGCTCTACCATTTGTGCCATGCCACCAGCTCCTAAAAAAACTAAATCTTATAACAGGCTGTGGCTTAACTAAAATGGCTTCTTATAAGATGGCAGCTACCCTTAAAATGGCGGTGCTTATGTCAAGCAACCAGTTTGACAGAAAAGATGATAACTTCTACCCATACTTGGTTTGAACATTTTGTCTTGAGCTGATAGTTTTCTTAGTCTGTATCCCAGTTAAGACCCTGAGGCTACATATTGAGGTGCTTTGTATGCTATAAGACCTACTATGGTAGAAGACCCACTCTGTGCTTTGGGAGGTTTTCCACTTCATCTCTCTGCATAAGGTTGTTTCCTCATCCTTTGTGTCCCCTCTCCTTTTAGACAATGCTGTGTGGGAACTGAGCTGGTGGACTGGATCATGCAGCAGACTTCATGTGTTCACTCCCGAACTCAGGCTGTTGGCATGTGGCAAGTCCTATTAGAAGATGGTGTCCTCAATCATGGTAAGATAAGCCACAAGGCCTAGAAACCCTGTGAGAAATGCTAAGTGCATTTCCCTGGGTAAACTGCTGCTGAGCTCCCAAATGGGCAAGAACGAATTACGGTCTCCTTAGGGACCTCTGAGCTAGTATCTTCATTTAGCAGTACAAATGCACGGAGAGCATGCTATTGATTGCTGTGTTCCACTATTGTACCTTCCTAACTTCCGAGAATGAAGGGAAGGAAAATGAAATTGCAACCCGAGTGCATCAGTTCCAATTATGTTTATTAGTTTGCATTCATGGTTCATTGATAGTATGATTATACTCAGAGCATGGCATAGCAATCCTGATGCAGGGACAGAATGAAGAGCAATGAAATGTGTGGCTGGGCTGATGACATGAAAATAAGTAATGAATTCAGAAGCTGCCTTTTTACTGTGCTGCTGTCTGGGAGAGTCAATTTGTATACCCAAAGGATGACCATATTTAAAATCAGGAATCTGCTCTGCAATTGCTGGCCCTGCTAACTGCAGCAGCTCTCCTTGAATGGATGAGTAGCTATTCAGGACTGGGGTACAATGGGAGTTGAACTGCTTGTGCCATTTGTTTAAGACCATTTCTCCACACAGACAAAACAGTCAAATCATCCATTTCATTTGCCAACACCTGGGAACCTAATATCAGTTTTTTTTTAAACCAGTGCTTTTCCTACTTCACTGAATGTGCATACCAATCACTTGGGACTCTTATTAAAATACAGGTTCTGGTTTAGAAAGTCTGAGATGGATCCCAAGCAGCTGCTTTTGCAGCAAGCCAATGATGCCGCTGTTCCTGTGGCAAGGGTCACTTTGAGCAGCAAGGGGATCCCACTTCTTTTTATCTTGAGACTATTGATGCTTTATCCTGAAAAGGCCTGAACCCAGTCCATGGTGGGGTTTTTGTTTGCTTGTGTTCATTTTGTGCTAGTACTGAGCCAGTACTGAGGTTTGAACTCAGAGCCTAGGTGCTGTCCCTTAGCATTTTTTGCTCATATTCTACCATTTTTGCTGATATTCTACCATTTGAACCATACCTTTACTTTGGACTTTTGATGGTCCATTGGAGCTGAGAGTCTCAGAGTTTCCTGTTCAGGCTAGCTTCAAACCTTGATCCTCAGATCTCAGCCTCCTGAATAGCTAGGATTACAGGTGTGAGCCAGCATACATTCTGTTTGTCCTGCATGGATCTACATATTGTGATTCACAGAAACAAGAGGAGGGCTAGGATGTAGTTCAATGGTAGAGTGTTTGCCTTGCTTGAATAAAGCCGTGTGTTTGATCCCCAGCATTGAAAAATAAGAAGAAGGAAAAAATATTTAAATAATAAAAACTTAGAAATTAGAACTGAGAGAAAATTACCACAACACACATATAGATGTCTATGATCTAGATGCTTGGTCTGACCAGCTTTATTCAAACAATCCATTGACTGAGTTTTTCCTTCAAGATTTTTGTTTTAATTTCTCAAAGTGCAGACAGAAATATTTATTATTAAATGGCATATATTGAAAGAGAAACATAAATTTTGGCTCTGACTGAGGAGCTTTTCTTATAAGGCTATATTTTCAAAGCCCAGTCTGCATCATGACTTGGCACTTGGTTATTTTCCTGTTTGGAACACAGGCCCTGAAACCTAGGGCATGTCATCAAGGCAATTTTCATGGGTCGAAGTGCTCATCACAAAAGCTGGCAGCTCTCAGGGCGGTAGGGAGACAGGGTGGGTGGGCAGGGCTGTGGCTCATGTGGCTGAAGCCAGGAGGATGTGGCTTCCAGCTGTTCTGCCCTGTTGAGGCCAGTATGAAGGGTGCAGTCCCTGCTTGACAGTCACTTGGCTTTCCAGGCCTGTGTCATCCATTTGCTTCTGGTAGAGGGAGCTGAGGGCCAGAGCTCTGGGCCCCGACTGACACTTGCCTGCATGTTTCCCTTAGTGGACCAGGAGCACCATTTCCAAGACAAATATTTGTTTTATCGATTTCTGGATGACGAGCACGAGGATGCCCCTTTGCCCACTGAGGAGGAGAAGAAGGAGTGTGAGGAGGAGCTGCAGGACACCATGCTGCTACTTTCACAGATGGGGCCCGACGCCCACATGAGGATGATCCTGCGCAAACCGTGAGTGAGGGCTCGGGGCTCACCCTGGCAACAGCTAGCGTGGGGCATGGCTGGTGGTGAAATCCTGGCCCTTGGCTGGGGTGAGAGACTCTGAAGGGGTGACACAACAGTGTTTGTCTTTTTCTTTTGGAGCAGTAATGACTCAAGCCAGTTATAGCAGCTGGCTTGGGGTATAAAAACTGAGCCCTCTTTTTTTTTTTTTTTTAATGACAGTGCCAATGTTTGAACTCAAGGCCCAACTCTTGTTTGGATGGTATTCTACCACTTAAGCTAGACCTCCAGCCTTTTTTGCTTGTTATTTTGGAGATGAGTCTTGCAGACTTTTCCACCTGGGCTGGCTTTGAACCACAGTTCTCTGGATCTCAGCCTCCTGGGTAGCTAGGATTACAAGCATGAGCTACTGCTTTTGAGCTCTCAGATTAAATGACCTTTGATCAATGACAAATAGAAACTGGTCTGTTTCTTCTCTAGACTGCAGTAGCTCTTTTCTTCTTAATGCCAGAGGTCAGAGGTCATGAGAACCATAGTCCCTGTATCTGGGATTGCATTTATTTATCCAACTAGCACATTCTTCACCCCATTGTATACTTTCTTTTTCACTGGAAGAACTAGAGTTTGAACTCCAGGCCTTATACTTACTCAGCAAACACTGTATAGTCTGAGCCATACCTCCAACCCTTTCTTTTTGCTTTATTTAATTTTGGGGGGTCTCATGCTCTTTGCCTAGACCACATTGGGCTTCAGACTGCAATCCTACCTGCCTCTTCTACCAGAACTGGGATTACAGGTGTAAATCATCATATCTGGCCTTGCCCCACCCTATCTTATGAGAATACACTGTCCCCTTAACCCTTTTAAGGCCTTCATTTAGCTAGGGAAGCAGCTTGCTTGCAGTAGCCACCCACTAGCTCAAGTTAAGAATTAATCATTGGATTAATTCTTACAAAACATCCTGAGCCCCTGTTAGATGCCAGCAGTCTACTAAATGCTATGTGACATCCATGTATTGCACATGAGCTACAGTAATGGTCCTCAGAAACCCACTGCAATAAGGGATGGTTTGGCACTTGTTTTCATAACCACATACAGGCTTATGTTTTTCTGCTGGAAATGAAATCACCCTCCACCCTGAAATCAGTGCTAGCCAGCTGTGGATGTCAACTCTGAGTCACTGGCTTGGGCAGCCCTTGTATGTTATCAGCTCTGGACGAGAGCATGAAACTTTACATGTCTGCTGGGCACCTCCCAAGAGAGTTGTCCCTCGGACTGACTGTCCCACATCTCCCCTAAACACAGCTCACAATAGACTCTCCAGGCACAGCTTTATGTCCGGTCCCCAGGATTCTATCCCTTTCACTTGCCCATCCTCAGTGCAACAGAGGCTTTTCAGCACATTCCATTTTGTCACACCATGTCCCCTTTGTCAAAACTTTCTTTTGGGTCTTAATCTCCCTCACAGTGTGTTTCAAAGGCCTTCCCTCAGCCCATTTGGTACCATCATCCTTCACTCTAGAACCATGGCTTTTAGCGCTTTAGGCCTCAAAACCCTTTCTTCAAACAAAAAATTTAACAGAAATATCTAAGGTATCAAACAGAAAAGCCAGAGCCTCACTGACCGAAGCAGGAGTAGGGTCCATGAGACCTGCCCAGCCAATTTATGCTCTCTTAACCTGCAGGATTGCAGGGATGGGTGGCCCAGGGCACACAAGGAATCCCTAAGCTTGAGGTACTCAAGTGAATAATGCCATTGTAGACCACGTTTTTTTTCCCCAGAGCCTGCCTCCCCTCTGGTACATTGACTATCATTTGGGGTCCATCCCCTTGTTGTCATCTCCATTCAAGCCACCATCATACAGTCATTCCAAATTAGGGATGAGGCAGCCCCCCAAGGGATACTTGGAAATGTGTGGACATGTTTCACCTGTCAGAATCCATGAGTGACACACTGCTGGCATTCATTGAGTAGAGATTAGGAGCAAGGATGCTATAGACATGGCAAAGCCCAGAAGTCCCTAAAGTAAAGAGCCATACCTGACATGACAGATAACACCTGGCCCATCACAGTGCTTCTTGTTCCCAGGGTGTCTTGGGCTCCTGCTCAAATACTTCTTGTTCCCATAATGCCCTGGGTACTCATGAAACTAATGAAATAAAACAGGTGGCACATGCATAAGCCATGGAGCATTCAGCTCAAAGCTCAAAGGATGGATATATAGGAGGAAATATGGGAGGAGACCTGAGTCATAAAACTCAACATCCAAGAGGACTCTTTTGGATTTTTCTTTGAGACTCCTCTCTAGAGAGCCTTGTTACTTTCTTTTCTTGCTTGTCTTTCATTTTTCAAATACACTTACTTTGTTCACTTCAAATTTAAAATAAAAAAAAGAGGCAGGCATCATGCCTATACTCGTAGGTTCATGCCTATAATCGTAGCTACTCAGGAAGCCGAGATCTGAGGATAGCTGTTCAAAGCCAGCCTGAGCAGGAAAGGCCATGAGACTCTTTATCTCTAGTGAAGCAAGAGAAAAGCCACAGTGGAGGTGTGCTTCAAGTGGTAGAGTGCTTGCCTTGAGCACAAAAGCTCAGGGACAATGCCCAGGTCCTGAGTTCAAGCCCCAGACTGGCACCGAAAGAAAAAAAAAGCCACCCTTAAAACAATACTCTTGTTGAGAAACATTGCTATAAACTGTAAGCTTCCTGAAGGCCAAGGCAGATTTCATTTTACTTCATCCCCTGATCACCCAACAATTGCTGATCATCTGCTTTGTTCTCCATACTGTGGTAGGAGCTAAGGTATTAAAGTGGGTAGAGGACCAGAAGGTTTCTCCTCCCTCCTGTTGCTCTGTGCACACAGGAGATGGAGTTGAGACTTGCAAGCAGTCATTTAATCATAGCTGGATTACCACCTGCAAAGAAAACTATAGTGCATGTTAACACAGCTTGCTGTGGAGAGGAGTTAACATGCTGTGAAATGGCAAGGCCAGATTCCTGGCTCTGCATAGCAAGGAAGCCATCGATAAACATTTGCTGAGTGAGTCCATGGCCCCGGCTAATGGTCCCTCAGCCTTTAGTTGCTGGGGCAGGTGGGATGAAAAGTGCCATTCTATTCACTAATGTTTTTGGACATCTACCAAGTTGATTAAAAACAACAACAACAACAAGTGGGCAACAGTAGCTCAAGAATGTAATCCTAGCTACTTAGGAGGCTAAGACCTGAAACCAACACTGGGTAGGAAAGTCTGGGAGACCCTTACCTCCATCCAGTTATACACCAGAAAAGCCAGAAGTGGAGCTTTGGCTCAAGTGGAAAGTGCCAGTCTTGAGCGAAAAAGCTGCGACAGTATTCAGGCCCAAGTTCAAGCACAAAAATCAAAAGTGATTTTTGATCATCGAAGAGTTTGTAATCCAATGGAAGAGGCATTTCCAAGTTAGCTACAGATGGAACAAGCAACTATTGAGTGCTTGCTGGGTACTATAAACATTCTTGCTTACCATCGCAGGCTTCAGAGCTGGGTTTCACAAGTCAACCTTAAATATGAGAGCTTTGGAGCTGGGGTATGATAGCTCAGTGGTGGAGTGATTACTGATGTGGGTCGGCTGTGTGTTCAACCCCAGCACTGAAAAGAAAACAGGATATGGGGGTAGGGGACTCTTCTGTCTTTTCCTTTTTTTCTTTCTTTTTTTGCTCTATACAGCATTGAATTATATGAAACATGACAGCCCAAAGAGTCTTTTAAAGGAAAAAATATTAAATTGCCATGCTTAATTCTTTCAGTCTATCACTGGCTGATAAAGTACAGGTTTCACTGGTATTTCAAGGTCCATCATTAGGGAATTTTCTCTCATCTTCCCAGTTATTTTTAATTTGGCAAACCCTAGACTTAGGCTACAAGTCTTTTGGCACTTTGGGACAGACATTCAGATTGTACACATACCCTTTTTGGATCTTCTAATGTCTGCTGTTACAGCCACTACTTTATATTGTTTAACTGGGAAAGAAAATAAGATTAGATATTCCAGAATTACTAATATCACTGTTGTCCTTAATGAGATCCAGTGAGCACTTTGCTCTTAGAAATCAAGGGCCTGCTCCTAGGTCATAGAAATGTTGACTGTCCTTACTATCCAGCCTGCCAAGTCACTCAGAAATAATGGAGGCAAAAGATGCACTGGCTTTGTGTCCACCAGGGCAAGGCCCCTCAGTTTGAACTCAGCACAGCTGCGTTCTATAATAGTTACCACTGCCAGACAGGTTGCAGAACTCTGATAATTACTGGGAAAGAAATAACACAATATTCTTTGATGAGAAGATTACTTTGAGAATTTGATTGTATAATGAAGATGTTGCTTTGAAAGGTACTTCCTATTGTTCTGAATCTGAGACTAGCTAGCCAAAAAAAAAAAATAGTGTCACTTGTTTTGACAGGCTACTTAGAAAAATTCTCTGTTTATTACATTAACTGCAGCATTTTAACTGTCAAACTATGAAAGAATGTTCTCCAGTTTAAAAAACAGAATAGAGCTTCAGGGGAATTTTTTGGCACAGTTTTGTTGCTATTGGTATTGAAAAAAAAAACATACATTCTGAATGTGAAATTAGCTTTTCATGTAGTGGCAGTCAGAGTGACTCACAATGCCCATCCTGGTTTTGCAGGTGCAGACCTGATGGCATTTGGGGCAAATGCCACAGGAACCAGTGACAGTTTGACGGTGCTGTTATTACAGCTCGGAGACAGGGCCATCAGACACAAAAATGAGCTCTGGGAGCTTATTGTTTTGATTTTGCTTTGTTTATAAGGCTAAAACAAGAGGTTACACTACAGCAAATAGATACAATAGAGACCCTTACCAGCAGAAATAATGCAACACTAAGTAGTTACTCTGCATAGGACCATGAGCAAAAAAGTATAGAGTGGGCTGGGAAGGTGGCTCAGTGGTAGAGCGCTTGCCTTGCAAGCCTGAGGCCCTGGGTTCGATTCCTCAGCACCATATAAGCAAAAAGAAAAAAACCGGAAGTGGCGCTGTGGCTCAAGTGGTGAGCGCTAGCCTTGAGCTGAAGAGCTGAGGGACAGCGCCCAGGCCCAGAGTTCAGGCCCCACGACTGGACCCAAAAAAAAAAAAAAAAAAAGTATAGAGTGACCAGATAAGTAAGATAGTATGAACTTGAGGTTAGCTGGATGCTGAGAGAGTTCAAGGAGTCAGGATGCTCTTACCACACAAGCCTTCCTGAGTAAAGTAAGAAAAATGATCTCAGTGGTCTGAGAGACTTCCCTGGGTGGGAGGAGATGAAGCAGATGGTATGTCCCAAGTCTAATTCTACATCTGCAGTTCCAGCGTGCCCTAGTTTAGAAGCCAGAGTGTTCAGAAAGAAAGAAGCTCATTGAGCCTGAGAAGAGGAAAAGAAATAGCACAAGAAAATTACGCTATTATACCCTAAGAGAATTATTGGCAAGGTCTGGAGTCTTCCACATGGCTCTGAAACTGAGAAACTGGAGTCCACCCACTTCATGTGCTCAAATAATATTTTCCTAACATGTGCTTTGGGGCATAAGGTTGGAAGAAAATAAAATAAATCAAGTAACATGAGCAGACACCATGGGGAGAATAAAGGGTTGTTTGTCCATCTATAGCCATTGGTGGCCCTACCAGACAGTCCTGCAGTAGCAAGGTAGGACATCTGCCCCCCACCCCCACCCCCAGGTTTCACATGGCTTGCTCTTCTGCTCTTTGGGGCACTTAAGAGATTTGCTTTTTCTTGCAATTAGCAGAACTTGTTTCAAGAAGATCTTTATTTGTCCCCATTGTTTTTGAGGATGTGAAGGTTGAAATCCTGATCATTATCTGCAGGTTGGAGGGTTGGTTTTCCCCAGGGAATTTCAGGATCTGCAGGCCTAAAATCATTGGTACTAAGGATGTTGATTTCTGGAGCCCAGAGCCTATTCACAGCTAAGCAGTCCATTCTAGCAGGTCGGGGGGGGGGGGGGGAGGGGGGGGAAGAGAGCCTGAGAAAGAACCTAAGGTCAGAAAGAAAGAACCACATCAGGAGTCCTTTTCTTCCCTGAATGTTTTTACTGCAGAGACTGCCGTGCCCTCGCTGAAAGCTTGTAGAAATTTCTTGAATAAGTGGTCCCATTAAGTAAATTGTTTCTTGCATTTGGATTTGTGATTTCCCGGTAAATTGGTTTACCCTGTTTATCTCATGCCTGCATACCTACAAATGCAACCAGTAGACTGCTACCATTATGAATCAGACTTAGGGAAGGATACATATAGCTTTCTACTTACCGGTTAGGGTTCATTATAAGATTACCTCAAGTTTTTGATGACTTTTATGGGCATGTATGTGTGCTGGCCCTGGTGCTTGAACTCAGAGCCTGGGCACTGTCCCTGAGCTGCTTTTGCTCAAGGCTAGCCCTCTCCGCTCAAGCCACAGCTCTAGTTCTCACATTTTTGGTAATTTATTGGAGATAAATCTCATGAACTTTTTTTCTCGTTTGTTGTTTTTCTTTTCTTTGTGTTTTGTTTGTTTGTTCATCTTTCTTTGGGAGTGTAAAGGGAGGCACAGGAATGGAAAGACAAGGGGTAAACAAATGCATCAGTGGTATTCACTGGACACTATGTTGATAACTATACAACTTGTGGGAGGAATGGGAGGTAAAAACTGGGAGAGAGGAGAGAAGGGGTGACATTTTCCAAACAGAAATGTACTCTTTGCCTGACTCATGTAACTGTAACCATTGTGTTTTTTACTTAAAGAAGAGAAAAGAAAAGCCAGACATGGGTAGCTCATGCCCATAATCCTAACTACTCAAGAGTCTGAGATCAGAGGATCATGGTCAGAGGCCGCCTGGGCAGAAAAGTCCCCATGAGACTCTTATCTCCAATTAATCACTTAAAAACTGGTGGTGGAGCTATGGCTCAAAGCTCAGAGACAGTGCCCAAGCCTTGACTTCAAGCCCCACCTCCCACCAAAAAAAGAAATCTCATGAACTTTTCAGCCCGAGCTGGCTTTGAACCTTGATCTTCAGGTCTCAGTCTCCTGAAGATTAGAAGCATGTGCCACTGGCACCCACTTCTTATTTTAAAAGAAAATTTGACTTTAAAAGTTCAAATTTACTTCCCATTTGAAACTCCTAGAAGGAGTTACAGAAGAATAAATAATACTTCCAGTCACATTTCCCAAAGATATAATTACTATTAATATTTTGATGCCTAGTCTTATGGTAATTTTTCAGTTCTTAGCTTTTATACTTAATAGCATGCCACTCTCCATGGCTTGAAGCCAGCTTGGATAGAAACCTTTGAGCATCTATCTCCAGAAAATAACCAGAAATATGCTAGGCTGGAGGCATGACTGAAGTATTAAAGTATCAGCTGAGTAAGCATTAGGTCCTGATATCAAACCCCACCCCAACCGCCACAAAGTAACATTCTCTCTTAAATATTCTTGTTAGACAAGAACCCTACCACTTGAGCCACACCCCAAGTCTATCTCTTAAATATTCTTTAATGCTCAGACTTTTTAAAAAGAAAGATGCATTTATTCCATGATCAGTGCAGATGCTTATTCACTATATCAAAAAACATGCAGAATTTCTTGTCTTTTGAATACTCCTTAATGCACTCATTTTGCAACGGCTGGATGTTTAAGTTGACTCTCAAACCCTTTCTTAGAAGAACAACAAAGCATATTATCTTAGAGCTTTTTTTCCCAGAACAAAGAACTCTTAAACTGGCAGGAGCACTGGGTGGGAGTGGTACCAGAAAGATGCGAGGAAAGTTCCCGCGGAGAATGATGAACTGACTCACACTGAGGGCAGTCCAGACCAGGAGTATTAGCAGATGAGGCTGCAGTGTTAGGTCACAGGCAGATTAAGGGAAATCTGCCATGCCCTGTGTGCCTTAGCTGGCATTTATAGTCATTTAGGGCACCTTTAAGTTTTAAAGAAAAATGTGACATAATCGTGTTTGTAATAGGTCAGTTTCACAGCTAACCATGGAGACTGGATTAGAGGGGCCAAGACTAAAGACCAACAGATACTTTATTATTATAAAATCAATCACATTTTGAGAATTCAATGACAGCATTTGAGTTACAAGCATTTGATCCAAGAGTATGCTAAATAAGTTGAAAGTAATACTGAGTACAGACTTTGGGATTCTATTCTTCATTTACCATTCACACATCCAACATCTCCAGGTCTAAATCCCTTAAGCTATAAAATAAATTTAGTAATGTTTGCTTACCCTCCCTCTACTTTCCACGAAGACTGTAAATAGAACTACAAATACACTTGTATTTAATCATTTAAGTGTCTGGGTACTAGGTACTGGACTAGATAATTCAATTCAAATCTTTCAGCAAAGCTACAAGATTGTTAATGAACATACTTCCCACTTTAAAGATTAGGAAACAGTGGCTTAGGCTAAGCCAATTGCTCTGTTGAGGGTGGTAGGTCCCTGATGTGACCCTGGTCTGACTACAGAACTTGTGTTTCCTCCTCCTCCTCCTCCTCCTCCTCCTCCTCCTCCTCCTCCTCCTCCTCCTCCTCCTCCTCCTCCTCCTCCTCCTCCTCCTCCTCCTCCTCCTCCTTCTCCTCTTCCTCCTCCTCCTCTTCTCTCTATTCCTCCTCCTCTTCTTTGTCCTCCTCCTTTCCTCCTCCTCCTCTTCTTTCTTTCTTTTTTCCTCTAGCTCTTCTTTATTCTCTTCCACATCTTTCTTCTCCTTCTGCTCCACTACTAGAGCTTGAACTCAAGTTCTTAGCTTTCTTGCTCCAGGATGGCACTCTACCAAAGCACACTCCTACTTCCTGTGTTCTTTCTTTGCTGTGTTTCCCTCAACCATGGTCCTAACAGGAAGTCAGATGGCCTCATGGGTTTATGCGCTAAGAATAAACGAGGAAACATATCACAGAAATCTGATTGCAAAATAATTTTACAGACTAACCTCATTGTATAAAATTATAACTCTCAGGGCTGGGAAGGTGGCTCAGTGGTACAGTGCTTGCCTTGCATGCCTGAAGCCCTGGGTTCGATTCCTCAGCACCACATAAGCAAAAAGAAAAAAGCCGGAAGTGGCACTGTGGCTCAAGTGGTAGAGCGCTAGCCTTGAGCAGAAGAGCTGAGGGACAGTGCCCAGGCCCAGAGTTCAGCCCCACGACCAGACCCCCCCCCAAAAAAAAAAAACTATAACTCTCAGTCAGGTGCTGGTGGCTCATGCCTGTAATCCTAGTTACTTACAAGGTTGAGAACTAAGGATTGTGGTTCAGAGCCAGCCTAGGCAGGAAAGTCCATGAGACTCTTATTTCCAATAAATTACTCAGAAAATGCCAGAAGTGGTGCTGTGGCCCAACTGGCCTTGAGCAGAAGAAGCTCAGGGATGGGGCTCAGTCTCAGGACCAGGGTGGGAAAAAATTATATATATATATATATATATATATATATATATTATACAATATATATTGTATAATATATATATATATATGGAAAGAGAGAGAGAGAAAGAGAGAGAGATGGGATAGAAGTATATCATCTACTCAGTAAATAATTACCAAATAGGGCTTCCTGTTTAGGAGGGACATGGATATTCTGCTCATACATAGTGAGTTGTGGGAATAATGGAAACTAGTTTCACATCTGTCACCTCTTTGAATGGCTAAATAACTCCATGAACTAAGTAGGGCGAGTTTGGTAGCCTGCTGTGGACAGAAGAAGAAATTGAGCTGAGCAGATGCCAATTGCTTTCCTTCTACTTTTCTTTCTTTTGTTGACAGTATTCTTTCTCTATAAGGCTACCTGGGTTTGTCCATTCTAGTGTATTTAGTGAATAAGCAGTGAAATTAACAACAAAAGTGAAATCTACCTGTTGCTGATTAAAACCGGATAGCAGGGAATAAGTAGTAATGCATGCACATGGCACCTTCTTAAAAAGTTTACATTTTGGGTGTCACATGTGTGCCTCATACTCAGAGGCAGAGTACAAGCTGTACTTTCCTGACTCCTTCCAAATTAGTTTGTTCTTCTCTACTTGCTGTTTAGGTATTTCCAAGGAAAACATTTACAGGTGCACCTATTAAGAAGTTTAACATTAAATTTCTGGTGTGTACTAGTAAAACATTTTTGTGGGAAGAATGCCAGGCATATTTGTTGCCTAAACATGAACACACCTATTGCCCTAAAAACAGGCAGGTGCAGAGAGTTCTGGAACCCCTCCTGCAAGTTCTATGAGGAGGACTTCACGTCTCATAAACATTTATGACCTTTCTCCTTTATTGTAGTTGTAGGCCCTATTTATTTCTAAATTTCACAAAGAATCCAACACCCCCTTCCCCTATGTATACAGGCTTTGTGTCAGAACTAGCAATTTCCCTTTTCTAGGCTAAAGAGCCCCACAGGCAGAGATGCACAGGACCTCCCTCCAGCACTAGTCACGGGCTTCTAGACTGCCCCTGACAGTCTTGGGAGGTGAAGAAAAGGATTTTTTTTTGGTTGGTCATGGGACTTGAACTCTGGGCTCTGTCCCTGAGCTCTTCAGCTCAGGGCAAGTGCTCTACCACTTTGAGCCACAGAGCCACTTCTAGTTTTCTGGTGGTTTATTGGAAATAAGAGTGTAACAGACTTTTCTGCCCAGGCTGGCTCTGAATCATGATCCTCAGATCTCAGCCTCCTGAGTAGCGAGGATGACAGGTGTGAGCCACCAGCGCCCAGCAAGAAAAATGTTTATGACATATCTCACTTTCCTTTAAAAGAAGTGGGAGAGGCAAGATCTCTAGAAGGTCAGAAAAGTGTTTGAAAATGCAGCCCAGTGCTGATGGCTCATGCTTATAATTCCAGCTACTCAGGAAACTGAGATCTGAGGATTGCATTTCAAAGCTAGTCCAGGCAAAGTGAGTCTGACATACTCTTATTTCCAGTCAATCAACATAAAGCTGGTCGTGGAGGTATGGCTCAATTGGTAGAGCTCTAGCCTTGAGCCAAAAAGCCAAGTGAAAGCATGAAGCTCTGAGTTCAATTCCCAGTACCAGTACAAAAAAAGCATTTGAAAATGATCCAAATTTAAGAAATGTCTTACAAATACAAGGGTCAAACAGGTTGAGGTGAAGTCTTGCATGAAAAATAAAGTACCCCAGTGAGTGCCAATGTTCCCTAACTACTCAGGAGGCTGACATCTGAGGATCACAGTTAGAAGCTCGCCTCAGCAGACAAATCTAAAAGACTCTTTTAATTAGCTAGAAATAAGCCAGTAGAAGAAGTGGAGGCATGGCTCCAGTGGTAGTGTGTCCGTTGTGAGTTAAAAAGCTGAACAAGAGCCAGAGGCCTAGCAGTCAAATCCCAAAGTGAAACATCCCCTCAAAAAGTAACTAAAACATTTTTTTTTAAGATTGAAGCTTAAGGGGCTGGGAAGGTGGTTCAGTGGTAAGAATGCTTGCCTTGCATGCATGAGGCCCTGGGTTCAATTCCTCAGCACCACATAAGCAGAAAAAGCGGAAGTGGCACTGTGTCTCAAGTGGTAGAATGCTAGCCTTGAGCTGAAGAGCTCAGAGATGGCGCCCAGACCCAGAGTTCAGGCCCCACGACCGACAAAAAAAAAAAAAAAAAAAAAAAAAAAAGAAGCTTAACCATGGCATACTCAGATATTTACCACACTGGCCTTTCTGGGTATTTTCACCATATACCAGGGTCCTCTAGGAGTGAGGTCTATAGGAACCTGGTGATTTCCTTTCTCACTATGCACTTCACCCCTGGCCATGCATGTGTTGTGTTGTTGCTGGACGAATCCCTCATTTTGTCCATGTTCCTGTAACTGAGTAGCTGTGTTTCTGACCTTGATAAATTCCTTGATAAAGCGGTATTTACCAGTAGCTTCCAATCTCACCTGAGCCCTCCCATCCTTTAATGTATAAACTGCTTCCCCATCTGTCCCCGTTTATTATCTTGTCTGTAAGTAGACATTGCTGCTGGAATGCATCCCCTGCGGAAACTAGGCCTTTCCCCAGCGGGGTCTGACAAATCCACATCAATGTGGCACCACGCCGATTTGTAAAGAAGCAGGGACGCCTAATACCTCTCCCTGTGACATCTGCAGAAGGACAAGTAAAGACCAGGTACATTCACAGGCTGCCACTCAGAGCAGCCAGAGTCCATTCACTTCCCCAGCCTCATAGGTTCGGCTTAGGAAGGTGCTTGTAAGCTATCTCCTCCTGCTCAGGCTGTGTTCCCTTTCCTCTTGAAAGCCAAATTGCCTTCAGTCCTTGGGACCTTTCATTGCTGTTGGAACAGAATGGGGACTGATTTGAAGGGTCTCTTGTCCAGTTTTTTTTTTTCTGTCACCACCCCCACTACAAAGACCAAAGCCTGAAAAGTACTTAATGCCAGACTTTGCCACGAGAAACCTACTTTAAAAACGTGACTTTGTTCAGTGCTTACAGTAGGGAATGCTCAGTGTCAGATGTCCCCAAGTGCTCTTTGAGGAGTGGGGGTACAACCGAGGGGACACCTGAGTGTGAAGAGAGTGGAGAGGAGAGAGGCGAGCTTTCCTAAGATGGTAAACGGCTCAGTGGCTGGACAGGTCAGGCTGGTGGCTCTTTTTCCTGCTGCAAAGGCAGGCCCACATAACAGGGAAAGGAGGTCATGTTTTGCTTCTCTTTGGTGGGCAAGGGTTGGCCGCACTGACTTTTGCTCCATCTGGCTTCTTTTCTGAAATGGATAGCTGTCAGTCCTGCTGAAATGTGGACCTCTGAGGGACAGGGTCCTGACTCCAGGTGAACTTCTCATGAAGGTTTTTATGGTGTCCTGAATTCTATTTAGACTCTGTTTTTGGTTTGTTTTTAAAGTAAATCTCTTCACACTTCGCAGTCCAGATTTCTCTCTCCTCATTCAGACACAGCAGGGAGTTCTTTGCTACCTGAGTAGATTGCCAAATGACAATGGCCTGCCCTGTGATTCTGTTGGATACCTCAGACCCTAGGTTGTTTTTGTGTTACTGTTGTGATTTTCTCTTTTTTTTTCTTGTCATATTGAATATTGTTTAAGACCCAGAAGCAAACTTGGTTTTAGACCTGGTTCCATTCTCTTTCAAAGAGTCATCATGGTTTCTCCATAGCATCCCACGAGTCCCCAGTGGAAGGATGGTCTCTCTGACTGGCTGATGAATGTATGGGTGCCCCACAAGTGTGTATGCAGCTGTGGCCATTTGAGAAATGGAGAGGTTCCCAAATGGCTTTAGCAAAGAATATGGCTGTCAGGGAACAAAATGTGATGAGAGAAAAAACAGAATAATATGGAAAATTAAATCATTACCTGGTTTTAAAGAACCTTATATATGCCAGGTGCTGGTGGCCCATGCCTATGATCTTAGCTACTAAGAAGACAGATCTGAGGATAACAGTTCAAAGCCAGCCTAGCCAGCAAAATCTGTGAGACTCTCATCTGCAATAAGCCAACAAAAAGCCAAAGCTCAGGTGGTAGAACACCCAGCCTTGAGTTCAAACCCCCGTAGTACTGGTATAGCAAAAGAGAGAGCGCTTTGTGTGGGGACAAGGGAGCACTTCTGGAGAGATGTCTCATATCTTGGATGTAATATAATCATTTTTAATACAGTGAGCTTTATAGATTCTAGAGACAGTAATTTTTTTTAAGTCCATAAGCTAGAGTCCAGTGGCTCGTGACTATAATCCTAGTTTCTCTGGAAGCTGAGATCTGAGGATTGCAATTCAAATCCAGCCTGGGAAGAAAGTATGTGAGACTCTCAGTAAACTACCAACCACCCCTCACCCCCCAAAAAAACAGAAGTGAAGCTGTGGTTCAAATGGTAGAGTGCTAGCTTTGAGCATAAAAACTCATGGGCAGAACCTAGGACCTGAGTTTAAGCTCTAAAACAAATACCACCCTCCTCCATAAAAAAAAAAAAAAAAAAAAAAAAAAAAAAAAAAAAAAAAAAAACTCAAAGGGAAATCAAAGCAGAACTTAGAAAGTGGAAAAACCTCCCATGCTCCTGGATTGGAAGGAGCAACATTGTGAAAATGGCAATACTTCCCAAATTCAACGTGATACCTATCAATATTCCAACCTCATTCTTCAAGGAAATAGAAGAGGCAATCCAAAAATTCATATGGAACAATAAAAGACCCTGAATAGCAAAAATGATCCTTAACAGAAATAACAATGCTGGAGGAATATCAATACCAAATTTCAAACTCTACTACAAAGCCATAGTAATCAAAACAGCTTGGTACTGGCACAAGAAGAGACCTCAGGACCAATGGAATAGAATTGAAAACCCAGAAATGAATCCACAGACCTATAGCTACTAATCTTCGATAGGGAGCTAAAAAACTAGGGAGGGGGAGGAGGATTTGGTGGGGGAGGGAGGGAGGATGGGAAGGGGAAACAAAGGAGGAGGCTACTATGCTTGATAAGAAACATACTCATTATCTTGCCCATGTAATTGCAACCCCTCTGTACAGTATTTTCACAATAAAAATAAAATAAAATGGAAGAAAGACAGCCTCTTCAGTAAATGGTGCTGGCAAAACTGGTCAATCACCTGTAGAAAACTAGATCCTTATATATCACCCTGCACCAGAATCAACTCCAAATGGATCAAAGACCTCAAAGTCAAAGCAGATACCCTGAAAACATTAAGGAAGGAATAGGAGAAACCCTAGGTCTCCTTGGCACAGGCCGAAATTTTCTTAAATGAGACCCAGAATCACAACAAATCAAAGAAAGGTTGGACAATGGGATTGCATGAAGCTGCAGAGCTTCTGCATGGCAAAGGACATAGCTAGCAAGATCAATAGAAAACCCACAGATTGGGAGAAGAGCTTCACTAGCCATACAATGGACAAGGGTCTCACATCTAAAATATACCTGGAACTCAAAAAATTAAATCCCCCAACAACAAATCCTCAAAAAAACAACTGCCCAGTAAATAACTGGGCTAAAGACTTAAAGAGGAGCTTCTCTGAAGAGGAAATAAGAATGGCCAATAGACACATGAAGAAGTGCTCAACCTCCCTAGCCATAAAAGAAATGCAAATCAGCATTATTTACCATAGCTAAGATCTGGAACCAACCCAGATGCCCCTCAGTAGATGAATGGATCAAGAAAATGTGGTATATATACACAATGGAATTCTATGCCTCCATCAGAAAGAATGACATTGCCCCATTTGTTAGGAAATGGAAAGACTTGGAAAAAATTATATTAAGTGAAGTAAGCCAAGCCCAAAGAAACATAGGTCCCATGATTTCCCTTATTTGCAATATCTAGTATATGTATGAGTCAAGCAGAAAAGGTCAGATAAGGTGATGTTAGGAAAATGAACCCTAAGATATATATTTTAAATGTTTTTTTTCTTTCTTGCAATTGTTTCTAACATATTTATAAGATTATTTCTTTGTTGCTTTATATGTCCCTCCCCCACAGTATAACCCCTGCTTTCACTGTATTTGATGTCGGTATAATTTATGGAGGGGAAGGGGAAAAACAAGTCGTTTAAATAAGGATACAGGTGGACCTGTTGCAACAATGAGAAGTACAAGTTATGTCAAAAACGAACTTTACAACTTGGCGGGGGGGGGGGAGGATTGGGTGAGGGGGGAGGGAGGATGGGAAGGGATGGGAAGGGTAAACAAAGGAGGAGGCTACAATGCTTGATAAGAAATGTACTCACTATCTTGCCCATGTAATTGTAACCCCTCTGTACAGTATTTTCACAATAAAAAATAAATAAATGCAAATCAAACCAACAATGAGATACCACCTCACCCCAGTTAGAATGGCTATAATCAAGAACTCTTAATAACAACAGATACTGGAGGGGATTTGGACAGAAGGGAACCCTACTGCATTGCTGGTGGGAGTGTAAACTTGTTCAACCACTTTGGAAAGTAGTATGGAGGTTCCTCAAAAGACTTCCCATAGAACTCCCCTATGACCCAGCAATCCCACTTTTGAGCATTTACCCAAATGATCATAAACAAGGCCATACTAAAGCTACCAGCACTACTATGTTTATTGCAGCATTATTTATTATAGCTAAGATCTGGAACCAACCCAGATGCCCCTCAGTAGATGAATGGATCAAGAAAATGTGGTATATATACACAATGGAATTCTATGCCTCCATCAGAAAGAATGACATTGCCCCATTTGTTAGGAAATGGAAAAAATTATATTAAGTGAAGTAAGCCAGGCCCAAAGAAACATAGGTCCCATGGTTTCCCTTATTTGCAATAACTAGTATATATCTGAGACAACCACAAAAAGTTCAGATAAGATGATGTTAAGTGAAATGAACTCCTAGGTAAGGACACAAGTGGTTTTTTCTTTCTTGCTATTATTTCTAACATATTTATAGGGTACCACGTGATTTTTTTGTTGCTTTGTATGTCCCTCCCCCACAGTATAACCCCTGTTTTCACTGTATTTGAGGTTGGTATAATTTGGGGAGTGGAAGGGAAAAAACAAATTGTTTAAATAGGGATATAGGTAGACCCATTGCAACAATGAGATGTACAAGACGCTATGTCGAAAAAACGAACTTTACAATTTAGGCTGGGGTGGGGGAGGGAGGAATGTAGTTGTGGAGATGGGAGGGAAGGGATGGTAGGGGAAAAACAAAGGAGGAGGCAACAATGCTTAATAAGAAATGTACTCATTACCTTGCTTATGTGATTGTAACCCCTCTGTACAGTATTTTCACAATAAAAAACTTATTTAAACAAATGCTCAAAAAATCTATGAATTGAGCAATATAGAATTCATATTAATGTTATATAGATACTCCTAAACAAAGATCTGTTCCCAAACTGTCATCATGGAATCATTCTGTCAAGATTTTAGAGCTGAATTCTAAGCCTTTCTCTTCCCAGCTGAGTTTCCTCCTCCATCCATCACAGCCTACCCCATGGAGGTGAGAAGGAAACTTGGTGACTGTTTTTCTCTTTCAGCCAAGCATCTAGGAGAGTTCTGTGCTATTTGCGGTGGATGTCAAGTAGCAAGAACAGCAGGGCTGCTTCTTGTGCTGAAGCGCTGTAATCCTATTACACCTGTCTGAGACGTTCACGTTAGCTGCCTCTAAGGTAGTAGATGGACAGAGGTGACTCGATTGACTTTTAAATCCCCAAGGGTCCTAGTTTTGAAATCCCCATGACTAAGTCAAGTAGTAGATTAGGCCCCTTGCTAAGAAGGCCTGACTCCTTCCAAGCCCCTGTGGCTACAGCTTTTCTCCAGTGTCTTTCTGGGTCCCATACCTTCTGAGTTCCACCACTAAGAGCTACGTTGGTGTGCAGTTGTGTCCTTCCATGGTGATCCTTAGCAGGAGGTGAACCTGGCTGGCATATCCGGGTCAGGGATTTAGCATCTGTCTTTGTGCAGTAAAGATTAGGAAACAGAGTCTCTGTTGGTTCTGTAAGGGAAAGCAATAGGAGTATTTTGTTTGTGTCAAAGCTGCCCTTGTGAAGGTAATGTACACTGTCTGCAGAGATTTCTTCCTCTAGGTTGCCCCTACCAAACCTGCTAGTTTCCTCATGTGAAATTACTTTATCTAGTTCTCTACTTCAGAATATTTACAGATTAGCCGGAAGAGTAATCTAATAATTGACTACCAGATGTAAATTGTTGGGTCAAATATACTCTACTCTGTAAGTCTGATTCAGTCCTTAAATGTAGGTTTGAGTTTTTAATGTTGATATTATTTGGCTATGTTTTTCTTTCACTTATGCAAATATCTCACTCATTGCTTCTTGGGTAGTTTCAGCATCTCTCAGGAAGGAACCATCCCCAGCCTGCAGATCACACAAAAGCTGTGACATCACATGCTAAGAGGTAGCACTGAAATTAGAACTTGCTCTTCAAACTTCAACTCCAGTGCTCTGCTCAGTACAACAGACCTTCCCTCATTTATTTGATCAACACCTTTTAAAATTACAATATAGTGATGGAATGTCACCTGCAGCTCATTAAAGATTAAATCTTTAATATAGAGTAACATTGACTAAATATCATAAGTTGCTAGAAATGTAGGCCAAATGCATAAACCAGCTTGGTGATTGTATAATAAATAATACTTATAACTACAGTAATGAGCCAGAGTTAGGCCACTCATTCATCAATGTACAGATTTTCTGTCAGCTCATTTTCTAGCACTCTCAAGATTAATAGCCTGTTTGTGAGTTTCAAAAACATTGGCCAGCTGGGCACCAATGGTTCACGGCTGTAATCATAACTACTCAGGAGGCTGAGATCTGAGGATTGTGGTTCCAAGTCAGCCCAGGCAGGAAAGTCTGTGAGACTCTATTTCCAATTAACCACTCAAAAAGCAAAAGTGGAGTTGTGGCTCAAAGTGGTAGAGTGCTAGCCTAGAGCAAAAGAGCTCAGGGACATATTAGCGTTCCTTATATTGCAGAGAAAAAAAATCTAAATTATTGATCAATCCTATCACTTATTATTCATATAACTAAACATGATTAAGTAGTTCCTAAATAATTATAGATACAAATGATGGTTGATAATTCCTGCAATTTTACCATTTCAAAATATCTCTAATACCC
The DNA here is from genome assembly GCF_024711535.1 of Dipodomys merriami. Classification (NCBI taxonomy): domain Eukaryota; kingdom Metazoa; phylum Chordata; class Mammalia; order Rodentia; family Heteromyidae; genus Dipodomys; species Dipodomys merriami. Next base: position 43,190,862 of record NW_027202270.1, on the reverse strand, counting down.
CCCTCTGGCCCATTACTTATAGGCAGTTTTATTATTAGGCACTAGTTCTATAATAATTTTATTTGAGACAAGGTCTCATTGTACAGCCCAGGCTTGTCTGAAACTCATAATCCTTTTGCCTCAGCCTTCTAAATGCTGTATTATAGATATCAGAATAAGAAAGTTTAATAAACTTGTCAACAGGACATAGACAGATGTGATCCATAGAACAGAATATGAGAAATGCTGACATCCACCTCTCTTTTTTCTTCTAATCACTGCTCCTGCCTCCCATGTCCCTCCACCAAGGAACACCATCATTTCCAGTTTGCTCTTCGCCACCCATCATTCACTGCCAATATCTTCTTTCTTGAAGGATTCCCTGAGTATGTTACTGAGCCTGAGTCCATCACTGTATTTGAAGCCTTAGGGATGACTTTTTCTTTCTTTCTTTTTTTTCTTTGTAGACCTGGCCAGAGAACTGTGGATGATCTGGAGATTATCTATGAAGAGCTCCTACATATCAAAGCTTTATCTCACCTTTCTACCACAGTAAGTTGTCTCTGCATTGAGCTGGTCAGGACTTAGAGTTAGAAAACTGTATACGGAAACCCCTCATCATCATTTATGGGCCCATTTGTCTACCACTCCCAGCTAGCTGAAGGTGCTGGAAATCTTTCTTCAGTGGCCATACCTGCTGGTTCCTAGTAGGGTGCAGGTGATCAGTAGGGTGCAGCAGCTGGACCGTTGTCACAGTCCTAGCAGAAGAACCACTACCCTCACATCCCTTCTGCTCCCTTTACTGAGGCTAAGACTTGTTCACTGACATGCACTGTCCAAGGGCCGTCATCACCTACCTAGCTCTGCCCTATCACCCTTCATGTCCTTGGAAGAGTATGTCTAGTGTGGGGAGTTCTGACACACAGAGACAGCTGAGACTGAGACCCATATGCCAGGTACTCGCCATACTGCTGCTCACCCTCCACGTATGGAGGGATCTGAGAGAATTATGGGAGGTCACTTCTGCCTGAAATTTCAGTATCTGGGCAGTTTGGAAGATTCTCAAGTTACTTGCTTCTTAGGGAGCTAGAGTTCTCATAACCTTTATCTTTTAAAAAATTACCTTGGAATGTTTAGGCTCTTATATGTCTTGGAATATAAGTCTGTTCACTTAATTCTTCAACTCCAAGACACTGAATTTTGCTGTGATACATTATGTGTGTTGTCAGGAAGAGCCACTAATAACAAAAGGGTCATATGATATTCCAGATGCATATCTGCAAACATATTGACTAAACGATGGTTTACGTAGGGGATGATTAGACTGGTGTAACTCCTTCAAAATTACAGTTTAACAAAATGAATACCAGGAAACTGAAATGTGTGTTTCAGAAGTGGGGCGGCTGAGAGGAGAGAGGGCAGACAGATGGAGGGAGTCATAATATTCCATGTACATGTGTGTAAATGGGACCAGGTAACTTGAGCAGATGGGGTTGGGAGAGGGGAAGAATGATGGAAGGGGTGACATTGATCAAGATACATTGCATTCATAAACTGATATGTTGGATTGAAACCCCTTTGTGCAACTACTTAAAGATAATTTTTAAAATCATATATATGTATATACAATATATGTACATGAAACCATGTTTTAAACAGTTTCTAAGACGGGAATCTGATATGAATTCACTATAAGCTGTTCACTAAAATAGCTTTGGGTACAGGCTTTGATAAGCTAATAACAAATCTACCAAAAATGATTCTAGATGAGAGGAACAAGCAGGGGTGGGGGTGGTGGTAACTATATCAAAGGGACAGATAGCATTGCACCCTCATAGAGCACAAATCCCTTCCCCACACACCCATCCTTTCCATGTGCTTTCTTTTCTTTCATAGGTGAAACGGGAGTTAGCAGGTGTTCTCATTTTTGAGTCTCATGCCAAAGGAGGAACCGTGTGTAAGTGAACTCTAACAGGAGATTATGCTGGTCATGCTGTCTCCAACACATGCCACACAGGCATCACGCAAACGCTCTCTTGCTGGTTCCCAGTCTGACATGACAGGATGATGTATGGCACTTGCATTTTTCTGTTATTATTCCAGCACAGGTCAATTAACCTGAAAGATTAAATAAGATACTAGGTGGTTTTCTATCACCAGCATATGTAGTGTTGCCAACCTGAGTCTCACTGGCTGGCTGCATTACTGGTTCAAGGCTGTTCTAAAAAGGGTAGATTTGGGTCTGGCACTGGTGGCTCATGCCTATAATACTAGCTACTCAGGAAGCTAAGATCTGAAGAATGCAGTCTGAAGCCAGTTGGGGCAGGAAAGTCTGTGAGACTCTTTTTATTAATATTTATTTAAAAATTTCATTGATATTTTTATTTTTACATGGCACTGAGGAATGGAATCCAGGGCCTCATGCATGCTAGGCAAGCACTCTACCACTGAGCCACATTTTCAGCCCCTTCTGTGAGACTCTTATGTCCAATTAACCACCAGAAAACCAGAAGTGGAGCTGTGGCTCCAAGTGGTAGAGCACATGCCTAGAGCAAAAGAGCTCAGGGTCAGTGTCCAGGCCCTGACTGCAAGTCCCATGACTGATCAAAATAATAGAAAAGGTATAAGTGTGATTTGGGCAGAATCTTGGGTAGCACTTTCCCTAGTGACCTCACTTCAGTTTGTGGCTTCAGAAGAACTCATCTGCCTCATGAGACTGCTTCTTTCAATGATATCTAAAGCATTCTGTTTTATGTTCCCTCTCTCTTTTCCATGATGTGCTCTATGCCTGTGAGATTTCTTTGACCCAAATATTTATACAATGATAATATCCAGTATCTCTCCAGACTTCAGTTCTATGGTCATATTTGGAAACAAGAAATTAAAATGTGACATTAATGGATGGGAACAATATTATCTAAGTTGGCATTTCTCTCTAGAGCTACAAACTTTTTCTTGAACAACAAGGGTTGTGAATGAGCTAGGAAGGACGGGACATTCTGTCTTGTCTAATCCCTCACGGAATCATAAGACTTATCCCATGCTGAAGGTTCTCAGAGGTTCTGCATGAAAAAAAAAAAAAGGAGCTCTGTATCCAAACTGATGTTTTTCCCCCACCTAGTGAAACATAGGACACTGGGGCTGCCCGTGATCGTTAAAAAAGCAAAAAATTCAAATCATAAAAGCAAGATGAGTCTAAAAAATGTCTCCCAACTGGGTGTAGTAGCTCATACCTATAATTCTAGCTTCTCAGGAGGTTTAGATTTGAGTATCTAGGTTCACCACCAGCCCACACAGGAAAGTCCATGAGACACTTTATCTGCAACTAACCATCAAAAAGCCAGAAGTGGAGCTGTTTCTCAAGTGGTAGAGTGCTAGCCTTGGGCAGAAAAGCCCATATCAGGCCCTCAGTGTATGCCACAGGACTGTCAAACACACACCAATTTTTTTTTTTTCAGTCATCCAAAGTACTGTTTCTGACACTGATACCTCGTTTACTGAGCTATTTCTGTACATTTTAAAGTTGACTTTAACATTTTTATTTTTATGCTCACTTATGACTTACAGTGTTTCATTCTTTTCATTCAAACTTATGAATTGTTTTTACTTTTTACTATTAAACATTATTTAAACATTTCATTTGAAAAATAGAAAAGATTGCAACTATCATTTTAATCTTTTTTGTTATTGTTGCTAATGTGTGTCATACTGGAGCTTGAACACAGGGCCTGGGAGCCGTTTCTTAGCTTTTTCACTCAGAATTAGCACTCTACCTCTTGAGCCATAGCTCCATTTCTGGCTTTTGTTGGTTAATTGGAGATAGGAGTCTCATAAGCTTTCCTTTCCTGGGCTAGCTTGAACCCCAGCCTTCAGATCTCAGCCTTCCAAGTAGCTTAGATTACAGGTATGAGTAACCTGACACCTGGCTTACATTTTAATCTTTTCTAAAACACCCCTATCATGCCATTTACTTCCATATTTTCAAAATAATGAAGTTACAGAATTCTAGTTGTAGACCTCTTACTCTCTCTTTCTCCAATTTTTCTCTTTCCCTCCTTAGGGCAAGTCCTGCCTTAAATGTAATAGTTGTCATTCAATCAATGGTTACTGATCTAAAAACAAGATGGGGTGCTGATTTTCATGTTTTCGAACTTATTACTGGTCAGATTATTTTTTAAACTAGTTTCTTTAGTACAATGTTTTTGCTGAATTGTGGGAGGACATGGGAATTCCTTTAAGAAGTAGGTTGTTAATAAGTGGATCTCTGATAAAAAGCTGTTTTTCCAGGCATAGACTCAGTGCCCCATCTCCCTCCCTTTCATGGAGTGTAGACAGATAAATAATATTCTACCTGAATAAGTTAGTATTTACCAGTAAATTTTTTTGTATTTTATGTACATATAATGCTAGAAACTTAAAAATGATGTTTTGATAAGCTATAATTTATATTGATGTGCTTCTATTCTTGTAGTAAGTCTTTTCATCTTTTTATGTCTAGTGTTTAACCAGGGGGAAGAAGGTACCTCCTGGTACATTATTCTAAAAGGATCGGTGAATGTAGTCATTTACGGCAAGGTACATATATTTTTTTTCTTTGGGAAACTTTAATATACTCCATTTACTAGTGTGGCTTGCAATGGGAACAGGGTAATGTTACTAGATTTGCAGTCACATCATTACTTGATGTAGAAAAGATATGATCACATCTCTGATCATAAATCTTCTCGGTTATTATATCCAGAGTAGTGGTATACTTTCTGGGCTCATCTCCTTTTAGATTATAATGCATGCATTTAAGTTAGGCCACTGATTGTATTATTTGAGGAAAGAAAAATTATACATTGTATGTTAAGTATAAAATCCTGTTTGGGCATTCTTCGGTAGGACCCATTTATACACACCGTGTTTCTCGGGGTCAGGGGTTACAAGGGAGTAGACATTTGCTCCATTTCACCAGAATGTGCTGCTCTCTCCAGGGCGTCGTCTGCACCCTGCACGAGGGAGACGACTTTGGCAAGCTAGCACTAGTGAACGATGCTCCCAGAGCTGCCTCAATTGTCCTGAGAGAAGATAATTGCCATTTCTTAAGAGTTGACAAAGAGGATTTCAACCGGATCCTGAGGGTGAGTACAAAGCAAAGTGTGGCTGATGAACATCTTATTCCCTTCTCAAAGAAGCAAAGATTTGAGTGGAGTCTTAATTAAGCCGGACTATTGAATGTGAGTTCAATGTACTGGTGTGCCTTCTGGAGTCCAGATGCAAACAGCACATACCTGTTACATGGGATGTGATGGACAGTGAGTGTCTAGGAAAATAACAGTCTAGGAAGTTTCTCTCTGGATTTCTGGGCACCTCTTTTTGTGTCCTTCCTGTTCCCTTCTCCCTAACACAGCAGCAGCTCTCTGTCCAGTCCCTCCTAGTGGCCACCTGTCATCAATTCCTGAAGCTGAACCCTTCTTATGTCTTCTCACAGTCTCTTGACTTTGAGTAATGGCATGTTAATGACAATTAACCCAATCTTGATTACTCTAACCAAGCATTTTCATTTCAAGTGCTTCATCTCAAATAGTTTCAACACCAAAGGCGTTTTTGCCTCTGGCAAGTAGATGAATGATTGAAGTGATAGGGGCTGTGCAATCATACTTAAAGTTGGCTCTGAAGAGGAGTCTGCTCTAAGCGTGGTAAGGTATTTGTGGGAGCGCAAGGCGTCCCGGATCTTCTTCCACATACAGTCCCAGTCCTGTGGGAAGAATGACTGGTAGAGGCTCTACTTGTGGATGATGACAATTTCCCATCATCCCGCTCTCTCCAGTGGCTTGTGCTCCTTTTCATCTTAAATGGAGCTCCCCCAGGGGGCTCTGCTAAGATCCTCTGCCCTTCGAGAGCAGCTTCTTTCTTTCCCCTCCTAGTATATAGACTGTTCCTCCCCCTGCCACTCCCTCTGCTACAAACATTTCAGGCAACATTCCCCCCCCCCCCAGGAATGTCTTAATGCCCAGAGAATTAAATTAAAATTTGTTCCATTAAAGAGTAAAGGAAAAAAAAATACCACATGGTTAGTTCTTACCTGATCCTTGTTAAGATGGAAGCTAAATGTTGAGGAAAAATGCATTCGAAACCATCCTGAATGGGAGAGAATGAGGGAACAGATGACACTGGACTAACTGAAATATACTCATTACCTGAGGGACATAAATGTAACCCCTCTGTATGTCACCTCTGTAATAACAACAAAGTAAATTCTAAGAAAAATGATAAATAAATAAAATCATACTTTACAAACACTTTGAAGTTGACACACAGAGTTTATACTCTGAAAGAATATATAATCTGAAGAATCAGATCAGGACCATTTGTTGATAGAATTGATAAAAGTCATTCAAAATAACTGAAAAAGGTATTCTAACAGATTTCACATTATTTTTTTTTTGAAGAACAGTCTTTTGATTAGAGACAGAAGCAGTGCTGTTGCGGTACTAGGATTTGAACTCAGGACTTCATGCTTGCTTGGCAGGTTCTCTGCCACTTCAGCCATGCCTCTAGCCCCAAGGTTCTACTCCAAAGGAAACCAGATAGACCCATAAAAAGAAAGGAACTTTGTGGACTCCGAATGCTGTTCAGCACATATTTTTATGAATATAAATCCCCTCTCCACCATTACACACAATTACCCAAAGATTTCTCAGTGCCCAGGCACAGCACTCTATGCTGCTGTTTCTCATCTGGAATAAAATTAGAGTTGTGTGTTTTTTTTTAAAGGCATGTCTCAAGCCTCATCTGGTCTTCCCTCTGACCATTCCAGCCCTTGACTTTGAAAATGACTTAATTTGTAGACGCAACAATTAGCATCACAAGCACCAAATGAGTTTCTGAAATGTTCGAAATTTTTTTCATTGTCTGAGTGTAACGCAGCATCTGTATGTGGCATAATTTGTATTTGCAGGATGTGGAGGCGAATACAGTCAGACTTAAAGAACATGACCAAGATGTCTTGGTGCTGGAGAAGGTCCCAGCAGGGAACAGAGCTTCTAATCAAGGAAACTCACAGCCTCAGCAAAAGTATGTTTGCATCTAACATTGTAATTGCCAGACTATGATTAACCTTTTCACACGACGTCGTCGTTTCTACAATAGTGTGTTCTCCTCTTTTTTTTGTTTTTGAAAATGGCAGCGTGTGTGACTTTTTTCCTTTCTCTATTGACTAATCACCCATCTTATGGAGTATAATGTATCCATATCTGGCACTGCTTTGAGACTGGTGCTGCTTGGTAATCTTGGAGAGAATATTCTCCTACTCTCAAAGCCTTTCTCTCTGCACCCTATTCAAGTGTAATAGCTGAGGAACAATGGATTACTGGGCAGCTCAATGGATGCAGGCCCCTGGGTGCTGACAAGATCTGGTATTTGAACATCTTGTATAGGATTTCTCATAAAGTGTTTGCATCTTATCAGAATGAACTTCTTGATGAAAACCCAGATTTCAAATACAAAAATACTGATTTTAGCCCATCTCTTTGACCTCCTTCCTTATTTTGCCAGTGTTGCAAAGGGATTTGCTTGATATTGTTCAGGCCTCCTGCTTATTGTGAATCTTTTTCAGTATCTCTGTGTCCAGTTCCATCTTTCGCTACAACCTTCTTCCTGTATCAGGCCTTTTCAACAATTTACTAGCATTGAAGTAATAAGACAGGAAGATCAGAATATGGCTTCAAGAAGTCCTAGGAGGGGCTGGGAATGTGGCTTAGTGGTAGAGTGCTTGCCTAGCATGTATGTAGCCCTGGGTTTGATTCCTCAGTACCACAAGCACAGAAAAAGCCAGTGGCACTGTGGCTCTAATAGTAGAGCACTAGCCTTGAGCAAAAGAAGCCTAAGGACAGAGCCCAGGCCCTGAGTTCAAGCCCCAGTACTGGCAAAAAAAAAAAAAAGAAGAAGAAGAAGTCCTAGGAAGCCACGTGCCTATAATCCTAGCTACTCAGGAGGCTGAGATCTGAGGATTGTGGTTCAAAGCCAGCCCAGACAGGAAAACCTCTAATACTCTTTTCTCTAGTTAATCAGCAAAAGGCCGAAAGTAGATCTGGGGTTCAACTATTAGAGCACTTTGAAAGAAAAAGGTCAGAGCAGTTGCCTATGCAATGAGTTCTAGCCCCAGTACTGGCACATGTGTATGTGTATACGCATATGCAGAGAAGAGAAACTTATTCAGGTTTTTATTAACTCATTTAAGAAATATCAATAAGTACGAAGTAATGCACTATAGAAAATTAGTTCCTTGGAGAATGAAAAGCCACCTTCTCAAGAGGTAATTTTTCATATTGAATATTTTGCATATCAGACCAGAGTTGAAAAGAGAGTCTAAGTAAATAAAGTTGGAACTAACATTCAATTACATGCCAACAGCTATGTCTGTGGAATGACATAAATGTTGGAAAGGCTCGGGGTATCTGTCTCCCCACAAATTGTCCTTTTGGAACTCAAGAGAGTGTCACCACACTGTTGTCAATGTTAGTTTTCAGAACCACTTTTTCCTCTGAGAAATCCAAACTGGTAAGTCTGCCCAAGCAACTCAATTCTGAGTGTGACTACTGAAATGTAAGGAGGCAGATACATTCTGTGGGATGCCATTTTGTTTGTTTTCCTATTAGGTAGGTACAGTAAGAAAAAAAAAAGCTTGGGAAGGACCCTTTCTGTTTTGCTATTCTGTTGCTTTTTCCTCCCATTTCCCCATTGCTCGCTCTCTCTCTCTCGTTGCAAGGAAATGGTTTTTCCCTATTCTCTCTTCCTCTCTCTAGCCTTTTTTTTCTTCTGCGTACTGATGGAACAATCTTCATTCGGACACTTGGTGATAGGGAAATTTTTTTTTTCCATCACGAGTGAAAAACAAGTTGCCACTTAGGTAATGTGAACAAGTGAGGCTGCTTGACTTGACCTGCCATGGCTCTCTCATACAGTAAACTGACGAGAGCCAGGCTGTCTGGCCTCAAGTGCTCTTGACCTCCCTTTAAACAGAGGTCAAGCAGTAGGCTCCTGGCAGTGTCCAGCACAAAATAAAACCATAAAGTGATATGGTTTAGCCAGATCTGAAACCTCAAGATCACATACTGAGCTACCAAAAGCTTCTGCCTCTTCCTCTCCAGAGTTTCCTGCCCTAAAGGAGTGCCAGCTCCTGAGAGTCTTCTGTGAACTAGAGGCTGAGGGGGGCAGCCGTGTGGCTATGCCACTAGAGGGCGTCTGAGAGCCAAAGAAAGATCTCCCTGGGTATCCCACTGGCCAGGCCGGTAGAACTTTGGAACTAGTGAGGTGAAAGACTTGTGACCAGTCTTCATTCCTTTTGTCCAGACCTAATAATCCTCAAGCCGAGAGAAATCCAAACCAAGAATATAGAATGTGACCTCTAGCTGCTAGCAGAACTAAACTTTTCCCACATATGGAGCAAATTTCAAACTGATGTATCCATCAACATTGCTGACTATAAAGCTTATAATTGTAGCAGCTCCCTGATGCCATGTGAAGAAGAAATAAACAGACTGGTTTTTCCCAGCCAGTTTTCACCTGAAGAAATGAATTTATACTCTTATTTAAATATCAATTTTTTTAACTAACCAAACAGAAAAGGTCCTTGTAAGAGGGAGGTTTTTCATAACAAGGTTCCCTGTTCGAAATGATTTCAGGCAGGTAGACTTGTTCTCCATATAGAGCATCTTGGTATCTAGGCAGAAAAATTCTGTGGATCACACACTTGTGTTCTGAAGGCAAGACAGTTCACACCAGAGCTCTTCCCTTCACTAACTCTGACTTAGGCCCAATGCCCCTCACCCCCACATACTTCTGAGTATTTAGTCTACCTGCAGAGGGTGAGAATATTTAATTGGCAAGAATAAATATGACCTAATTCAGTGCCCACCCAGTCTGGGACATAAGAAGCTCTATACAGATGTGGAATGCTCTCTCCAACCCACTTCCCAGTGAATGTGGCCATGTGCTATACTTTCTTACAGCTCTGCTGGCATGGTGTTCACATATTCCAGGAATGATTGCATGAGCTGAGCAGAATTCCCCTGAAGCATTGGGCATCACATACAGATAGTTATTGCTATTCATTGCCTCCAAAAGAGGTGCAACCATTGTCATCTGCCTTACTTACTTAGGGAAAGAGGTCATGCTTGAAAGGTTAAAGTAGATTCTTTTTCATGGGACTTTTCCTTTCTCCTTCTCTAGGTTCCAAAGCCGGGTTTCCTCAAAGACTTAATTCTTTAGCTTCCCTTTCCATCTGTGTGTGAATTCCCAGAATAATTTCATTCCAAATAGGCTACTTTTTGTTCCTTATCTGGTCCCAGGGTCACCCCAATCACCATATTTTCCCAAGCCCAGGATCATATAATATGTCTCTGCCCTTGTACCTTAACAGGAACAAAGACTTGGAGGTTTCACATGTTACAGAAATTCTTGAGATCTTAAAGCCTCTCCTACAAGGCCTCAAACAGTCAAGGAAACATACTGCTGAGGCAGCAAGAGTCAAATTTTACCCCTGCTTTCTGAACATTAGAGAATTTTCTTTTCATTCCTGTTATTTTGCTTTCAGCAAAATGCCAAGCAGGAAAGTCAAGTGTTCCAGAAGAGAAACACCCAGAATCGACTTCATGTACTTTGTGGCTTCCATGAACTGCTTTTCACCGTCTTGACTTTGACTTTGAAACCACCTACATTCAATTTAAAAAATGAACATTAGATGGATCTCCTGGACTCATGGCCATTGCCAGCCTCCCCCAAATAATTTATATTTGACAACAGAGTTAATTATGTGTTTTCCTACTGTTGATTAATTTCCTACTTGTGATGGTACTGGAGTTAGCTCATTGCTATTGGAATTTTTTTTTCTTTTCTCTTGTCTTATTATTAGCTGCATTTTCGAAGCATATACCAGTATACAGTTGGAGAGAGAAAGAATATTCCACAAATAGGCAGGGAAATCCAGTGTGGGACGAAACTTTTGCTACAAATCACCCATATATGGATAACCAAGTTCACTGTCATTCCCTCCCCGCCCCCCCCCACACAGACACATACTCCCTTGCCCTGCCCCATCCTACCTAGCCTGCCCTGCCCTGCCCTTGCCCTGCCCTGCCCTGCCCTGTGATTTATATGTTCCTTTCCATTTCCCTGCAGAACAAGGTTGATAGCCCTTAGTTTCCAGCCTAAGGCTGTTCTCCAAGAAGTTTACTGTAGTTCCCTGTAGAGAGAAAACAAAACAAGACTTTTTAATAACTACTTGCTTTGTTGGTTTTTCTTTTGTCTCCTGTTTTAGGCATGGAGAATTTATTGGCCACAAGTACAATTTACAATCTCCCTTGGATCTCAGATATAAAAAATATATTACACAAGGAAAATGTTTTTAATTGATAGTTGCCCATTTTTGAAAATAACTAAAGACAGTTTTATTTCTTATCCAGGTATACTGTGATGTCAGGAACACCTGAAAAAATTTTAGAGCATTTTCTAGAAACAATTCGCCTTGAGCCAGCTTTAAATGAAGCAACAGGTATGCACACAGAACAGGTTTGTGTATCCACTAAATCCATTCATAGCGTTGGTTTTACTTTTTTAAATCCAGATTCACTCTCACTGTGTATTGTCAAGGCCGTAAGAGAAGGAGGTGATGTGTACTGCTACTTAGAATATCATCTAGGTTAAGTGACTCACATCTGTCATCTTAGCTACGCAGGAGGTGGAGGTGGTGAGAATCATGGTTCAAGGCCAGCTGTACAAAAAGTTCATTAGACTCCATCTCAGCTTAGAAAAAGCTGGGTCTAGTGGTATGTGCCTGTCATCCCAGTTACACAGGGAAATAGAATAAGAAAATCATGATTCAGGCCAGAACTAGCAAACATACAAAACTCTGTTCAAAAAATAATGAAAGCAAAAAGGACTAGAGTATATCTTAAGTGGTAGAGCACCTGCCTAGTAAACATAAAGGACTGAGTTCAAACTTCATAGTGCTAAAAAGGAAGGGAGGGAGGGATAGTATCTATGTATGGCACAAACAGAGCAATGGATCTGACTCTGCCCTCTGCATGCCTGGTTGTGCCCTGTAGATGTTTCAGTTTCATCCATACACTTGAGGAGTTGCCATCCACAGACATCTCTTATGTCACCATTCAATCCCACTTTACAAAAATACCTACTAGGTTATCATTTAATCCTTACCAATTCCCACAGGGCATCTGAAGCTGCATCTGGGACACCTCTTTGAGAGTCTTGGTCCCCAGTCTTACTAAATGCCTGTATTGGTTTCTTGTAGCTGCTATAACAAAAAAGCACCACAACTAAGATAGCAGAAATGATGGCATTTGCTTGTCTCCCTTCCTGGAGGCAACAGGTGTGAGGTGAAGGCGGTGGTGGTGCTTTCTGAGCACAGTGAGGGAGCGTCTGTGCCCTGCCTCTTCCCCAGCAACTTGCTGTACTAGCTGCACCCTCCCCTACTTGTGTGGCTGCGTCACCTGCCTCTGCCTTTGTTTTGATGTGGACCTCTGTGCACATCTGTCTCTGTGTCCTGTATCCCATTCTGTAAGGACAGCAGGCACACACAGTCACAGCCACATTCATGCTCTCATGTTAATCTGACATGTCTACAAAGACACGGTCACATTCTTACTCACAGGAGTTATAACTACAGCATATCTGTTTAGAAGGATTAAATTCAATGCATCATGCCTTCTTCAGCAGAACCAGTCTTGCCGCATAAGACATAGGGATTCAGGGTTAAAGATGAATGTCATAAGTGAACTAAATGTTTTACTCTTTGATTTCTACAGTCAAATTTTTTCTGGCACTGGGCCTTGGACTCAGGGCCTTGTGCTCTCATTTGTTTTTTGTTGTTGTTGTTCAAGATTGACACTCTACCACTTGAGCTCTACTTCCAGCTTTTTGCTGATTATTTAGCTATAAGAGTCTCATGGACCTTGAACCTCACATCTCAGCCTCTTGAGTAGCTAGGAATACAAGTATGAGCACCACCTAGGATCACAGGCCTGAGCCACTGGTGTCTGGCTTTATAACCAGCTTCTTATTTCATCTCCTTCTTCCAGCCTCTTATTTTATAAACCAATTATATAAGATTTATTTTAATAAAAAAATGAATTAGAGTGTAGGAGATACAAAAGCTATGCCCCCTGGCTGCAGGCTGTTTTCTGAGTGTTGGGCAGTGCTAAGCTGAGTGGGTTAGGCAGTGTGAACAAGGGATTGCCCTTCCTCTCCCTCCCTCTTTTCCACTCTTCCTCCCTCAGGAAGGTTACAGTCTGCTAAGCATAACTTGAAGGTAGGGCAGAATGTGCTCTGGGTTTCAGGGGCATAGAATGAGCAAGGGTCCCTGGGAAGTAGCCCTGAAGGAAGGCTGGTGACCAGGAACTGGAGATGGCATGAAGCCTTCATTCTGACATAGATATGAGCAAGAAAGAACTTGGGATCAGCTCTTTGCAATTCTGTCTTATACATTAGTGGAAAGGGAGGGAAGGTCTTAGAATTTGGGGTACAACCCATAGAGGATCATAACTGCAAATGTGTGGCTGAAGATGCTTAAACCAGGAGAGTTTTTTCTGAAACAAAAACTTCCTCTGTATGGAAGTTAGAGAAACCACCAAGGGGCTATTTAGGAGGGTTTACCTATAACCTTGAATGAACCTGGGACAGGAGAAAGACAGGTGGTTATATAATGCCATAAACCTTCTCTAAAGGAAGTATTAACCAAAAGGAAGATTCTGATACATTAGAAACTATGGTATCTAAGGACAGCCCTGTATGCTCTTTACTGCTCATGAAGAACAAATATAATTTTCCTCTAAAATAAAAAAAAGGTTATAAGAGATGTGGGAGCTGGATTACTGCTTCTTAAAAAGAAAAACTGACTCAGCACGGTGGCTTATACCTGGAATCCCAGCTACCCAAGAGATGGAGATTGAGAGGACCGCAGTTGGAGGCCAGCCTATAGTCACCTCAAGAAAGTGAGACCTCAACTTGACAAAAAAGCTAGGTGTGGTGGTGCACAGTATAATTCCAGCCTCATGGGATAGGAGAGTAGCAGCTGAAGGCCTCCCCTAAAACCTTTTTAAAAAGTCAGGGATCTGGGATGCATCTGGATGAAGTTTCTTACACAATAAAGAATTGCCATTGTACTCAATGATGAGGCAAAGGACGCTTCCCTACCGGATGGGGTCAAATACAAGTCCCACTTCCTGCTTGGCATAGCGTGGTTCTCCTCCAAGTCCTGATTTCAGGCTGTGACCCATCCCTCAGCATCCCAACTAATACTCTGCTTTTCCTATCCCTCCTTTTTTTCCTCTAGTTCTATTAACTCTTCAACTTTCATTGCTCCTTCTAGAGTGTAGGAGATAAAAACAAAGATAAGGAAAAAGAAAATAAATGGAAAAAGTTGTGTTAAGTAGATAAAGAAATGACCATCAGGTAATTCTTCATATGGAATTGCCCCTTGGGAATTCTTTAATTTTATATGCTTTAAAAAAAATTTAGGCAGGCATGATGGCACATGACTGTAATACCAGCTAAAGAAGTGGAGATAGGAAGATCACCATTTGAGGTCAGCCTGGGAAAAAGTTAGCAAGTCCCTATCTCAACCAATAGCTTGACATAGAGTTATATACCTGTAGTCTAGGCTACATGGGAAGTAGGAGGATTGTGTTTATGAGTATTCTGGGCAGGGTTAGCATGAGACAGTATCTGAAAAACAAACTAAAGGCATAAGGACTGGAAGGATGGCCCAAGTGATAGAGTACTTTCCTAGCAAGACCCTGAGTTCAAATTTCTAGTACCATTAAAAAAAAATTCAGGCTGGTAATTAGCTTCATACTGGTATTGTACTTGCCTAGCATGCATGAGGCACTGGGTTCCATCTCCCAACAATGAAAAAGAAAAATTATTTGTGCCAAAAGTAAGAAATGCATTCCTACAAAGCTGTGTCTTTTGAAAATAGTACACTTTTGAGGCTGGATCCTGAGTTCTATTGATACTATTTCTTTTCTTTTTCCTTTTCTTTTTTTCTTTTTTTTTTCTGTTCTTTTTTTTCTTTTTTGTCAGTCATGGGGCTTGAACTCTGGGCCTGGGCGCTGTCCCTCAACTCTTCAGCTTAAGGCTAGCACTCTACCATTTGAGCCACAGCACCACTTCTGGTTTTTTCTGCTTATGTGGTACTGAGGAATCGAACCCAGGGCCTCATGCATGCAAGGCAAGCGCTCTACCACTGAGCCACCTTCCCAGCCCTGATACTATTTCTTATAAGGTGCCTCTAACATGGAAGAACCAAGGGACAAGAGCAAATGAATAGATGTGCCTGCCTTCCTAATGGTTTCACAAGGCCCTCACTTCCTTTTCTATTCCCTTCCAGATTCCATTTTAAATGACTTTGTTATGATGCACTGTGTTTTTATGCCAAATACCCAGCTTTGCCCAGCCCTGGTGGCCCAATATCCTTTTGTGGTGGTAAGTCTCTGCTCCCTGGAAGACACTGCACAGGTACACAGCCCCTGCTTCATCTCCTGTGAAGGTAAGTCATGGCCAAACTCGAGGCAATGCCAGCAGTTTAGATGGGGCAGAGTATGTGGCAGGGTCCTCGCACTGTATTGCCACATGGAGGAAAGCAGAAAGGCAAGCACGCATGTGCAGGAGCCATGCAAAACACGAGGGCAGCCTTGATTTCTAACAGCCAGTTCTTACAGGGACTCCTTCACTTTTGTCAGAATTAACCCATCCCACAGATATCCCATTAATCAGCTATGAGGGCAGTGAGTGGTGGCAGTGAATTCACTTCTTAAAGTTTCCACCCTCTCTCAACACCCTCAGATTGGA
This sequence comes from Dipodomys merriami, assembly GCF_024711535.1. Taxonomy (NCBI): domain Eukaryota; kingdom Metazoa; phylum Chordata; class Mammalia; order Rodentia; family Heteromyidae; genus Dipodomys; species Dipodomys merriami. Next base: position 43,175,031 of record NW_027202270.1, on the reverse strand, counting down.
ATTGCGTTTCAACCTGAGTTCCAAAAGAGATAAATCATACTCAAACCATAACACTCATGAAGGCGATGCTGGGAAGGATGCACAGGCCTGGGAAGAAGGAGGTAGACAGAGAGATCTGGGACAGTTGTTAGGAATGGTTCCCTAGCCTTGAAGGAAAAACTGTGTCTTCACAGGTTGTCTGGCAGGACAGACTGTGATCTGCCGGTGTTCTTCCTCTCTGAGTTATCATATTAACCACTGCTCACCTGCAAGGATAAATACCAGGTATCCTAGTCAGGTAGCTGCTTTTGCATTAATCCTAGCCCACTCCATTGGCTCCTCCAGGGCCACACATTGCTTCCTCTGATGCTAGTCTTCATTGTCACACTGTCTTAAAAGCAGAGAAAAAGTGAAATTCCAAGGAGACAGTTCCTCTAGACAGCTTGAAGAGTTCTCAACACTTCTCAACAGTGTTTAGAGTCACCCAAGTGATGAACCATATCTGGCACAGAGAGACCACTCAGAAAATGTTAAGATGAATAAAAGAAGTGACTATTATGTTTTACTTCCACTTTGGGAAGCGTGTGAAAGTATATTATTAAATAGTTTTATTTTAAAAGCAACGAAGATTTAGTTCCCCCAAATACTTTGGACTTTTTGGGGAATCAAATATACTGAAGGAGAGAGTCTTTCCTTCCTTCCTTCCTTCCTCTCTTCCTTCCTTCCTTCCTTCCTTCCTTCCTTCCTTCCTTCCTTCCTTCCTTCCTTCCTTCCTTCCTTCCTTCCTTCCTTCCTTTGTAATCAATCAATACTGGCATGTTTTTCTTTTTCACAATTATAATGCTCTACCAGTTTCTCATTTTCTTGCTCTCCTATAATTCTCTTTGAAGTCCACAGAATGTGTGCTAATGGGAAATTTAAGTTGAACGTGTTACTCAGAGTGAGCTGCAGAAGTGAGATGTGGGTATTTATTTGCCTGGAAACTATATTTCCAAGTAATGACAGCTTAATGAGACTTCCATATATTATATATTCTTTCTGGCTCACATTCAACTTTTCCTCAAGTAAAATTAACACAACTCAGGAGCTCTCTGCACTCTTTTTACTCTACACATGGTGATCATTATAGACCTTTGAGATTTGTTAGAAGGGAATGGAAAACTACTGCTGAGTTCAGGTTACTTATTTTCCAGTGGTGAGCATGTTGATAATCAGAACATGAACAAGGCCCTGACACTAAGCTTGTGCTTTCTGCAAATTCTGATTTCTTCACTTAGTAGCTTGTTTTCTTCAAGATTCGACTGAGAGCATTCAGATTGCTGGCTTTTGGGTCTGTGCCATGCCCAATTAGGAAAAGATGGGCATAAAAGTATTGATAGGGAGAAGGAAGACAAGAAACCCAACAATATAGTCAATCATAAGGCTGGGGACATTGCTCAACTGGTAGAGTGCCTCCTGCACTGTACCTAAGTACTACCTCTTAATAGACTGAGGAAATTTGGGAAGGCTGGGTATAATTTATATTGCCTGGTACCCTCCAACTCCCTCCTGCTTGCTTGGCCCTGTGAGAGTTTAGATTCTCTTCATCCATTTGTTTTGAATCAATTCTATGTATCCGGTGCTGTGTAATACCATTTTATCTTTGTAGGGTCCTGCTGGGTTACTATTAGCTTTATGTAGCAGATGTGGATCCTAAACATGCTCCCACCCCCAATGGAGTGGCTTTCTCAAAGCAAGTGACAGTGAAGTCTTAGCCTGGCATCATCTCACGGCAAGTGACAGTCATCAAGTCTTCGTCTGGAATTTGTCTTTTGTTTCCTTCAGATATATTTCTTTTAGAAGTTTGTTGAAATGCTCAATGACTTTTTAAACCTTGAATTGGAGCTTTAGAATAGCTCTTGACAATGTATGACACAGTACGTATTTATCTGTGCTTCAGTTAGGTAAAACCACGTAGACCAGGTTAAAACCAGAAAGTGTCATATAGGACTTCTTCTATGTATCCTAAAAGTCTCTTGGTGATTTTCTAGGTATATTCCTAAAAAAACCTCTTTCCATTTTAATAGTTTCTCCTAGTAATTCAGACCTATTTTTTGTATATTTACCTGGAGAACGCAGGGACATCAGTGAGAAGGCCTCACAGTTCCATTCTGAGGGAATAATCAAGAAGAGGCTTTAGGCCTATGGACTAGTGCAGCCAATTCTGTCCAGTAGAACTTTTCATTGTGATGGAAATGTTTTAAGTTTATGCTAACCCAGCAGTGATTTAAAATTAGAAACTGTGAGGAACGAAATTTTTCAATGTAATTCTCATGAGCTTAAACTTCCAACGCCACATAGGGTGGCAGCTACCAGATGAGACAGTGAAAGTCTAGTTCTTAGATATGGTTCGTGATGCTGGGGGCCAGGGGAGCCATTCCACATCCTGTGAGCAAAAGGAGGGCTCTGTCCCCAAGGCCATATCTGAGTATGTGCTCCTGTGTCACACTTATCCACACTCCTTTCCCTCCAGGAGATGATATATAAGCTCCCTACATAAGCTGGGTTTTTCTGGGCATAAGCAAAATAAACGAACTGTGCCCAACTTAAGGAATAAAGTGAATCATCAGAAGACAGTAGGACAACTCAGAGAACTGAAGAGATTTTTGGAGAGAAGAGAGCATAAGGGCAGACATTAATGGTCTTACTGTTGGGGGTCTCTCTGCTCCAAAACTCTTAGGCCCTTCCTCACCTCTTTTCTATATCCGTGGGAACAAGGGTCTAGCTGACCTTTTTGTCACTCCACATCTTGGTCAATTGGAGGCACAGTACTTTCCTGCATAGTTTCACAGAGACTGCCTGCCAAGAAAAACAGCTAATGTACCAAACAAGTGACCAATTGGCAATGAGCAAGCAAATCTAGCAAATACATTGCTTAGCAGTACTTCCATAGGCAACAGGGGTATAGGATGTGAAATTGGACAAGTGCGTTAACCCATATATTTTCAACATACAGTATAAAGACAGGAAATTACGTAACCACATTCTGATAGTCAGCTACTTTGCCTGAGTGTTTTAAAGTACTTAATGTCTCTGACTTTTCATAACGGCTCTGTAGAGAAGTCATTATTTTTTGCCACTCATTTTCCAAATCAATACACTGGGATAATGAAAAATTATGATTTGTTCAGAGACAGGTAATTACTACTACAGAAAAGATTTGAGCCCTGAGCCAGTGACACCTATTTCTGTCCTTAATCCACATTGTAGGTCTCTTCCAATTTTGCTTTTAGCATGGGAAAAGATGGTAGAAGAACTCTGTTTAACATTAATGTAGCAGGCCTTTTATGTGCTAATGAGAGACTCTCTATTCATTAGATACACTTTGGACATGATCTGACCTGTTGAATACAAGTGCTTTATAATGAGCCTGAAAATCATATTTGTTCGATTTCTATACTTTTCATTTCTAGCTTTTTAAATCTTTTTAAAAATCCTCATTTAAAAGTCAATTCCATTTTCCTTTAATCTTAAAAAGAAAATTAAAATAGCCTGTGTATAACCCTATCAGCTCTTAGGTGTAACTGTGGGTTAACAGTTTGGTGTGTATTCTTCTGGTCTTTTCTCTATACACATAAGTATATGCTTCTAAATGTGAAAATGGGATCGTACTGTGATTATGCACACTCTTTCATCAAACAGTATTTTATGAGTATCTTTCTTAGCCATTAAATATTTTCCTATACCAGTTTTCTAAATGCAAAAGCTTTGACAGCCTTAAAATATTTTCACTACAAAAAGAAAAAAATCTCAGCTGACACAAAAAGGAGAACAAAATTTACCTCATCTCTCACTGATTACTATGAATAATTTTATGAAGAATATTCCAGAATTCTGGAACAAATTCTGAAACATTTTCCTTTGGGTGTTTATTGCTAAGTTACTCTGCTGTTGTCTGAATTTTTCTGCTTTTATGATCAAACGTTACCATGTCTCTCTCTCTATGTATGTATGTGTGTATATATATGTAATATATATATTATATGTGTGTATATATATATATATATATATATATATATATATATAGTTCTTCTCAATTAGGAGCATTTTCACATCATTTACTTTATCTTTCTAAGACCTATTCCCAAATATGAGGCTAAAGAACTGCAGGATCATTTATTTCATTTGATATACAGGAGAAATCAAGGCAGGAAGTACAAGTTGCTACCTGAGATTCTGCATCTAGTAGCACTGTTCGGAGGATGACAGGGTAGCTCTAATGTGATTGTGACTTGCAGTGGACATAGTGGTTGACTCCCCAGTCTACATGCCATCTTAGGTGGTCACTCTGGCCACTCATAACAATTGGCTGCCCTTGTGAACAGCTGCTTCTCAGATTGCAGGCTCAAGCTAAACTAGGCCAATTTAATTCAAGGAGAGGCTTCTTTGAAATGAAAACATTTTGAACTTTAAGATAGAATACATGAAGCCTGTAACCCCAATTGCTAGCAACAACTATCTTTCAACTATAAGGGAAATGTACCCTAGGATAAAGCTGAAATAAGTAGACAGTTTTGGTTTTTTTTTAAAAAAAGCATGAAGTCTATGATGACATTACCAGCATTGAGACCAGTTCTGAATCGTATCTGGCCAATAGTTGTTTTTGTTGTGCTGGGTTTTTTTTTTCAATTCTATCAGGGAATACTGGTCAGCTACAATGAATACTTTGGGACAAATTCTTACTGCAGCTAAAAGAATCTTAAGTGTTGAATTGTTTACATTTAAACTTATCAAAATTTAGACATAGCTGCAATTTTAGTTGAATGTTTTATGGTAGCCTACTAATTCTCTTTGGTTTGGTAGTCAATAAAAAGTTATGCTTTAGGAATGGAAATGATTTATTTAGTTTTCTCAATTAAGAAAGATAGAGTATGGGTTTGGCATTAAGTTTCAGCTAATATTGCTTTTTGTATATTTGTCCCTACACAGACAGAAATAAATACAATGTTCCTAAGACAGGGTCTCTATCATTTATACCTCTGTGAAGTTGACCTGGAAATGTTGTTCTTATAAGTTGGGTAGGGTTCTCAAAGAGCAATGCACATCAAAATTTGCTTTATATGCAGATGTAAAGGTTAGAGCAGCATTAGGTTTAAACTCTGCAGACAAGGCTAACTTTTTAGTCTTCAGATTTATTTTCTTTAATAACCTCATATTTGATAGAGGACAAATGGTAGCCCCACACACACACTTTGATTCAATAAAGTGATTTTTACACCCTGATCAGAGCCATTTCCTTCTCAGATGTGTAGATGGATGGCTTGTTTCCACTAAGCTAGACTTGATTTGATGATGATATGAAGGTGATTTCTTCTTAGAAGAAAATAACTGCCTTAGCATCTCCTAGATACTTTCTTAACTGGAAAGCAACACTATGAGGTATAGACTTTCTTGATCCTGGTTTTTACCATCAGGGAATTTGGGATTGAGCAGCTAGCCAATTTGCCAGATTACATAGCTAATAAATGTTAGAAGAAAACTTGAATCCAGGCAGTGTGTTGCACTAGGCCGTATCCTTACTGCTCAGCTGGTTTGAGAGTGCCAAGAACTAGAGATTTCTAAAAACATAGCAAATCCTAAATGCCAATAAGTATTCTGAGCAAGAAATGAAGACACATTGAGAAATGGCCAGTAGCTCAGGCCCTCCTGTGAGCTCAGTGAATGGGAAACACAGGAACGGCTTCTGCTTCTGCTGATCTAGACAATGTCAACGAGTAAAACCCACAAATACAGAGCCTCAGAAAAATTCTCCAACTGCCCACTAGAAATATTTTAAGAGATTTCCAGAGGACGGCCAGTCATAAGGCTGGTGGTGAAGGTGCATTGAGTTCTTCACGTGTGTCAGACAAGTGTGCCGCCTGTTTTCTCCTTTCTTCCTAAACTGTGATCACTGAGGCTGGAGAGGAAACCGAGGCTCTGGTAAGTTCATTAACTTACCAATGATTGTAGCCCTTACCTGGGGCGGGAGCCCTGGGGAATCCCAGGGTATGGAGCTCTAGATGGTCTAACTGCAGAACTTGACCTTGCATTCAGGGAAGGAGTAGAGACAGTGGCCAATGTTCACCTGCACCTACAAAGGCAAGCAGGTGATAAAGAGGCCCCAGGTTCCAGTGGGAAATCTGTAAAAGCTCTGAAGTCAGCTTTGTCTTCAAGACCTGCGTGTTACAGGCTACATTACTCAGCAATTATCCTTAACCTCCTTGAACCCCGGTGTATAATTGGGGTAATTGCACTTGCTCTACCCACTCACCTGGTCGCTGTGAAGATCAAATGAGGTTATGTGTGTGAAACTACATCAAAAACCTTTATGTCTCCTTGACGATTGCCCTTGCTATTGTACTGTTATGCGAGGATGTTGGCATCGTATAGGTGTTGGCTTTGTCATCAGTGGCCGGATGACCCTCAAAGTTTGTTTCCAGCTGCAAGCGCTGATCTTATATGCAAAGCAGGGTTGTTGTTTGCAAAAACATCAACATTGAAGAGTATCAGTTTGAATGTTGATAAGTGTTTTATAAATAGCTGCATAATTAGCATGTACTTACTGCAAAAAGTATACATAATATTTTATTCCCTGTTGTAGGCTGTAATGAATCTGCTGCCTCGACATCCTAGGAGGCTTTCACTTACTTTCCCTGCGATCATTTTAATACATGGAACCATTATTAGCTGAATTAAGAATAAGTAAATGAGCAGTTAAAAAATAGAGAAAAATTACAGGTGCCTGTGGTGAGTAAGATAATAACTAGGTAAAAATATATGAAATAATTACAGTGTTTGAACGGCAGAGCCGGCATGAGGAAAATGACTCAATGCAATGTTAAGGCTGCTCTTGGCAGGGCGGGACAACTGTCACCCGCTCATGGCCTTCGCTGCTTCTGCTCCCATCCCTCACCTGCCCTGAACACAGGGCCCCAGCCAAAGGTCGCAGTGCCCAAGGCGTGGGTCCAGTTCACAGTCACTGTCAGTGTGTCTTCCTGTACCTGCAAGGCCCAGAAGGAAAGTCAGGGTAGATTTGTACCTGATGTTTGGGTATTTGCATAGACTGACTCTACCTGGGGACACCGAGTGCTTTTTGAACTTATTTAGACTTAGATCTAGGATCTGAATTTGACAACTTCACAAAATAGGATGTCAGGTCAAGCAGATAAGATTTTAAAGATATTTTTGGAGGTTTTTGAAAGCTACTTTTGAAGAATTGGGGTATTCTGTATATATATGAGGACTAGTCAGTCAACAAACAAGGCATTTTGCTTTGTTTGTCTCAGTGTTTTGGTGTGCCTGTTACTTTAGCTAGAAATTGTGGAGATTCACAATGTCTTTAAAACCCAAGCCCTGTTCTCAAGGGTTTTGGCTAAGAGAAATCTTTGTTGGAAGCAGCAGCTCTGGCTGGAATTTGAATAGCAGTCCATGTGACAATGTCTGTTAGTTGAGGGGCCCCTGCTTTACTAATGGACTCTGGTAGCAGATGGCCTACCTCACACCCCACCGCTCCTGCTTCTGCCTCTCAGGATAGATAGGCGGCAGCCCTTGCCTTTTGATTTTCCACATGGACTTTTGTCTGCTTTGAAGATTTTTTTTGGCATGCATTTTTCTCCATCTCAAAACAATTTCTGAGCAAACAACTTCCTCCTCCTCTTCCTCCTCTTCCTACTGTGGTGGTACAGCTGCACAGGAAGTGGAGGTGAGAGGATTGAGTTGTTCAAGGCTGATCCAGACAAAAACAAGACATTTTAAGAAAATTTAACTACAAGCAAAAAGACTGGAGTGTGCTCCAGTGGTAGAGCTCTTGCCTGATAAACATGAAGCCCTGAGTTCAAGCCTTACGATAGCCCACAACAACACTAATGAAAACATTCAATAGAGAATTCAAGAAGGAAAAAAATGTTGCCTGTGGAGGGGCCTTGAGATTTGGCTATAAAAATAATCTTAACCCCCTCAGTTCAGTAAATAAATATTCATGAGGGGAAAGGGGAAACTGTGTGAAATAAAGTCGTACCTTTCCCAGAGGGGGGAAAACTTCTCAGAGCCCACGCTCATGACTCATGCCTATAATCTTAGCTACTCAGGAGGCTGAGATCTGAAGATCATGGTTTGAAGCCAGCCCAGGCAGGAAAGTCTGTGAGACTCTTACCTCCAATTAAACACCAAAAAAGCCAGAAATGGAGCTATGGCTTCAGTGGTAGAACACTAGCTTTGAGCAAAAGAGCATCTCAGCCCTGAGTTCAAGCTCCAAAGCACCAACAAATAAAATAAATCCTCAGCATTTATGATAAAGGGGAGGTGTCCCCTCTCCATTCTCTGGCTATGGGCAGTGCTATCTCCCGGGAGGCCAGAAGGTTGCTCCTGGATGATGGGGACCTACACACCTGCTTAGGTCTTCTTTGTGCTCAGCAGCTCTAGAAGGCACAGAGGAAGAGGAGGGGTGGGAAGACAGGAAGGAGAGAAAGGGGATAGAGGGGAGAAGGGAGGAAGGGAAGAGGACAAGAAAAGAGAAAAAATGTCCTTTTTCCCATTAGGTATTTTGCCTCCCAAATGTAGCTCTTCTTAATACTTTTAACACTGAGGCATTATTGGCACTGAGGTCAAGGTCAGCATGGGAGTGGAAAGAGCCCTGTCTATATTGAGAAACCTGCTGTTTACTTGCAGAATAGTTTGGGCCCATTTCCCTTCAGCCTCAATTCTTCATCTATGAATATATTCTCTTCAGGTCTTGTGTGTGTGTGTGTGTGTGTATGTGTATGTGTGTGTGTGTGTGTGTGTGTATGTATGTGTGTGTGTGTGTGTATATTCATGCTATATGTTATGATCACATAAGGGTATCGTATAAACTGGCACACTGTAGCATATTCAAAATATTGTCTTAATCTGTCCAACTATGTACTCTATTTCTCATTATAGACAAAACTAGATTTCCACATCAGGAAAGAGGACAAGAAAAAAATCTTTGTCCTGACACACAGAGACATACCAAATTCAATGCTCTTATCCTGTCACCCCCTGGATTACTCTTAGCTATACCTCTGCTACTGCTGTTCCAACGTAGGAACATTTACATTGCTTCCTTGTGTCCACATCAAGACAACCTGTGTAATGAGACTCACATCCGTTGGATGCCAGCCTGGTATTTCAAACCACCACGTTAGCTTTGCACAACCAGAAAAGACTCAATATTCAACAGAACATAGGCCCATTGCATCGCTGTGTCTTCCTCAAAGTCATCTCTTTATTAATTGGTGAATCTATTTGAATTATTTCTTTACCCATGACTTATAAAACACTTGGGTTATTTACTTGAATAGTACATTCACTTAATTGAAAATGCATTTGCTTCATAAAAACCACATGTCCTATTTTACAGCTACTTATCTAAATGTAGGCTAAGGGCTCCCAATATACCAACTCAATAAATACTTCATTTCCTTTGTGTGGTATGGCCATCTGCAGGTGACTCAAGTTCATGTTGCATGTGTCATGAACTATGGTTAAGATCCTAGTTTCTGTAGTTAGTCAGGGCACCATGAGATATTCTTTTAAAGCTGATGATGACAGATCAAAATTTGTGTTTGTATGTTTTCCATAGTATGGATCATCATTCCCAGGCATTCTCTCTGAGCTGTAGAAAAGCAGAGAGAGGGAAGATGCCTAGACTGAGAGGGGGTCAAAGGTGGGGATCATGGTGTGCCCCAGTGGCATCTCAGTGGCTGGCTAAGAGAGTGAGCTTGGCCTACCAGGGACTTTATCACATTATCTACTTAGTTTTCAGAATGTTTGTCGACACTTACTAAGGCTAGTGTTCCCCCGCAACCACACCCATGCCCCATCTATCTTACTCATTTCTTCCCTGTTGGCTCCTATGGCTCAGACATAGCAATAACAAAATAGTTAGCACTTGCCAAAGCCTGGTGTAAGTCAGGTTTTCACATGCTTTAATCTATTTTCTGTTGCTGTACTAGCATGTCGGAGACTGGGTAATCTATAAAGAATATAAAAGTTTATTTTGTCACAGTTCTGGAGGCAGGAAATCTGAGATCAGGTGGCTACACCTCAGCCTTCTGGTGAGGATTCCTATCATTCCACATGTAGCAGAAAGCAGAAGGGCATGTGAGCATGTGCAAAGTGCACAGGCAGTAGACAAAGGAGCCACCTTTATAGAACATCCCACTCTTGTGAGAATCCTACATTCCCAAGAGAATGAACTCCGTCCCTTAAGGAAGACATTCGTGCTCGACTCTGCTGTGCTAAGGAATGAGGTCTAAACATAAACTTTAATGAGAACAAACCCTACTCACACCATCACCCTCACAAGCACAGGCTACACAAAACAACCCGAAAGGCAGCATATTTTTATTACATTATTCGTGGGTGATGGTCTACCTTGCTTGAGTGTTATTAAAGTGGCAGCTGAAAGGGAAGCTGGAAATGACTTCATTCCACTTCTCATTCTTAGGTGAGTCAGTGAAGGTCTGAAGCTACTTAGTAAGTGACTCACCCAAGTCGTATTGCTAGGTGATGGTGCAAAAGACTAATTTTTGAGAAAGAAAATCCATGTTAGACATGCAGACAAGCAAGAGACCAAAGGGTTAATCAGAGCAGAAATAATTCTCACATCAAGTGATCTTTCTTCCTTTTTTTATTGTAAGCTCAGAGAGAATTGTAGCAATACAGGTTGAGCAATTTTCTTTTTTTATGAATCTCCTGCTCAATTTATGAAAGCCATTTTGCAACACATTTACATGCAGTAAACCTTTGCTTTAAGGTTCTGTCATTTACCTTGATCATGATTATTTACGGTGCTTTTAGAAAGGCCCTGTGCTGGGCTTGCACAGCACTGCCAAGGCAGCTTTCTATGGTGCCTTTTAAGTAAGTTGTGGTTATAAGCTAAGACATGGCTGGTCTTGCAGCTAGCTAGCTGTGAGGCTCGGGAGGGTTGCATAATGGGAACAAAAGTAGCTGGATTCAGGAGTTGAAACCAACTCTACTTTCTTGCTGTGTAATCTTGATCTTTTCCGGTCTTTTCATGTCAGTTGGACCACTTGTAGAAAGGAAATAGCATTTCTATCACAAGACTATGGAGCAGAGCTTAACCAACCAAGGGATCTTGTGTGTGAATCACAGTGTAAGATTCAAATCCTGAGTTGTTTTATGAGCTAATTGTCTATAATAAGAACTATGATAAATTGCTGAAAAAGGAATGGCAGGGTTAACCTAACAAGCTTCTTGAGCGTCTACTCTACTCCATGCCAGAGTGCAACCAGAGCAGGCTTTTTACTCTAGAAACATAGTCACCCACTTAAATATTTGTTCTACTTGTAAGTAATCAAAATTTCTAGGTAAGTTATTATGCTAAGTATAAGACCAACGTTATACCATCCCAATGCTCAAGTAGATTATAATTAAGATAGTCAGCTGGGGGCCAGGGGCTCACGCCTGTAACTCTAGCTACACAAGAGGCTGACATCTAAGGACCAGAGTTTGAAGCTAGTCTGGCTAGATAAATCCATGACACTGTCAGAACTGGACATATTGCTCAAGTGATGGAGTGATAGCCTTGAGTGAAAAAGCCAAGTGAGAGCACAAGGTTCTAAGTGTAAGCCCGAGGACTAGCACATGTGCATCCACATATGCACGCAAACACACACGTACACATACAAAGATGGCCAGCCACTAATGCATGAATTGCTCATGAAATAGGTTGTGGTCCTAGACAAGAGAAGAGTCTATGAAGGGTGTCTAAGGCTCAGAGGATTGATTGGCTGGAACCTTTCTCTTTCCAACATGGGGTGAGTTTCTCTGCTACCAGCCTTCCTTGCCCACAGTACATTTTGTACCAATGTGGTCTTAGCAGGACAAGATGCCCACTTAGAAGGATTTAACCAAAATTCATATAGTGAAGGGGATTATAGAGATGTGGCAGAATTATGGGGCCCAATAAGAGGTGATAAGGCCCCCCCCAAGCAAGGTGCCAGCAAGTGGCATCACCCTCCCCACCCCCAAGGTAGTGATACACTGGTAGATATCTCGAGAATCCTTGTCAGCATGGATGTCCATGTCAGCCTGAGTTACCAAGGGTCCTCACACTTTTTGGCACTGATGCTGGATTTATGTGGGATTTTCTTGGAGGCCCAAGACAGGAATTTCTTCCACATAAACCGGGGACCTTCACTTTCTGCCCTTGCAAGAAGAGAGATGAGTATGCAGTGGCTCAGCAGTGTGCAGTGACTCAGTATACAGTGACACAATGTCTTCCTTAACTCCTTGGCACTTACCATGCACAGCCTTCTCAAGGTACTGAACAGGAGAAAATGGATTATGCCCTCAACAATAAGAGACGAGTCATCCGCCTGGTTTTGCAGTGGGCCGCCACATACGGAGACCTCCTACAAGAGGACGACGTGGCCATGGCTTTCCTGGAGGTGTGTGGGGTTGTCCCTTTGTCCCACAATACAGGGGTGCATGACAACTTCCCTAGGCAAAGTGGAATTGCCAGTTCTAGACTTTAGGAACACATCCATTCATCAGAAGGGTGTTGTAGAAAGGAAAAACATTGCTGGGCACCGGTGGCTCATGCCTGCCATCCCAGATACATAAGAGGCTGAGGTTGGGAGGATCAAGGTTGCAAGGCAGTTTCAGGCAGAAAAGTTCAGGAGACTCCATCTCAGCAGAAGAAGCAGGGAGTGGTAGTACCTAGCTGTCATATCAGTGATAACAAGAAGCCTAAAATAGGTGGGTCGTAGTTCAGGCATGAGCCTGGGCAGGAAAGATGATTCTTTCTCAAAAAATGACTAATACTACTCCCCCAAAATGGCTAAAGTCATGATTCAGTGGTAGAGAATCTGCCTAGCAAGCAAAAGGCCCTAAGTTCAAACCTCAGTACTTACAAAGAAACAAAACCACCGTCCATATCCTGCCATTGTAATTCAATAAGTGTTTGAATAGATTTGTGTGTTCTATTCGTTATGCTTTATTCAGTTGTAGTAAAGTTAGTACCCATCATTTTGCAGTCTGCTCTTTCTACTTTATTTAAATAATTTTCCATCTCACTCGTCTTAGTGATAGAAATTTCTTTTTTTTTTTTTTTTTTGGTCCAGTCGTGGGGCCTGAACTCTGGGCCTGGGCGCTGTCCCTCAGCTCTTCAGCTCAAGGCTAGTGCTCTACCACTTGAGCCACAGTGCCACTTCCGGCTTTTTTCTTATGTGGTGCTGAGGAATCGAACCCAGGGCCTCAGGCATGCAAGGCAAGCATGCTACCACTGAGCCACCTTCCCAGCCCAGTGATACAAATTTCTAATGACTATCCGGTAGCTATGCCACAGAGAGGTTTACTTGTGCCCATATTGTTGAATGTTTGTATCATTTTATCTTTTCACCTTCCTAGAATGATTGTGCAGTGAACATTGCTATGCAATTAGGACAATCTTGTCCCTTGGTGGTATCTCTAGAAGGATTACTAGATCAAGCTAGAGGTAGTTTTGAATGAAGGGAAACAGATCATCTTTTGGAGGAATTATTAGGACAGGAAGCTGGAGGCCATAGGTCATTGTGAAGACACATTGTATACCTAGCAAGCATTCCTTCTAGCTCAGCTGCCCATTTCCTCCCTATGGCTGTGTCCTGTCATTTTTAATCCTGGATTGCAGATTCCCCCAACTGGCCATATATGTGAGGGGGGACGGTCCCCAAGACCCCCAGTGGAGGCCTGAACTGTAATAGTACTCAACCAACATGGACGTACCTGTGATAAAGCCCAGTTTATAAATGAAGGACAGTACGAAATGAGCAACAACAATAATAAAGAATCATAACAATACATTGGGCTAAAATTTCTGAATGTATAAATTATTTCATTCTAGACTTTTCCATTCAATATTTCCAGAGTATAGTTGGTGGTGTGTAATGCAAGAGCACAATTAAGGAAGACAGCTCTGTCCCTCTGTCCTGTACAACCCAATTCTTTTTGGTTAAGCAGAAGGCAGTGTAGCTTCTGTTTCAGGGTGGTTGTTTTTTTTAAAAACTGATTTTGACAGTACTCAGTTTGAACTCAGAGTCTAAAGTTCGTTAGGCTGGTGTGATACCACTGAGCCATACCTCCAGCTCTATTTTTCACTGTTGTGTTTCTTTAGTATAGGGTCTCATTTCCCATTTGGGCACGTAGCTGAGTCATGATCCCTTCCTCTCTGGGATTGTTCCCTCCATGGAAATAGAGTCTCATGGACTTTTTTTTTTTTTTGCTTGGGATGACTTGGTACCTTAGTCAGGTATAGGTTGAGAAGGATCTTGTGAACTTTTCTGCACAGGCTGGCCTTGAACCCTGATCCTCCTCAGCCTCCCAAGTAGTTAGGCTCATGGGTGTGAGCCACTAGTACCAGGCTTGTGTTTCAGACTCTTACAGTCTGTGTGCTCTAAGATGAAGTCTCCTAAAGAAACATGCTCATATTTCTTTCATGTCATTTCAAGTGTGTGGGGGGGGGGTGGTGGGGAGAGAAGGACTGTGGAATCCCTCCAGGGTGTGGAGTAACATACCCTAAAAACGTAAGGGATGAGGTGACTTGGGGGTCATGTGTTGAGGGAGCTTTGAACACAAGGCCATTTTATGAGCGGTGAAGCCAGCACTGCTGTGATATTTGTGGTCTGCTGTGGAGGCCGCTGCTTCTGAGTGATGTGGGCCACAGCTGCTTCTGCTGCTGCTGGGTGTTCAGACCACTCCCTGGAAGTCATTGAAGAGCCCTGGGCCAGGGGCCCCAACTCAGCAAAAACTAAGCAAAGTGTTGAAGGCCATACCTCCATTGTACCACAATGGTGGTAAATATTAAACAAATAACAAATACTAAAATAACATTTAAAATGAGTATCAAAATGTTACTATAGCCAGGCATCTTTGGCTTACATTTATAATCCTAGGTACTCAGGAGAATGAGTTTTGAGGATGCAGGTTCAAAGCTAGCCCAGGCAGGAAAGTTCATGAGACTTTTATCACCACGTAACCACCAAAACAGCCAGAAGTGGAGCTGTGGAGCCAGTGGTAGAATGCTAGCTTTAAGCAACAAAGCTTAGGGACAGTGCTCAGGCTCTGAGTTCAAGCCCAAGAACTGGCACAAAATATTTTTTTCCACTAGAAAACTGAGGTCAATGAAACATCCTATTGTTTTGACACCAGTGGCCCATTTCTGCCTCCCCAGCTAGAGAAGATGGAAATAGGGTTGATCTCAGTTCCAGAAAAACCTGAGCATAAAGGTTATGAGATCTTCCCATCTCAACAGAAAAAGATGGGCATGGTGGTACACAGCTGTAGTCTAAAGAGGAGAATCATGATCCAGACAAAGCCTGAGTTCAAACCCTAGTATTGCCAAAGAGTGTTTTTAAAGTGTAGAATTTAAAATGACCTGTTTCAAAGCACTCACTACATTGCCTTTCAGATAAATATCACTCAAATAATTTGTTTGTAGTTTAAAATAGAAAAACATATCTAATATAAATTTACCATTTAGCCAATTTATGTGTATGTATGCACATACTCACATGCAAGTGTTGGGACTTGAACTCAGGGCCTGAGCATTGTCCCTGAGCTTTTTTGCTCAAGACTAGTATACTACCACTTATGCCACAGCTCCACTTCCAGCTTTTTGATGGTTACTTGGAGATAAAAGTCTCTCATGTTTTTCTGCCTAAGCTAGTTTCGAACCCGGATCCTCAAATCCCAGCCTCCTGAGTAGCTAGGATTATGGGCATGAGCCACCAGCTCCTGGCCCACTGAGCCATTTTTAAGTATATAATTCAGTGACATTCATTTTATTGCAGTGTTGTACCATCAACACCTTTGAATCATGGTCTGGTGCTTCTTATGCAAATGAGATAGATAGAATCATGCCTCTGTTGCTCTCTACAGAAGTGTACAAGCTTTGTAGTTCTTATTAAAAGCCTGTGACCTTTGCCAATTACAGGAGTTTTATGTGTCTGTATCAGACGATGCCCGGATGATTGCTGTCCTCAAGGAGCAACTGCCAGAGTTGGAGAAGATTGTGAAGCAAATGTAAGGAAGGGCTTGGCTTTGGGTGTGCTCTCACAAGGAATGTCTGCCTTGCCATCAAAAGAGCTTCCCAAAGGTCTTCCAACAAGAATGATTAGAGATAGCCTTTCAATGACTGGCCACACAGGGTTCTGATTGCCAGATGCACAGAAAGATCTAGAACCATGGTTAGCTGTCTTCCGTCCTGAAAAGCTGCCGAGAGAAAGCCTGGGATGAGAAAGAGACAGACCCTCCTTTGGGGAGCCAGGTGCATAAAGTTGTGTCCCTTTGGTTCAAAGCAAGGAGCTCAGCTATAATACAGTCAATGCCATTTCAAGGAAGTTTCTCCTTGACTTTCTCCTGTCAGAGCTGTAGATGGAAAATAGTTGTGTCCTCTCCATGCAAATTGAGGATTTTTCCATGCTGTCACTTGAGCTGTTGTTAAATAGACTAGTGAGCACACTAGGTTGGACTTAAAACAACTAGAAAACCTGGCTTTTCACACGTGTTCTGCCTGGGATCTACCCACCTGTGACAGAAGCTTTTGTCTTTGTTGCCTTTCTGTGCTTGATCTCTTCATGTTAACATGAGGATACGTCCATTGCTTCCCAAAGGGATTCTGTGGTTTCGTCTTCTAATGTAAGATTAAAGTTATATACAAATAGAACACTCTAAAATGACCGTGGTTATGGTATTAAATAATGTGCTTCTCTATTCTCGTAGCTCAGAAGATGCAAAGGCTCCACAAAAGAAGGTAAGACATCAACTTGGAGTTCCTGCCTGTCTGTGCCTTGTAGAATTATAATCCCTGGCTGGGAATGTGTCTTAATGGTCTAGTGCTTGCCTAGCATGCATGAAGCTATGGGTTCAATTCCTCAGTCCCACATAAGCAGAAAAAGCCAGAACTGGCACTGTGGCTCAAGTGGCAGAGCTCTAGCCTTGAGCAAAAGAAAGAAGCTCAGGAACAGTGTCCAGGCCCTGAGTTCAAGCCTCAGGACTGGGGAAAAAAAATAAAAAGAATTCCTATAAAAGTGATACTTTGTGTGTGTGTGTGTGTGTGTGTGTGTGTGTGTGTGTGTGTGTGTGTGTGTACACACGCACATGTGTGCATGCCAGTACTAAGGCATGTACTCAGGGCCTAGGCACTGTCCCTTCATTTTTCACTAAAGGCTAAAGGCTGGTACTCTACCACCGAAGCCATACTTCCAGCTTTTTTACTATTTAACTGGAGATAAGAGTCTCATGGACTTTTCTACCTAAGATGGCTTTGCCTCTTTCCTCAGATTTTAGTTTCCTAAGTAGCTAGGATTGCAGGCATGGGCCACTGGCACCCAGCAAAAAGTGATACCTTTTTTTATAGGGAAAAATCTATGTCTTGGCTCTGACTGCTTCTGAGATGCATCTTGTCTGAGCTGCTGGCAGGTGCTGGTCAGCTCCCATTCCATCACTGTGATTATTTTTCTTACAGCACAGAGTTCTTTTGCAACAGTTCAACACAGGGGATGAGAGGTCCCAGAAGCGCCAGCCAATCCGTGGCTCTGATGAGGGTGAGAATTCTCTTTTAACTCATACCAAACCCTTTATCTGCTGCATCTTTATATCCTCCAAGTCTTGTGTCCCAAGCTGTTTAAGCACACTTCCTGATGCTCTTCCTCCCACACCCCCCGACTGACACTCTCCTTTAAGGAAATATGAATTCTCACAGGGCCTGGCTCTAGGTCCTCACCTCTGGGAAGAGCCAGAGGGAAGGCATCCGAAAGAAGGTGAGACACCAGAGCCAGCTTCAGAGCAGCCCTCCTGCCCAGTGAGAGCACTGTGGCCCTAAACACACACAGCTTCCCCCAGCAGCCCTCCTGTGGGTGAAGATGCTGACATTTGCTGTTTGCATGCCTAAGTGTTCTGTAATCGTAAATGTTCATAAGAACAACAAGAGTTGTCATTTCAAACCACAAATGAGTCTTGTCATCTAAGAATACCTCAACACCTAAGAATCACAGTAGCTGGGATTGACTTCAGGATCTGTGGGTTCAGAGGTGAGCTTGTGGGTACCATATTCCAGTCTGCTGAGCTAAGTATATCTGAGCATGGCAGCCTCAACGTAACAAGATGAGCAAATGGGAGGGAAAGGCCAGAGCGGCAAGCTCACAGAGGTGTCAGTGTGTAGTAACCTAGTAATCAGCTTACAGTGTGGCACTTTGTGGATGATCAAAGAAAGACGAGAAAAAGACAAATCTAGAATACCAGCCAAACATACTTCTCATTTTTTCCCATGTCCTATTTGTGGCCTTCTCACAAATAACTGTGGGCTTTTTATTTTTAATGGAGAGTGGCAGTCATGTGTGTCCTTATTCTTAAACCAATGCCAAGGAAAGCAGGGCTAGAAGTGGACAGGTGTAGATGCATGCAAATAAATGCAACAGTAGGAGATCATACAAGTGTGAGAAAATGTTTTAACTATTTTTGCATAGCTTCTGGTTTTCTGAGAACTTTCAGACCATTTTCCCTCCTGATGAACTGTCTCTGTGAAGTTTTGTTTAAGGTCTACTGCATGGACCACACCTATACCACCATTCGAGTGCCTGTGTCCGCCTCAGTAAAAGAAGTCATCAGTGCTGTTGCTGATAAGCTGGGCTCTGGGGAAAGTCTGATCATCGTCAAGATGAGCTCCGGGGGAGGTAGCAGACTTCATTAGTATCTGGACCTTTGGAAAAAATGGGACATCCGAGCAGGAAGCACTGAGAGAGTTAGCGTAGCCATTCCAGGCCAACCAGATGGATGATATGGCAGCACGGGAGAGATAGAATCAACCAAGAAGCTCAGTTCCCCAGCGATGATTGGATAGCCATTTGATAAGTTCTTCCTTTTTGTCCTATCTAAGTAATCCAAATGACTTCATTGATGTACAGTTTTTAAATGCATATTTCAAGAAAGGAAATTACGTTGTGTGTGTTGGTACTGGAGCTTGAGCTCAGGGCCTCACACACTGTCTTGGCATTTTTGTTCAAGACTGGTGCTCTACCCCTTGTGCCACACCTCTGCTTCCAGCTTTTTGCTGGTTAATTGGAGATAAAAGTCTCACTGACTATTCTAGATGGGCTAGCTTCAAACTCCTTAGAACTCAGCCTCCTGAATAGGTAGTATTACAGGTGTAAACCACCAGCACCTGGTTTTTGGAATGTTTTTCTTTCTTTCTGTATTATTCTTTTAAGTCTTCTCTGTGTCTGACATTATATATAAATATATAATATTTATTAAGTGAGCTAATTTTTTTAAATGTAGATGTGGCTTAATCTGGTTATTGTTGTTATACTCCAAATTAGGGAATGGATGAAAAATAATACATTTTACAACAACAATCCTGCAGTGTCTTTGAACCCTTCCCTCCTATGTTTTATAAAAGTGACTTTTTTTATATCTAGAGTGCTGTGTAGTTAGACCATCTAGCAACTTATCTAAATCTCCAGTGCAGTTCTTATATATAATTATGGCTGTGTACAGAACTGGGTGAATGAACTCTTGGATGTTCCCCTCCTTGTTGTGTGGTCATTTCTGATAGCATCTTGAGGGTTGTATGGCTGTGCAAAAGCTGTGTCCTTTTTATTCAGTGGGTCCCTTCAGTCCTGTATTTTCTGTAGTTGCTCTGCTCTGCATGTTCCGGTAATTCACCGAGCTGGTAATTTGTTGGTGTGATTAGGGCCATGCAGCCAATCTCAAATGTATTTAATAGGCAATCTCACGCTTTTTATGTTCACAGAAAAGGTGCTGCTCAAACCTAATGATGTCTCGGTATTTACAACGCTCACCATTAATGGACGCCTGTTTGCTTGCCCGAGAGAGCAATTCGATTCATTGGTAGGTGGGTGTGGATGGCCTCCTCAGAGTGCCGTCTGCAATCAGGAAAACTAGTCTGCAGCTTCATTTCACACTCACTTTGAACCTGGTTGCTAAAACATCTTGAATACTACTTGGCTTATTCCTGACTATGAGCATAGCCTTAGGTGTTCACTAGAGATGCTCTGAGTTTAGATTTCTCTCTTGTGGAAATCAGCCAGTTAGCACCACTACTGGCTGAATTACAAGTCAGTTGTAATTACAACTGACTTGTAATTCAGCTCACTATAACGTGTCCCCAGCTCAGATATTACTAGGAAAATCTTGGGTTCTTAGGCAAGGATGGAAATAATCTTACTCCTTAGGGTGCTGTTGTGCTCATTGTCCCTCATTTAGGAAATGCCAGAGACCCGAACCCTTCCCCAACCATCCACCTTCCAGCCCCACATAGCTTCCCATGAACACAGGACACACTTGTGTCTTCCTATTTATCCTATAAAAATTAAGCATGGAAGTGAGTAGGTATTAAAAGATCTTAGAAGGCTGACAGGACCAGCTTGGAGAGTAGAGAAAGAAGATGCCCCCAGGCTCTGGACACACAAGGCCTTCTTTCTTTCTAAGGAAAAACAGAAAACAGAAGGATGAAGGATAAACGGCACCAAATTTGGGGAACAAAAGTGTATCAGTGAGCATGAGACTGGGTGATACATGAATAGGTTCAAGTTTAATCAAATCAGGCTCATGAGGTAACTCAAGTCTCTCGGGTGGGATGTAGTCCAGTAGCAAAGCGTGTGCCTAAGCACGTGGCATGGTCTTGATTTGATCCCTGGGACCATGACAGTCTTGAGTTGGACTTGAGTTTGGTTTCTCTCAGCAGGATCTTGGTCTCTGATTAAGAGAGACTCACTTTTACCATCATTTTTTTTAATGTTTTCTGGAAACAGGCTATGTAGCCCAGACTAGCCTTGAACTTGAAGCCTTACTGCCTCAACCTCTTGAGGGCTGGGATTACAGGCATGTGCTACAAAGGCCCATTTTAGAACACTACCTTGAAGTGATACTGTGAGGAGAACTTGCAGAAATGGCATCTGTTCCCTTACTTCTCCCTCAGCCCTGGTCCTCATCCTTCCTCTGCCTCCAGCAGCATAAGCTCAAATTCGCCTCCCTGTCCCTTTCACGTATTCTTTAATCATCTACATTTATTACTTTCTAAATAAATACTTTCCAACGTGGCGGGGTTGAACGTCATAAATGTGCCTACCCTGTACTGGAAAGAAATGCCTTAAAAAGCCACTGTCATTGAAGCTACATGCAAGGTGCCATGTGATGTGTTTACTGCACAGTGCACAGGGGCCTCTCTTGCCAGCTGGTTGTTGGCCATGGCGTTGAACGATGTGGCGGATGACAAGGCATGTGGACAGTCTCCAGTTCCCTGGGGGCAGATAGTAACTTTTAAGCTTCTGTTTATTTGCATGCCACCATTCCAAGGCCTTGCTTATCTTCCATGTTGAAAGTAATTTACTATTTCATAACAAGTTACCCTGGACATGAAGCTCTTCCCTGTTGGGGACCTGCTCTTTGCTGAACACCGGGGGTCCCACCTCACCTGCTGCACATCTGGAGCCTTGGAGCCACTTCTCCTGCTTGCTGAAGGGTTCTGGAGAACAGTCCTTCTAGGAAGAGCCATCCAGATCTATCAACACCTTCTTACCACGTGACTGCTCTGTGCAGGGCTGGGCTGGCTTCTGTGGCCACGGGGACCAGTGCCCCAGGCCTCTGTCCTCATGACAGCTTCTGTCAAGGAACTCAGAGTCACCCAAGTGGCCTGGAACAGAAAAAGCTGAATGTTCAATGGTATCAGGTTAAGGGCTTGGATGCTGAGCTTTTTGACATTTTATTTAATGTTAGGACAAAGCAAATTACAGGCAAATCCCATTGAACTATAATTTGGCTCTGCTTTTATCCATTCACTGGTTCCTTAGACCTGTATTTAGTACCAAACACAATGTTGTAGGCTTGGAATTGGTTCTGGCTCCAGGTCCATCAGCTACTTGTCCATCCACATTGGGGTGGCTCACTAACATTTACAATGTTAGAGTGCCGTTCTTCTCTGTTCTGACCATTGGGATGGTTTCAATGACAAATCCAACATGTACCTTGAACAGCTTATGTGGCACTAAGGATACCAGTGTGTGAGGATCTCATATGACAGGTACTGCTACAGAGCTAGCCACTGGGTGGGGGGGGGGCAGTGGGGGCCATAGTGACAAGAGGATGTAGGATGAATCTCACTGACTGTCAACATTTGCTCACTTTGATGCCAATTCTATGGCTTGAACTCAGGGCCTTATACTCTTGCTTGGTTTTTTTACTCAAGGCTGTCACTCTACCACTGGAGTCACAGTCGACTTTCAGCTTTTTGCTGGTTATTGGAAATGAAAATCTTACAGACATTTTTCTTCCTGGACTGCCATTGAACCTTGATTCTCAGATCTCAGCCATCTTGAGTAGCTAGGATTACAGGGGTGAATGGGAGGAGAACTCTGCTGGTCTTCCAGTCACTGCTTTCCAGCTTCAGGAAAGAAGTCATCTCTCAGAAAGGTCAGGGAGAGAATACATAATACACAGGGTCCCCCCCCCCGTCTCTCTTTCTCTCTCCCTCTTTCTCTGTGTCTCTCTGTCTCTCTGTCTGTATCTGGGCAGACACGTGTGCAGTGCAGAGGATACCTGAAGTCTGCTGTTCTTCATCTGCAGGAAATTTCAAGGAGATACTTCCTATGGAACCAAGAGTCAACATGTGAACCCCCATGTCAGAGAGAGAAGCGCATTTGCTGTGTATGCAAGGTGGCTTAGCTGCCTTTGACAAGGAGCAGAGAGGCCCAGAGAGATCCTCAGGGCTTTTTGTTACTGTCATCTCTGAGTAGAGCGATGATGAGCCAGCATCCATGACCAAAACAACCTTCTATCTTTCTTTCTTTTTTTTTGGTCCAAGACTGGGACTGTACCTCAGTACCTGATGCTTTCACTCACTGGCTAGTGCTGTACCTCCTGGGCCTTGCTTTCAACCCCCTTTTTTTCTTTTCTTTCCTTTTGTTATTCATTTGTATCTGGAAGGAGGGGTACTGGGCTTGAACATATGGCCCGGTGCTCGGTCACTTGAGCCACAGCATTTTAGCAGCTAATAGGGGACAAATGTCTTACAGATTCTCCTGCTTCACTAGATCTGGACAGCAGTCCTCAGATCTCAGCCTCCTGAGTAGCTAGGATTACAGGAATGAGCCCCAGATACCCGGCCCATCTTAGTGGAAGAGAAGCCATAAAGCCTCAAAAAAAAGCACCTAGAAGCCAGGTAGACCGAATGTCTCCAGTGTGCAGGAGAGTAAGAGTGTTGTGCAACTGCCCAGAAGAGCACAGGGGCCATATTCACGCCTGTAGGGGAGAAGGGAGCCAGGGCAGAGTAAGGTTCACCTCAGAAGTGGTCCTAAGACCTAGGATTCAAAGGCTTCTCTCGCCGTCAGACCTGAGACCTGGTTGAAATCACTCTCCTTTGCTTCCGTCAATCACTTGTACATCAGCATCTGGCTGGTTGTTAAGTTGTAGGGCTTTGCCATCAGTGCTTTTCTTCCCTGCTCTCAGTCTGTTGCATGGAGTGAGTCAGGGACAACAGTATTTAGCATCAAAGTCTGGGAGTTGTGCTTCCCACACCGTCCTGTGCATTTGTGTTGTTGAAGCACTGTTGGGAAGTGAAATCGTTTGGGACAGGGGCCCTCCCCTGTGCCAGGCACCGTATTTGTATGCTACACTGAAATTCTCCTATCTAATCCTCTTAGAACCAGCCTAGGGGTTACGACCCTCATTTACCCACTTGGCTATTAAGACCCCAATTCACTAGCACTGGAGCCACAGTCAGGAGATTAAGGGATCAAGCCAAGTGTGTGGCGGTACAGTGGAGTTCTGTGTAGTCTGCTGCTCTCTAAGCTGTCACTAACATGCTCTATTATCTGGCCTATTACAAAACCCAAACTCCTAATCACAAAGACTTTCTAAAAGCTGTTCCTTTGGTTCCCCCTTGCTTTCTGCTCCTGCCAAGCAAGTCTCTTGACAGCCTCTCCATCTTTAAGAACTTCTTACCGTCCATCTACCTATGATGAGCCATCTCCAATGCTCAGGGAAGCACTGACCTAAGTTTTTCTGCTATTTTTTTATTGTCCTAGTACTGGGGCTTGAACTTAGGGCCTTGTGTTCTCCCTTAGGCTTTTTTTCCTCAAAGCTGGTGCTCTACTACTTGAACCACACTTCCACTTCTGGCTGGTGAACTGGAGATAAGAGTCTCTTGGATTTATCTGCCTGTCTTCAAAGCACAGTCCTCAGATCTCAGCCTGCTTAGTTGTTAGGATTCTAGGCATGAGCCCCCAGCACCCAGATGATCTACTACTTCTTTTTAAACACCAAGAACCTCTTCAGGCCACACATTCATTCCCAGTACCTCCATTCATGCTCCCTCAACTGTTCATCTCTGCATCTCAGAGCCATGTGTACACACACACACACATTAATGCTTAACTTTAAAAAGGCAAGAACCACTTACATTCTGACCATGGAATTCTTTAAAGTTCAGAATTGCAGGAGGCACTGACAGCATGGTAATGATGGCGATGAGATGGAACCTGTATAATATCACTACTTGTGCTAGGAACTTACTTTTGGTTTTTATAGTAATGGGAATTGAACCCAGGACCTTTCCTATGCTAAGGCAAGCATTCTACCGCTGTGCTATATCTCTAGCCCTCTGACATGAACATTGAATATCCAGATATAGTTGACATCATACTGGAAAATATTCTTTTCACTTTTGTTATTTTGTAATATGTGTACTGACTGTTTCAGTTATGGAGATTTTTAATGTGTTAAATGTACACTTCTTTTGTACATAGATCTTTCATCTTATGCAAACACTTTAGACCGTTTCCCATAATACAGAAACAAGATAAGGAAGTCAGATGAAAACTCTTGCCTGGGAGTCTTTCCAAAAATAACAGCTAGATTTTTAATGTCTTCCACCAAGCCTCAAGGTCATGTGAATATCATTCTTATGGTGTTGTCCTGTCTCACACCCCAGTTGATGTGTTTAGAAGATGGCACTATATAGCAGCTTAACCACCCTTACCAGCATTAGCAAGGAACACTGTGGCTGGATATACAGAGCTGCCAGGCCTACCTTGCTTTGCAACCACTTCAACAAATACTGTGCAAACACTGATGCTTGATCTCAGGGCCTTGTGCTCTCACTTGACTTCTTCCCTCTTGGGCTGGTACTCTACCACTTGAGCCACACCTCTCCTTTTGTATTATTGCTAGGTCATGGGAGATAAGAGTATCACTCCCTTGTCTGCCTGAGCTGGCAAGGAACTGTGATCCTCAGGTAATCCTAGGATTACAGACATAAACCACATTGGTGCCCACGTGATCCTTTCTTCTCTGCCAGGGGAAAGGGAGAGAGTTCTCAGGGATCTCCAGGCCCAGGCATAAGAGAATCTCCACATTTCACCCTACATGGAATCTTACTTTCCATATCCTGCATTTTTCCGTCAGTGGGATTGACTCTAATGCTGCCGATATCTCAAATGGTGGTAGTCAAGCAAGTGACACTGAATGCAAAAGCATCTTTGTCTTCTGAGTGAAATTCTGAATGTATCTCCAGAACCTTTTCTTACCAGAAACTCCTGAAAGCACATAGCACCAAGTCCTCATCTCTGTTGAGGTCCTGATCTGTTTTTTTTTCATTTATCATCTACAGACTCCTTTGCCGGAACAGGAAGGCCCAACCACTGGAACAGTGGGAACTTTTGAACTGATGAGCTCCAAGGACTTGGCATACCAGATGACAATCTATGACTGGGAGCTCTTCAACTGCGTGCATGAGGTAGGCGGACATGTGTGGGTGGCCTGGTGTATAGAGGTTTTGAATGAAGTTTACTGGCCTGGCTCAGGTCTAAGGATTTCATATGGGTGGCCATATGGAAGCCAAATGACAGTGGGTGTTTGCATACCAAGTTTATAAATAAAGCCTGTTACAAATTCTTGGAGTGTTCAAGAAAACTTCATAAAGCCATGTTGTGCTATATATGCATACTAAGCCAACGACACCTAATTTATATTTGTATATTTCACATAGCTCAGGGAAAGCCCTTCAGATCCAGAGATACCTGGGTTAGTGAGTGAATTCACATCTGCAGAACAGTGAAACAATCTTTAAAAAAAATCCCCCCCCCAAAAAAAACAGAAAAAAATCAGGCTGGCATTTTGATTTAAAAAGCAAACAAATAAGTGAAATTGTTTCCTTTTCTGTTCTAGCTGGAGCTAATCTACCACACATTTGGAAGGCACAATTTTAAAAAGACCACAGCAAACTTGGACTTATTCCTGAGGAGATTTAATGAAATTCAGTTTTGGGTTGTCACTGAGATCTGCCTTTGTTCTCAGCTCAGCAAGCGTGTGCAGCTCTTAAAAAAATTTATTAAGATAGCAGCCCAGTAAGTATCTTCAGCCTGGGAAGAGAAAATAGCTTCAGAATTGTATTTTAATTTCATTTTCTTAGACACCAACCTCATAAAGAAAAGCAGGGCATAGGAGTTTCTTATGTACAAAGACCAGTCTCAGGAGATTACAAGTAACTGAATTATTGTAAAAGATCAACTTTCTCTAAGCTTTTGTGAATACATGCATCAATATATAAAGTAACATATTATATCGCCAATACTAGAGTCCACTCCCTGACCTCTGTTGGCTCTGAACTCAGAAATTTTGTTGCCTTTGATTTAGAAAGTTCTCTGATAGAAACTTGTGCTTGAAGCTTTTGAAACGCAGGTCTGGCATGACACATTCTCACCAGTAGAGGGCAGTAGAACATGCTTCTACAGAAGCACATCCAACTCAGCCAGAACAAAATCAGAAAAATGCATGAAGGCGAGCTAACCTGGTACAAGAAAAATCATCTCCATAAACATCAGAGAAAGCAAACATCTTATAAATATTCTATTTAACAGCACTTTGTGGGAAACAATTTATTTACTGCAGGGGCCAGTTAGATTTCTCCCTGACATGAATTTAATCTCCTGCTATTTAGATATGCCTGACAACCTCCTGTTTACTTCCATGTTTTTGGTATCACCACAGTGCTAAAAATAAAAGGCTAAATGTGGCCTGTGGCTGTGAGACTCCTTCCCTTCCTGAACGTGGGGAGCTCCAGCACAGGAAGATTGGGAGAACAAGTGACCCCGGCCAGGCAATTTTCTTGAGCCAAACAGTTGAGATCTCATGCCGAGACTGATTTCTAGCACTAAACAAAGGAGTGGAGGCTACTTGGGGTTTTACAAACATCACTTTACCAAAATGCCTTCAGCCATTTTGCCAAAACTGTGAAGGTTCCACGGGATATTCCATCCTTCTGATTCAGATTTGACTCTCTGGTCTTGGGGGAAAATTGGCTATTCAAGAAAGATTTAGTAGTGTTGCATGGGAATTTCTGGTTCTGAATAGAGCGTCTCTCTTTCTCTCTCTCCCTCCCTTCTGCCCCCCCCCCCACCTCCCCACTCCCCTCATTGCAAGGAACAGCTGGCTTCCCGTGTTTGGAGTGAGTGGATTATGGAAACTATGACAGGATGTGCTTTCCTGTTAGAAGGAGCACATTTTCTCTTCACCTTAGCCTGATGGTACTAAATGCAGCAAAGATGGGAAAGGTGACCTGTACACAAGCAGTGGGGGTGGTCAGAAAACTTTATATAATCTTGTTAGGAAGTGTCATGGATAAGCCTCTCAAAAATACCCAGGAATGCTTGGGGTTTGGGGTTTCTTTGTTCTTTGTTTTTGTCTCTGTCACACGTCTCCTTGTGATCATTATCAAGCTCAGGGTGCTATCCCACAATGGACCTGTTCTCATAGCCAAGTTGGAGAAGGTTCTGGGCTTTCTTAACTCCAAG
Source organism: Dipodomys merriami (assembly GCF_024711535.1). Taxonomy (NCBI): domain Eukaryota; kingdom Metazoa; phylum Chordata; class Mammalia; order Rodentia; family Heteromyidae; genus Dipodomys; species Dipodomys merriami. The sequence continues at coordinate 43,147,201 of NW_027202270.1, read as the reverse complement.
GTTCACAGAATGACATAGAAACAGAATGGTCCCAGTGTCTATGCAACTTGATGCCTTTGGGAACTGCATCATATTCTGCTTAAGCTTTTTTCCCTGTCCAGAGCTTTATGAAGCTGACGGGCAGGATGGGGACAGCTAATTCTCTTTTTGTTTTCATGCAAGGAAACTGAGGCATATAGAATAGCATCGATTAGCTCTTAATTTATTCTTTTAAGACCACACAGGCAAGACAAAGGCAAACATATGTACATGCTGTCACTCACTGCTTTCATACCTGGTACCTCCTCATACCTTTCAGGCTTTGTCCTGCGATCCACTGCCCTGGCACTGGGCAGGCCTTTCTTGCTTCTTCATACCAGGAGTGAGCATGGGTAGCTTCTCTGGAGTGTCTTATCATGTTCACCCAGATGATTGAAGAATTACATATCACTACTTCTGCCAGAAGAACATGAGCAGCAAATGCAAATACTTTCCTAGCCTTTTTTTCCCCCTGTCTGTTGTGGGGCTTGAACTCAGGATCTAGTTTGAGCCACAGCACTACTTCTAGTTTGCTGGTGGTTTATTGGAGATAAGAGTCTCATGGACTTTTCTGCCCAGTTTGGCCCCAAACCATGACCCTCAGCTCTCAGCCTCCTGAGCAGCTAGGATTACAGGTGTGAGCCACCAGTTCCCAGCTTTCCTAGCCTTTTACAAACTTTGATTTAGGGCGGGTCAAAGAGTTGTCCTTATTGCCAAAAGAGTTCTTTCCTTTTACAGGGACCTAGTCTGATGAAGTTGGGGGTTCTTTAATTTTTTTAAACTGAACAATTTGGCTAAACACTGTCATTCTTCTAATAAGAATTTCTGAGCCTTTTTCATTCCCAAATACATAATCATAAAAGCTCATAGTAGCAGAGGTACAGAGTCTGACATCAGTTAAAACACATGAGAAATCAGGTTCTTTTAGCTTTGTTTCTTTGGATGTTTTTCGCCCTCAACTTTGAACTGCTGAAGATTGCATGCCTAGCTCACAGGAACTGTCTTTGTCCCCAAATTAGAAGCATTTGCATGGCAGGTAGAAGCCGGGTGGCTGTAGCATTGGGATTTTTGTTCCCTCTCCAGCTGCCAGGACAGGGGCCATCTCCAGGTATGAAAGTCTCCAAGGTCATGACCTTTCACCCTTCCCATCCCAGGGGCTGCTTTCCTTCAGGCCTACCTTGGATTGTACCAAATTTGGATTGTAATAACAGCTCCAGGGAAGGTGTCTTTAAATTACTTCTCAAAACCCAGACCCCAGTGGTGAAAAGTATCGGCTCTCTGCAATGACAGTGACAAATCAAACAGCAGAATCTAGTCACCCAAGTGGAACCTACACAGTGCCTTACGCCTACCCTGGCCTGTTCATAGAAAGGAATCCGGACAATACTAATGACTATCAGAAAATAGAACTCTGATTTCTTTTTTATCACTCAAAAGTGGCATTTTTACTCAAACGCGTGCCTCTTGTGTTCCAGTTGTAAAGAGTACAAGAATCTGAATTCCTTTTTTGCCATCATCATGGGACTAAGTAACGTGGCTGTGAGCCGCCTGGCACTAACGTGGGAGGTAAGCTGCAGCTGGGATCCAGCTGTGACCGGAGCCTTCAGAAGAAAACCCTAGGCTCACCAGTGAGCTTTTATTCAGAAATAGCACTTACACTGCTACAACAATGGAAGAGTGGGACACATGGAGGGAGGTGACCTTTCTCCTTTGACCAGTTGCCACCTGAGCAAGGGAAAACTGAAAAAGATATCATCCTTTTGTGTATGGGAGAAGGGACCTGGGGATGGGGGGGGGTTCTGTTTTTCCATCTACACGCTGTAAATAATAATAACTTGATTATTAGGTATATGTAAATTGCTTGGATGACTGCAAAAGGAGTTTTGTGCATAGATTCAATGATCTCAGAAATGTCTGCTTGTTCAGCTATGTTCATGCTTGGAATCCTAGCTACTTAGGAGGCTCAGATCTGAGGTCCATGGTTCAAAGCCAGCTCAGACAGAAAAGTCTTTGAGACTCTTATCTCCAATTAACTAACAAAAAGCCAGAAGTGGAGGTGTGGTGTAATAGGTAGAGCACCAGACTTGAGTAGAAAAAGCCAAATCACAATGCAAGGCTCTGAGTTCATGCTCCACTATCATCATGCATGTGTGTGCACGGATGTGTGCACATGCACACACACACAAAGGAAAAAAGGAAAAGGGATGTCTACTGTTATTCCTCCCTCCCACCTAGGTCCTAGGACTTAAACTCTGAGACTGGGTACTGTCCCTGAGCACATTTTGCTCACGGCAAGCACTCTGTCACTTGAGCCACAGCTCCACTTTTGGCTTTTTCTGTGATTAATTGGAAATAAGAATCTCATGGACTTTCCTGCCTGGGCTGGCTTTGAACCACAGTCCTCAGATCTCAGCCTCCTGAGTAGCTAAGATTACAGATGTGAACCCACCAGGGCCTGGCTGCTTCTTGCTTTTGCACTAAGCCATAGCTGATTGAAATAAGACAGAAGATTCGATTTATTTTACCCAGTTAGACATTTTACACCTAGGAAAAATAGCTATCCATAGGACAACTGTTTAGAGCAGCTGAGTACAAAGTGTCCCTAAATCACCTGGCAGTCTTCTCTCTATGTAGAGGAACAGCCTTGGCTTATAATTTTTTTGGGGGGGGGCAAAAGTTGTGGAGTTGTGTTATGAATTTTAGCACCAAAATAGGATGAGTGGTTTAATGATGGTTCAAATGTCTTCACTTTTTATTTGCTTAGTAATTAGAGTGGACTTGACCCCTTTCATGTGGCATATAGCTGAAGAAATACTAATCTTGAATAGAACATCCACACAAAAATAGACTCTTACTAAAAATAAAAGGCATGTGTGAGGGGGATACACACGTACAAAAGAGCCAGGAGTGTTTCGTAGCGACTGTGTTTGCAGTGAGCTACTTCAAGGCAGCTGTTTGCATCTCTTTATGTTTCTCTTGAAATTCTTTTTTCTACTTCCCTCTTGAAACGATTTTCCTTCTCTGTCCCTCCTAAGTGTTTCCATTGTTTATAGGGCAGGTCTTCACAAGTCCTCTGTCTTGGGTTTCTCTTAAAATTCCAGGCAAATGCAGCACAGAGCAGCTCATCCCCTGAATATAGGAGTGAGGGAATTAGTGAAGCCTGTGTGCCATGCAGCTGCCCCATCTTCCAGTGAAAGGACGATGAAGCACTGCCAAGGTATCGACGCAGTGAAGCCATTATGCAGTGTCCCTGTCTCACAGCCAGTCCAACGCTCTTGGAATCTCGGGAGACCTGGGGCTCTCCTCACACAGTCTGCTTTCCTCAACCTTCTCCAGCTGCTCATCTCCCCATAGAGTCCAAATGAGTTGTTAGGGGAAAAAAAATCACAAAAAGCCCAAAGCCTCCTGGGAGAATCAGGGAGGCCAAGGATAGGTACCATGTAATGGCAACCAAATAGTGAGACCATAGCAGTTAGGAAATAGTATCTGAGTCCCTGCAGGGAGGGTGCAGCCAGCAATAGGACAGTGAATTGACCAGTTAGTGGCAAGTGAAAGTAAACAGCGGGTTAGCTGGTCCTTCAGCCTCTCCAGAACAGGAGTGCTGTGAGTCTCTGATCTCAGCTTCTCTTTTCATCATTATATGATGCTAACCAGGGAACATTAACCTGCCATTATGAAGCCTTTACTTTTTAGAGGTGAAAATGATGGTGTAATTCTGTAAACAAAGCTTTCCTTCATAAGTATCTTTTTCTTTTTTGTGTCTATACTGGGGCTTGAACTCAGGGCCGGGCACTCTTGCACTTGAGCCACAGCTCCACTACTGGCTTGTTGGTAGTTAATTGGCGATAAGAATCTTATGTGATTTCTTTCCCTGGGCTGTCTTTGAACTGTAATCCTCAGATCTCAGCTTCTTTGAGTAACTAGGTTTACAGATGTGAGCCACCAGCACCCAGCTTTCATGAATATCTTTTATTTGATATATCTGTCCATATTTGCTGAGCACTTCCCCAAGGCTTTCTGTAGAGCTCCAACAAGCACCCCGGTGGCCTCATGAACAGTCTTAGAATGAACTTAAGAATCTTTGGGGCTCAGGACTTGCTCTTTCTTGTATCAGAATGGAAAGTCTATCATATCTCTACTGAGCATCTACTCAGTACTCGATGAAATACTGAGGAGATAGCAATAAAACAAAACTGATGATGTTCTCACTGTAGTTCATGTTGTAAAGGATGGGAAAGAGTGAAATAGTCCCTAAAGTTCATTGAATCCTAATATTATCAGTTTTAAATGTCTGATCATGGCTGGAATCTAGTGGCTGATGCTATAATGGTAGCTGTTTCGGAAGCTGTGATTTAAGGATCAAGGTTCAAAGCCAGCCTGGGCAAGAAAGTTCATGTGGCTCCTATCTCCAGTTAACCACCAAAAAGCCAAAAGTGGAGCTATAACTCAAGTGTTAGAACACCATCCTTGAGTGAAAAGCTAAGGGACAGTGCTCAGGTCCTGAGTTTAAGCCCCTGAGTTAGCCTGGCATACATGCATATACACACACAAACACATGCACGCACACATGCATGTGCACACATACACAAATTCAGATTGTAGAAATAAAAGAGTAAAGGTGGGGGGGGGCTGTGTCAAAGGTCCAGACAAATTAAAGTTTCTGGAATGCAGTCCTGTTTATGAATCATTCAGCCAAGAAAATGTTATAAAAGCAATCATAGTTACTTTTGGTTCAACTAGATGAAGGCTTTTAAAAGGCAAGTTCTCTATGTTCTAGAATTTTATCCTAAAATGACAGGACAAGTTATGGTTTAGCCTGTCTCTGAGATGTTTGATTAAGAGCCAAAAGATATACCTGTCCCCTAGAAATGTTAACTCATGGCACATATCTAGCTTTTGAATCTGACATATGCGTGTGGCATTTTCATTTCATTAACAGAAACTGCCAAGCAAGTTCAAGAAGTTCTATGCAGAGTTTGAAAGTTTAATGGTAAGTGACAGTGGCTCTTTATGCCGTTCACTGCATTAATCCGATTTCTGATGAGCTGAATTGAAGTTCTCATTTTGGAAATTTTATCTGTCCTTGTATGACTTTAAGAAGTTTATGAGCCCTTTTAGTGCTGCTAAAACAAGCATGTCTGACTAATGAATGGCACCCAGAGGAACTAACTTAAAGAGGACTTATGTCCCACATAAGGTCAATTTGTGTAACAAGAAAAGCAGCATAATGAAGTCCTTCCCAGGCTGACGATGGGCTAGAAGCTGTCCTTCTCCTGGCTTGCCAAAATTAGGTCTCCCCATTGGCTGGGAAGTGTTCACAGACCAGAAAGGAGTGAGTGGAACTTGCTGGAGAGATGGGATGGTTTCAGAAGGCAAGTCAGGACATCTGTATGGGGCAAGGGTTGGGAGGTGAGCTCACCTCCCAGGGAAGAGGCCAACAGCAGGGAAGAGGAATGTTGGTTGAGGTTTGCTTTATATTTCCTACTTGCTTCCAAATCAGTCTCTCTCCCCAGCCCCAGTCAGAAAATGTCCTTTTAAACCAGAATGGGACCCAAAAGCAAAATAGTAGCTTAACTATACGTAAAGTTGTTTTAGAAGATTAAATCCATTTATTTAACTGGAGCTATGTTGACTCCAGAATACCAGATTATCCCATAAAGAGACCATGAGTGTAAGATGGTAGTGTCTGTGTCACTTGTCACTGACCAGCTTCTCTTTGTCTCCCTCAAGGATCCTTCAAGAAACCACAGGTCGTACAGGCTAACAGCAGCTAAGCTGGATCCTCCTCTCATCCCATTCATGCCTCTGCTCATTAAAGGTAATCCTAAGAAAAGCACAGGCCCCGCAGATGGGGAGGTCTTGAGAGGCAAAGATTAACTACACCTTGATCAGATTGAGCTCTTGGGATAGACACCTTCTGGTCACCTTTCTGCCCTGAGGACTTTCCAAGAGTTGGAAGATGGCTGGAAGAGTAGGAACTCATGATGTGGAAACCTTGTTAGTGACACAGAGGATTCAGTTTGAAATTTTACTAATCTCAGATAAAGTGATTTAGAAAGTTAAACACCTAACAATCAAGAGAATTATTATCAGCTTTTCTTCAGCAACAGTGTTATGCAAATCCACCTGCATAGTCTAATGGTGTGATTGTGCTTTCTTCCTCTGACATATTTCGGTTAGTGATTCGAATGTGGCTTTTATTTCTTTACAGATATGACATTTACTCATGAGGGGAACAAGACGTTCATTGACAATCTAGTAAACTTTGAAAAAATGGTACGTACAATATTATAACCTTAACCCACCATGAGTTTTTTTTTAATAAAATCTGCATTTGTACTAATAAAGGAAATAATTTCCATATAGGCTTCCATGTTAAAAGGTAGTTACACATAAAGGAGTTTTGAAATATTTGGTTCAAATTGGCTACCAATTTAATTCTGTCAGTTCTCTTTTGTGAAATTGAATAGTATTTGTACTGTGACTCCTAGCAGCAGCAGCCTTTATGCTGGGTGTTTCCATCTCTGGCTGCCTGTTGCTAAAGGGTACAAATGTTCCGCGGTGACTTATGGATTGTGTTTTGTAAGGTTTGTGGAGCTAAAATGCCCCAGGATGCCTTTGAAATGTTGATCTGCCTAGCCTGATGTGTAGGTAAATGCAACTCTATAGCAGATCTTTATAATGATGCATTTAATCTAAATATGTATTGCTTATCCCAATCAAGTTCACTGAAGTTCAGAGAGGGAACTTTGGAAATCTCCATAACAAAACAAATTTCAAAACAAATGTAGATCTAACACGCATTCGTATTTCATAGTGTTCAGCTATATTGCATTCTACCAACAAGATTTTTTTTCAGGTGTTGCCTAGTATAGGTACTTTAAAGTTCTTTTCCTTGACTTCCACAAAGCAGTGAAGCAAGTCAGGATGAGACCTTTCTTTAGCTACAGAATGGAAGTTAATGGAATAATATTCCATGGTCTCTGAATCCTTTGGATGGGAGTGAGTGTGTTTATCGCCACATGGGTGAGCATTTGCCGGCCAGGTTGATTGTCAGTGTGGATGTGGCATTGTGGGAAGAACCCAGGCCTTCTGCACCAGAAGTCATGGAAGTCACCCCTTAGTATCATCACTTTGGAGTTGTCTTTTAATGCCTTCTCTGTGCATTGAAAATGGGGATCATGCCTGCTCTTTCTTAGGCTCAAAAAGATGTGGAGAATAGACCAAGAGAGGGCTCCACACTAGCACAGGTTTATGTGGGGGAAAGAGCTGCAGAGAGGAGCCTTCAGCCAGAGACTCACTCCTTGCTTACGTCTGAGGTATTTATAGTGGTCTGAAGGAACGCTAGTTGTCCCACGGGAGTTGGTATGAAAGTAACTTGATAGGACATAGGTAACATGTGAAAAAGGTCACAGCTGGAGGTAGGAAAGAAGCCTCTGGGGTAGGGGAGGGGGGAGGGGTGCTGGGAGCATCTGCCCAAGGCCCTCCTTGACAGTAAATATTGGGTCTGATGCCAGTCGTATGAGTTCAGCCAGTCAAGGAGAGGGTAAGGGGAAGTGTTAAGGACACCTGGCTATTTGGACATACCAACCTGTCTCTGAGTTGATGATAGGTCCAAGACACACAGGTTTCCTATAAGTCCTGATGAACTGTGGAATTATTACCGCAAAACTGCCCTTCTAATTGTCTCTAATCAAGGTAGTATGTGTGAGTCTAGGAGAACGTGAGACACTGTAACAGTCCTGCAAGGTTACAGTCAGCATGTTGGCTTTGGAAAAGAGCTTAAGGTAAAGAAAGGAAGCACAGTTCTTGGCTGGGCACTTAGTTCCCATGTCTTAAGCTTCTTAGGAAATAGCGTGTATGTGTGCATGTGTACCCTACTCCTGCTCCCTTCCCCCCCCCCCCGCACTCACAACACTTTACAATTTCTCAATGATTTTCTTCCCCAACTCCCATACCAAGTGCAAGTTTGAACATCTCCATCTCTGTGGCAGTTAGAAGATTTTTTTTTAATCAAAGAAAAAATTATTTGCCCCTACTTATTAGTCTGGAGAATTGAACAATTTCCCTGCATTCCACTCTGCCCACTTCCACCAAAAAGAAAAAAGAAAAAAAAAGACTTGTTTTTCTAAAATGAAGAATTCAGCAAGCTGGGAGCCCATGGCTCATGCCTATAATCCTAATTATTTAGGAGGCTGAGATCCAAGGATCGAGATTCAAAGCCATCCTGGGCAGGAAAGTGCATGAGACTTTTTTTTTTCCTTAACCAGCAAAAATCTGGGAGTGAAGCTATGGCTCAAGTGGTAGAGCTCGAGTTTTGAGCAAAAAAGCTCAGGGGCAGCAATTAGGCCTTAAATTCTAACCTCAGGACAGGCACCAAAAAGAACAGAAAAAGACAGAAAGAAAGACAGAAAGAAAGACAGAAAGACAGAAAGACAGAAAGAAAGAAAGAAAGAAAGAAAAGAAGAAAAGAAAAGAAAAGAAAAGGAAAGGAAAGAAAGAAAGAAAGAAAAGAAAGAAAGAGGAAAGGAAAGAAAGAAAGGAAAGAAAAGAGAAGAGAAGAAATCAGCAAATGGGTAAAATAGTTCCTGAATCAGAGAGAAAGAAAGATTAAGAGGTTGCCAAGCCAGCTTGTTGAAGTATGAAATATATACTGATACAGTGATGCAGATGTCAGAGTTTCCTAAATAGCTGATGGACTTTGGAACTTGGCATTCCCAAAGTTAACTAAGCAGAGCAAGCAAGGGTGACAAAGTACAGAACCAGCCATGCTTAGACCTGTGTCCCAGCCACAAAGGAAAAGTCAAGATGGCTGGGGATGGGGGCTCCTCTTTTTCTGTGCTTGGTGTCCCATCCAAAGTGGGATTCTATGTCAAGCCTTGAGCAAATGGTCTGTGCCACCCTGTTCTCAGGGATTCCCCTTTAGCCTAGCAGCAGCTAAATGATTAAGATAGCTCTCATATCTGATCCCCATGCAAAAAAAAAAAAAAAAGGCAGATATTCTTTTATTCTTGCTCCAAGAATACAAACCCAAGTTAGTGATGGGCTGAGCTCCAGTGGTCATGGCAGCAGCACTATTCTGAGAATCAATCAGGGTTTTGCACTCCTCTCTTGCTGTTTCTTGTGGTCTGAGATGGAAGCCCACAGCATCCCCATTCTAGCTGCTGGGATTGGAGCTGAGAAGGCTGAGGCATGCTGCTTCTCATTGGGGATGGGGAAGAACTTGATCTTGCCACTCCCCTCCCATTCCAGTGGCTAGAAATGTAATCCCATGGGAGGATTACTTTGGATATCCCCACTAAAAACTAAGGATTTCTATTCATGTGAAAGAGGAGGGGGGGAAACTAAAGATATTAAAAATACTGTTAGGCCTCTGCTCCAGCAACTTTATAAGTTTTCTTTCATTTGACAAATCATTCTGTGAGAAGTATGTGATTTCAGAAATGTCCTTCCATGAGTTAGATGGTACAAGAAAATGAAATGGTTTTTTTAAAAAGAAGACGACGACGAAGAAGACCACAAAGAGGAAGAAGGAGAGGAAGAAGAAGAGGAAGAAGAAGAAGAAGAAGAGGAGGAGGAGGAGGAGGAGGAGGAGGAGCAGGAGGAGGGGGAGGAGGAGGAGGAGGAGGAGGAGGAGGAGGAGGAGGAGGAAGAAGAAGAAGAAGAGGAAGAAGAGGAAGAAGAGGAAGAAGAGGAAGAGGAAGAAGAAGAGAGAAGAAGAAGAGGAAGAAGAGGAAGAAGAGGAAGAAGAAGAAGAAGAAGAAGAAGAAGAAGAAGAAGAAGAAGAAGAAGAAGAAGAAGAAGAAGAAGAAGAAGAAGAAGAAGAAGAAGAAGAAGAAAAAGAAGAAGACGAAGACGAAGACGAAGGAGAAGAAGAAGATGATGATGATGATGATTTGAGTATGGTTTCTAAAACTGACTTCTATCAATCTGGCAGTGTTGCTAATTTTCCAACCTTTCCACTTCATAAACCACCCTGCCTCTGTCCCCTTATCATCGCCACAACTGCTGCTATCCCTGTGTGTCTTGGGAAAAGAAACCCTCTTGCTTTTCAGATTGATGTCACTGCCACTTTCCAATCATCCATCAGTTTGGACTAGGTGTGAGCAGAGCTGGCAGACAGTGTTGGGCTGGTAGGCTATGTCCCTGAAGGGAGGGTGTTCCTGACAGTGGCAGAACTTACCAGGCCAGCCAGGAACACGGATGCCTTTTCTTGGTCGCAGTAGTGCAGTCACATCAAAGGACCAAAGCAACTCTTAAGTATTTTTATTTGGAATGCCTTCACCCTTGAGGAATAAAATGAGGATTAGTGAATTTGTTGCGTATTGGTTTTCAGGATTTATGGATGCACACAAAAGAAAATTCACATTCTGATCCTCATGTGGAAAAAAAAAAAGAAGGCAGACATTATTTCATTTGGGGGAACATAAAGGAATATTCAAACTTGTTTGAATAAAGCCCTTCATAGCTTTCTATGGCATGTATGAATATTTATAACACCGAGAAGGTAGACTGCAATGGATTAGAGGATAATATGCTGGCCGGCTGCCACTATCCCAGGCTGCATACAGCATGCCAATAGGCACACTTAGCACTGTGTTAGGAAGTTGGTCTATTTCAGAAATCCCCATATTTAGGTATATTTATTTATAAGTATGACTTTGAAGTCATCATTTTATTTGGAATAAGCATAGGGCAAACTTTTAGATTTGTGGAAACTTTAAGAGAAGCTAATTCATTGAAGAAATTTTGGAATCCTGTTTTTGTATCACTAAGTATGGCATTACATAATTAGCAACAATTAGGGGGTTTTGTTAGCCACAATAAGATTTCAAGATTCATGAGGAGAGCACTGGACTTGGAATCTCAAGCTATGGTGAAAGTAGTAGTTGAGTCAAAATCTGGATGTTCAAATCCACTCAACTCCCAGACCTCACTAACCCAAAGGAAACCTTTCAAAGTTCGTTAAGAGTTTATCTCTTCATACAAATTTTACATACTAGGCTAAGTACAGGTTCTCCAACACGTGTGCTTTAAAAGCAATACAACACACAGAGTATCTAGGTGAAGGCTTTTACTATGAAATCTTCAAAGCAGTCCTTGTCGTTTGGGAGAATAAAAGCAGCCTAAAATAATAAAATGTGAACTATCAAAAATCAACAAAAATTACAAAACCCAGGTCATGAGAATAGTAGACAACCTCATCTCACACTTTGTGTTCTCTGGTCCAGAGACCAGGCCAGATCAGCCTTCCTTCTTTTCCTTCTTCCTTCCTTGCATGTTACCTTTGCCTGAAATTTCCTCTCCTATCTTTACCTGTCTGGCTTCTTTTCATGGTGCAGGCTGGACCTCCTGAGTACTCTTCTCTGAGAGGTCTTCCATGATCTCCCTCCTAGCATTACTCATACCAAATGATTTCTGACTTGCTTCATCTCTGTCTTGCCCACTGATATTTCTTCAACATGCATAATTATGATTGGCATGTTGTAAGTATGCAAAAAAATTTGGTTTGAACTCAGGTCCTCATGCCTACTTAGCTTTGTTAGCTTGGTTGGCACTCTACCACTTGAGCCATAACTCATGCTAGCTTTTTGCCAGCTAATTGGAAGCTAGAGTCTTGTGAACCTTTCTACCTGGGCTGGCTTTATACTGTGATCCTGTAGACCTCAGCTTTCTGAGTAGCTAGGATTAGTCATGAGCCACCAGTATCCAACAAGCAATGGTTCTTAAATAAAAGAATAATTATATTTCAGTCATGAACGTGGTACTAAAACACCTTCAAAGGATTTTATGTAACCATAATTGAATCTAAATTATTTTCTGTCAGAAAACTTGGTCATCCAGCATGTTCCAAAGCACTTTTCATAACTGTACTTGACGTGATTCTCCCTTCAATTTTGTTCCTTTAGTTCTGGGTTGTTTTTGTTGTTGTTGTTGATTTGTTGTTTTGTTTTTTGCTCCCTTCCTTCCTGTGGCACTGGCTCTCCTATCCTGTCCTCAGGATAGGAGACAGGATAGGTACCTGTGAATGCACCTGAGCTGCCATGTCCTGTAGCTATCATATGTGGTAGACCATGAGCATCATGTGTGGTACACATGTGCATATGTGTCTGTATGTCATATACCCCTTGGATAGTAAAGATTCACAGCTGGAGGCAAGGGAGTATTGGTAACTTCTCTTCCTCTTCCTCCTTCATCATCTGCTTTATTTTATTTTTTTTGGTAGTATTGGGGGTTGAACTTAGGGCATCTCATCTGCTAGGCAGGTGTTCAACCATTTGAGCCATGGCCCCAGCCTTTATGTTTCTTCTTCAATGATGCCTGCACGAAAGTTAGTTCAGCTCTGTTTATCTCTGGTCTCCATTGTGTACATCCATCTGGTTGATTTCCCAGACATTCTTTCTAGAAAAGAGACTATATATTTCTGTATCATTTTGTGGGACAAAAAATTATTGTTTTGAATATGTGAAAGTCTGGGTAAAGTTATACAATATTTCGGAAGGGCATTTACTCATGACAAGCAAGAAATAATTGACAAAGGTTATGTATTTAGTAAGTATAGAGGTGGGAGGGAGAGTCAAATCAGTAGGAGTGAGAAAGGAAAGAATGAAAAGGCAATCTGGTAAACATTAGGAACAAGAATAAGCCAGGTGTGTCAGCACTCAGGAGGCTGAGTTACATAGCAAGACTGTGTCTACAAAAAAAAAAAAATCGAATATAAAATAAACTAAAAAGAGAAAGAGCCAGGCACCAGTGGCTCACACATGTAATCCTAGCTACTCAGGAGGCTGAGATCTGAGGACTGCAGTTCAAAGCCAGCCCAGGCAGGAAAGTCCAAGAGACTCTTATCTCCAGTTAACTGTAGGAAAATCAGAATTGGTACTTGGCTAGCTTTGAGTGGGACAGCGCACAGGCCCTGCCTTCTTCAAGCCCCATGACCAAAAAAAAAAAAAAAAAAAGGATTTTAAAAGGGCAACAGAGGGAATCCCCCCCAAAAACAAAGGCAGTTAGGAAAGACCTGAAGTCCAAAAGTAGCTCTTCTAAGGGGCAACTGAGCAAGAAGCCTTTAACACATGATATGCATAAGTTGATGTGTTAAACTCCTTTGTTTAACTATTTGAAGAAAACAATAAGGAAATAAACTTAAAAAACAAAAAAGGCAACTTCTCCAAGCCGTGGGGCCAAATAGCCAAAGCCTAGAGAGGGCAGAGTGGGGAATCTGGGAGTGTTAACAGAGTCAGGCAGCATTGCCTGTAGGGCTGCTGGTCTGATAACACTAGACACAAACCTGTACCTCCTCGGCAACAGGCAGGGAAGGGGGACAAGAGTCAATATGGGGAGGGGGGGAAGAGTCAATATGGGATTGGCTAGAAAGGCTGGAGATGTCAAGGCCAGCCTGCTTCCACCGGGCTGTGGCTCAGGAAGGTAAAGAGATGAAGCCTGGGCCACAAAGGCTGAGTTGGGCCTGTGAGAACAGGCCCTGCTTACTTCATTGGACCCAAGGACCCAAGTATAATTGCCTGTGTGAGAGCAGGAGGCTGTGTGTGTTTGGGAATGTTACCTTGGGGCAGGGCCTTTGTATTGGTCTCTCAGTGCCTCAGGCCTCATGAAGGACATTCGCTTCCAAGTGGCTCTCTCTTTAGCTATAAGGAAAAACAAAGGCATGACTGTGGTTACACAGTCCATCACTCACAATCCCCCTTTCGGGCAATTCACCAGCTTTCAGTTGGTCCCATCTCTGAGCCCTGCAGGTCATAAACTATCAGGAGTTACATTTTGAAAACAAGCCCTGATCCCCATGCTCAGAATTAGTTCACAGCAAAGTCAGTCCAGATGGGGGTTGGGGTTCAATTTATCCACTTCACTGACTTGGAACACCTTCTAAGGGAGCTTGTCCTCCTTGTTTTTAACTTTGGATTACCACTTGCTGTCGTAATGAGTCAGTAGCTAATGGGAGTGTGTCATAATCCACAAGTTTGCTGGGCTGGGAAGGAAAAAAAAAAAAAAGAAAGAAAGATGAGCAGCTCTGATTTGGAGTAATCAAGCATTTCCCCCATGGCCTGGCATGCCAGAGTTACCTGGCCAGTTCCAGGCAGGCCAACCTGCTCTGGCAAGACTGCCCAGCTTAGGGTGTAATTTTGGGCTCCAGTCCATTATGCTAGTTGGATAATGAAGCCAGTGTCTTTATAAACCTTAGTTTAGGCTACCTTGACTGAGAACAAATAAATGTACCACCGAAGATAACAGGTGTGGCTAAAGTCTTCCCGAATGTAGAGAGGGGAATGATGCAGTCATAAAATTCAATGCATATCCCATGAGATTAAGATAATTGGGTGGAGGCCTTGGGTTGGGAGGGATGGAAGAGAATGACAGTGGTGGATCAAGGGGCATTGTATTAGTCAACTGATCTGTGGAATGGTAACTCCTTGGTGCAAATACTTACAGATAATAAAAATATAATTGAAAAAATAAGGACTAGGTAGATTTTTGTGAAGATAAATGGAAAATTCACAAAATCATCTGCACATTGATAGAGCAGGTAGCTGTATATAAAAGCAGCTTGATGAACCAGGCTGCAAGGTCTTATTCACAACGAGTTCAACAGATGTCAGTAACATTAGATGTGTAACTTCAGCTAGGTCAAGAAGAGAAAGAAGATAATCTCTCTGTACTGAAGTCTCATAGTAGAGATTATCCAGAAGAGAGCCCAACCTGTCTTATGAAGAATTGTTGAATAAATTGGGAGTATTTAGACTAAATAAGAAAGGATAGAACCATGCACCAGTGGCTCACGCCTGTAATCCTAGCTACTCAGGAGACTATGATCTGAAGATCCAGACTCAAAGGCAGCCCAGGCAGGAAAGTCCATGAGACTCTTATCTCCAATTAACCACCAGAAATCCTAAGTGACACTGTGGCTGAAGTGATAGAGCATTAGCCTTGAGCTGAAGAGCTGAGGGACAGTGCCCAAGCCTAGAGTTCAAGCCCCATGACCAATAAAAGAGAGAGAGAGAGAGAGAGAGAGAGAGAGAGAGAGAGAGAGAGAGAGAGAGAGAGAGAAGAGAGTAGAGTAGGAGGATCTTCATAATACTTGTCTTCAATTATTTGAAGAACTGCCTCTTAAAAGAAGCCAAATGCGTTTGTTTATGGCTTCCCAGAGCACAGAACTAGTAGAAAGTGTTCATTTACTTTTACACAAAACAATAAAAAAATTGCAATAATTAGAAATGCCTATATTGGACACAGGTAGTTCACACCTATAATCCTAGCTACTCAGGAGGCTAAAACTTGAGGATCACAGTTCAAAGTTGGCTGTGGCAAAAAAAATGTGTTAGATTCTTATCTCCTATTCACCAGCAAAAAAAAAAAAAAAAAAAGCCAGAAGTAAAGGTGTGACTCAAGTTATAGAATGCTGACCAGTCTTGAACAAAAATCTAAGCCAGAATGTGAGGCCCTAAGTTGAAGCCCCAGTACCAGTGTGCACGTGCGCATACACACACACACACACACACACACACACACACACACACACACACACACACACACACACACACACACACACACACACACACACACGACTATAAATAAAAGGAACTGGTCTTGGATTTATGTAATGTGTTCCATTGGCAAACACAGTCACTCAGTGAGAAACCACAGGCTGGAGGTGGTTTGAGATAATATGAGAAGTCTCAGTAGCATGTTAGGTATTGCATGGGTCAGTGAGTACATGAGAGCATGGAGTTAACATAACAGGTTAACCCTTCTCTGGCCTCTGCATTAGCCAGCAGTGCCACTGGCGTTCATACATCATTACTGTAGGTTCACACCATTAAACACTATTGTCTGGACCTCACAAAGGAAAAGAATGGGCCTTCCTTATAAAGCCAAATCTGGATTTTAAAGTTAAACTGAAGTTATCTTGGAGTACAATTAAAAAGGATCCGTCAAAATTAAAACCATTGTTAAAATTAATCAAAGATTTAGAAAGGTAGAATGAACTTCAGAGCTGGAAATTACTGATTTAAACAATTGTTCTCACATTTTCAACTACATAATGAGCTAAAAATTATGAAGCCTCTGGAGTATAGCTGTAAAGAGTAGTCAAACACTGAAGTCAGAAGGAAATGTTTTAGCTTTCAAAACTAAAAAGCAGAACAATTACTCCCTACAAAATGGTATAGGAAGAGGTTTCTGACCCCTGCTAATTGTTTTATTATTCTTCAGAGGGACAAACTGGCAGCATTTCCCAGGGTTTTCGGTAATTATACTCCATTCAATATCTGAAGAATTACAATAATTCTATGCGGAATATACTTGTGCCCTTCCCAGGCAAAGCCTTTAGAGAAGTGAAAAAACAACTTAAAGTAAATTAGCAGGAAAATTATCATAGTTACTGTTTATTTCAGGGCTCCCTATATCAGAGGCTAATTATACATTGTATACTACATTTTCTTGGAAGTATTAGTGATACATTTCTCATGCGATCAACAGATAGTGCTGGTTTTTAGGGTACTTTATGAAAGCAAAGAACCAACTTTTCTCATCACCTCTATGTGTATGAAGAATCAGCTGATGCGATGCATACCATGTTGCTTCCTGTCTGCCAGTGTCCTCAAAGCAGTGGTATCCAGTGAAAGGTTTATTATGTACACTTGTTATATGTATGTGGAGTTCCCAGGCCTGACTCCTCCAAGATAGATAGATAGATAGAAAGATAGAAAGATAGATAGATAGATAGATAGATAGATAGATAGATAGATAGATAGATAGATAGATAGATAGATAGATAGACAGACAGACAGACAGAGACAGACAGACAGATGGAAGGATAGGAGATATAGGCATATAGATGTAGTGCTAGTCCTGGACTTGAACTCAGGGTCTGAGTATGGTCCTTGAGCTTTTTGTGCTCCAGGCTAGCACTCTGTCACTTGAGCCACAGCACTCCTTCTGGCTTTTTTAGTGTTTATTTGAAGATGAAAGTCTCATGGACTTTCCTGCAGGGGCTGGCTTCAATGAGTGATCCTCAGATCTGGGCCTCCTGTGTAACTAGGATTACAGACTGAGCCACGGCCACTCACTTTTCTATGATATTTTTAAATGCTATTCATGATTTCCTCAAAGACATTTTCTTTTCTTTCTTTTCTTTCTTTCGATGTATTTGTTTACATTTTGGTATTAAGCTTGAACTCTAGAGTTGGGTGCTGTCCTTTAGCTTTTTTGCTCAAGGTTAGTGCTTTACCAGTGAACCATACCCTTCACTTCCAGAATTTTGCTGGTTAATTGAAGATAAGAGTCTTGTGGACTTTTCTGCTTAGGCTGGCTTTGAATTGTGATCCTCAGATCTCAACCTCTGAAGTAGCTAGGATTACTAAAGGTATAAGCCTCCAGTGCTAGTAACTACCTTATACTTTGGTAAGTCAGGGGTACATGAAAGCGGAAAGCAAGACTGGATTAGCTCCTCAGAAGTGGGAGGAGTCTTTTTCTTGAGGCTCATCAGCTATCTGCTCGTGATAGGATTAATCCATCATTTCTACAGGCTTTTTTCCTTTAGAGTCTGAGGAGCAGAGATATCCTGAAACCTAGGCAGGAACTGAGGGACCCAGAATACTGTGAGCAAGAACCACACATCCTAGTTACAGAATGGGACAGAGGTCTCACCCATTTTCCTCAGGAACCAGGGATCTTGGTTTCTGTTCTTTGAGCTTTTTCTCTCTCCTTTTGCTTTTTTAATTGAGCTTAACACAAAAGATCACCTTTTAGTCATTATTGTAACTAAAAATTTACACAGAAATGAAGATCACTTAATGGCAAAATTGACAATCAACTCAGTTATGATCTATTTGATGGAATCCATCTTCATGTAAAATTTTTTAAATGCTAATGTCATGGAAAACAGTCATAATATAATAATGCAGTGGGAAAATTTCAAACCAAAAACAAATATGTGTATTTTATGCATATTACAATATAGAATCATGCTTTGTTATTTTTTAATTAAGTTTTTATTGTGAAAATATGTACAAAGGGATTACAGTTACATAAACAAGGTAAGGTAAGGAGTATATTTCTTTATTTTTAATAGAGGTTTATATACAAATATAATATCAGAATGAAGCATACCAAACTATCAATGAGTTTTCTCTCTGAAATAATACTCGAAGTGGTTTTTTCCTTTGTTCTAGCATTTTCTGTGTACACTTTAGTGTTGTAATTAGAAAGGAAGTAAAAGGAAAGAAGGAAAATAATTATGATTAATAGTAAATCATATACTTTCTGGAAGACTGAAGAAGTTGGCAATGCATGGTGGGATAGCATAACCTTACAGAGAAACTATGTGACTTACTATTCAGTCAGTGTAATCAAACACCTCATTATCCAGTCCTGTTTAACACTAAGAAATCTGAAAAACCAGCCTTTCTGCAAATCTAAGATCACTACCAATTCTCTTACAAATTATGTTATCCTCAAGAAAGAATGGTGCAAACTATTTCTAAGTGTGAAAGTAAAGTGTCACAAATGCTTTTTCCCCCATCATAGAGAACTAGCAAACAATGAAACCAGAGCTATGCCATTAATATCCCTTACCTAAAAATGTCTTGTGCGTGTGCATGTGAACACGAGCACCCCTTTAAAATCATTAAGTAGGTTATACATCAGCCAGCTGCCTCCTGTAGTCAAGTCTCAGAACATGCTGTTTCTTGTGGCTCTAAGTATTGCAGGAATAAATAATGGTTTGTTTTCCTTTTTTGGATTATACACTAAGCTGACTTGCATTTGTGTCTTTTTCTTTCCTTCTTTTGATTCCTTGTAGCGCATGATTGCCAATTCTGCCAGAACAGTGAGGTACTACAGGAGCCAACCCTTCAGTAAGTTCAATGCCGCTGCTTTCTGCGGGGCAATCTCGGTGATTAAGTCCTTTTTAATGAGACCATGGAGACACTCTAGCAGTCTGGACAGCATCTGATTATATCAGAGGCCATGATTTAGGACCATGATTTCCATGCAGTAGAATAGGGCAGTGGCTTAAGCGTAGTTGGTTTGAGGATTTTTGTTTTGCTGTTGTAAAATCAGAGAAAAATATTTACCTTGTTGTAAAAAACTAGACAATAACCATTTTAATGAATGGATTTAAAGAGAATTAATTTGCTCCTTCCAGAGCAGCTAGAAACAAGTAGGGCACCATGACCAAGTGACCGGGCCTCCAACCACCTCCCTGTGTGACTCACAGTTTAGTGTTGAGCAACTCCTAGCAGTCCTGGTTGACTCAGGGCTGCCGTTGATAAGCTGGGAAAGATAACATTTATTATCTCTGGGAGTACATTTATGTAGGTAAGTCTCATAGCAGGATTTTATATTTATTTCTAGTCTAGGGAAATTGAGGTATTTGTTTAAAATCTGAACATTTGTCACAAGAATTGATTCAAGGCTTCAATGTGTATGAAAACACTGCTACTATTAAGTTGCTATTTCAGTCTGTTTGGGGTTAAGTTATATCATAAGACTAGATAGTCATTCCAGCAGTATGGTCTCTTCTACACCAAGACTTGGCACCTTTGGCTCCCACAATCCATTTGGGGACTGAGGAAGTGGGCCCTATGAAGTTCTTTGCTAAAGTCATTTAAAGACTATCAGCTCCTTAACATAATGACATGGACATAATGGTGCAACTCCTATACCATTCCCTCCAGAAAGCCCATTACCCAGAAACAAAAAAGCCTTTGTTTTAGTAGAGTGATTTGCTGTGTGTACTGAAGGACTGACTTAATTTAAGCCAGAGTTTGCTCACATGGATACAAAAACTACTAAATACTCATTTAGCAAAATTTAGGGAACATAACCTCAACTTGGTAAGCAGATAGAGCTTTAAAAAGTTTATTCCAGCCTGATGCTGGTGGCTCATGCCTGTAATCCTAGCTTCTCAGGAAGCTGAGATTTGAGGATCACAGTTCGAAGCCAGCCTGAGCGGGGAAGTTTGTGAGACTCTTATCTCCAATAAACTACTCAAAAAAGCTGGAAGTGCCACTGTGGCTTAAGTGGTAGAGCACTAGCCTTGAGCAAACGAAGCTCAGGGGTAGAACCCAGACTCTGAGTTCAAGCCCTGGGACTGGCCAAAAAAAAAAAAAGAAATTTAATTTCTCAGCTGGGCACTGGTGGCTTATGCCTGTAATCCTAGCTACTCAGGAAGATCGACTCTTAACCATCAAAAAGCTGGAAGTGGAAAGGCAGGGCTCTGGTGACTCACACTTGTCATCCTAGCTTTTCAAGAGGCTGAGATCTGAGGATCGCTGTTCAAAGCCAGCCAGGGCAGGAAAGTCTGTGAGACTCTTATCTCCAATTAACTACCAGAAGACCAGAAGTGGCACTGTGACTCAAGTAGCAGAGTATTTGCCTTGAGCTGAAGACCTCAGGGACAGCGCCCAGGCTCAGAGTTCAAGCCCCATGACCAACACCACCACCAACAACAAAAGCTGGAAGTGGAGCTGTAGCTTCAGTGTTAGAGCACTAGCCATTAGTACAAAAGTCCAGGGACACTGCCCAGGACCTGAGTTTATGCCCTAGGACTAAAATGAAACCAACAACAACAAAAGTTAATTTCAATGATCCTAGCATTAGAAGCATCGTGTCTATGAGGATTCCATCAGATTTAAAATATCTATAATTTTTTGCAGTCCTCCACTATGTGCTTAAAGTCATGGTCATAAAACAGTGGAACAAATGAAAATGAACATGGATACGAGGTAGCAGTTACATTAAGAGTTCATAAATCTAGAATCCATGGTCCTTCAGGGGTGTCTGTCCAAGACATTCTTGAAATTGTATGCACAATCTTGTGTCTTTGAGAGGGTTGGTCCTTGAGAAGGTTTTCCATGAGGTTCAAAAATCAATGAAGGAGCTGGGAAGGTGGCTCACTGGTAGAGTGCTTGCCTTGCATGCATGAGGCCCTGGGTTCGATTCCTCAGTACCACTAAGCAGAAAAAGCCAGAAGTAGTACTGTGGCTCAAGTGGTAGAGCACTAGCCTTGAGCTGAAGAGCTCAGGGACAGTGCCTAGGCCCAGAGTTCAGGCCCTACGACTGACAAAAAAAAAAAAAAATCAATGAAGAACCAGAATAAAATGCAATTTGTTTTATGAGCCTCTTTGGCAACAAATGCTTGACTAGTATAGTGTATAGTAGGTCATGTCTATAATACCAGCTGCTCAGAAGGCAGAGTGAAGTTCATGGTCCCAGGCCAGCCCAGGCAGAAAGTTGGTGAGCCACCCCCATCTCTAATATTATGGACATGATGGCACACATCCGTGATCCCAGTTAGGCAGGAGGCATAGATAGGAGTACAATTTGAAGTCAGCCCCAGGCAAAGACAAAAAAAACTGTAGCTGAAAAATAACTGAATCAGAAGAGCTGGCTGAGTGGCTCGAATGTAGTGCCTGAGTGGCAAGTGTAAGACTCTGAGTTCAAACCCCAGCAATGAAAAAAAATTACACTCGATCGTATGTTCATGGAGAGAAGTGAGAAGGATATATTTTAAATCCCTATTGCATTTGTTGAAGTTATCAGTTAACTGCTGGTAAACAACAGCTGCTCAGCTCTGAAGTCAACAATCTATAGATAAAGCTATAGGAATAGATTCGTAAACATTGTGGGAATATGTACAATGTAATTACAGGATATTGTACGTGTAGAGTACACTGCCAGTGTAAGGCGGAAGAAATTGGGCACAGTGTGTTCGGCAGTTTACTATGCTATTATTTCTATGTGATAATTATACTGATGAGTTTCTTCTCACAGTGATAGGAGCCTTTATACCACCACCACCACCACCACCACCACCACACACACACTTTGGGCGATCAGACCTGCCACTGCAGCCTCCACTCCTATGCAGATGGCATTCTGATGATCTTGGGGCAGGCAGGTGGCTTTACAGGGACAACTGGACTCCAGGGAGCTCTGTTCTATGGCACAGGAGTCCATACTCTAGCTTGTTCACTCCCAGGGCCAACTAAATTTGAGGTCTCACATTAGAGATCCTTCAGGACAGAGGTGGCCGTGACCCACAGCTGATGTGTTAGGTTTAAACTAAGATTATTTTTCTTTCCTTTTATTTTAAAATTAGGAGAATTCACAGGGAAGAAATTCAGGTGTACTATTTCTTAAAGGAAAAAAAAAACAAATAAAAAGGAAGATCTGGGCATGACTCCTGTGTGACTTCCAGGGCCTGCATTTTTATCTGGCCCTCCTTGTCCTTACATATTGCCTACATAGGGCTAGGGCATTACATTTCCTTGCAGCCTGGTGTGAGTGACATGGGTTTAACCTCGCTGATAGCCCAGGTGCTCACACTGCTGGGTTGCAGACCTGAATAGAACTGTAACTGGGCTTTCAGAGCAAGTAGCATGGGAGAATGGAAGTTGAAATTCTAACTTCAGCCATGGAGGAGTTGTTAATTTTGTCCTTTTTTTCCCTTGTGCTGGTCCTGGGGTTTGACCTTAGGGCCTGAGTGCTGTCCCCAAACTTTTGTGATTAAGGCTAAAGTTCTACCACTTGCCACAGCTCCACTTCCAGCTTTCGTGCATTGCTAATGAAACAGGGTCTTTTGACATAAGTCCTTATCTGGATCAAAGATGCTGGAGACTCAGAGTGTGAGACCAGAGGTGGGCTGGTAAGAGGAAATAATTTTCATCTGTCACCAGGGGCCATCAGACAAATGCTTCCCTTTTTATTTGGTGTCTTCCTACCCTCCTCTCCTCCTCAATGAGCAATGCAAAGGGAAATGATCAAAACAGATGACTCCAGGAAAGAAAAGTTGGAGGGCAGAAGGGAGACGATGGAGCAATCAGGTAGAAGCATTTCTGTGCTTGTGGTATGCTGAAAGGTCTTGATGGAACCCAGAAATTGGTGATAAATGTATTTCCCCATTGCCAAAGGGAGAAACAAATCTGGGTCTTATATACATAGATTATGCAATGCCAATTTTGCTCTCTTCTTTCAACAGATCTTGATGCAGCTCAAGCTAATAAGAACCATCAGGATGTCCGGAGTTATGTGCGGCAATTAAGTGTGATTGACAACCAGAGAACTTTATCACAGATGTCACACAGATTAGAGCCTCGCAGGCCATAGACGTCTAAAGTGCCCAGGGCAATGGTTTGTCTCCAGTCCACAATCTTTCAAAAATGTCATTCCTGCTATTGTTGAATGTATTGCCACTAGAGAGATCGACAAAGCAAGCAAAAAACACATCCTGAGACACCTCAGGGCTGCATTCAGCTTACCAACTACATGACAAGAAAGGAAATTATTTGACTTGCATAAAGCTGACACACTCTAGTTTAGGAATTCCCCCATTGGTAGTCACCCTGTTTCATTTCCAGTTGTGCCATCTTCACAAGGCCCCCCCGGGAGAGCTTGGTTACATGTGCCACTATCGAGAAATATCACCAAGAGTGTTTACTTGATCTAACTTGCTATGAATGTGATTGATTTAGAGACATCAGTGGTGAGAGGGCTTCCTAATTTTTAACTCAATATCTTGATTTGGAGCTTGGAGTTGGGGAGGCATTGAGGAACTGCAGAAGTTCACATGCAAGGTTGTATTTTTCTATCTCATCGCCGTATCACTGAAGGAATTGAATCTACCATATTGCTATAAAACACTTAGGCTCATCTGTGTAACCGAGGAAGGACTGGTCTGTAACTTCTGAATGATGTATCAAATGATATTTGTTTACAGTATAACTTCTAAAAAATGTACAAATCAGGATTCCATACACAAAAATTCTGCTGAAAAACACCAAGGTTCTTAAAGTTGCCAGTGTTAAGAAAGATGGAAAATAACAATTCAGAAGAGCACAAAACATACAAAACCTTTTTCAAAATTGAAATATTTTCCTGGGCATTAAAAACCTTTCAGCTACAAATGTATTGTTACTGATTTTAAAAAATCATATTTTCTGGACTTAAATGTTATTACAAATATTTTAATTTTCAATGATTGTTTTGCACTTTCAAATAGATTGTAAATAGTTCATTCAATCAAGGATATAGAGTTATTTATTTGCTACATAATAGATATTGTGCCAAATATTTCTTTTTTTAATTTATTTAGTATGTAACTTTGGAGTACCTTTTTTTGTTTTCACAATTAGACTACATTTAATGTGTAGGAATTGTATGTATGTATATCTTCTGTAAATAGCAGCTAGTATCTTCATTAAATATACTTGTTAACAAGAAAAGGTTGTGTTGTTTTCAATTTCTCTGATACAGGAGACTATAACCATTTAAGAATGATAGGGTTCTAATTATTTTCTTCATTTTTGGGGGTGAGTGTTGGGGATTAAACACTCAGGGCCTCTTGCATTCTCTACCACTGTGCTGCAACTGTAGCCTGGATTTGTTTTTAACAGTACCATGGATTGAACTCAAGGCCTCACACTGGCCAGGCAGCTGCTCTACCACTTCATCCAGCCCCCTTTTTCCCTGGTTGTTTTCAAGGTAGGGTATTACTTTATTCCCCAGGCCAGCCTGAGTTTGGCCCACCTACTTGTGTTTTCTTACATTCCTGGAGATAGGTGTGACTCACTGTGCCATTATGATTGGTGGACATTTCACTACAGTATCACTCACCTGCAGTCACACTGTATATTTGAGGTCATTTACAAAGTTGATAAATAGAGCTGCTCACCCAAGAAATGTCTTTGCTCTTATTTACCTCTCCTTCCTTTCTTCCTTCCCTCCTTTCCTCCTTCCTTCCTTCCTTTTTTTTTTTTTTTTTTTTTTGTAGGACCTGGGGCTTGAACTCTGAGCCTGGACACTTGAGCCAAAGCACCATTTCCGGTTTTCTGGTGGTTAATTGGAGATAAGAGTCTCACAGACTTTCCTGCCCAGGCTGGCTTTGAACCACAAAATCCTCAGATCTCAGCCTCCTGAGTAGCTAGGATGACAGGCATGAGCCACCAGTGCCTGGCCTTCTTCCGACCTTTCTTAAAATCTAGCATTCTACATACACAAGCATCTTTCCCCAATTCCATGGTGACTGACACAATCTTAATTTTGTTTCAATGGTATTAAAAATTAAGAATACTCTCCCATGTATATTCCCCTTCGTCTTCCAAATGAGAATAGTGATTACTCATATAAAAAAGATAATAGATTTTAATTATGTCTGCCATCTATGAAAATGCATTCATCTCATTTATTCAAGGTAGTAGTGGTGAAGTAAAAGAATTCATACTAAAAATGTAGAGTAGCCAAGCAATTCTTCCTAAGGCAGGAGATGTAGTTAATAGTTTTAAACTTGCAAACAAGCCAAAAGAAAATGAGATGCCCAACAGGATCACAAGAAAGATAATGAGATTTGCTGAAAGACAGGAAAAAGAAGAGTGTTGTTGCCCACAGAGCCTGTAGAAAATTATACATTTGAGTGTTTAACATACCCACTCAAGGTCACTTGCATAGTGAATAGGAGCCACGCTTTTCCAGTGAGTTTTGAATACCACAGAAGTTAAATACACTTCTCCATTCATGGCATTTCCTCTCAAGATATGACCAGATCAATGACTACCAATGTGAAAAAAAATTAAAAGAAGTGTCATTCCAGTTTCAAATTGTGCTTCTAATAACAAAAAAAATCAGTCCAAAATATGCAGCATAGTAAAATGAACCCTTGAATAGCATTCCTTTTGCTGCCAATCTAAAATATATTACATCTCTTGCATCCAGGTAATCTTAAATTGTCCTACATAAAAGAGAGAAATATTGGATGAGTAAATCCCGGCATTCTTATAAGCAGGAGAAAACATTTAACTCAGGTATTGTAAATCATTTTTCTATACATTTATTCATTTGTTCATTCATTAGCAAGTGATCATGGTGTGTTATAATATGGATCCTGAATGTTCTACAAAGGCTTCATCCCCAGCCCAGGGTATTATGGGAATTATAGGATCTTTGGAGGAAGGAGATTGCAGTGGGAGGCAGTTAGGTCATTGGGGCATGCCCTTAAAGGGGATACTGAGATGTTAGGCTCTCTTCTTTCTTTCTTTGCTTCCTGATAACCATAAGGCAAGCAGCTTCTTCCACCATGCCCTCCCCACCAGGATGTGCCACAGGCCTAAAGGCAACATGACCAAGAGCCCCTGACCATGAGCCAAAATAAACTTTTCTTCCTTGAAAGTTGATTTATCACTGGGTGTCAATGGCTCACGTCTGTAATCCTAGGTTCTTAGGACACTGAGGTCTGAGTATCATGATTTGAAACCAGCATGGGCAGGAAAGTCCATGACACTCATCACCAATAAACAACCTTCACCACCTCCCCAGAAACAGAGCTGTGGTTCAAGTAGTATATCCATAAGCAAAAGAAGCTCAACAACAGTGCTCAGGCCCTGAGTTCAAGCCCTAGGACTGGCACAGACACCAAAAGTTGATTTCTCTCATATTATCTCATTATAGTAATGAAAGCTAAGTAACACAAAGTGCCAATTGATTCGATGTTGAGAAAAAACTGGTTGCTGCTCTGGAGTTTGTTGGAGGACAAAGAAGATAATCATACAAACAAATATAAAAATTTGTCCAAGGAAGGCTGTGGTGTTAAGAGCATGCCAAAAAGAATTTAACCAAAATGACAGGTGATCTGGACTTAGAAGGCTGTGAAGGTTGTCTAGTAGAGAGAGGGGAAGAAGAGGAGCATGTATCCTATACAGGAATGGTCATTGGTAATGAGGAACAGGAACTCACTGTGGCTAACTGAAAAGTGAGTGAAAATGCTCCCAGCTGTGCTAGTGAAGTAAGAAAGGCCAAGAATTCAAAGCTTCGTCCACTTTTTTAAGGTAGTTTGAATATGCAAGGCTTTGGTCACCTTTTTAAGGTGCTTCATCTTTTCCTCTCAAGCAGTGTAAAGACATAGATGGGCTTGAAGAATGAGGCTGCACTTCCAGCTTGTCCCTGGAGGACAGAACTACTGCTCCTATTTACTACAGTATCTGTGATAGCTGGTAAGCATCAACCAGAATACCTTAATTACTATATTAGACGGGCCAGCGAGAGTTGTAGATATAAAGGCAAACATTTAAAAGCAGATATAGATCAGATAGCCACAGTTAAATGCCATCTCTTCTTCTAAATCTATAGCGGGACACTTTATTTAGTTAGTTAGTTAGTTAGTTAGCAGATATAGGTCAGGTAGTCACCGTTAAATGCCATCTCTTCTCCTAAATCTATAGTGGGACACTTATTTAGTTAGTTAGTTAGTTAGTTAGTTAGTTTATTTTGCTGATCTTGGGGCTTGAACTCAGAGTCTGGGTGATATTCCTGAGCATTTGTGCTTAAGGCTAGCACATTTCTATTTGAGCTATAGCTCTACTTCTGGCTTTTTGGTATTTGATCGGAGATAAGAATCCCACAGACTTTCCTGCCTGGGCTGGCCTTGCCCATGATATTTAATTGTGATAACATGCAAAATATAAAACTTACCATTTTAAAACTTGCATGAATAAACAATTCAATGACATTAAGTACTGTATAGATTTGGCTTGCTATCACCCAGCCATCTTGCTTCATAACCAACATGACTGCCCCAGAGTAACCCTGATCATTTTTTCCTGCCTAATTTCCCAGCCAACTGCAAGTAGACAAACAGCTTAGAGTGGTATGTGAAGCTTTACAACTAGACCCTGGAGCCAGAAATGTGCCTGATATTCATGTAAGATAAACCAGGTACATTCTCACTAGGATGAAGTCACTTTTGTCCTGACCAGTCTATACATTTCTATCAAGTGCAAAGCTTTAACTTCAAACCCTAGTACTGCCAAAGCATACACAAACACAAAATAAGGAAGAGTTGATTCTACAGAAAGACAAACTTTATTGGCAAGTCAGTCAGTTGCTACATGTATTAGTCAGAGTTCTCTGGAGAAACAGAACTAGTGGAATGAGCCAATTCTTTCTAATAAATTTCTTCAAAGGAGATTTCTTGTAAGCAGTTGGCTCACACTATTCTAGAAGTTTGGCAAATATGAAACTGCAGGATGAGCCAGCAAGTTGAGTCTGAAGAGAGCCAATGGTGCAGTTCCAGTCTGAAGACCTATAGGTGAAGTCCCAGGAGACCAGAAGGGCTGGATGAAGTCCAAGGCATTCTTCTGGACAGGTAGCTCTTGCTGAGGGAACTGGTCTTTTTGTTCTGTTTAGGTACCTTCAACTGACTAGATGAACTTCAACTTGGAGGACAGTCTGCTTTCCCCAAGTCCATTGATTTAAATGTTAATCTTAGCCAAAAACACCTTCCAAAGTTGATGAATAAAATTAAACACCACACTGAAACAAGGCACTTGAAAATGTAATTTAACAATCATGATCTTCCAGCATGAGCCAAACTTGGCAGATCAGGGAATCAGGTCATACATCAGTGAAGCTAATAAGGAATGCATCGTCTCTGTTCCATGGAGCATCTCATCCTACAACAGGCTCACCTGGGCTTCTTCACTTGTTGGCTGCTAAAGTCCCCAGGAAGCTCTTGAGTGACTAGCTCCAAATAGTGATCATCACTTCTGCAGTTCCCTGATGGCCAAATTGGGGCAAGAGGCCAGCCAAGAGTCAGAGAGTGGAGACATAATTCTATTTCTTTAAGTGTGGAGCTGCAAAGTCACGATAGCCAAATCATGGATAGAGGGAAGTGAAACTGCTTCCATTTTTGCAAATGATCTTCTACAGTGAGTATGGCACTGAGTATGAGCAGCTGCTCTTGTCTGGGGAAGGATTTTAGGCCTGGTTCTGTCTGGTGTTCTTCCTTCCTTCCTTCCTTCCTTCCTTCCTTCCTTCCTTCCTTCCTTCCTTCCTTCCTTCCTTCCTTCCTTTCTTTCTTTCTTTCTTTCTTTCTTTCTTTCTTTCTTTCTTTCTTTCTTTCTTTCTTTCTTTCTTTCATCTGTTGTGGGGCCTGAACTCTGGGCCTGGGCGCTGTCCCTCAGCTCTTCAGCTCAAGGCAAGCGCTCTACCACTTGAGCCACGGTGCCACTTCCAGCTTTTTCTGCTTATGTGGTGCTGAGGAATCGAACCCAGGCCTCATGCATGCTAGGTAAGCACTCTATCACTGAGCCACCTTCCCAGCCCTTGTCTGGTGTTTAAAGTTCTTGTTCAGGAGCATCTAGCAACCCTGATGGAGCAGTACGGACTGGTGGGAAGGTAACAGGCTTGATGGCTGGCTAGATCTGAGTTTGGCTTCGTCAGGGCCATTCCAATGTACATGGCAGTATTTTGGGTACTAGAGAAAAAGCAAGCCCTCTCTCCCAGTGCCCCACTGGATAGCCCTCAGCCAGGCTCCCTGTGAACCACAGCCTATATCCTGTACCACAGAATATGGTAGACAGGCACCGCTTTGAGCTTCCTCCAGTTTGACCTGTGGTTTTCTCATAGGCCAAAGGAATTAGAGTATGTCCCTCACTAAGTCTGTAGCAAGGACTGAGTTAAGGTAGAAAGTGCCTGGCATGTGGAGTACCTAGGTAATACCAGTGCCATTCTTCATCTCTGTTATAAGGACAGACTGCAGTGAAGGATACTTTAAACATTCAAGGGCATCTGAGAGTCCTCAGCCAAAACAATTACAAAAAGATGGAAAAGGAGAGAGACTTCCACAGGGCTTCAAGTCATTGATAAACAACTTTGTATGTCCACTGAGATTTCTGTCAGAATCTCATTCTTTTTATCCCAAATCTATGTTCCATCAGATCTTCAGTTTTTGCTGCAATAGTTGAACCAAGATACCACTATCCTCCTGAATAGGTGCAATTTATAAGTTATTTGCAGTAGTCCAGGCACTGGGGTCTCATGCCTGTAAGCTTAGCTACTCAGGAGGCTGAGATCTGAGGATCACAGTTCAAAACCATCTTGTGAGACTCTTATCTCAAATTAACCAGCAAAAAGCTAGAAGAGCTGTGGCTCAAGTATAGAGTGCTAACCTTGAGAGAGAGAGAGAAAAAAAAAGGTAAAGGACACAATCTAGAACCTGAGTTCAAGCCCCAGTGCTGGCATTAAAAAAAATTATTTGAAGTAAAAAACAAACAAAAAAGGGGCTGAAATCATGGATCAAATGGTAAAGCTAGGCCCTGAGTTCAAATGCCACCAAAGGAAAATAACTTGTAACAGAATAGAAAACATTTAAATTGCTGGATGCAAAATGGAGAAGTAGAGCTGTGGAATAAAAGCCTCATGTTTTTTTTATCAATAAATAAAACAATTAAAAATAAAAAATACAAGGCACTGGCTTAAAGTCTACCATAAATCATACATATAGATCATATTAAAAATTAGATTTGAACCTAGCCAAGGTGTTCATTTACATGCTCAAACTAGAGCCTACAAACAATTATACAGGGCTATGCAATGCTTCCTAAGAAAGAAGCCTTCATTAGTAGACCTAATCCATTTATATTTCTGGCTTCAGAAATTAAATTGTAGGTAAGGAACAAAGTGTACATTAAATTAGGGATTATTGCTTGTGGCACTTAATGCGAGCCAGGTGATGCTGGATCATTTTAATTAAGAATCTGTTTTCAATAACGACACAAGCAAATGAATAACATTAAGTCAACATTGAAGCATTTGTGAGTTGGGGGACACTGAGCATAACTGAGATCCTCAGTTGCCTTATAGGTTTACTGTGCAGAGTCCATTTATGTGTTAGAGAAAACACACTTTTGGAGCAACTGGAAAAAGTCTGTAACAGAGTACTCTTGAATATCAAGAGATGACTGCTAGATAAAAAAGGAAATTCTGAATTTTCCTCCTAAGGAATACAATTTTAAATGCAGTGTGTGTGTGTTGGGGGGATATCCCCCGAGACTTGAACTGAGGGCCTAGGCACTGTCCCTGAGCTTTTGTGCTCAAGGCTCGTGTACTATCAGTAGAGGCACAGATCCACTTCCAGCTTTTTTTTTCTTTCTTTTTGTAGTTAATTGGAGTTAAGAGTCTCATGGACTTTCCTGCCCAGGCTGGCTTCAAATCTTGATCATCAGATCTCAGGCTCCTGAGTAGCTAGCAGTAAGGCAACAGCATCCTGCTCAAATACAACATTTTTAAATGTTTGCTTTGGCAGATAATTTTCTGAGATAGCTTTTTAAAATTGTATTGTAAAGGTGATGTACAGAGGGGTTACAGTCACGTTAAGTAAGGAACTGAGTACAATTCTTGTTGAACGTTGTTAACCCCTCGTTTTCTCCCACTTTCCCTCCTACCCCAACCCCATCCTCCGACTTGAGATATCTTCTGTGTGTGTGTGTGTGTGTGTGTGTGTGTGTGTGTGTGTGTGTGTTTGCATGTGCAAACCTTCTCACTCAGTTTTTTTTTCTACTCACAGTTGGCACTCTACTTCTGGCTTTTTGCTATTTAATAGGAAATAAGAGTCTCTGGGATTTGTCTGTTTGTCTTTGCACCCTAATCCTCATATCTCAGCCATCTAAGTAGCTAGGATTACAAGCGTAAAGTACTGGCTCTAAGTTATCTTGATCCAGTGCTTTTTACCTGTCAGTTTTGCCATTTAAAAAAATGTACTCCCTCTATACTAGGTACATACATACAGTATGTGACTGTAAATGCTGAAAAGATTAATAGTCTCACTATTTGCTGGTGAAGAACCCTGGGAGAGATGAAACGTCTTGTTCCAGGTCACATGTCTTAATGATGACAAAACTGGAGTTTAACTGAGGCGATCTGATTCCAAAGCATCAAGTTACTAAGAAATTGCAATCATGTCTTAGTTGTTTGAGGTCACAAAATAAATAACAAGAAAAGAAATCAAAGCATTAAACTAGTTTTGTCAAAACATAGCTAGTCAGGTGCCAGGTGGCTCACGCCTGTAATCCTACCCAGGAGGCTGAGATCTGAGGATCATGGTTCAAAGCCAGCTCTGACAAGAAAGTCCATGAGACTCTTATCTCTAATTAACCTCCAGAAAAAAACCAGAAGTGGTGCTGTGGCTCAAGTGGCAGAGTGCTAGCCTTGAGCTGAAAGGCTGAGGGACAGCGCCCAAGCGCAGAGTTCAAGACCTATGACCAACCAAAAAACAAAAACAAAAACAAAACATAGCTAGTGAGATTGTTTATTTATTTATTTGGTTAGGTGCTTGCTTGCTTGCTTGGAGATAAGTTCTCTCTGTATTGCGCAGTCTGGGCTTAAACTGCTGGGCTCCAGCAGTCTTCCTGATTCAGCCTCCTGAATAACTCAGACTACAGTTCCAGTGAAGTTTTAAGCCAGTGATTTGGGACTATTTTCTTCTAAAGTTTTACTTTTAAAATAGAAGACATTGTGAGGCCAAACACTGTGGTTCATACCTATGATCCTAGACATTCAGAAGGCAGAGATTAGGAGGAATGGAGTTAGAGGCCTGCATAGGCAAAAAGGTTTTGGGATCCCAACTCGATCAATAAAAGTTGGACACGGTGGGATACTCCTGTCATCCCAGCTATTCCAAAAGCATACATAGGAGAATCATGGTCCAGGCTGGCCTGGGCAAAATAGAATGAGACAGGTTTAAAATAAATATCTTAAGCCCCCAAAGGACTAGGGGCGCGGTTCAAGTTGCATAATGCATACTTGACAAGTACAAGGCCATGAAACCTCAGGACTTCCAAATAATATTTTAAAGGGAGTGGGGTGGGGAGAAGGAGTGTATATGACCATACACACATACCTTCCCAACATCTGGCAATGGAGAATTTCAACGAAAATCTTTAGTAAGTGAAGCCAAAAAATACATTTGTAGGCATATGCATGTGGGAGGGAAAAGGATTTATGAAAGGATTATGAAATATCTAGCATGTCCCCACTTCACCTGATGGAACATTCCTTCCCTCGGAGCACTTCTGCAATTAGTTCAGGCTGTCACCTAACAAACACTGCCTGCCTACCTTTACTTTCTATTATGTTCCATGGGTTTGATTTTTCTTTCTCCATCAGGAAAATAAAAATCATCAGTTCCAAAGATCAAGACAATTTCAAAAGAAAAGGTTGAAAATTGGATAATGACATGGATTTGTTACAAAAATATGATAGGCAATGAAGAGGGACCCTTGTTGGGAAGATGGAGGCTGCAGCAGGGACCAGCAAAGTGTCCTTTTCAAGAATCAGCTGCTCTAAAATTTACACAAGATAAATGGCCCCTGGTGGAAAATTAAACTAAAGCACAACCCAATCAATGTCTTCAGCAAAGGTTCAGTTCTTAAAGATTTCAAAACAACAAAAAAAGAAAGAGGGGCTGGGAATGTGGCTCAGTAGTAGAGTGCTCTCCTAGCATACGTGAAGCCCTGGGTTCAATTCCTCAGTACCACATACATAGAAAAAGCCAGAAGTGGTGCTGTTGCTCAAGTGGTAGAGTGCTAGCCCTGAGCAAAAGAAGCTCAGGGACAGTACCCAGGCCCTGAGTACAAACTCCAGGACTGGCAAAAAAAAAAAAAAAAGGAAGGGAGGAAGGGAGGTAGAAAGGAAGGAAGGAGGGAAGGAAAGAAGGAAAAGAAGGATAATTTTTCAGAGGAAAACATAGAAAATAATTTTACTTTATTTCATTATACCTTGCTGTTTAAACTCAGAGATCTACTGTGAAATTATTTTAAAATTTGGCCTGTAAAATTATACCATAGTTAGGGAAATTTGGAAATACAGGGAATTTTCTCTTCAAGTGTTAGATTCTGTACAAAATTGAATTCAAAGCCAAACATGCAAGCCAGAAAGTCTTTTATCACTCACTGAAAAAAAATTACCTCTGAAAGTTTACCATGGAAAAAAAATCTTCTGGAAATACATATATATATATGTACACAATATATATATATGCACTTATTGTACTTCAACATAAACAATAACTTATTTGCTCTCATATATAACTTATAAATCACTTTTTCCTAAGTTTCTGCATTTAAACTTGACAATCACACTGAGGTGGCCAGGTGTGCAGAGGGACAACTCACAGGGGCTGAAGCTGGGTGATGGAGAGAAAAAAGTTGCTATGCATCATATTCTGATGACACTACAGAAAGAGAGGAGAGAGTCCCAGACAGAATGGAAAGAAGACATCTCTTGAAAATAGGAATAGAAACATAGATACTAGCTTTAGGTATGACCATTAAAAGTGTAATATGTGCTCATACGCAGCACAAGAGACAGGTAGAAAGCCTCACTTGCTGAAAATGTAAAGCAGCACCACAGAAGCCTAGTGGGGAGGGGGATGTGAATCTCAGTCCTTGATTTAAAGGCAGGATGCTTGAGTTGAAGATAAAAAACTAAGTCACTCCAGATTTTCTAGTTATTAGGGAGTCAGGAGTAGATTAATTAAAAATATGCATGTGTACATCTAACTCTGTTATATATAATATTAAATTCTATAAATATATACATGCATTTATATGTATATATGTATTTACATGGAATATAAATGCATAACATACATATGCTTATACAGCACAGAGATATACCAAATATATAATGTGTGCTTGCTTATAAAAATATCTAGAATCTATTTCTTACTACAATATTGATACTCTGCATGGGTAAAAGCAAATATTGTGATTATAAAATACATTTCTTAATGCAGAACATTTCTTAAATCAGTCAAAGAACATCCACTGAGAAAAAAGACTTAATTTCCTTTTATAAATAGCTGTGGATTAGAGTACAACAATAGTACTAACTCTGTTATTGCTGCGCATTTAAAGCCAAGATGATGACTGTATTGAAAAAGAGGGAAGAGAAAAATCAATAGATTATGGCTTCAATGGAGCTCACAACAGTGCTGATTAGAGAACACAAATGGATTGCATAATAGTAAAATAACTATAAACGGGGTATGGATTTAAGCCTATGTTAAGACCATTCTTAACTGGGTCATGTCTTTAGAAAACATGCATTGAAATTGCAATAGCAAATTAAATCTATTCGAGCGCAAAATTTAATACATAAGAAATAGCATTTTTTTAATGATCTGGAAGAGGGAGTAAATAGCATGTTAATGAAATTTGCAGATGCTACTAAATTGGAAGGTGTTATAAACATTAGGGCAGACAGGACCTTAATACAAGTGGACCTTACAAAGTTAGAGAAAAGATGATAATGGGGGAAAAAATGAAATAGAAGTTAACTAGAACTTACAAAAACATTATAGGATAAATTTCAACATGAGAAAGCATAACACAAATGTAGGGAGTATAGGAAAATGAATGAGATTCTACCAGAATTACCTGCTTATATAAACTGGTATGCACACCTGAGAGGCCCTGACCTGAGCCCTAAATAGTAATTATTCCTTTCCCACCTACCCCCATATTCCCCTTGCAGGCAGATAGACCAAAGGAAGAGTACTGCTTAATTGTAGACTTTGGGGGAATGATTGAAATGAAGAAAACACAGAAATTGGGCATAAAATTAGAAATACATAAAGGAGAGAAAACTACTATTGAAGACAGGTGATTATGTTGTTGATGTCATTTAATTATGTTTATAATGAAGATAGGTTATGAAGTGTATAGACGCCTGTTACTTTGTTATTTATGAGGAATTATTAAGTGGAACTAAACACTGCATGATGAAATGCAATTATTTCTCTTTCAGGTATAACCTGTTAGTTGATCATTTATGAGTAATTATTAAATAGAACTAAACATTGCCTGATTAAAGACAATTATTGCTTTTTCAGATAGAAGAAGATGGAATTCTTCTTCCCTATGACATGTGCCTAACCCAAGAAGTTGGTATTGAAATTCAATGTCATGTAGGATTACATCATTGAACTTCTTAGAATATGTGGAAGTCTGAGTGTGAGAATTTGGTTTATTCAGAAAAACAAGGTATGTCTCCTGGAAGCTTTGGATACTATAAGAACATAATGTGTCTACAATGTTTGATCAGCTTACCTGATGAGAAGATACAGTTATGAGGAGATAAAAATTTGTTTCTATTTTCTGGATCAATTAACAAAGAGATCCAGAAATCTCTTTAAGTTCAGAAAGTTTTAGATTTCAGTAATACACTGTTTGAATACAGGCTGCTACCATCACAGTTGTGATAGTCAAAATAAGAGGCAGCTACTTAGGGATAGGGCTGGCACTGCATTCTAAAACTTTGGACATCTAGCCAAGTGTTCTCTTCCCCACTTGATGCAGCTGACCTGTGATGCTGCATCTTGAGGCAGAGCACAAGGAAACTCACTTCTCAAAGAGCACCTGTAGCTGCCACACCAACCATTTGCAAACTGTGATCCAGAGATCTGCAAAGGCAAAAACTCCATTTGTAAAATAAAAATAAACGACTTCTATTTTATTTCATAGAGTAAAATGTTGTCTTAGCAGATATTATTTTCCCTGTGGTGTCTCATGAGTATACTGTAGAGTTTAAACTCCCAGAGGACATATGTAATCAGGATTGGGAAAGATTTACTGCAGAAGTAGATATGAGAATCCAGATGTCCTCTTTCAAGCCATTAAAGAGATTTGCCAAAATTTAAAACAATGACATTTCTAATTTAAAAAAAATTGGGCAATGGGTGCTTTTCATTAAAATAGATGATTAATATGTGGTTATTCCTGGTTTAAATGAATAAAATAAATAAAACATTTCAGCACTAATTCCTAGAATGAGAAATACAGCTAGATATAACCTACAGCAACCAAAATTATTTGACATTCTCAAAATCCATTTGATTTTTATAACATAAAGGAGCCCTGAGACTAAAAAGCTGAAAAATTTTGTCCAAATTAACAAGGTCTCCCTAATGATGGAAACAAACAAATAAAAGAACAGTCCCCAAGACCACCTCTTAATCCCTAGGGGAAGGCAAATTGCCTAAGATTCCCAAGACTTTTCTCTGGTATTACCTTGAAGACTAACTAAATAGAGACTATGTAAAACTCTTAGCTCAGGGTGTGGCACATGAGTGCTAGGTAGATGTTAACCATCTCTATTAATTTTTACTGTTGTTATTATTACTATTGCTGCTACTACTATTATTACTGCTCTGAGGATTGTTACTCTTTCCAAGCAATGTGTTTACTCAGACAACTAAAAATTTGAGTTCTTCAACTTTTAAATGCTCTTGGGCCTTTGCATCTGCTGTTTCCTTTGCCCGGAATACCTTTATTTCCTTTGTGTTTAACAAATCCTCTTCATTCTTCTTATATCAGTTTAGAGGTTGACTCGGAAGCCTTTGTTGGCCTCCCAAACTGTGTTAGGTGCTCTGCTAAAAGCCCTTATCAGTGCTCTCTTAAGAGCATACCTCAGTATAATTGTGCCTTCACTGGCTCTTCCATTCATTGCATTCTGAAAAGTCCTGAGAAAAAGCACTACATATTATCCATCATTATTATAATTATAAAGCTCAACACAATGCCTGACAGTAAATATTTACTGAATAAATTCTGCCCAAGTCCTCAGCATCTCTTCTTGCCTATTCCGTTCATTTGCAAGGACACCTAAATATCCTTGGATATCCTTTGATCTTCAAGTTGCATGTGAAAACTAAAGTAAAAAAAAAATAACCTGGGCTTTTAAGGTAATGATTCAGTATCTTAAAGGATGCCTAATTTATATGCCTTGATTTCCCAGGGATTCACAGTTGACAGTGGTACAGAAGGCAAAGCACTGACCTCTGAATACAGGTTGACTAATGCTCAGTTGTGTTCCAGACATTGATTCATATCTGAGATGAAGAACTGAGATGGCTGGAGAAAATACCCATAAGTTCCAGATTGCATTATAGCTCTTATCTGAAAGGGAAAGGAAGATTAGGAATGCTTTCTTCCTTTTAAGTTGCCTTTCCTTCTACTCTTAGTAGAACTTATGTCTGCACATCTCTGATCCACTGATAGTCGGTGGCAGCTCTAAAGTTTGTATTTAAGTTTGTATTTAGAAGCAAAGGAAGGGTGACATTATCCAAGAAAGAACTGTACTCATTACCTGATTTATGAAATAGTAAACCCTCTGTACAACACCTTAATAATAACAATAAAATTATATTTAAAAAAGAAGGACTTAGGGAGGAACAAGCCCATTGAAAGAGTGGTTAGGAGACATTTCTGAATAGCAAATACACTCTCTTTACTTAGATTGCATGATTATTTTGGAGGGTGTTCTTCATTGTAAGAAAGTACTTTATGGGGCTGGGAAGGTGGCTCAGTGGTAGAGTGCTTGCCTTGTATGCCTGAGGCTCTGGGTTTGATTCCTCAGCACCACATAAGCAGAAAAAACCAGAAGTGGTGCTGTGGCTCAAATGGTAGAGTGCTAGCCTTGAGCTGAAGAGTTGAGGGACAGTGCCTGGGCCCAGACCAAAAAAAAAAAAAAAAGGTGAAGACTTGCAAGCCACTCCTCTGCTGAGGGTCCTATTTTCAGTGTGGAAACATTTGAAGTACAGGAATAGGAGGCTTGGCTATGCCTCTTGTTATTGCTGTTTCCATTTGTGAACCTATATCCTGCCTGATGAGAATTAACTAGTAAACTCTCACCATCTGCAAATGCAGAGTAAAGATTCAGAGTAAAGAATGGGAAAAGCACTAGACTAGATTGTACCTGTTCATTCTGGCACCTAAAGAAATCAATATAGTCTTAAGGTAATAGGCAGCTAAATGAAAGAAAAATCAGACTTGAGGCAATTGGTTTATCCCAGAGTTATGATGTATTTATTTCACTTACGGATAAGTACAATTGAATATAAACTATGACCTTGAAGAGTGTGCAATGTAATTAGAAAGACAAGAGGATGATTAACAGAAGATCATTTAAGTATATTTGTGAGACTGCTTTTTAGGTTCACGGTTCCTGCTGGTTGTTCTCTGAGCCTAATTATGTGAGGAAAATGGAATGGAGAAAAACTGGGTGGAGAGGAAGGGTAATGCAGCTAAAAATATTAAGGCTTTTAAGCCATGTGCTTCTTATATAAAGCAATGCATACATACGCTTAAAGCTGGAACCAATTGCTAGCATCTAATTAGCCCTTCCTTTATTTTCAGTTAGAGGAAGATGAGGTCTATCAAAGTACCCCAGCTGATAACTGTCAGAACTAAGACAAATGTCAGGGTCTCTTGACTCCTGGGCCTAATATCATATCACAATCAAGTACCTTTGAAGGCAATGTGAAATGACTAACTACCCTCTTCTCTGTGATTTTGCTAAAGGTCCTAGTTTTCCCATGTGGGGGCAGATGGTTTTAGAATTATTTGATTACCTGCATCAGAAAAAAAAGTGTTTTAGCATGACAGTTTCTATTCATACTAATGTCTTAGTCACAAAAATTGGTTATTATTTTTAATTTTTTCATTAACGAGTTGTACAAAGGGGTTCAATTCCACAAGTCAGATTATGAGTATAATACATCCTGATCAGTGTCACTCCTTCCACGATTGTCTCCCCCCTCCCCAACAGAAATGATGAATCTAAGGTTCATAGTCCTTTACTGGCCTGCTCATCCACCCACAGTCACATATGTAACTTACATGAGTGCTTTACAGATTTTGTATTTCTCCCTTGGCTTCTTTTCTCAATTTCAGTTTCTTATTTTAGCTGCTGCATCTCTACTGGGTTTTCCTACCATGACTTGAACCTCAGCAGGGAGCCAGCTTCCTCCACAGACTCCTATTTCTGTCAATGACACCATCATTCTTTCAGTCACCCAGGTCTGAAGGCTTAGCATCATCTTTCCCTCTTCCAATTTTAGTGGGTCACCAGTTTCTTTGGCCTCTTTCTGAAACATATCTCTCAATCCAAGCCTTCTTTTAAAGTTCCATTTTATACCCTCTAACTCAGGTTCTCAAGATCCAATAACTAGAGATTTTCCCTGATCCCATCCTTAGCCATCACTCCACTACCCACCCACCCATCCACCTACCCCTACCACCACAGTGGGCCGCTCTTAGAATCATCATTGAAATACCAACATCCATTCTACTCCTAAACCCAACTTTCCACGGTTTCCTCAGTATCTGTGAATGATCCTTTCAAACTTAGGAGTCCTGGAAACGCTACATCCTCTCACTTTCCTCCCCAGAACCATTCTCCCCAAACACTTTCTTTTCTTCCCAAAGCCCTCTGCCAGCTTTTGCTCATCCTCTATCTCCTGGTATATAGAAGGCACCTGGATTTAAAGTCACCAACCACAGCAGCAGGCCATGGACCCTCCTCAAATATCTACCGATGGTTCCACTGAGTCAGCCCTATCTTTCGCCCTCAACGCCCGTCCCCTTCCCAGCTGGAGGGCTGACTGCGGTAGCACACGAAGCACCCCCACCCCTCCCCAACCCTTTGTGTCCCCAGCGCCTAGGTGTGTTGGTGAGGGTTGAGTGGCCGCAATAGGCGGTGTCAACTTGTGGACAGGATGCTAGGGGACCAGGGGACCAGGAGCCAGCCGGCTGGTGCCCCTCGTGGCCGGTCGGGCCGGCGCCAGGCGCGGGACCTTGGGCGGACGGTGCCCAGGTCCTCCGGGAGAGCGGCGGGCACGCCGTGCCAGGCCGCGTGCCTTGCCAGGCAGGGCCGGTGGGCCCCGGCGCTTCCGCGCCGGGAGGTAGGTGGTGCTGTTGCCGTGCCTGTCTTCCTCATTGGCGCCGTGCGTAGAGGCGGAATGTTCAACTCCTGACTCCGGCGGAAGCGTGGCAGCCGCGCGGGCCGCCGTCCCCGACCCCGTCCCCGACTCCCGCCGCCCTGGTCGCGCGGGGCTTGCGCGCCCCGCCTGCAGCTCGCGCCCGGTCCGGGAGCCAGGTAGGGGTCAGGCCGGCAGCGGCGGAGGGAGGCCCGGCGGGCCGGAGGGTGGAGGGAGGGCCGAGGGCCGGTGTCTGGCCCTCCGCGACCGATCGCGGGAAAGCTGGGCGTCCCGGAGCCCCGGGGCCCGGCCCGACGCTAGGACGGGACCTGAGGGTCCCCAGGGCCACCCCGCCCCTGACACCAATCCCCCCTCCTCCCCACGGCAGGGCGCTTGTCCCGGCGCCCGACCCCTCCACACTTGGCGTGCCCAAGTGCGGCTGGGGAAAGTCCGGGCCGGGCCCGCCGAGGACTTGGCGCCCTGGAGAGCGAGCGGGGCGCAGCCCGCGCGCTCCGGGTCGTGGGTGGCCGCGACCCCGGAGGTCAGCACGGGGCGGGGTCCTGGAAATCGGGGCCCCCAAGCCAGCCGTCCCTGCTGACGC
Organism: Dipodomys merriami; assembly: GCF_024711535.1. Classification (NCBI taxonomy): domain Eukaryota; kingdom Metazoa; phylum Chordata; class Mammalia; order Rodentia; family Heteromyidae; genus Dipodomys; species Dipodomys merriami. The sequence goes on along the minus strand of NW_027202270.1, from coordinate 43,106,039 downwards.
CTGAGCCGGCCAAGAGCGGCGGGCAACTTCTGCTTTTTGTGGGGACCCCGTGGATAGACGCAACCCCACTCGGGGTGGCGGTTCCCCGCGCTGCCGCGGGGCTCCTGCCGGGAAACCCACGGGCCCGGGCGCCTCGGGCCGTGAGCCCCGCGGCGGCCCAGCCGCGCCCGCCGGCTTCCAGGAGAACTTGGGAGTCTCCATTGGCTAGATGACACCGAATTGCCTAAACCACCGAAAGCTCCCACAAACAGCCCACACGCTGGGCATCCTTGAGAGACTGCCGAAAACGTCTGTTTCTGGTGCGTCTTGAGATCCTGCCTAAGCACTGTTTATGGGAAACTTAATTACTATTTTTGTGAGTTTTCGTTAATAATGAAAGCACGCCGCTGAGTGGCCCATTGCAAGGGCTTTACAATAAATCAGCAGCTTTCGTTAGGAACGCGTGCGAGAACCCTCTTACGGGATGAATTTTAACTTGTGAAAGTTCAGTTCCTCCTTCCTTGACTGTTGGAAGCTGTTTGAGGCAGGACTTCTTGCTTTTCCTTTCCTGGCTTTAGGGAAGGACCCAGTAGTCCAAACCTATCCCGACGTTTAAAAACAGAAATAAGTGCTTCAAGACCTGTGAAGGTCGTCTTTGTAGTAGGCCCCTCTTCAGGGTGAAATCTTGTCGTTCTTGTTTGGTGGTTGTTATTGTAAATAGGTATATAATGACTGCGTTTTAATTATGGATTTGGTCATTTGTACAATTGTGAGAGATTGTAAATGAATATAAATTTAGCTTACTTGAAAAGAGAAAATTAACAGTATGCACTGTGTATCTTAATCTCTCACCGTCTAATCTCTTCTCTTTGGGGGATTATTTTAGAAGCTTTTTTTTTTTTTAAGTGGAAAATGTTGTTTGAATCAAAAGTTTCAATGGTAGTCATTCCAGAGTAAAAGGCCATAACACATTGGCAGGAAGTTTTTCCTTGTCTAGGAAAGCATATAGGGATGCATGGGATGCATTAATAACTGAATATTAAGCACACAGATTTAAATCTAAAAATGGATGGTCAAAGATCTTGGGAACTGAGGGACCTTCTTGCCAAATAAGGAAACTTGGCAAGCTGCACTGTGTATTTTAAGTCAGCACAGAATGAGTGTTATTGGCAATACATTGGCCCAGTGCCTATCTGGAATGAGCAGCGAAACTGACTGTGTAGGGTTGCAGAATTATAAACAGGAGTTACAAAGGGTGTGGAGTGAATAATTGAATCATCAGAGAAAACACTGGAGAAATGACAATGATGTTTCAGGAAAAGAGGTCATCCATAAAGTGAAGCGATTAGTGTGGCAAAGCAAAGCAAAATGGGCCGTGGATTTTAGAAATTGACAGAATCAGAGAAGAGAAAGAGAATCAATGACTTAAAAAAAAAAAGTGTGGTGATATAGTGTTGTTGGAATAAGATAGCCTTGTCTTCTGTCCTCAGATGTTGGAAATAAAAATCAATTTGGATCATTTGTTTTCCATTTTATTCTGCCCAGGACAGATTGACAGAGTATGTTTTTCTTTTATCTGAATGCAATAAAACAGCTAAGACACCTTTCCGTCTTACTGCAGGGAAGATTTAGGCTACTTCTTTTGTGGCTATTAACCTTGTCCTCCTACGCACAAATAAGCAGAGTTCCAGCTGTGAACAGAAAAGTGTGCCAGTTAAGGGAAGAGAGCTGTAAATGCCACAGCTTAGATTGGTTTGACCGATATTCGGGTGCTTTTGTGTCTGACCCTTTTACAGACAGCTGAAGCATCGATTAGGCCCTAATCACAGTTAAATAATCCCAACACCAGGAAAACGATGAGAACAAAACAGCCACGCAGCTGACAGCTAACCCCATTGCCACAATCACTAATAGGAAATTAAAGTCTCAAATGGAACTTTAGGTGGAGAGTAAGCAATCCAGTAATTACTGTAATAAGAAAAGGGTCTGAAGAAGAAGAAAGTAGGGATATTTGAAGGAGGCAGCAGAGTGATATTGTAGGAAATAGACATGTGGTGGAAAAATATGACTTTGGAATAGGACCCAAGTTGAAATGGAGTTGTGTCACTTGTAAATTAAGTACTTGGCTTGGGCAATTTCTACATCTTGATCCTCCCTCCATTTTTCTCACATGTAAATTAGGGACAGTGATGCTACTTGTTCCTAAGGATGGTAGGTATATGAGGTGCCAAATAGAAGCGCTTGGAATCAATCCTTGAAACTTTAGCCATCATACTGAATGGTAGAAAGGGCTGGGGAGATGCAAAGGGAAAATGCTAAGGGGTAGGGATAGCGAGGGGCTGCCACAAAATTCATGCAGAGAAAGCTTCTAGTCTTGCCTTTCCCAGCTGAGGTTTGTCTGTAGTAGTTTGCCCAGCTCCATGTCATACTTAAGTGTGTGTGTTGGGATAGGAGGTTATCTGAAATACTGTTTTAAGTAGAGTTTGTTGTAAAGTGGCTCTGTACCCCTCTGCACCTGTATACAGCTTGGTACTATGGGGGGAGGGGAGTGTGAATCTTAAAGCTAATACATTTAAATAACATTGTGACAAATTTGGGAGTTAGGTGAACAAGAGAAGGCTATGACTGGAAGTCAGAGGTCATAACCGAAATCACTTAGAATCATTTTCTTTTTTTCTGTGCTGGTACTGGGGCTTGAACTCAAGGCCTAAGCACTATCTATTAGCTTTTTTGCTCAAGGATGGCACTCTTACACTTGAGCTACACCTCCACTTCTGTTTTTTTACTAGTTAATTTGAGATAAGAATCTCAGAGAGTTTCCTGTCCAGGCTGGTTTCAAACCAAGATCCTTACATCTCATCCTTCTTGAGTAGCTAAGATGACAGGCGTGAGCCATCAATTCCTGGCTGGAACCATTCTTATAGCTAATTTCAACACAGCTTGTCTTTGGGCCCAATGCTGTTCTTTCTGGATCTGTCTCTTGAACTTGTATATCCAACAAGAGAAGGAAAGAATTATCCCTGTAGGTTACAGAGCAAATCTTTGCTTCTTACACTTTCCTACCAAACTACCGTACTGTGTGGAAAAAGGAATGAATTCCTTGAGGGGGTCTCTAAATAGAGCCATAAGTACCTCCAATGTAAGCAAACATTTCCTTAAAATCTTGTATTTTAAAAATACATATGACTTTCAAATTGTCTATTTTCCTGTTCGGTATCTCATTGAGCAAGCCAATACACACAGATATATTGGTTCCTCCCAATCTTTGAATAAAATCAGTATATGCATTTATTCATACACCTGAACAATGCTGTGTGCTCCGTTCTGGAAATAAGCAAAGATTAGGAGTAGATAAGATGGGCACAGTTGAGCATGCTTGTAATCTCAGCACATGGAAGCTTGAGACAGGAGGATCTAAGCTACATAGCAGAATGTTCTCTCTCTCTCTCTCTCTCTCTCTCTCACTCTCTCTCTCTCTCACACACACACATACACACACAAATCAAATGAATAGTGATAGATCATCCAAAGAGTTTTTGGCTTTCAAGATGGAGAGCACCTTTTTTTGGGGTGGGGAGAAGGGGAGGAGCACTGAAGGATGGCCATCTGGAATGTAGCTCTGGCCTTCCCAGCCCTGGGAGGTGAATTGTAGGGGAGCAGCTCAATCATTTCTTGTCAGTCTGATGACTACTACATGGTCTGGAAGGAGATGGAGACCTTCAGTGCTGGCTGGCTAGTCATCCTCTGGTGAGGCTAGAGTGGATCTTAAAGACGCATCCATTCTGCTCACTTACACATTCAGATCTCCATTCCACACCCCTGCCTTCCACTGGGTTCCTAAGCTTGGGTCACCCACTAAGAGAGAGGGTGGTGCATTTTCTTGTGGTGTCCTAATGACCAGGAATTCTTTCTATAACTTGTAACCACAGATACTTTTCCTTCATAATTAGCAAAGCATGATACAGGGTCTTGGGTGTCTTCTAGTTTTAACATCTTCATTCTTCTTTATCATTTGTCTTACCTCAGACAACCAGGTTTTAACCTGTGTATTTGCCCTTCTTAGAAAGGGCATCCATTCCAAGTAATGAGTCCAAAATTGTACCTTGTTGTCAGCAGCTAGGATAGTTGCATCTTTTCTAAGTGCAGAAAATAGTCCTTAAGGGAGAGACAGCTAAGCAGCTGTGAACAGGGCTGCTCCAGATGGGTGGCCGCTGGCCCGGGCAGTAGGCTTCCAGTACTCCTGAGCACAGCCTAAACACCAGTGCGTGCCTCTTCAGGCCAGCCCCAGAAATCTGCCCCGCTGTGCTTTCCCCATTCTCCTCCTGATGTCCTGAGAAGCCTCGTAGCAGCCTATGGCATAGATTGTCTGCATTGTATGGCTTCTCTGTGGCCTGCCAGCTCCACCAGTCACTCTCCTTGTCCTCTAGGATTTGCTTGTGGTAGCCACATTTCTGGCAAGCAAGCATGCCATGCAAGTTGATTTCCATTTATTGGAATATTAAGGTACCAATAAGGATGTTTCTTTTAACTAGCTTGTTTTCATTTCAACCTTTGTTCCAACTAGAGAGTTGTATTACTTATATGGTAAAACACAGATGGATGGGGGAGCTTGAAACTATAGCTGTCTGTCTTTTTACTCTCTTATTTTAAATTGCTTACTCTCAGTCCTGCTCACTGGTCCCAAGCTGTTTCATGTAAGATAGGCTGTTTACTGGGATCAACCTTAAAGGAGATATTTATGGTAGACATACCATTACTTAGTTTTATTCTTATATGGAGTCTCCTTCAGCTAGTTTTGCTGTTTTATCCTTTTTAGTGATCTTTTAAATTTTTATTTTATTGTAAAGATGGTGTACAGAAGGGTTACAGTTACATGAGTAAGTTAATGAGTACATTTCTTGTTGAGCATGGTGATCTTTTTTTTGTTGTTGTTTTAAGAGAGCAACACAAAGCAATAGTCTTGTTCAGGAAGAGCATCTTTTGAATTTTGAAGAAATACACTTTCCCCCTTCTTTTTAAAGATATGACTTAAAAACAATCACAGAATGGTGATTTCCAAAGGTTTTGTTTTGAAACACATGACAATAGGCACATTTTTATTGATTCACTTACTGGTCTATATTAAGGAGACTAAGACAGCTCCAACATATGTAATTATTTAAGGTATTAAGGATTGTTTTTGAAAATCTTTAAAACTATTATATAGGTTCTGGTAAATTACTTCTTCTTTCTATGTTATATCAGAAACAAGCTTAAAACTACTTTAGTGAAAGAAGGAAAAATGAAAGTATATTAGGGAAAGAAAAAGAGAAAGAGTCTAATTCAGAAATAATAACCCCATGTAAACCTAAAGGAAACATCCAGAGAAAGTCAAAAAGATCTTATTTCTAGTAAAGTTAATCCTTTTTTTTTTTTTTTTTTTTGGTTGGTCATGGGGCCTGAACTCTGGGCCTGGGCACTGTCCCTTAGCTCTTTAGCTCAAGGCGAGCGCTTTACTACTTGAGCCACAGTGCCACTTCCGGTTTTCTGGTGGTTTATTGGAGATAAGTCTCAAGGACTTTCCTGCCTGGGCTGAACCATGATCCTCAGATCTCTTGACTCCTGAGTAGCTAGGATTACAGGTGTGAGCCACCAGTGCCCAGCAAGTTAATCCTCTTATAAAGTATAATTAAACTTAAAACAATTATGATGTGCAGGTATTTGATGAAGCTAGTTAAAGCCAGAAAACTTTCTCGAGTCAGGCATCCATGTGTCCTTTCTGCAAAGGGACAGTGACCATTTGGGAAGCAGACACTTTACAACTCCACCAAAGTGCGTGCTGTGATTGCACAAATAGATCCTAGAGTTGTGTTAGTATCCAAAAAGTACAAAAGAAAAATATTGCCTTTTAGTAACTTAAACACTCTCCCTGTGAAAAACGATGTGAAAGAAAAAATTTCTAGGGGTAGACAGGTGTGGCAGCACAAGCCTATAATCCCAACATTCAGTAGTCTGAGGTAAGATTTCAAGGCCAGTGTGAGCTACCCAGTGAAATCTTGTCTTAAGAAAAAGTAAGAGTTGCTAATAAAATAAACAGAAGTGATCAAAACCAAAAATGCAGCAAACAGAGGAGTGGGGGAGGGCCCTTAAAATACACACAAGGAAAAGCAGCTAGAACAATGTACATTTGCACATTAGTGATTGTGCTGCAACAGTAATGGAGCTACAATAGAAAACAGTTCTTCAAATACAGAGAGGAATACATACCTGACTGTGAAAGAATAGATGACTAAATATGGTAGGGAATTTATTAAAACAGGAAACCACAGCTTCCATTTACTGTGCATATACTGTGTGTTAGACACTGTACAAGGCACTTTTCATACACTCCACTTTCCGGAACCTAGTAGAAGTGCTGGTTCCAGTGAGGAAACTAAGGCCCCAGAGCCACAGGAGCTTATAGGGTCAGATTTGCTACTACGACCCTACAACCATCTTTCCCCTGTACTGTGATGAAATTGTTGCTATTTGGAAATAAGATTTGCCAATGAAGTCGAGAAATACACAGCAGACGTAATGATTTTGGACCATCCATCTTTGAGATATTAAATGGAAAGGATTTATAATTTTTATCTATTAGGTCTAGAAATGCCATAATCTGAGAAAAAGTGATTGTTTCAAGGTTATAGGAGATGGACATACAGTACTGTGTGTCAGTACTAGAGTTTGAACTTAGGGCCACATTCTCTTTTTTGCTCAAGGCTGACGCTCTACCACTTGACCCACCTCCACTTCAATGTTTGTCTCATTTTAAAGCCTTTTTAGGTGTTAGAACTTTAGTGGTATCTTTCTTGTTTTAAATTTGGGGCAAAAGGGGAGGGGAGGAGAAGACAAATGACTTATTTGAAGTCAACACTACTCGGAAAAACCAAAGGGGCAAAATAGATCTGTGACTAGAAAAGCTTAGTCCATTTTCGGGAGAAGAGACTGAAAACTTGGAAAAGAAAAATAATACTCCCTTTATGATTTTTCTGCCTCCATATATTTTTATTTTTGAGAATTAGCTGATGATAATGTAAATGCCTTCAGAAATTTAGTGAATAGTTAAAGATGTTTTGCATTTTTAACTTAAGGAAAATTTTTAAAAAGTGGTGTTCTGCTCAAGTATTCAGCTGACTGACTTCAACCACTCTGTTACTAATTTCAAGACTTGTGACATCTTACTATGCTTTGGTTTTGTCATATTCCTGCTTTAACTTTCCCTGGAATGCTGTATGATAGATACTTAGCTTTTGAGAATGTCATAAAATTAGTGCCTTTGCCTATAAAAACAATTCTTTTCATAGACTATGTAAATATGTTTCTATAGATGACACTCTACCAATGTAGTCAATGGAGAATCCATCTGAAAAACTAGAATCTAATTTGATCAGGTAGCAGTGTCCCCAAAGATGTGGTAGATATTATTAACTAGTAACTCAGATTTTTCACACTGTGGTCATAAGTTAATTTTAGAATAATGACTTTGAATGAAAGGAAAGAAAGCTCAAGGAGAAAAACATACATTGTGATCTGACATTCATATGTATAGAGGAGAATGGAAACCTCAGCCCAAATTTTCAACAGACTGCATGATATTTTGCCAGGCTCCCTGAAGTTGAGACTTGTACCCTACAATTGTTAGTCTCTGGTAATTGGACAGGACTTAATTTTTTACAGTCTCAATAAAACATTCGTATAATTGCATAGTTCCATTCATTCATAGCCTATTTCTGAATAGCAGAATGTATCACAATATGAGTAACAGTGATTCTGGAAATAACTTGACTAGTTGCCTCATGTCAAAGGGTGAAGACCCTGGAGAAGGTGCCTCTTGGCAGGCTCAGATGTTGATCCCATCCTGGCTCAGATCATGATCTTTGTTTAAGTCCTTCTCCTTCACCTACTGTACCCCAAGACTCAGAGGCACCCAGTACAGGAGGCCCCACTCACTCTCCCCTCTACCCCAAGGAACCTATACAGCAGTTTCAAAATGAAGAGTTGCTTCAGAATCCTCTGGAGTACCTGCAAAGACTACAAGCCTCAGGGGTGTGTGTGTGTGTGTGTGTGTGTGTGTGTGTGTGTGTGTGTGTGTGTGTGTGTGTGTGTGTGTGTGTGTGTGTGTGTGTGTGTGTGTGTGTGTGTGTGTGTGTGTGTGTGTGTGTGTTGGGGCTTGAACTCAGGGTCTCTGTGTGTGTGTGTGTGTGTGTGTGTGTGTTGGGGCTTGGACTCAGGATCTCACACTTCCACTTGGGTTTTTGTCTCAGGGCTGGTGCTCTACCACTTTAGCTACAACCTCTGCTTCTAGCTTTTTGATGGGTAATTGGAGATCAGAGTCTCATAAGCTTTTCGTCCCGGGCTTCAAACCATGATTTTCAGATCTCAGCCTCCTGAGTAGCTAGGATTACAGGCTTCAGCCACCAGTATCTGGCAGGCCTCAGGTTTTATTTAATTTGGTTGAAACTTTCTCAGTTGCAAGAGGCATGGTAGGAGAATAACCAGAAAGTGTTCAACAAGATTTTTTTTTTTTGGTTGTGGAGCCTGATCTCTGGGCCTGGGCACTTTCCCTCAGTTCTTCAGCTTAAGGCTAGTGCTCTACCACTTGAGCCACAGCACCACTTCTGGCCTTTACTGCTTATGTGGTGCTGAGGAATCGAACCCAGGGTCTCATGCAATGCAAGGCAAGCACTCTACCACTGAGCCACCTTCCCAGCCTCAACAAATAATTTTGAATGGAAAAGGTATGTACTGTGTATTCTGAGACACAACTGGAAATGACAATGAGAGGATTACTCATCTGATGGGGATTTAGTGGGAAAGATGGATGGAACAGAGAGATGCTGGTATAAAAGAGGGAGACAATAACTTTCCTTGTGGAGTTCAAAGAAGTGGCATTGGACAGGGCTTTGTTGGGCAAAGATAGCACTAGCTTGTGTGGAATAAGGTGAAAGAGGTTGGCATACTTGGAAAGCTGCCAGTGGTGCTTTGTGCATGTATGGGAAGGAAGGAGACTTGAAGTACAAGTGCCTATAAGTGGTAGGGGAATAACAAGAACATTTTTCTGGACTTAAAAGAGTTCTCCAAGTATCCTATGAGTGAATGAAGAATACTTATCCCTAAGCAGAGGCAAATCAAATTCAGGATTCCAGGGATGCATAGAGCCATCCTGAAAGCTATCAGAGTAAAAGTAAAATAAATATAAAAAGAAGTAATAATCAGAGTAGCATTAGACTACTCCATAGCTACATTAGAAACTGGAAGAAAATGAAGTCATACTTTCAAAATTATATGGAAAATTGTTTCCTATCTAGAACTGCATATCCAGGCAGATAGTCAAGGCGTTAAGCATACACAGATTCTCAACATTTACATTCTTTGCATTGGATTCAAATCCACAGAAATCAAAACCAAGAAAGACAAAATGGCAGATCCAGTTTTCCTTCAGAGGAAAGATGAAGGAGATGCTTAGAACAGTAATGAAGGGAAATCCCAGATCAAGTCAGGCCTAGAGAGCAACCATTCCAGCCTGACGACATCAGGGATGAAGTGTTTAGAAAGAATGTCTCTAAGAAAAAAACAGGCCTTTCCCCCCTCCAAAAACATTTAGAGAGAAGGAAAAAAAAAAGAACCTGGTATTTTACTTCATTGAGAGGAATTCTTCAGAGTTTGAGGAGCTGAATAAATTAGTAGTAGTAAAAATTAAGCAAACAATAAACACATGGCAACTAATAATTCTAGGAAAAACAAAATGTTATCCAAGAAGGAAAATATACTAACTAAATGCAACATGGTACTACTAGAAATAATATTTACTTTGTCAGACTACTTTAAACCTTGAATATTGATCTAATGTTACAATATCACCGAAACAAATGTTTAGGCAAGTGTGACATTTGTATATAGGGAGGTAAAAGATGATACGGGAGAAATAAAACCTTATCTTTCACAGGGAGAAGTTAATAGACAATATCTAAGATGGAATGCTTAAGAAATGGCATATAAACCCATTATTTTAAAATGTGGAGTTAAATGCCAGATGGATATTTATTTATTTATTTATTCATTTATTTATTTTGTCAGTCATGGGGCTTGAACTCTGGGCTTGGGTGCTGTCCCTCAGCTCAAGGCTAGCAGTCTACCACTTGAGCCACAGTGCTGCTTCCCGTTTTCTGGTGGTTAATTGGAGATTAGAGTTTCATTATGTTCCTGCCTGGGCTGGCTTTGAACTGGCATCTTCAGATCTCAGCCTCCTGAGTAGCTAGGATTACAGGCGTGAGCCACTGGCTCCCAGCAGGACATTCTTTTAAAAGAGTTGAAATTAGTTGCTTTTAGTGAGTGAGAATTGGGTTTAGAGAGAGCAGTAAAGGCAGGGGGCTTGTATTTTGTATTATAAGATTTGTAGACTTACTTCCTTTTAAAATTCTTGGATAAAATTCATAATAAAAATACATACCTACCACCTGTATTCTAAGGAAGTCTCTTACATAGTGTTTTGCATTTTGTTGAACAGTGTTTATAGCTTGCATATGCTACATACCTACCTTTGACACATTCTTAACTTTTATGTAAACTTTCTTCTGTATAATTAAATGAACATTTGTAGTAAAAGTGGTTGATTCATAGATATTTATGCACTGTGCCTGAATACAAGGTTCCTTTAACCCCACTGTATTTGTTATATAGACTGGTCTTCTCAATGTTAGAACAAACACTTCTTCTTGCCTTCTCCTCAAAGTAGAACAGAGTTCCACTTCTCCGGTGAGCTGATGTTCCTAAAAGGGGATGGTTAGTCAGCTGCACATTAAAATCTCTCAGCAGACTGCTTACATCATCCAGCAAAGCTTCTAGTTGTTTATGGAGAAACTGTAAATTTATACTGAAGCAGATTGCCCCCTAGTTTTTTTTTTTTTTTTAATTCTGGAAAAAAAGAAACCTTACAGAAAGATGGAAAGAGCAGTAAAATGCTGTCTTTCACTTACCTTTGTCACGCATTAGCATCTTGCCATACTATTTTTTGTCTTGCATGGTCTGGGTTTCCTCTCTGGTTCATATTTTTAGGAGTGGGTTAGGGAAGAGGCACAGGGGATGGTGTCTACACTTTTTAAATGAGTTGGAGATATTAAAGATATCACTTTAATATATCTATATATCTCCTAAGAATAATGACATCTTCCTACAAATCCAAAACGCCATTATTTGTGATGGATAAAAATATTACCTAATATATACTTGCTATTCAGATTTCCCTAAAAAATCTCATTTTATTCCTTAAATTTCTTAAGTATACCTTTTTTCTGTGTGTGTGTGGGGGGGGGGTGAAAGAGAGAGAATTGGTGCTTAAACTCAGGTCTTGGGCACTGTCTGCTTTTTGCTCAAGGATAGCACTCTACCACTTGAACCATAGCTCTACTTTTGGCTTTTTGTTAGTTAATGGAGGTAAGAGTCTCAAGAACTTTCCTGCTTTAGCAGGCTTCGAACCACAATCCTCAGATCTCTGCCTTCTTAGTAGTTAGGATTACAGGCATGCTCCATGGGTGCCCTACCACTTTCCTGCTTTTTACAAAAATCTTTTTTTATGAGATCAACAATTATGAGGAGTGAAGAGAAGTTTTGTAGAATGTCCTACAAATATGAGCATATCCTTCTGTCCCTCATTATAATCTGCCTCACAAATTCTAGCAAAAGTACAACTACAACTTTTTAGATACCATTTTTAGCTTTTTATACAGGTTCAGAACTTAAGTCCGTTGGCTTCTTTCTTTGTATGTTTTGGATTTTATTTTGGTTTTTTCCTGACATTGAACAGTAAGAATAAATGCTTTTCTGTAGACTAGCTAGATTCCTTCAGCCATAGAAAAGTATCATTACAGTAATCTCAATACTACATACAAATATAATACACCTGGGAAGGCTTTTTTTAACATCTTTGGCAATGTGTTTTGGATGACTTAATATAATCAAGGGTAATTTTTCTACTCTTTAATTAAGTTCTGCCTAGGGTATACAGTCCTGGAATCACTTTTCTATTGTCCTTAAGTTGAAAGTTTGTTTTTTGTTGGTTTTTTTGGGGGGGAGTATAAATATGGAATCTGTGTCCCGTATACCATGTGTTGGCGGATGGACAGGGACTCAGTTTATGTAGGTTCTGTGAGAGGCAGAGGGCAGCATGAAGCGATGGCATGCCACACATGCCAGAAGGGCTATGCAAGCTTGCTGTTGAAAGCAGGCTTCCCGTCCGTCAGGCCTCCCTGATAGAGACCTGGTGACACAGTAGCCTTTAGGCAGAGCTCCCCGGGATGTGCTGGGACAGGTCGCGTTGGGGGAAATCGGAACCATTTCTCCCTGGTCAGCTGCATTTCAAAGTCTGGACAAGTTGCTCTTGAATTTTGCACCAGTTGCCAGGGTGAGTGTTTTCCTTTCGGTTTGTTTGTCTCACTTTTCTTCTTGCTAAGTCGTCACGGTCTTTCTGGAAGCTTCACAGAACTTGTTATACACGATCTACAGAATATTCTCTCTCATTTATTTGCAATTCAACGTGTCCTTCTCTTTCTCCCTGCAGATCGTGTGGAAGGGCAATCCTTGTCATTATGAGATGTCGTCTCTCGGTGCCTCCTTTGTGCAAATTAAATTTGATGACTTGCAGTTTTTTGAAAACTGCGGTGGAGGGAGTTTTGGGAGTGTTTATCGAGCCAAATGGATATCGCAGGACAAGGAGGTGGCTGTAAAGAAGCTACTGAAAATAGAGAAAGAGGTAAGAGCTTTTCCTGATGTCAGAAATGCTCACCATGCCATTTATATAAGCTTTTCAACTTATACTTAGAGGGCTACAGGGCTGCAAGGGACCTAGCAAGGCCTTTGAGATGGATCCATGAGGCTATTTCCCAATTTCCATTCTGGGAGCCCCATAAATAGAAATTATTGCAGCGTGTGCCTTAGAGTTGCGTTCTATTAGGGGTCATCTGAAGTGAGAGATTTCTTTCTAGGGCATGGAAGAGCCAGTGTTCTCTGAGCTCGCTGTCCTGGAGGCAGAGGTGGGTTCTTAGGCCTTCCCCAGGAGTTGGGCTCTTCCCTAGGGCAACCAAGAGGGGGCAGTAAAGAGTAATATGTGATGTTTTCATCTCCTGGCTATTTCTTCCCTTAGATTTGCAGTCCTCAGTTGTCTTTTAAGTGGGGTGGGCAGGAGATAAGGGGGTGGAGAGCAGTACTGGGCCTTGAACTCTGGGCTTTGTGCTCTTTTCACTCAGAGTCGGCACTCTATCACTTGAGCCACACCTTCACTTCTGGCTTTTTGCTGCTTAGTTGGAGATAAGCATTTCACCACCTTTCCTGCTTAGCTGGCTTTCAATTGCCACATCTCAGCCTCCTGAATAGCTAGGATTGCACATGTTTAAAAAAAGAGCATTTTAAATAAGAGTACCGTTTTTCTGCTGTGTTAAGCAATACCAGCTTCTTGGGTTTCACCTCTGCTTAAGACACAGAGTGATGGGTTTGTGTAAGAAAGAATAAGGAGATACTTGACAGACAGCTGCCCTTCCCTTGTAAAATCAGAAAAAGGTTTTGACTCTCCCTGTGAATTCAGGCTGCTCCCAGATGAACTCTTAGCTCCTAAAGCTTTCATCATCCTAACAAATCTGACCCAACATGGTTCCCACATTCTCTTTTGGTACCCCAAGAATAAAACTACTTGCCAGAGCTTAAAACTACTTAGCCCCTGCAGGGCCTAAGCTTCTTTGGTAACTTAGGAAGTTTTTCAAAAATTTAAATATATTTTTAACAGACACATAAAAACATGAAAATTACACATGTATGGTCTACCATGAAAAGGTTCAGGTCACATATACATTGAATAATGTTTAAATTAGGCTAAACATATCCATCGCTCCAAATATTTATCATTTCCCTTATGATGAAAACCTCCAAACTCTTTCTTCTGGCTTTTGGAATATATAGCACATAATTGTTATCTATTGTCATCTAGCTGATAACTTTTAATAGCTTTCCTCTGTAACTTGTTTTGGTCCTTACTATTTATGTCCGGTTTTAGCTAATTAGTATTCCTTTCCTTGTCCTATTTGAAGTGAACTGTTCCATAAATATCTTTTCATCTCCCTGAGTAATTTTACTGTTGTCATTAACTGCTTCCAGTGAAGTGTGGCAGTTGATTAGAGACGGCAACCCAGTAGTAGGACTTTGTGGGTCTTCTCTGGGAGTGCTTTTGTGGTTATGGCTCGCCAGCCAGTCAGCAGGACTAAGATGTCTCCACCTTAGATGTCTGTAGGCTTTCCAAAGCATTAAGAAATGAGAGCTGCTAAAGCCCATGAATGTCTTAGGCACTGGTGGCTCACAACTCTAATGCTAGCTACTCAGGAGGCTGACATCTGAGGATTATGGTATGAAGCCAGCCTAGACTAGAAAAGTCTATGAGAATAAAAACCAGAAGTGAAATTGTGGCTCAAGTGGTAGAATACTAGCCTTGAGTGAAAGAGCAAAGAGACAGTGCGCAGGCCCTGAACTGAAATTAGTCCTAGTATGCACTCATACGCATACACACTAAGTCTATTAAAGCCAATGTATATAAAACAGATGGATATTGGGTAGGAAAAGTGCTTTCCTTCCTGCTCTTCCTCCCCACTTTTTTTCTTCCTTCCTTCCTTCCTTCCTTCCTTCCTTCCTTCCTTCCTTCCTTCCTTCCTTCCTTCCTTCCTTCCTTCCTTTCTTTCTTTCTTTTTTTTTTTTTTTTTTTGTCGGCCGTGGGGCTTGAACTCTGGGCCTGGGCACTGTCCCTGAGCTCTTCTGCTCAAGGTAAGCACTCTACACTGGAACCACAGCACCACTTCTGGTTTTCTGGTGGTTAACTGGAGATAAGACACTCATGGACTTTCCTGCCTGGACTGGCTTTGAACTGGAATCCTCAGATCTCAGCCTCTTGAGTAGCTAGATTACAGGCGTGAGCCACCGGCTCCCGTCATAGAGCCATTGTTTTACTCTGGACTGAATCTTTTTGTAAACTTTGTTGTTGTCCCCATTTTATAGATTGGTACATAGAGCTTTGAGAAATGCATTAAGGTGCTCTGATTGGCCAAGTAAAATTTGGGAAGCTAGACCCTTCCCCCCCCCCCCACCTCCTGCTTCAGATTTTAATTCTGAGATTTCTTGTTGATTGAGAAACATTAGAAAATAAAGCAATTCTTTCCACTTTCATTAAAATTGTGTATAACCATGTTAAGCATTAGGCCACAGAACTTTAACATAATGAGCATCTTACATGATTACTGGATGTGAGAAAGACTATGACACAGGAAACAGATTTCAAAGAAAAACAATCGTAGCTTGTTCCCTCCCTACCATGCCAACATGCGTACATCACACCTTTTCTCCTGTGTTTGAGAGCGCCAGAAAAATGACATGGGAAGGCGCCAGAAAAATGACATGGGAAGGCACCAGGTAAGAGCAAGAGTTGGAAACTGCCCAGTCCTTCTTTTGTATAGGTCTTTAACCTGAGTATGTATAGCTCAGAAACTGAGGTGACTGCTGTAGATGATAGGAGCGTGACTCAAAAACTTAATTAGAAAAAACAAAAACTCCACTTCTGTTTTGGGGCTTGGTTTCAGCAGTGATTAGGAGTGAAGAAGTGATTATTCTGTTTGCGGGTCTATGTGAGGAAGCCCTATCCCACATACTGAATCCACAAGGGGTTAAGCATGTGAGAATTTTGACTGGGTGCTGGTAGCTACTGAAAGGAAGTGTGCATGCTTGTTATTCTTTGTGAAGTCTTTTTCTAACTTTCATAAAGGTAAAAATGATAAGCTCCAGAGGTTTTTTTCCTCATTTTATAGATTCCATCTTTATGTTACTTGGTCATTTTTTTATCCAAAAACTTTGAGAAAAAAATGTGATCTTTAATAAAGTGCTTTTCACTTACTTCCTATCTTACTAAGCGTATGTTTTGTGAATTATTTGCAATGTGGAAAATATATATGAAACCCTCTAACTGTGCTTATGTGACTGTTGGCTTTCAATCCATTTGCAGACTCTTAAGCAAGTGTAGTGAGTTTGTTACTTTCTGTTTTGGCCTTTAGATCTTTTCAACAGAACAAAGAAAGAAAAATAGTATTTACTTCCTTTTTTTTTTTTTTTTTGTCTTTTTTGGTACTAGGGATCAAATCCAGGACGTTGCACTTGCTAAGCAAGCACTTTGCCACTGAGCTACATCCCAGCCCTACTTTGTTGTTATTGTTGTTGCTTTTAAACTGTTAAACATTAAGAAGAAGTATAAAAATAATACCATGAACCCTGATATGTGCATCTGCTAAACTTATCACTTACTAATGTTTTATGTTTGCTTTCTGGATTTATATGCAATTATATTTATTTTTTACAGAATATGAGAGTAAATTGCAGAGGCTCTCTTTATATATTATTTTGTATACAGGGTCTGTATTCAGATATTAAAACTTGTTTCAATTGATTTTTGTGGCAATTTTTTTCCCAAGTAGGATTGAATCTGAGAAGATAGATTCTGCTTTAATCTTCAGCTCTTTCTCTGCCTTTCTTTGTTTTGAAAAGGCAGTTTGAAAAGGACAGGACGTTTTGGGTCTGGTTGTCCCCTCGCCTAGTTTAAGCATATATTGTTTGGTGGGAACATTACATGGTCATTTGTAGTCCTCCACCAATTTAATGGGAGTTGAATGATGTCAGTTTATCTCATTATTGGTGCCATTGCTTTTGAACCCTTAGTTAAGAGAACTTCATTCAATTTCTCTGTCGTAAAAATACCTGTTTTTCCTTTGTACTTAATAGTTAAGCTCTTGGTAGATACTTTGAGGCTATGTAAATATTTTTCTTCAAACACTTACCCAATACCATTGATTTTTTGTCTGCTAGTTTATGATAGTTTACTGTTATTATCTCCTTATTTCTTTCCTCTGTCTTCCCTTTATTCACTCATTATTTATAGACTTTAAAGCTTTTCCAAATACAAAGTGTTATAGTCCATTACTATTGTCACTCATTTTTGTCTTTAAATTGTCATCCCAAATGAGAACTGAACTTGAGGCTGGCTTCTGGGTGGTTTTGATATGTCTTCCTTGAGTTTTGATGATTCTTTTCACTTCTTAGCACAAAGTAATGTCCCTAGCTCATCAAGTTCCTGTCCCAGTACTGGGTTAGCCATGTCTGAAGTAAGTCTTGAGTCAGATATTAGTACTAGGATCACATATTTTAGGCTTAGAAAAAAGTACCCTTATTCTTAAGCAGAAATGATGGTAATAGAGAATTTTTAAAATGAAACCATTTAATTTAAATGTTAAAATTTTACCTCTACATAGAATGGATATTAATACTCATGGTTTTTCTTTCTAGAGAAGAGTTTAGCCAAAACGTATTTCCAGGAAAGAAAATTACTTAAAATGTTTACTTATTTTGAGCCAGAAATCTTCTAAGGACTTTTTTTGGGGGGGTCCGGTTGTGCCTTCCCAGCCCCTACTAAGGAGTTTTATCCTGAGGAAATAATCAGAGACATACAAATGGATATAGTAGGAGTTCCTCTCAGGTGCAGAAAGGCAGAGTATTGGATAACAAAGCAATAGCTCATGGCTGTCCAATGAAATTCCATTCCATTTGAAAGAATATATAAAAAACTAGGAAAATGCTCATAACATATTAGTTGCTAAGGGGTGAAAGCATGGTCTATACAACTTTGTTTATAATGTGATCCCATGTATTTGTTTTGGAGTATGTCTATTGCTTTTATTTTAACTGAACATCTGTATTTTTTAAGATGGCATCGTATTTTCCTCTAATGTTTTATTATGAAAAATTTCACACATAAAAGTGAAGATTCTTATACACACCATGGGGTTTCTGGTGAGTATGACTATGATACGTGTAGCCCTCTCTCTGAGGTCTTGTCCATCCTGGCATTTTGAAACACCTAAGTTAAGTTGTAGGCATCAGTATACTTCTGAATAATGCACCATTTCACACACATTATTACTGGAGTTCAGTATGTGTGTGGGTTTTCATTTTCATTTCCTTTTTGGGTAAAACACTGAATCCACACCACTACCTACAATGAAATATACATCACTAAGTTTTGAGAAAGATGAATGTCATGTGCAACGTTCTCAGAAAAACTCAAAATATAGATCTAGCAATCTGTGTTGCTAAGGATGTTCTGGGAACTGAGTATTCTCCACTCTGTTGAGTATTGGACAGCCCTAATTTTCCAGGCTCATCTGTGCCTCTCACATGTTTAGTGTTTACTTTAACATTGCTTTTCCATAGCAGTGCTATATGTGCCATTGACGTTATTTACAAAGTTACTTATTTCAATTTGAAAAAGTGTTTTCCACAGGAAAAGGTATTAGGATCTCAATATATTACCTAAGGTGGGAAGGAGGGCCATTGTTGTATTTCTTTGGTAAATCACAGATGAGCCTGGCTTCTACTGAAGTGCTTGAGCAACAGTTGAAGTAAGGAATGGGCGTGGAGAGGAAAGACATGTGATCACAGTATGTGATTTTTTTACAACTACTGTTCTCGAGCAGTCCCCACCTAACAAGTTCACCAGCTTCACTATATGCACTTTTAAAAAAGGATTAAACACAGCAGCTTAATTTCACCTTGGCAGTAGATTCGATGATATGTTGTACCAGACATGTCTGTACAGGGCTTTTTTTCCCCCCCTCTTCTTGTCTGGGAGAGGAGGAAACCTGAAAGTCTTTGCGTAAGACAGCTACTTGTCATTCTGACCAAGAAAAACATCTTATTAAGGAAGGAATGGATTTATTTCGGCTCATTGTTTCAGAGGTCTCAGTCCATCATGGCAGGGAGGACTTGATGGAATACAGCAGCTCACATTATTGTGGATAGTCTGTGGGGTGCTACTACCTCGAAGCCCCTTAGAGATGTCTCATTCCATTAGGCTTCTTAGTTCAATCAAGTTGATTTTTGCTCGTGGCTGGTGCTCTATCACTTGAGCCATGCCTCTATTCTGGTATTTTACTGATTAATTAGAAATAGAATCTTCTGGAATTTTCTGCCCAGGTGAGTTTTGAACTTCATCCGTCAGGTTTCAGCCTCTTTAGTAGCTAGGATTGTGTGAGTGAGCCCCCAGTGCCCAGCCCTATCAAAAGTTTTTATGTTAACCAGGAATCTGTTATACTCACTAATATTCACAAACCACAATTAACGGTGGGATACGAAGGACTTATGATTTAATTTCTATTTCCCAAAAAAGAATGGAAAGAAAGAATCCTCAAGAGGTAAAATAAAGGCCTTTTCTTCATTTGCTTTGGCTTCTGTATGACATTGTTCCCTTAAGGGAAAAGAAGAAAAAAATCCTACCAAATTTATTATAGAAATGTTGAAGGCCAAGTACATTCAAGTTTCAAAATTGTTCTACATTGTAAAATTTATAAACAGAAAAAAATGAAAAAAGTCCATTGATTATAACTACAGAAACTAATTTTTATATAAAAGGGAAAATAGCCATGTAAATTAGAAAATGAAGTCTTAAAAGTTTATGCAGAGCTCAGAATGCAAAAAGCTCTGTTGTGCATATTGTCAACATGATAAGCATCCAGGACTTTATAAGACACTAAGTATACATTATCATTTTAGTAACTCATGGGAGACCTATTTTTTTCTCTGCATTTCTATTGTGGACCTTTTATCAATAAAATTTTTTGTGTTTTACTTGTAGCATTGTTGTCTTGATATTTTTCTCTGTCCTTGAATGCAATAAAGAAGGCTGATACCACATTTACTTTCTTTGAAAATGTTGTTGATATTGAAATATACTGAAGGGACCAATACGAATACTGATTATTTGGCAGCTTACACTGAGTTCTGGCATGGTTTCGATGACAATCTGGCCCTCAGGAATGGACACTGCATAGAGCTGCCTTAACTATTATGGGAACTATTATTCAATTGTTACAGTGTCCACACATGCCTGGTCTTTTTTCCTTTCACTCAGCAAGTCATTATACAGAAACTGTTTTTTTTGGACAACTGTCAAAATGTGGCTCATAGGCCATCACCTGGGAACTAAGTAGTTCAAGGGTCATTGCTCATGTGTACCTAGAATCATGTCAATCACAGATTGTTAGTACATTAATTTCAGTTTGGAATTTGGGTGAACTTATGATACTGGTCGTGAGAGGCTTTTGAAGTTCCTGTGTAGATGAGCGCCCGTGCGCAGGCCCTGCTTAGCCGTTGAGCATGAAGAACTAAGAGCTGACTCAGTTGCATAAGCATATGGAAACTTCAGGAGTTGGCCTTTAGGTTCAAGGCCTGCCTCTGGAGCTTTGCTTTCCAATTACTTGGCTTTTTAAATTTTCTGACTTGATCTCTCCACTCCTGTCTAGCTGTTCTGTCTTACTTCCTACTTCCTTGTTTCTATAACACCATGCCTGTGGCATTCTTTCTTTTACTTGTAATACCTCTTGTTTTTTTTCTCTGCCTGGGCAGATCCTACTTGTTCCCCAGCTTTCATTTGTTCCTTCTCTATGAAACAGTTAGTCAGATCTACAGCACAGCCTTTTCTCTTCTGAATGTTTATTACTTAACTTCCAAACCACTCACTTGACAGAAGACTTGAACTGCCTTGTGACTGTGGACATTCTGTAAGGAATTACCACTTTTCACACGAGCATGCTATATGTTCTCAGCTGAAAAGTGGGGTTTATTGTGGTCCATAAGGTTGCTAAGGATTAAAGAGATGATACACATAAATATGTAGATGAGTGCTGGACAAGTGGAAAGACTTGAAAAACAGTAACTGTCAGCTGTATCTTCACACTGTACTTCAAAGCCAGAATAGAAGACATGTCCTCTCTTGTGAAGATTGTAATGAACTCAAGCTTAGGATGGGAAGAGGTGCTGCATTTCAGCCAGCAAGACAGAGCCACAGGTGAGGCTCTGTGTGAATGCTGTGGGCCAACACATGGGTGGAGTGTACCACATCCCTCTCCTGAGCTTTCAGAGAGCTGGGGCCATCTTTCAGGGTTTGAACTCTGGACTTTGTACTCTCACTGGGCTTTTTTGCTCATAGCTGGAACTCTAGCTGTTGAGTCGTGTCCAGTTTCAGCTGGCTGATTGAAGATAATAAGTCTTGTGTTTCTCTCTGCTTCATTTGGCTTCAAATCTTGATCCTCTGATCTCATCCAAGAATCATGCCAGGATGTACCTACATTTTTCTTCATTTGCTCTGCTTAGAGCTGTGAATACAGCAGAACATAAACTTGTCTTTCCTAAACCACTGTAAACACTATGGTAGACTTGTGTTCTGTTACTAGCACTAGTGATTATCGGAACTCTCCAGGATTACTTTTGCTTTAGAGGACCTGATACTTGAATTTGCAGATGTCCTTGGTTTTGTACCTTTTAGCTTGGCATGTCATTTCCACTTAAGGCCTTTTAAATGTTTCACAGGGCCATGCTTTAATTTTGTTCTGCATATATAAATCATTGCTTTGAATCAGAGAATAAGCAATTTAAAATAATGAATCTTTTTATTTGCTAATTAACATAGTCATCCTCCAGAAGTATAAATCGAATTCCCATCTATCACTCAGCTCTTTCAATGAGACATGCCTGTTACTGGGAACGTGTAATCTAAAGACACTCCAAGGTGAGCTGCTATAAAAGAGATAGAGAAAATTGGACACATGTTGAACAAATATATAAATTAAATGAGTATGTATTATCGGTATGTCTAAGGAGAACTTGAACCACATGGGAGAGGTTGGTGAGGAAAAGACAACAGAAAACCTTCTCCCAAGGCCCAGAAAAGTTTAGGAAATACTGGATTTATAAGTAATGTTCTAACTATGTTTTGTGAAATACAGTTACATTATGTTTGACATCACTCTATGATCTGTTTTAGATTACTGAGATAACCATAAAAATGGTGTTTTTTTTGCAAGCAAAATCCTTTCCATCTTTCTTAGTTTTGCAACTTAATCTTTTAAGATTTAAGAAATCATTTAAAAGTTTGTTAAATTACGTATTTACTGTACATTGAAGTCTTTTCCATTTGGTGTAAGAGGATCATTATTGCTAGTGTTATTTCAACTTTTCATTAAAGGATTATTGATTTTGGTATATTGAACAATAAACATTTCAGTTAGTTCATATTTATTCTACAGCCATGCTCTAAACATTGTGCTGAAATCAAAGTAACTAATGTATTCCAATAAAAATTTTATGTCCTAATAACTGATGTTATAGAAGGCTGGACTTTGCTGGGGAAGAATCGTAAGTAGCATGGTTGGATCACTGAGAAATTCACTAAGGAGAGGACAGTGGAACAATGGAAAACTTGGAGGAGAGATTGGTCAGAGTAGATAGGGACAGCTCTTTGTCTTCAAAACTTGAATTCACTCTTAGTTATTAAAAAGTACCTGGATTTTTCTTTTCTGCTCTCCAGTGTAGACAGGCTGTCACTGTAATGACATTACCTCAGGATCAAGGCAAGATGACCAAGTTTGTTTCTGAGTAGGACATCCAGTTTCTTTTTGAACACTTCCATTGATGACATATGAGATGTATGCTGCTCAGTTTTATTATAGGTTAATCCTTAGAAACCTCTTTTTTTTTTTTTTTGGTTAGTCTTGGGGTTTGAGCTCTGGGCCGGAGCACTGTCCTTTAAGCTTTTTTGCTCAAGGCTAGTGCTCTACCACTTTGTGCCATCACCTTTCTTCTGATTTTTCTGGTGTTTAATTTGAGAAAAGAATCTCAAGGATTCTTCTGCCTGGGCTGGCTTTGACCTGAGATCCTCACATCTCAGCCTCCTGAGTAGGTAGGATTATAGGCTTGAGCCACCAGTACCCAGCCTGATTTCTTAGTTTTTACAGATCTACCCAGATGATTCAACATGGTGACATTAAGGGTAACTGAAGAAAGGGAATC
Organism: Dipodomys merriami; assembly: GCF_024711535.1. NCBI lineage: Eukaryota > Metazoa > Chordata > Mammalia > Rodentia > Heteromyidae > Dipodomys > Dipodomys merriami. Next base: position 43,083,125 of record NW_027202270.1, on the reverse strand, counting down.
ATTCTATACTATGTACTTTTTTCTCTGTAAATCTAAAAATATTTCAGTATAAAAGGTTTATTTTGATTAATATAAGGAAAAATAGAGCAGAATAAAGAAGAGTAGTAGTGACAGAGTGGAGTGGGGTTGCAAATTTAGAGTAGTTAGAGTAGACCCCACTGAAAAAGTAGCATTTGAGTAAAGACTTGAGGGGATTTGGGGAGGGAGCAGTGTGTTGGAAGGTCTAGTGAGAATGGCAGATGGAAACATGCCTGGTGTGTTGGAGAAATAGTGAGGGAGAAGCGAGAAATGAGACCAGTCAGGCCAAATTGTCAAGAACCTTATTGACAATTGTAAAGGCATTTGATTTAAATTGGGGGTGGGGGGATGGTGAGCAATCAAATGTTTTTGAGAATGGAAGTAAAATTATTTGGCTTACATTTTCACATGGCTATATTGGAGACTCTGCTGAGAAAAGGATCCACAGGGACAGAAAGACCAGGGAAAAATGCTCTTGTCCTGGTGGGAGATACTTGTGACTGGGGCCAGCATGGTTTCAATGGAAGTGGTGGGAGATGGTTGAATTGAGGATGTATTCTAAAAGTAGAGTTAACTTAGATTTGTTCACTGATTGGCTGTGTGCTGTAAAAGTCAGAGAATCTCAAGAGGTTTTTCACTGAGAAAATAAGAATTTTACATGGGGATGAGAAAGATTATGAGTGGAGCATGCTTGTGAGCAGATCTCATGCTTTTTAACCAACCACCTAACTCCTGGGCAGCAGTTGGCTAAAATCCTAGCTATTTAGGAGACTGAGATCAGGAGGATTATGGGTCTAGGCCAGCCTGGGCAAGATGGCTATCATTTTGCTAAGTAAAATAAATTTACTTAGCAAATATTATACGATTTCACTAATACAAAGTACCTAATAGAATCAGATACAAAGCCAGGCAGAAGAGTAGACATTACTAGGTATGGTAAAGGGATCTTCATCTGTTTGGGATAATGAAAATGTTCTGGTAATCAGTAGTGGTTGCACAAAGGTTACAGTGTGCCGAATGCTTCTGAATCGCACACCTAAAATGATTGCAGTGGTAAGCTTTATGTATCACCATTCAAAGACATTTCTTGAAAAGGATGGGATACCAAGGGATAAATTTAACAAAACTGTAAAATCATTACACTGAAAAGTGTAAAATAATGGCTCAGAGACATTGTAAGGCATTAAAAGAAAAGGGGGAGAGCCATATTATGTTCATGGGACAGGATATTTGATCTTAAGGTTTCTCTTCTACCATAGTTTATATCATTTCCAAATTCTTGCACAAGCCAGTTTTTATTTTAGTAGCTGCTTTTTCTCTGTTGTTTGTGCAAGTTGATAGATTGTAAAATGCATATGGAAATAGAAAGGGCCTAAAGCAACCAAACCAATTTTGAAAAAGAACAGTATTGGAGAACTTATACGACTCTCTTATTCTGTTGTTTCCTACAAAACTATAGTAATCAAGACAGTAGGTATTCATGTACAGATAGACCAGTGGAACTCAGTAGAATGATCAGAATAGAGCCATACGTGTTTAGTTAATATATTTTTGACATTAGTGCCATGGCAATACAACAAGGAAACACTCATTTTCAACAACTAGTGCTAGACAAATTAGTGTCTGTACAAACAATTGAGAGCCACTGGACTAAGGAAATATGGTATCCTGACTGAGGAGCAATAAAGTTCCATATTCACTTAAGTAGGAGCAGTAGTGGGGTGGACAAGAATTGGATTATTTCAGGCCAGGGCTTCTCCTGACTAGTAAAGTAGAGGCAAATACTGGAGAGTGTCTACAGGAGAAATGTGTGATTGCTGTGGTACTTAAGCTGGGTGAGGAAGAAGCAAAAATGTCTGGGACAGGATCAATACTGACAGGTATAGGAGCTGGGATTTAGGTTGAGGAATTATGGGAGCAAAGGTACTGGAGGCAGGAACCTAAAAATATAGCAAGTGGGGCTCAGCAAGTGAGGTACATGGATTTGGGATGGTAGAGGGACACTGATAATGGTAATATAGGATCTAGGGTATGACCTAATTCCTGCCTGGGAATGCAGGAGTTGGATGGTTGAGGGGAAGAATTTGAGAATGGAGAGAAATGGGTCAGTGGGAGGGACATACAAAGCAACAAAGAAAACATCTTATAAATATGTTAGAAACAATAGCAAGAAAGAAAAACAAATTGAGTCCTTATCTTGGGATTCATTTTGCCTAACATCATCTTTTTTCATTGTATTTGATGTTGGTATAATTTGTGGGGGGGGGGAAGGGAAAAAACAAATTGTTTAAATAGGGATACAGGTGGACCCATTGCAACAATGAGATGTATGAGATGTTATGTCGAAAAACAAACTTTACAACTTTGTCAGGGGGGTAGGGGGGAAGATGGGAGAGCAGGGATGGTAATGGGAAACAAAGGAGGAGGCAACAGTGCTTGATAAGAAATGTACTCATTATCTTGCTCATGTAATTGTAACCCCTCTGTATGGTATTTTCACAATAAAAAAACATTAATAAAAAAAAAAGAAAGAAATAGGTCAGTGGCTCACTTCTGTGCATGAAAAACTTCCTACCCTAGCAGTTAAGAAGGCTATAGAGGTCCAGGGTGGCCTAGAGTTCTTACCATTGTGCACAAACTAAAGAGGAGCTGGTCTCTAGGCCGCCTGCTGGAAGCCTGGGAGTGCTCATCTTCTCTCTGAGGAGTGGGGAAGATAAGGGTGGAGGTTCAGTGAGGGCAGCGGGAGCTGTGAGGGAGCAGGTGGTACAGGAAGGGTGCCAGGAGTTGGGAAAGGGGAGATGGAGAGCAGCTGGAATATAGAATCACAGGGATGTGAGTGGGAGATGGGGGCTGGGGCCACCAAGCTGTCTTATGGCAATGATACAGACTGGGAAAGTGTGTACAATGTGATCAGATCTGGGGTGCTCTAGGAAGACCGTGGAGGGGCCAGAGGGGCAGAGTGAGAGCTCCCCTGGCCTCAGGAATTGGGCCCTGAGACCTGGGATAGAGCACTTTCCCAGTGTAAATCTCAGTTTTCCACATACTTTCCTTAACTCCAAGTGCTGCAATTTGCGTAATCTGACTTTGCCTGTGGCTCTGGGAGCAGATAACTATGAGAACAGATAACTCTTTGTGAGGAACTAGGAAACCTAAAACCAGGGATAACTCCTGGGCAGCATTTTCTTGATGAGGAATCAACTCTGTTGGCAAAGAGAGCAGCCACATAGTTATGAAAACTGTCCTTTGGATTTTTCGCCTATGTGTTTCAAAAATACGTATTTACAACAGCATCTTTGGCTTTTGTTGGAAATGGAGACATTTAATTTCTATTAAATTAAACACTAAGCTGTATGGCTTACTGTTTTAAGAGCCTGGGTGCTAGCGTCAGACAGTGTAGATTCAGATCCTGGTTTCCTGCTAATTAGGGGCAAGGACAAGTTACTTAACCCAGCCTTAGTTTCCTTTTCTATAAAATGTGGATAATCATAGGGTCTGCTTCCGAAGGCTGTTGTGAGGGGAAGGTGAGGTAATTCATGGAGGTGCACACGTTGTTCTTGGCATACATAGACAGTGTTATTACTGTTATTTCAACTACTTAGCCTGAGTGCACCTAGTGTTCTATGCTCTTCTCTGAGGCTTATTGGCACATATTTTGGCCTAGTTTCCTTTTTTTTTTTTTTTTAAAGACTTGTGAATAACCAGCTATATACATCATCCTATAGTATATGGTCTCAAACATTTAAACTTGGGTCTTGATGGTGTTTTCTTATCCTATTTAGTTTTCACTTTCTCACTAGCAAATAATATTTTGTGATTTGTTTACTGTAGTTTTGGTCACTGACTGAATATTTTATTACTTTTTTGGGAGGTTGGTTGTGGGGCCTGAACTCTGGGTCTGGGTGCTGTCCCTCAGCTCTTCAGCTCAAGGCTAGCACTCTACCACTTGAGCCACAGTGCCTCTTCCGGCTTTTTCTACTCATGTGGTGTTGAGGAATAGAAGCCAGGGCCTCATGCATGCAAGGCAAGCGCTCTACCACTAAGCCACCTTCCCAGCCCACTTTTATTACTTTTTAACTCAACATGTTTTCTGTCCTCTGGAAGTAGATCTGCTTTAGAGTCACTATTGTGTAGGGTTGCTTTAACTGTGTAATGGAACATTCTGGAGGTATATTTTTCACACATGAGCTTGGTAACATGAAAAGGAATGATATTACTGAGAGATGATGAGAAATGTGGCAATGGACACACACATTCTCTTGATGGAATCTGAAATGGTATTGTTCTTAGAAGTCATCTTGGAAGGCTGACAAAAAAGTTAAGATACTTAGAGAGGCTGAGCACAGTGGCTCATACCTGTAATCTCTGCTTCCCAAGAAGCTGAAATCTGAAGGATTGCTGTTAAAGGCCATCCTGGGAAAAAAGTTAGGAAGATCTGAAATTCCTGTTACACAAGGAAACACAGGAGGATCTGTAAGAGGATCTTGATCTAAGCCTGGTTGGATAAAAAGTATGAGATCTTATCTGAAAATAGCTAAAGCAAAAAAGAGCCAGAGGCAGGGTTTATGTGGTAGAGCACCTGCCTAGGAAGTATAAAGCTAAGTTAAATCCCCTTTACTACCAAACAAATCAACAAATAGATTTCTTCCATTGCCCTCACTTTTTATGAATTTGTTGTACAGGAAAAGTACACACATACACACATTAACACACATCAACAGTTGTTGAATTAATGCATATTGGTAACAGTGAGCACATTCTTTTATAATCAGAAAAAGAGAAAATCAAATGCATGGAAACATAATAATTTGTCTGCTTTGTGCCGATTGGTAATTCACCCATGTTTAGTTCTGAATCAGACAAAGTACCTTGAAAGTACACTTACATGCCTTTGATATTTCCACTTCACTTCCCCTGTAATGTCATTGATGGCCCACAATCTTAATCTCGTTATTTATCTTTTCCCCCCTCTGATTTTTTTGCTGTCATGAAGTGCTGCTTATTTTTCATATAAAGTAAACATGAGTTCTGCTTAAGAGTTTGTGTACATCTTAGTTGATAGTTGAAGAAACATTGCAGACATTTTAAAATAAATTTAATTTGCATTTATCTGAGCACTAGGCATTTTCAGTGTTCTTTAGGAATACAAATAGAATGTTTGGTTACTAGCCAATAATGCTTTAGAATTTGGCACTTGTTTATAGCATGCTGTAGGTCTGGTCATTGTAAAGAAAGAGTCTGTAGGTGAAAATGTATGAAGAATGCATAACCAGTACTTTGGTGGCATTTGAAATAGTCTTGTTCTTTACTATGGTGGTCTCTCCCCCCACCTTGTTTGTTTTAGCAAACATATAAAAGATCTTGGAATGTTTATCCACAGCTATTTTCCGGATGAGTAGGAAAATTTTTTCTTCAGAAAAATCCAGCATAAAGAGAGAAAAGAATTTGTACCTGTTTATCTTAGCAGAGTCTGCAGAGGAGAGAGTCTGCTTTGAGAAAGAGGTTCAGAAGAGAGAGAGAGAGAAAAAAACCCATGGCCCTGTTTCCTGGGAGCACTCAAAGGCCTATAAACAAAACCTTCTCTACATTTCTCCTTTCTCTTGTTGAGCTCATTGGTACTGCCCTTTCAGTTCACCTTGTGGAATTGTTCACAGTCCTAAGACCCTTCTGTAATACCTTTCAGAAACTCACTGGATGGTTCAGCTTTTTTAAAAAAGAAAACTCTTTTTTTTTGGCTTTTTTTTCTTTGTTAGTAGTGGGGCTTGAACTCTGGGCCTGGGGACTGTCCCTCAGCTCTTCATCTTAAGGCTAGCACTCTATCATATGAGCCACAGCCCCCCTTCCGGTTTTCTGGTGGTTAATTGGAGATAAGAGTCTTACGGGCCTTCCTGCCTGGGCTGGCTTTGAACCATGATCCTCAGATCTCAGCCTCTGGAGTAGCTAGGATTACAGGCATGAACCCCCAGCACCCAGCTTAAAAAAAGAAAACTATTTTTGAGTATTTCTCTCAGCTTGGATGATTAGGATATCTAGTTGGGGGATGAGCTGTGATAATATTTATCTCCCAGGGGAGTGGGTAGTGACTCACTTCCTTTGTAGCTCTTAATTCAGTCATAAGTGAAACATAGTAAAATGACTAGTCTTTCAGTTTTAAAGAGAAAAAAATTTATTAGGTATTTTAAATTGACAAGTTTAAGTTGTATATATCTACAGTATAATACTTTGGAATACATAGGCCTTGTGGAATGCCTAAGTCAGCTACTTACCATATGTATTACTTTATATGTTTTCTGTGATGAGAACTTTTAAAATCTATTTAAATTATATTCCTATGCTCTATACTCATCATGATTGGTGATCAGTTGCTTGAACTTATTCTAAGTAGAACATGTATCCTTTGTCCAGCATCTTCCCAAAGATGGTTTCACTCCACTAGTCAAAATGAGAGCTGTCAAATTTGTCCGGGTCAGTCACTAACCATTACAGAATTAATGTCTTTTTTGTTCACTACTACCCCTCTTCATAATCTTTCTTTCCATACAGTTATTTGCATAGAGTGTTCTAATTGTAGCCTTGATTCTCTATCTTGCAAACATTCCCATCTTCTTTGCTTTCCTTACCTGCCTCAGTTCTTTAGCTGTTGCTCTGAATGAATGAGCTTGGTATCTGCTGCAGTGACCTCTGAGCCTATCACAGACCTCAATCCTTACCACATGGTGGCCTTCAGCTCTACTTCCCTCCAGCTTCTTGCTGGTAAAAGAACTACAGCTACTGTACCATCAGTGTGCCAAGCTTGAGTGCTCATGCTCTGTGTAAATTTGATCTTACCCACTCTTCCAGCAGCTGAACTTCTCTTCATCCTGATTGTGGTGTTCAGCTATGAGTCCCAAGCTTGGCCCTCACTTGTCTCCATACTTTATGTTTTCTATCATGCATTTATTTTGTCTCAGCCTAAAGTTTTAAATCAGAGTCAGCAAATTTCAGAGTCTATCCACAGTGATGTCAGAGAATAAAGTCTGGCAAACATTGTACAATGGGAAGCAGTGAAGACCGTAGGCACGTGGAGAGAATACCTCTACATGTAGTACAACTCTGTGTTCGTCCATCTCAGCCATCATTGTTAAGGCAGGGTGAGAACCCATAGTACATGACTCCAAATATGTTCTGGTTGGTCCTTATAACACTTTTTTTCTTTGTATGGTTGAACTCGGGGCCTAGGGCAATGTCCCTTAGCTTTTTCACTCAAGTCACTTGAGCCATAATTCTACTTCTGGCTTTTTGTTTGTTAACTGGAGGTAAGTTTCCAGGACCTTCCTGCTCAGGCTGCCTTCCAATGTCAGTCCATCAGTCCTCGGATCTTAGCTTCCTGAGTAGCTGGGATTATAGGCGTTAGTCTATAATCTGTCTAGCCCACATATCATTTTAATCTCTAAAAATTCATTGAGAATGTTTAAAATTTAGATGCTTAGGCCCTAAATCTAGATTCCTAGTCTGCTTTGAAAGAAGTAGACTGGCTCTTGTTCCTTGAGGGGTGCTGTGGGGGGCTTCATTGATGGGATGAGACTTCTCTGACTCAGCCCAAAGGATCAGGGGAAGAACAGATCTTTTGTTTGATAATTACGGCTCATATTAATTAGATCTAATTTTTACTAGTGTTTAGCAGTGCAGACATGAAATAAATATAAGAATTTGTTCTATTAAACTTTACCCATGAAGTATATCTGAAAATTTGAGAAGTATTTAAGCTGAGTCTCTTAAGAACAGCAAAAGGTAGTATATTCAAGGCCCTGGGCTTCATTTCAACGTTCTGGGTTTGATTTTCAGCACTGACCCAAACCCCAAACAAAGGAATGACAAGAGTTCCTTTTTTGTTGTTGTTGTTGTTGTTGGTCATGGGGCATGAACTCTGGGCCTGGGCACTGTCTCAGCTCTTCAGCTCAAGGCTAGCGCTCTACTGCTTGAGCCACAGTGCCACTTCCAGCTTTTTCTGTTTATGTGGTGGTGAGGAATCAAACCCAGGGCTTCATGCATGCGAGGTAAGCACTCTACCACTGAGCCACCTTTCCAGCCCCAAGAGTTCCTTTATTGAGAGACAAACTTTATAAACTTTTAAACTTCATTTATTTATTTTTTTGTAATAGGACATAAGAAAGCTGTTCTAAATTACACACACAAAAAATTGGGGTTACAGCCGGGCGTTGGTGGCTCACGCCTGTAATCCTAGCTACTCAGGAGGCTGAGATCTGAGGATCTCGGTTCAAGGCCAGCCCGGGCAGGAGAGACGGTGAGACTCCTATCTCCAATAAACCACCAGAAAACCGGAAGTGGCGCTGTAGCTCAAGTGGTAGAGCGCTTGCCTTGAGCTGAAGAGCTGAGGGACAGCGCCCAGGCCCAGAGTTCAAGCCCCCATGACCGCCAAAAAAAAAAAAAAAAAAAAAAAAAAAATTGGGGTTACAAATTTCCAAAGTTACACAATACAGAATAAAACAGATGTTAGGATACTAGAGAGAAGAGAACCTCCAGCAAATGAGTCTGAACAAGACAGAAATCATCTGTGTTCCTCCTGGCACTTTGTAGAGGAGACACTCTCCTCTTTGCTGAGGAGAATGTGTGAAGACACCTAAGTTGCATTAAGGCCTTCTTTGTTCTCAGTGGTGTGCCTGCCATTCCTCACAGCCAGGAGGGTGGGAAGGGGCGGGGAATGCTTGTGGGTGTGGTGGATGGAAAGATATAACCAGACTGCTGAAATCCTAATCTCTGTTGTGGCACAAGATTTACCCGAGGAGGTTTTCCAGTCTTTGTGCAATTATAGTTGGGAAATTCTGGACCTAAAAGAATACTCTTTCCATGATTCTTTCCATGATTTCACAAATGCAAAGTCCAGTGTTTCATGGGCCTGAAAATTAATTATGTCTGTTTTCCCTTTATAATTTCATTTCCTGTAGTCAAATCAGACTGCTTTGTTTAGCATATGGTTTATTTATTTATTTATTTATTTATTTATTTTGGAATTAGTACTGAGGCTTGAACTCAGGGCCTGGGTGTTGTTCCTGAGCTTTCTTTGCTCAAGGCTAATGTTCTGCCACTTGAGCCATAGCTCGTGTGTGTGTGTGTGTGTGTGTGTGTGTGTGTGTGTGTGTGTGTGTGTGTGTGTGTGTGTGTGTGTGTACATACTTAAATGTGTGTGTGTGTGTGTGTGTGTGTGTGTGTGTGTGTGTGTGTGTGTGTGTACATACTTAAATGGAGAACTTTCTTCCCAAGCTGGCGTTGAACCACAATTCTCAGCTCTCAGCCTCCTGAGTAGCTAGGATTACAGGTGTGAACCCAGCATGATTTATATTTTTAAGGAAATAGACTACTTCCTTTATGGACACATGCCAAAAAGAATGAGATCTGGATTTATGCCATTAAGAAACCATATGTTGTTTTGCAGACTGTTAAATTTTTGAAATGATTTCCAGATTTGTATTACTGTGTTCTAAGTTTGCAGTAGAGGATCATTTAGAAAAGCAGTAGGTAAAGAAAGTAATTGTTTTCTGGGTTGGTCACTGAGGACATGAAGCCAGCAGGCGTGCCCAGTGAGTTCCCTTGGGGTTTCACAAAACGGATTTGAGTACAGTCATTTTCTAGTGTAAGATAAATCATGGTTTGGATCATTATATTTGACAGAGAGATTTATAGCCCATAATGGCAAAGTTTAGGAGTTAGTAGTAACTATGCTAGTTTATCGTCAGGTTTTGCTCTTACATCGTCATGGTATATTAAACTTGAATTCTATCTCCTTTTATTCAAGGCATTACAACCTCTTCCTGTCATTTCCTTAGAAAAGCAGGGTCCACATTGCAACAATGATACCCTCAGGGCAGTATATTAGAAAGGAACTTTACAATTTCAGGCAGGGGAGGGGGTAGGGGGTGGGAGGGGAAGGAGTATGGGATGTGGGGGAGGGAAATGATAGTGGAACAACAACAAGGGAAGGGGTAACAATGATCGACAAGTAATGCACTCATTACCTTACTCGTGTAACTGTAACCCCTCTGCACAGCAACTTTACAATAAAATAAAATTTAAAAAAAATCAGGGTCCAGTCAGAACACAGAAGCACTACCTTGAATAGAGAAATCCTGACATTAAAATTCTTCACAAGTAAAGGTAGTTTGTATGTACGTGCATGTGTGTACATACACGTGAACCAGTTCTGGCAGAACCTTAGCTTTTTCACTCAAGGCTTGAACCGTACCACCATTTCTGGCTCTTGGTGGCTAATTGGAGATACATTACACAGATTTTTTTCTGCTTTGGCTGATTTTGAACCATGATCCTCAAACCTCAGCCTCCCTAGTAGCTAGAATTACAAGCATGACCAGTGCCTAGCAAGATAACCAAATAGAGAATATAGAACTAGCAACTGTTGAGGCCAGCTGCTACCTATGGAGCAGAAGGAAGGTACCCAAGGAAGGAGCAGACTGGGGAAAGCCCCACCTAGGCTGAAATTCAAGCTTCACTAAGAAGATGTGACTGCGGCCCACTGGATATGCAGGGCATTGCTGTGGTGCTAGACTGGAGCGGCTTCTCAACAAGTCATCTTCTGGGGTTCTTGGGGTGTTTTCAGAGGCACTGTGGTCTGGTGCTGATGTGTAGGAAGTTACTTACTAGGTGTTCAGAGACTGTAGCTGGACCACCAGAATCTTACCACTGGGTTTCAGGAGAACTGACTGAGGGTACATAACACTGGGTCTTAGACTTGCTGCTGGCAACCTCAGCCCCTGGATGGAGAAAAACCACACAGAGTGAGTCTCTTCCTCTGCTGTACCTTGCAGTGTTTCCTGCCACCCTGTATAGACTGGTTAACATTGTGCCACCTGTCAGAGGAGAAATGTATGTAGAGGGCTGCTCTACTATTACAAGGCAGGACAACAGTGCTGAGAGGCAAGAGCTTAACCAGTACCATTCATCTCTTTGGCTACTCAACTTCTAAACACACCCTCCACACCCATTTGAATTAACACAGAGTAGATGAAACAACTTCGTATTTTCAGTCATAAAGATCAGACCTTTGTACAAAGGAAAGTCTCTTACCTTTTCCCCAAATGAGATGCTTAGCCCTGATGGTCACGGTGTACATTGCTGGTTCTATTCATCTCTCTTCCGATTTCATTGCAGTACACTGACTATTGTTACTTAAAGGCTAAATTGTAAAGTTAACCCCTAACAAGTTGTATATGAAATTGTAAGGGCACCCACACAAAGAACAAACACAGGGAATACACAAAGCTCCTGTTACCCTTTCTTCTGTAATCCAGCTCTGGTTTCCTTAGCTTGATACACATTCTGCCTTTCCTTACTCCAGTTTCCAAAGCTTCAGCTAGCTTAAGTCTTTACCTGGTAAGGCTATATGAACTTTCATTCCTGAAAGTACTAAGTCCTCTGTAGTCTTGTCTTTTATTGGTGATTATAGTATTTTATTAACCTTTATTATTCGTCATAGAAGTGCTAAGAAGAGCCCACAAGAATCCTCTACATTTCAGACATAGACTTGTTAGGATTTAGACTTTAAATCTCACTCAAAGGCCTAAATGCTAATGGTTTGATTGTGCAGTTGGGAGATGGGCCTTGTGGAAAGAAGTTTGGTCTCTAGGAGTGAAACATAAGGAAAATAGGACCCTAATGCTTTTGTCTTCTTCCTCCATGTCTTCTTCCTCTTCTTCTTTCTCTTTTTCCTCCTCCTCCTCCTCCTCCTCCTCCTCCTCCTCCTCCTCCTCCTCCTCCTCCTCCTCCTCCTCCTCCTCCTCCTCTTCCTCCTCCTCCTCCTCTTGCCCTCTCTCAGTCTCTCTCTTGCTCTGTTTCATGGCCACCATGAGATGAGCAGCTTTGTTCAACCATCCACTTCTGCCAAGATGTTCTAAAGGACTGACAACAATGGAGCCAACCAACTTTGAGCTGAGACCTTGGAAACCATGAGCCAAAATAAACCTTTCCTTCTTTTCAGTTGATTATATCAAGTATTTTGTCATAGTTACTACAACAAGCTGACTAATACCACTTCCTGACAACAACCGATTTTTTTTCTTGGTAATTAGGATCAGTTTCTCTAGCCCATAAAGATTGACTGTCAGTTCAGCAGGGATAAAGGACCTAAAATGGCCAAGGGGCATTCTCATATTCTAATTCATACAATACAATCATTATTGTGTCTCCAGGTAGAAGCATGCTATCCTTGGGGACTAAGATGTCTGAAGTAGCAGAGCTCATCATTACTGGAATGGGGAACAAAATTTCTGTAAGTGGATTGTTAGGTATGCCAGTGATAGGAACCACTCCCTTTTTTGATCCTTGATTCCCAGTCATGTGTTCTGATTCACAGGAGACAGTGGTTCTGATTCAAAGCATATGGTTCAAATTGTAACTTAAAGCGCTATTAGTATCTTGTTCCTCAGTGGATGCCATAGCTGGGTCGCCAGTAAGCCATCCCACCTGCTTTCTCTCTGGCTGCCTCTAGAAGGGAGGGATATATGTGGGATTAGTTACTCTGTGGCTATGAGCCCAATGCTTCACAGCTGTGTGGTAAAGTGTTTTCCTTCCTCAGGAGCTTGCAGTGAGGAAGACTAAATGCTAAGGAAGGCATTCTGTGAGCAACTGATGAAGTCTGTTGGCAACACTGTAGGCAGGAAGAACAAAGTCACAGTCTAGGACATAGATCTGTAGCAATGAGGATCAACCTCTCAATCTGTTTTCCTGGAAATAGTGACACTCGGGCTTAAGGTCTCTCCAGTTAGCAGATCAGATGTATACTAAGCAGCAACAGCAGACATTTTCCTGCTGCCCTGGTCACTGTGTTGCCAAGCCCACTGAGCAAGCTTTACAATAGCTAGGAAAGAGGATGAAGGAAAGACTCCCCCCCCCACCCCCACCCCCACCGTTTATTTTTACATAGGTCTTGCTTTTTTGCCCAGGACTGTGATCCTCCTATTTTACACCTCCCTCCATCATTCAGGTGATAGGCATATACCATCAAACCCAGCTTATTTATTTTTATTTTCTATTTTTTATGAGATGGGCTTTTGTGAACCTTTTTGCCTAGGCAGGCCTGGAACCATGCTTTTCTCAGTCTCCCAATTAATGGAGGTAACAGGCCTAGGCCACCACGCTCAGCTATATTAGGAAAGGGTCTTGGATTTTGCTCAGGCTGACCTTGTGCCACATCTTCATGACCTTGTTCTCTTGAGTGACTAGGATCATAGGCATTATCCAGTTATTGAACATTTCCTCTTCAGTGGATTCCCTTTGGAGAGTATTCACATGGGACACACCCATGTCTAGTGTCAAAGTTCTATCCATGTACTCCTCCCACCAAGTTCTTTGTCACAGCTCTTCTAATTCTGTCCCATCAAAGCCTTGATTGTCCAGCCAAACTGTAAGCATCATGAATTAGTAAAAGCTCATGCTTTAGGTTATTTCTCATTCCAGACAAAGAAAATCACCAAATATACTGCCAAAATTTTGCCCCATGAGAGGATATTCCTGAAGTGCTATTCTTTGGAAGTCATTTCTACCTGGGGACATCCACTGCAGACATCCACTTCCATTCAGTTGGTAGCAACGTATTGTCTAGTACTACTGAAGATTTGGGCCTGTAACCTTTCTTTCTCAGTCTTGGGTAGAACTTAATTTTGATTTAGGCCTGGTAGTCAATAATCCCTGAAATGTCTGAATATTTCCTTGCCACCAGTGCATTGTTCATCTAATAAATGGTAGCATTTCCCTTTAGTGATGGCCTGGAGGATTTGTGGTGTTTATCTGGGATGCACCAGGGTTCTTCCTCAAGGTAATCTGTTCTCTTCTTCCATCAGAGTTCTGGGCCTATAGCCAGAGGCTGAGCATGACACTGATTTCCTATTAAGGTTACTCTTGACCTAGAGTTTCTGTGATGTAGACTATGCAGTATTCCAGTAGGTTCTACACATGGATACCATTCCTGGAGACACCAGGATAAATGAGCATCCATCTGAGATTCCTGTTGGCCAGAGCACTTGGATTACTATGTCCCAACTACCTCTGATGTATGCTAATTGTATCCTTTGGCATTAAGTGCTACTGCTGAGCCTCTGCTACATCTATATCCCATCAGCCCAAGGAAATCAAGAAGCCCATTGTTTGGGTGACATACCCTGTGGTCATACCAAAGGGAAGAACCTCAATTTCTAAAATATTTAGTGCCCCCTTCATTAGTGAATTTTCCAATGTCTTTGTGCAGGAAATGTCTCTCTTCCTTTTCTGTAGATGTAGTGGAGGTAAGTGTATTTTTCATACATGATAAATCACCCCACACATTTCTGTCTCTCTAAGCCTTTGGATTCCTTTTTTCCTCCCGATCATGGCAGGGAATACTGACCAGCTAAGCTTCCATCTCATAAGCTAACACATTAACTCTGGAATCACTGTAATTTCATTGCATCTGAAATTAGCCCGTTCTGCACATATTCCTTGCCCTTCTCTGTCTCACACCATTGTTATTTCCAGGGTTTTGGTAAATGCCTATTAAACAGAGTCTTGCAGTGTTTGGGTCTATAAGCTCTTTTCTTTTGGGTGATGCTGTGAACCTAGGAACATGTTAAGATTTGGAAACAGTGAGTGGTTATGACAGACCTAGAAGAATTTGCATCCCTTTACCGACTGCAGATGAGGCTATGTGAAGGACCACTCTCTCAAGACATATGAGGACAAGCTTCCATGGTCAAGAGATGCTCAGAGTTTCTTTGGGGTTTGAAATAGTTGCAGCTCGAATCCAACTAGCTGCTCCCCTTTGAGGTTTCAGGTCTCATTTTTTCCCAGTCATTGTGGTGTCAAATGAGAAACTTGTGTTTATAAACTGAGCAGGTATTGTAACTTGGCACCACACACAATAAATTTTCACGTTGCTTTCTGGAACTGTTAGGCACATGATTACGGGAAATAAAAGATCCTTTTGAAACTGCTCTGCAAACTCTCTGATTCTTGGACTGTGACTTGGGCTGGAGGTTCACAGACTCAGACTTGTCTTTTACTTTTAGTAAAGGCTTCATGGTGTACCCCAGAGTCCACCCCACTCTCCCTCGCCATCATGGTCAAGGACAGCAGCTACTTTGACTCTCTGTCCTGGTTTTAGTTGGAACTTCATTGCAGTTCATCACGGCTGATAACTTAGTAACTTTGGAGATCATCAAGCCATAGATTACTAGTATCCAATTAACAGGAAACTTGCACTGCCCTCTAGTCCAAGTTCATGAACAAACTAATCCCTAAATCCTGCTTTTGATGGTTTGTAACTTGGGGGTATCCCTGGGACCAATCCCGTATCAATCACAGTTTAGTTAAGAAAACTAATGTAGAGAACTTCCTTCCTTTTTTCCTTCCTTCCTCCCTCCCTCCCCTCTCTTTTTCTTCCTGCCCTCCCTCTCTCTTTCTTTTGCCTTCTTCCCTTTTTCTTCCCTTCCTCCTTTCCTTCCTTCCTTTTATTTTACTTTTTTGTTAGCAGTATTGTTGTACTTGGAGTTTTCATTATGGTAGTTCTATATATGCAATATGCAAATTCAGTCACCCTCATCTCTCCACCCAAAATTACTGCCCTTGTTTTTTTTTTTTTTTTTTTCTTTTCTTTTATGGTCAGTTGTGGGGCCTGAACTCTGGGCCTGGGTGCTGTCCCTCAGCTCTTCAGCTCATAGCACCCTACCACTTGAGCCACAGCGCCACCTCTGGCTTTTTCTGCTTATGTGGTGGTGAGGAATAGAACCCAGGGCTTCATGCATGGGAGGCAAGCACTCTACCACTGAGCCACCTTCCCAGCCCTACTTTTCTTAATATAGAGAATTTTTAACTAGTAAAAGTAGCTAACGAGTACATGAGGGTGAAAATGTCTCCAAAGAATTCAGGAAGAAGAAATAGAACAGTTAGTAACTCTAGTCTTGAGGAAATTTATTCAAGAAAGGAACAAGTTTGGAAGAGGGCCCATTCTCCCAACTGTGCTTGACACTCTGGAGAGGGTAGCTGTGGAGGAATGATAGAGGATGTGTCGGGTTCCATGGGATGGAAGTTATCATGGGCTCCACAAGTTACCTGCTAGCATACTGGTAAAGTTTGACATAGAGTTGGAGTTGTTTCTTGAAAAGCCATTTTACTGGGTGGCCCGTGGGAGAGAGGCATGAAGTTGGGTGCAGGAAGGCAGAGATGGCAGACAGAAAGCCACTCAGTTGGGTGTGGCATGCTGCTGCTTATGCCCAATAATCTAGCTGTTGTGGGGTCAGAGAAATAGATTAAAAGATGCACACAGCTGGATTTCCTGCATGCCACTGCAGCCATGCCATAAGGGAGGAAAAGGTACCAAGGACTAAGCAAGGGAAGTAAGTCCCTTCATGTGTGACCACCCTCCAGGGTCGCTAGTCAGAAAACGTGAAATTGTACACAGCGAGAAGGCAAGTAAGATATCATTCTGAGGCGAAGTAGAATGCACCATGTTACCTCTCCACATTGAAAATTCACTGCATAGTCATTACATATTTCTGGACAATATGCATTCAAAATAGACAATATGCTATCCCTTGTAGAATGCTTAGGTATTACTGTTTCCTAAAGAAAAACACCTTCTGAAAGCAGCATAATTGAGTGTGTGCATATGACTCTTCTTATGATTAATACAGTTTCAAGTTCTTGGGCTGCAGGTAAAGGCCATTTAGCTTCTGAGCCTTTGAGCTTGCTGAGTTCTGCTGTCAGAGCAAACCGAGCTGATGTTACCCTCACAACAACTTCACTTACTTGTTTTTCTGCCCAGTGATCTCTACCTCACACTTTGAAAATAGAAAATGTAGTTAAGTTTCATACATGTTCTTTGAAAATAGAGCCTATGTAACTGGATATACTTGTATTTTCTGTCAAACACTAAAAACGTCAGCACACTATGGAGTAAAAGGGAAAAATGTTTTATTTCAGACAGGAAATGTTTCAGAAAGCTTACTTGTCATTATTTCCCTTTTTTTTTAAATTGAAGGATGTATACTCCCCAATTCAGTTTTCCAGTAATCTATTCATTATAAGTGAGCAGAAAATTATACTACTAGGATGGCTAAGAACAAATGCTTTGAAAGCAATATAATTATATTTCTTTATGGAATTACAATATGTTTAATCCAGAGAATGAAACATTATTTTAAAATGTATATATATTTAAAGCACTTTGATGTTTTTTTTGCTGGTGACACTGAGCAAGGTTTATATAAATTAAAGAGGATATAGAATTTTAAGAGCTTCAGAGTAGGTAGTTGAGGTAGGTTAAAGAATGACAGGATAGAGAAAGAATTATACATTCTTGGAATTGTAGCATTCAGTGTTGGCTAGGGGTAAGGGTGTGCCTGAAGTTACAAGAATGGGGCTTTATGAGGAGATTAGTCAGTGTCTGTTGTTCCTGTCAGTCTGGGAGAGAAGGTGTGGGGCCTGCTTGGATTGCAGAATGCTCCTACAGGCTTCCTGGGCAGGCTCAGAAGCAGGGTGAACATTTGGACAGCAGTGTCCAGACTGGCATCTGCCAGGCAACAAGAGGAGGGGTGGTTCTTTGGGTTTCAGAAGATGGAGCAGAGCCCCTGTGCTGGCCTTGTGGTTTCAGGACACTTACTTCCTTACCAAACCACAGTCCTGTTTGGTTTGGTTTTGTGGTTTTCTTCAAACATACAACAGGAAGCAAGGATGACCTACTAGCATGATGACCACGCAGTAAACAGAAGAGTTTTGATGACAAGATGAATAAAATAAGGATTGTGAAAGCAAATTTCCATTTCAGAGGACCACCCAGTGGTCAACTCTCTCTAATTACCCAAGTCTAGAAAGCCTGAGGAGATGGATATTAACTGACAGAAATCTCTGTCAGTTAAAATCTGCTCTATCTGTTCTGATTTAGATATTGAATTAATGATTTGCTTGCTCGCTCACTCCTCCTAAGATGCATTCCGCCGTTCCTACCGAGGGAAAGATGGAAGAAAAATATGTTTACTTTGCTTTTCTGAGGATTCACAAACAGAAATTTTGCTTTCTGAGGAGTCTGTTTAAAAAGATGATCTTTCAAATTTAGGATCCCAGCTAAAAATAAGCACAGTTTCATTTTGAAGGGTTTTTGGTGGGGAAGCAGCTGGTCTGAGAGATGGGGAAAAGCTGAAATATGTTAAACCAGACTTTTCTTCTTTCTTAGAGAACTTCTTGTTGTGGTGGTTGTCTAATTCCTAAATGAGATGGGACTAGGAAAGCACTAATTTCAGAATGCATATACTGGTTAGGAATGTGTAAGTCAAATCTGTCCTAAATTAGAGGGAAAAAAAAGTTAGGGAAAGTTGAAAGCCCCATAATTTACACACATCAACAAACATTCGTAATACCTGCAATCCTTCATTGAACTCTGCTGGTATGATAGGTAGTGAGCTATGCATTCCGTGTGCATAGGTATGTCCCATGAGATAAGTATTATAACCAGGGCACAGGTGAAGAAATCGAGAGAAGTGACTTGTAAGTCTAACATCCCACAGTCCATAAGTGATAGATACAGGATTTGAATCCAGACCTCTCTACCCCATTGCACACTCTCTCACACACATATTTGTTCACTTTCTCTGGTAACTATAGCATCAGGTCTTTCTATCTTGTACCAGTCAAAACCTTCCCAAAAGAAATCACACATTTTGGCTGGGAAGGGATGTGAAGGGTAAACAAAGGAGGAGGCTGCAATGCTTGGTAAGAAATGTACGCATTATCCTGCCCATGTAATTGTAACTCCTCTGTACAGTATGTTCACAAATAAAATAAAATTATATTAAAAAAATAAACCACACATTTCTTTATGACTTTTAACAAGATAAATATAAGGATTGCACATTGAAACAAAAACATCACAAAACTTAACTGAGCTAACAAGGGAAAGATGTTTTTCCCCTCCAATGCTAGTTGTAATTCACATTCTGGCTGATGCCAGATCTAACGGCAACTCTTAAGAAATGAATTGAGTTTATGCATCTGCATTGATACAATGGCAAAACAGCTGCTGATTTGTAACCCAAAGGGCTGAGAATATAGAAGTTAAAAAAAAAAAAAGCAAAAAGCCAGAAGTGGAGCTATGGCTCAAATGATAGGTAGATTACAATCTTTCGGCGAAAAAGCCAAGCAAGAGTGCAGTGAATTGAGATCAAGCTCTAGTACCTGCATAAAAACAACAATAACACAATCAAATGTACAAAAAGTACTGCCAGTGAAAATGGTATGATCCACTGTTTGTACTACAAGCCTGATTTCAGTAACACCGGAAGGTACAGGCACCTAAGAACCTGAAACACAGTATGGGTGACACTTTATATCTGAAGAAGCCTGCAGGGGATTGGATAACTTGCCTGGACTTCGAACCAGGCCAGTTCACTACAGTTGCATTTGAGTTTTTAAAATTCTCTCATTAACAGATAGGGGATATTTAAAAGTAATACTTCATCAGATGTTTTACTTATGTTTGACCTCTCAAAAATCATGTTGAAATTACCTTTTCCAAAATTAGAAATTATAATTGAAGCCCACTAAACTGAAGTGGGGTCAAGAACTTAGGATCTAACGCACTATAAAACGTTGTAAAAGGACATGAAGAGACATTGAATGGAAATGGCAATAAATTTACTGTCAATGAAGATCAGAACAAATGCAGCTATTTCTGGCAAGGCCTGGGCAAACTGATATTCTTTTAACTTGTTGGTAAAAACATAAGACAACATTTCTGAAATACTTTTTGGCCTGGACATCTCACAATTAAGAAAACATCCTGAGGTTGTGATCAAACAAATACATCTGATAATAAGCAGAGCTATTCACTTTTTTATATTAAAACTCAGAAACAACCTAAATATTTAATTGGAGGCCCTAGTAAGTGCTCTGGAAAGAGAGACTTGATGTTTCTGTCCTGCAGGCTGTCTAGTGGATGAAATAAGAGCAGGGGCCAGGGAAACAAAAGGTCTGGCTACTAATTATTGTGGCCACAGGAATATCACCACAGTAGTGCAGAATCTTTAACCACACCAGGATTCAAGTGTGATAGGATACCAGGGTTTCAGAATCAACCAAGCTTCTAACAAAACATGAGGCATAACTAAACCAAGTAGACATACGGTAAAGTAGATTTTGACATGTTTATCATCATCTTTAACAACAATTT
The DNA here is from genome assembly GCF_024711535.1 of Dipodomys merriami. Taxonomy (NCBI): domain Eukaryota; kingdom Metazoa; phylum Chordata; class Mammalia; order Rodentia; family Heteromyidae; genus Dipodomys; species Dipodomys merriami. Next base: position 43,062,907 of record NW_027202270.1, on the reverse strand, counting down.
GCATTCAATTCGCTAGAGAATATAGTTCACAGAATGGTGGCATGTGTTCAGTTTTGTGTATCTGGATAAAAACCTTGCTTATGTCTTCTGACTTGATGAAAATGGCAGAAACAGCAGCAGCCCAGAGATCTTAAATCATCTAGTGTGTGCTTTCTTTTTTTTTTTTTTTCTTCCCCATTTTTCCCCCCTCTGGAAGGGATAATGTATTGTCTCCAGGGAGTCAGAGCCTGTCTCTATATGCCTTAGAGAATATAAAGGAGATTAAGTAACACATGTATAAAGTTATATGTATAGTAATTGACATTAGGTGCTCCATTAAACAATGACATGCCACAGTGTACCAGTTTTTCAGGACTTGTTACCATGGATACTCAGTGTGATGGAGATAGGAAAGAGTTGCTTAGGAATTCAGTGATTTCATTTTGACATGGAGTGCAAAATAAACTGTCCAGAGATAGGAACCATTAGACCAGTCATATTTATAAGTAGTTTCCAAAATAGTCAGTTAAAAGGGAAACATGTTTCAAAATGAGTATCAGTTAATGATAGTAACTTAATATTGGCTGCTGATTTGTAAGCCAAAGGGCTGGTCAGATTTCCTTATCTCAGCTAGGAAATGATGTGGCAAATTGGATATACTTAGAAGATATTCTAATCACAAATAAATATTGAGCAAATTGATAAAGAAATATGGGAGGATGGTGGTTGGATAGTAGGCAGCAAATTCTCCAAGAATCACACATGCATGCAATATTGTGAACCTCAGGTTGCCTTTAGATGTATAACAAAGCAAAGATTTGAGAAAGGAGCAAGTTTTGAGAACAAATACAGTTAACAGTGGCAAGAGTGGCAGCTAAGTGTATGATGTGGTTTCACATTTTTCCTTTTTCTAAGAGTAGCAGGAGATCAAGTCTAGCTGTCTAGCATTTTGATTTCCTGGAGGTGATCCAATTCTGCCCCTCTCACCCCCTTCAGGGGAATTTGCATCTCCTGTTTGGTGGTTTCTAGAACAAGGTCCCTGGAGTGGAATGGGAAGGTTGCTACAGAAATGGCCATTGATCTCACTGCATTCTCAACCATGTAAACTTTGCTGAGAATATGGAAATTAAAAAAAAAATATTTCTCCCTTATCTACAGTTCTGCTTCCTTTAATTCAAGTTATCATTTTCTAACTTTTTTTTTTGCTGATCTATGTGCCACATGGGTATCATATTGAGGAAAAGCAAAAAACAGATCAGATCGTGTTACTTCAGTACCAGAGCCTTTGATGATATTCTGTTTCCCAGAGTCACCCCAACAAAGCTTTCCAACTTCCCCTGCTACTGCTCGTCATGTAGGTTGAGTATCAGCTTCATGAGAACAGAACATTCTCCAAATGGCCACTGTGCTTGCTGACCTGTGGCTAAGGTGCATTTCTTGCTTCTCCCTGCCTGTCAGAATCCTGTTGTCCTTAAAATACCCACCCTTCAAAGAGGTCCTGGCCCCTGTCCTCCCCCCTGCAGGGTTAGATTTTCCCTCTGTGCTTTCATAATCTGTTTACTTTCCACCAGACCCATGTCTTGGTTGCTTCTTGCAAGCTTTTTCCTTTCCTAAATCACACATGTTGTTTAGTGTTAGAAGTGCAGGCTTCCACATGGCTGTCCTTGGTTTGAATCTGCCTCAGCTTCCTGACCCACGGCTAGTTACTTAATCTATTAATTACTACTTTCTTCATACATACAATGAACAGTTTTGTTAAAGAAATTAGTACTTCTTGAGTATGTGAGAAATACACAAGAAACATTAAGCATAGTGCAGAGCACCTTGTAAGCATTCAATAAATGGTAGAAATACATACTGAGAGATCGGATTTTGTTTGTGTGCACGAGTGTGCGCATGTGTGCACACGCACATGCACACATGCTAGCCCTAAGGCTTGAACTCAGGACCTGGGTGCTGTCCTTGAACTTCTTTTCCTCAAGCCTAGCATTCTACCTCTTGAGCCACAGTGATACTTCTGACTATTCCTAAATAGTTTATTGGAGATAAAAGTCTCCTGGACTTCGCTGTTCAGGCTGGCTTTGAAATTTAATCCTCAGATTTCAGCCTCCTGATTACAGGCATGAGCCACCCGACTGTTTTGTTTTTGAGACATTTCCTTATGTAGTTGAGTCTAATCTCAGACTTGCTAGTTAACCCACGCTAGTCTTGAGCTCATGATTCTGTTGCCTTGGCCTTTTGAGTCCTTAGCCTTGTGAATATTGGGACTGTAGGTGTGTACCACTACGTGCAGCTTAGGGAGTAATCTTTTCCAGTTACTTCCTTTAGATTTTTTTTCTGTACTTTAAAATGAAAGTATAGTGAAGAATACATTTTTAACTTAGTTACAGAGTTTTAGAAGACTGTATATAGTGGCAAAGCAATGTAAACTTTTTTTTTTGGAGGGGGGGTCCGGTTGTGGGGCCTGAACTCTGGGCCTGGGCACTGTCCCTCAGCTCTTCAGCTCAAGGCTAGCACTCTACCACTTGAGCCACAACGCCACTTCCAGCTTTTTTCTTTTTGCTTATATGGTGCTGAAGAATCGAACCTCAGGGCCTCAGGCATGCAAGGCAAGCGCTCTACCACTGAGCCACCTTCCCAGACCCGCAATGTAAACTTTTAAGACTCCTTTTCCCATAGAAGTTGATAAAACAAGTGTTGTATCCATGGTAATAAAAAGGGTGTACAATGTGTAAACAGACTGAGTAACATGTAGAAAGATGATCAATTGAGGAACTACTTTTACCAAATTGTTTCTGGGAGGAAGCTCCCCTGTATTAATTAATTAAATTAAAAGGATGCAGCAAAATGTGAGAAGAGGCCAGAGTTCAATGTAAAAGGTGTGCCATTGAGAGTCTGTAGCATCTGCAGTACTTGAGAATTTTTAACACCATCATAGAATTAAGAAACAGTTGAGCATTTACCTTCCTAGCATTATAGAACCTTCCATGAACATGACCTCACAGAACAATTTTCCTAATTTTGACTTGGAAGGTTGGTTGGATTCTGATTCAGTGTTGCAGAAAAGAGCCTACTATCTGTGTGTGTGTGTGTGTGTGTGTGTGTGTGTGTGTGTGTGTGTGTGTGTGTGTGTGTGTGTGTGTGTGTAAAAGAGACACAGAGACACAGAGAGGAAGAGGGAGAGGGAGAGAGAGAGAGGGTATATTAATTTTGCAGCACTCATACTCAATGCAGCAGATTAATGGACTGGCATATGAGAATTCTTGAGCTAAGCAGAAATCCTCCCTGTGGGGTTGCTTTCTCCATCCTCTGGTTATATGGGCATTTGAATTCCATTGGGCTGTAGGAATCGTATGTTAAAATACTCTTTCTTCCTTTTGTTCTCTTTTGTTTTTATTTTTTAATTCAGAAAGCTCAGTTATCTTTTATCTTAATTTATTTAAAAATTATCTTTCATTGTTCTTTTTAGCTAATTTCCTATAGAATTTGATAGGCTTTGATTCACTTGACATCTTCTGGCTCTAGTAATTCTCTGGAGCTGCATAACTGGGTTGGGAACTTCCTGCATGTGGTATCCTTTGTGTGCTGTATTTAAATGCTCTGTTTAACTTTTTTTTTTTTTTGGTGCCAGTCCTGGGTCTTGAATTCTGAGCCTGGGTACTGTCCCTGAGCTCTTTTTGCTCAAGGCTAGCATTCTACCACTTGAACCACAGTGCCACTTACAGCTTTTTGTGGGATTAATTGGAAATGAGAGTCTTTACTGCCTGGGCTGGCTTCAAACTGCAATCCTCAGACCTCAGCCTCCTGAGTACCTAGGATTACAGGCATGAGCCACGAGTGCCTGGCTTAACTTTCTTTTATTTAGGCTGCAGAGTCTGCTCCATCTTTAATGGGCTAAACTTTTAGCTGAATTCAGAAGCCACTTATTAAGTGCTTAATATATGTCAGAACTGTGCTAGATGTTGGGTGACCCATAAGGATCTATAGAACAGAGACCAGCAGTTAAAGTATGGTTTCTGAAGTCAGATAGACCTGTGTTGAAATCTCCTTGCTTGGCCTCTATCTTAGCCCATAGGCAAAGGTAAGACATCTTTGTGCTTTAGTGTCCTCCTTTCTAAAGTATGGTACTACCTTGGTATAATGCCAGGTGTACAATTAAATGTCCAATGTATTTTACTTAAAAAATATGCTAAAGGGCATGACTGTACTTGAAGTAAAGAGATTGGATTATTCTTTGGAAGGCAAAGTGTGCTGAAATAAAACATTGCAATAAAGTTTTTATAAACAAATTAACTGGCAAAAAAATAAACAAATTAACTGTATTTTTAAATGGTTTCCCCTGTGCATTGATAGCACTCAGATCTTATGGAATTAAATAATTTTACCCAGTGTCTTGTTCAGCATTTCCAGTGCTGATTTAGGTGGCACCTGGTTCATTCAAGAAAATGTAGCTGACTTATTAAGGCACATTAAGAATAAGAATCCAGCTGGGCACCTATGGCTCGTGCCTGTAATCCTAGCTATTCAGATCTCATGAAACTGAAAGCTGTAGGAAAGTCCATGAGAATTTTATCTCCAGTTAGTCACCAAAAAGCAGGAAGTAGAGCAATGGCTCAAGTGGTAGAGTGTTAGCCTCAAACAACCAACAAAAAAAAAAAAAGAAAGAAAAGGAAAAAAAATCCCCTAGGTACAGCACTCAGGTAGCTGAGTTCAAGCCTGAAAAGAAGTTAACAGATCAGAGCAAGAGCTTTAAATAATATATGCAGATTCTAGAAAGATACATAAAAGTAGAGGGTAAGAAAGATGTGACTTAATAGCACATTTTTTTATATTTACTTACATGTTGGTTATGGCTTTATTTTTATTTTTTCTTATGCCAGTACTAGGCTTGAATTCAATGCCCTGGGCTCTCTCTTGGCTAGTTCTCTACCATTTAAGCCATGCCCTCACTTCTAGTTTTTTGCTGATTAATTGGAGATAAGACTCTTATGAGCTTTCCTGCATGGGCTGGCTTTGAACCCCAATCCTCAGATCTCAACCTCACGTATAGCTAGGATTATAGGCATGGACCACTAGCACCCAGCTTGTTGTATTTATTTTTGATTTTTTAGGTAAGGTCTCACTATGTAGGCAGGCTGGCCTAGAGCTTGCTAGGCAGTTCAAGCTGGCCTCAGCTCATGATCCTCTTGCCTCAATCTGAGTTTGCCAGTGTGTTATACCATCCTCAGGTTTTTGGTTTGATCTATGATGAGTAACCATGTTGGATATTTTCCAGAAAAGCGAATGCTATTTTCAAATTGTGATAGGAATTAGTGTCAAATGAGAGGAGTCAGGCTCTGTTCTCCTCTGTACAAGTTTGAGATCTGCACTGATTTTGCTCCTACTCACTAGTGGGTTTGACACATTAGCTTATTTCACTCGTGTAAAGGGGATAATTGCTGCCCAGTAATATTCCCTTGAATTGTAAAAGTCAAATATAGAGAATGTAAAATGTTATTATTGTCAATCTATCCAATTCTGTCATATTCATATGGTTCCAACTCCCTTTTTTGGTTTGATGAGTGACATATCACTAGTTTTTAGATATTTTAAATTTTAATAAATTAAAATTATAATTAAAGTCTTAGAGATTCTAAGATGTAGATTATTGTTAGACTCACTTTACATCCTGTAAAAATATGGGTATAGTAGTGGCTGGTAAGTCATAAATTAATTTTCCTGTTTTCATTTGTGAATCCACCGGCAAACCCATGCTAAACTAACTGAGGTGTTTCAGAATAACTTGTACTACATCAGCACTAAAATTAGCTGTAACAAAAGCTACACAATGTTCCCCTTAGAGGGAAAAGGATACCCTAGGAGCAGGGAAAGAACTAGTGGGGGTTGCTTTTGCACTATTTGCTTGATGGCTGTATGTGAATTTTATTTTTTTTGGATGAGTGGAGTGGGCTCTTTTATTTCTTTCTTTTTCACTGTCCCCTTCTTCCTCCTCTTCCCTTCCTCTTCTTCCTCTTCCCCCTCTCTCTTTGTCTGTGTGCATAAGAGAGAGAGAGAGAGAGAGAGAGAGAGAGAGAGAGAGAGAGAGAAATAGAGGAAGAAAGGAAAGAAAGAAACAAAGAAAGAAAGAACAGAGAAAGAAAGTACACATAAATAAATACAAAGTAAAATATCCTCTACCTGTATTTGATTTTTCCAGAAACTGCATATGGAATTGATCATTTCCACATGGAAATGGACTCTTGCTCTGATCTGTTGACATCTTTTCAGGTTCTTATTCTGCATAATATGAGATCAAGATCCTGCAGATTACAGTTCTAATTATGCTTTCATTCCAAACACGAACATTAGAATCCTTTTACACACAATATGACAGTTTTCTACTAGCCTTAAATTGGCATTTTGGATTGTATGTTCTGTAGCACCTGAAGAACCTCAGAGAGAAGGAAAGAGGAAGAGGGTGAGAGAGAGAGAGAGAGGGGAAAAAAAAGACTAAATGACAGTCTTTTGAATAGTGCAAGTTCAATCCCTAAAACAAAAAGGTAGATCTTTTTTCCCCTAAATAATGTGCTCTCCAGCTTCACCTCTCATCCTGAGAAACATGAAAGAGAAAGTAAAAGAGGTGACCCAAATCACAGAGTGCCTTTGATAGGAGAAATTCGGCTGTTTTGAACACTTACAATCAAAGGAAGTGGTTTCCCTAATTACATGAACTATGTGAAATCTCTCAGAATAGCTCTTCCACCCCAGGATTCCTTGCACTTTAGAAGTTTGCATAAAAGCTCACATGGAGAATCAGATGCAAAGTGTTTGATTCAGATTTTATTAGGCAGAAGAGTGCCCACATCCATCCCGCAGCTTGCCAGCAGCTTAGGTTAGGCCCACTCTACCTGGTTTTGATGTAGATATCTTTTAGACCTGCAACATTAGGATCTTTGTTCCATCTTTTTCTTACAAGAAGCACCAGTTTGGGAGTAACAAGGGATATGAAAATATCCAAAAGATTGGTCTTCCCAGTTTATCTTTCAATCACAAATGGATCAGTGGCTCTGTGTGTGAACTTTGCATGGGAAAACAGTATTTCCTGTGTTTATTGCAAGGGGTGTTATATTTTCATAAACTCTGTTTTTGTGTGTGTATGTGTATGTCCACGTGTGTGAGTGCTTTTTCCACTCAAAGCTGGTACTATACCACTTGATCCATAACTTCTGGATTTTTGCTGGTTAATTGGAAATAAGAGTCTCATGGACTTTCCTGCCAGAGCTGACTTTAAACTTCAGATCTCAGCCTCCTGAATAGGATTACAGGAATGAGCCACTGGCACTCAGCTTTGTTCTATTTTTTTGTAATAATGATTTACCATAAAATTTAGATGCCATATTCCTCATTTACTATCAGAAGCCCTTAGCCCAAACATTAACAGCAATTATGACTGTGTTAATCTTTTATACTTTGGTAGTTATCTTGATAATGAAGGCTATGGTGTTGGGCAGATACGTGAGGAAGTGAATCATAAATACCCTAAGTTCTGTGTTTGGAGAGGCAAGCAGGAGTGTAAAAGCACAGGCAGAAGCATCTATTTTAATTAAGATGTCAGTTTGAGAAGATTTTTTTTTCAGGATCAATAGTTTTATGTGTAAGGGAAATTGTCTATATAAGGGTAAAAAGAACTGTGTTTTCTTTGTCCTTTTTCTTTTTCTTTCATTCTTACAGTCTTACAGTTGTTTTTACTGTATTTCACATAATACTCTATAAAACATCTGTGTGTCCTAAGAAAGAAATGGCAATCTATGAGCAAAAACAGACAGAAGTCTTATTTATAGAGCATTTAATGTACTTGAATCATAATCTACATAATATTTCCTAATACTGGAACAATTAGTTTTGTAGATAGTAACATTTAAGTGAAAGAAAATCTACACAAATATATTTGAATAACTATTTTTTTTTTACTTTCACCATCTATTTCAGATATGTAGCTCATTTAAAAGATACATAGATTAATAAATATTTGTCATTTTAAAGGGACTATTTAAAGATCAACGTGTCTTCAGTATGAAATGCATAGTTTTTTTTTCCTTTTATCTTTTGAACTCTTAATTATGGATAGGTCAAGAATTGATTATTGCTGGGTACTAGTGACTCACACCTGTAATCCCCACTGCTCAGGAGGCTGAGATCTGAGAAACAGTTCAAAACCAACCTAGGCAGGAAAGTCTGCTTTGCCTTAAGTGGTAGAGTTCCAACGATGAGTGAAAAGGCCAAGTGACCTGGTACTAGCGTGTGTATGTGCATGCATATGTGTGCACACACACGCACCCCTTATCACAGTAATATACCATTAGAAAGGTGGGAAAGAAAGTAGACAAAGGGTTGATCCTGTGAGGGATGTTGTGTGTAAAGGGTGGGTTTGTATATAATTATAAGATGGTCTGTTAGTTTAGAGATCTACTACAATACTTATGCTGAAATTTTAATAACTGTTTTAGTCCAAGAGCCCCAAACCCTTATTTTTGAGCAGTAATTGGAAGTTGACATAGATTAAGCTGGGCAAAGCTCAGCTTGTCCACTGTCAGGTGTGGCTTTTATTTTTGAAATGACACTTGGCTGCTTGACCTGTGCTTGTTATAAGAGAGAAGGTTGGGTAGTCCTGAATGAAAGGCATTTGATGACACATTAACATTAGCAACAGAAGGTCATTTTTTTTTTCCTTTTACATCTAGTATTGCTAGCAGGCTAGGGACCTAATACCATAAAGATCACAATTCACCTTTTTGTTCTGAATCGATTGTATCTGAATCATCTCAGACACTGAGAATTATCTATCTGCTATTTCCATAGACTCTCTGGGAAATGGGTTCATAAACCTTTCTACTCACAAGTTTTGCTTCATGTTTAGCATTAAGTAACTTCAGTTGCAGTTTTTTAAAAAAAGTTAATATGTTTTATTGTAAAAACATTGTACAGAGGGGTTACAATTACATGAGCAAGGTAATGAGTACATTTCCTATCAAGCATTGTTACCTTCTCCTTTGTTTTTCCCCTACTATCCCTTCTCTCCCATCTCCACAACTACACTCCCCGCCCACCCCCACCCTCCCTACCCCGCCTAAATTGTAAAGTTCATTTTTCAACATAGTATCTTGTACATCTCATTGTTACAGTGGTCACTCTGTATCCCTATTTAAGCATTTTGTTTTTTCCCTTCCCCTCCCAAATTAGAAAAGTGTTTATACAAGATGCAGGGCACAGACATCAAATACAGTGAAAATAAGGGTTATACCATGGGGGAGGATCATACAAAGAAACAAAAAAAAAATCACATGGTACATTATAAATACGTTTTCTTTCTTGAAAGAAAGAAAAAAAACCACTTGTGTCCCCATCAGAAAGAATGACATCGCCCCATTTGTTAGGAAATGGAAAGACTTGGAAAAAAATTGTATTAAGTGAAGTAAGCCAGGCCCAAAGAAACATAGGTCCCATGGTTCCCCTATTTGCAATAACTAGTATATGTCTGGGACAAGCAGAAAAGGTCAAAAGCTATGTACATATGACCAGATAAGATGATGTTCAGTTGCAGGGTTTTTTTTGTTTGTTTGTTTGTTTTGGTTGGTCATGGGGCTTGAACTCTGGGCCTGAGCACTGTCCCTGAGCTCTTCAGCTTAAGGTGAGAGCTCTACCGCTTGAACCACAGTGCCACTTCCGGTTTTCTAGTAGTTTATTGGACATAAGAGTCTCACGGACTTTCCTGCCCCGGCTGGCTTTGATCCGTGATCCTCAGATCTCAGCCTCCTGAGTAGCTAGGATTGTAGGCATGAGCTCAGTTGCAGTTTTTTGTTTGTTTATTTGTTTTTGGGTCTGGTTGTGGGGCCTGAACTCTGGGCCTGGGCACTGTCCCTCAGCTCTTCAGCTCAAGGCTAGCGCTCTACCACTTGAGCCACAGCTCCACTTCCGCCTTTTTTTTTTTTTTTTTTTTTTTTTTTTTTTTTTGCTTATGTGGTGCTAAGGAATCAAACCCAGGGCCTCAGGCATGCAAGGCAAGCACTCTACCACTGAGCACCTTCCCAGCCCCTCAGTTGCAGTTTTAACCCTTGTAATGATCAGTGATATCACTTTGATAACTCCCACTGTTTATGAAGCTGTGTGACTTATATATATTTCCTTTATGTCTGTTCCTAGAAGAGTCTCAAAATCACACTGGAGAGACCAGAGCTTAATCATACGTTTTCTGGCTGTAGACTTAATCATCTTTACCCTTGATAGAATCCAGCTTTGGAAAAGCCCTTAAACGACCACATTTCTGATGTTTTGAATATCCTCTGAGACATTCCTGCCACAAATGGGCATCGAGCTTCTGTTTGAATCCTGATTAATAACAATAGGAACTAACTGACCTTCTCTAACAGTCCACTTCATCTTTGGAAAGCCAGACTGCTAGAAAGTTCTCTGTGTCATTTGGAGTTGGCACTCATGCCAGTCAACCACCCTTGTTTGGGCCAATTATAAAAGAATCAGTGTGATTTTTTAAAGATTATTAAAACTATACTCTTCAGAAAATAATATAGAAAGATATTTACTAGTTTCCTATTTATCTCCTGATTCTTACCTGTTAAGTAAAATAACTTACCTTAGCTTTTTCTCTGTGTGTGTGTGTGTGTATGTGTGTGTGTGTGAGAGTGTGTGTGTGTGTGTGTGTGTGTATACTTGTCCTGGGGCTTGAACTTAGTGCCTGGGTGCTGTCCCTTAGCTTTATTTATTTTTTCAAGTCTAGTGCTTTTTCTTGCCTTTTGGTATTTATTTGGAGATAAGAGGCTCATGGACTTTCCTGCCTGGACTGTCTTCCACTTGAAATCCTAAAATCTCAGCTGTTTGAGTAGCTAGGATTACAGGTATGAGTCACTGACACCTAGCTCATTTCTCTAAATTTTAAGAAATGTTTTTCTTGCTTTTTAGAATCTCTTCCAGAGATTGAAAGTGTTCCTCCTTAAGCACAGGAAGCAGATGAAGAAGGCATAAAAAAATCAGTGTATGTCAAAATTTAATAGAATTTATCAAAAAGGAAGAACCCAAGAGAAAAAAAAGACTAAAAGCTGGAATATTCAAAGCAGGATATGGTGACATATACCTGTAATTCCAGCTATTCCGGAGGCCCTTGAAGAGAATATCATAAATTGAAGGCCAGATGGTCTACATCTTTTTTTCCGTTTTTTTTTCCCCAAAAGGTGATGAGCAGGGAAATTACAGTTATATAAGTAAGACAATAGAGAGACTACATCTTATAAAACAAAATGAAACAAAACTAAAAAATTGAATACTCAGTTATACATGAGATCACATCCATCTAATTTGTACATAATTGAAGTTCCAGAAGAGCTTTTTTTTTTGAGGCAAGAGAGTTTGAAATCAGAGCCTAGCACTTTCTAAATAGACACTGTACCAGTACATCATACTTCCATTTCTTTTTGCGCAAATACCCATTCAGGTATGCACCTGGACTGCAATTCACTTATTCTAGGCTTCCTATGTACCTGGGATGACAAGTATACACTGCCACGCTTATCTTCTATTGAGATGCAGGCTCACAGTGTTTTCTGCCTAGTCTGGCCTAGAACTGCCAACCAGCCTATTATCACACCTTTCAATGTAGCGAGTATGACAGGTACACTCAGATATGGGTAGAGAACAGGTCTGGCCTTGGTCTCCAGTCCTTCTAATCTCAGCCTCCCAAGTAATTAGGACTACAGGCATGAGCCAGTGGTGCCCAGTTTTTAATAAAACAACTGAAAACATTATCTTAACACTTATAAAATAAAAATGCACATGGAACCTTCAGTAAGATAGACTATACAAGTGGTTAAGGTAAATGTCAATAATTTCAATCGTAGAAAGGATATATACAAAAAAAACTACAGCTAATTTTTTTTTTTTTTGCAGTTGTAGGGTTTGAACTTGGTGCTGTGCCTGAGCTCTTTTGCTCAAGGCTACTAGCACTGTACCACATTGAGCCACAGCACCACTTCTAGTTTTCTGATGGTTAATTGGAGATGAGAGTCTCATGGACTTTCCTGCTTGGGCTCGTTTTGAACTGTGATCCTCAGATCTCAGCCTCCTTGAGTAATTAGAATTACAGGCGTGAGGCACCAGTGTCCAGCTCTCTAGCTAACATCTTGACAGTGAAATTTTAAATGTTCTTCTCTCAAAGGTCGAGTAAGATGATTCCCACTCTTACATAAGAGAAGGAGATAATAGGCTTCTAATCATAATGTAATAATAAAAATAATCTTATATTTCAGGTAAGAGAAAGAAATAAAAGACATACTGACTGGTAGAGAAGAAGTGAAGATGTCATTTATTGAGCTTATAGAACAACTCTTAAGAGGCCTTTAAAATAAATACTAGATTTATTAAGCAAACTTATAGAAAAAAAAGTGTTTTGTTATTGAGTTAGGAGCTAGTGACTCATACCTGTAATCCTGGCTAGTCAGGAGGCTGAGATCTGATGATTTCAGTTTAAAACCAGGTAGGGCAGGAAAGTATGTGAGACTCTTATCTCCAGTAAACCATCACAAAAAGCCAAAAGTAGAGTTGTGGCTCAAGTGGTAGAATAGTACCTTTGAGCAAAAAAGCGCAGGGACAATACCCAGGCCCTGAATTTAAGCCCCAGAAGTGGTACAAAAAAAAAAAAAAAAGAAAGAAAAGAAAAGAAAAGAAAAAGAAAAAGAAAAGAAAAGAAGTTTGATTGTATCTCCATATTCTAACAACCAAAAATTCAAAAATCAAAATCTAGGAAAAATTTTATTTGTAATAGCTACAAACTCTAAAAAATACATATAAATAAATTTAACAAAAGACATGCAAAAAAATCTATGCTGAAAACTACAAAACATTGCTGAGAAGTATTTTATTTAACTTCTTTTTATTATACATCTGGCATGATAAACATGAATGTTGTAACCCAAATATAGTACTGCCTAGAGCTGAGAGGTATTTAAAAAAAACTGTGTAAGTAAAGACTTATACCTTTGTCTATGAATTGTGAGGCTGTGTATTAAAATGTCATTTAAAAAATTGACATGTTTTTAAAACATATGAAGAAAATGAACCTTGACTGCTGCTTTATTCCAAGATCTATAATAAACCTAAATGTAAAAGCTGAAACACTAATGCTTCTATAACAAAACCAAAGAATGTCTTAGAACCTTCAGTAGCCAAATATTTCTTAGACAAATCACAAGTACTACCAATAGCACAAAACTGGAAACTAGAACTCCATCACATTTTAACTTGCTGCTCAGAGAAAGAAATAATTTAACATTACAAAAGCAATCTGCAGAGTGAAAGAAAATACTTACAACACATGCATCTACTGAAGACTTGTTTCCAGAGTATTTAAGTAGTCCTACAAATTGAGATTAAAAAGAATAGAGTAAGTTAAGAAATGGAATGTCCCTGTAGCAGTCTCACAAGTGGATATACATCTAATCAAGAAGCACATGGCAATTCACAGCAACAGCAGCAAGTGTTGGCAAGAATGTGAATGAGGACATTCTTATTCATTATTTGAGGGAGTGTGAGGTGTGACATATTAAGATTGAATTTCAGTGTTTCTCAGGAATCAAACAAATCCCTTAGGGTTCAGCAATTCAACTTCTAGGTGTCTACAAAGGTGAACAAGAATATCTATTCAGAATAGACTAATAAACTAATATTGCCCATTACCAGTGACTCATGCCTATAATTTTAGCTGCTCAGGAGGATGAGATACAGGGGACAGTGGTTCAAGGCCTGCTTGGGTAGAAAAGTCTGTAAGAGTCCATTTCCAATTAACCAGGAAAAAGCAGGGCTGGTACACTCAAGTGGTACAATGCTAGCCAAGCAAGCAAGCCGAATGAGTAGAAGGTCTTGCAGCTTTATTTGTAATAGCGGAAAGTGTCAAATACTAAAATCAACTTCTAAACAATAGAATGCTAGAATGAACTAATGTTATAGACCATCTCATAAGTGATTTTTTAAAAAAATTCTGAACAAAAAGCTGTTCAAAAAAGACCATACAGCATCAGATTCCATTTACGTGAAGTTCAAGAAAAGGCATAATTAATCTGTTGAATGCAGAACAAAGATGGGAATGTTCTATATCGTGAGTGGTTAATTCACGGATGTGTGGAGTCTTACTTTTCAAATATTTTCATCATCCCTAAAGAAACTAATTCCTATCAACAAGCATTTCCCATTTCCCAGTGGTTCTCCTTTCCCCACTCAAGCAACAACTAATTGACTTCCATTCTTTACATATTTGCCTATTCTGGAAAGTTCATATAAATAGAATCACATATTATGTGGCCTTTTGTGTCTGCCTTCTCTCATGGATCTGTTTTCAAAGTTCATCTTGGTTAGCATGGGTATCTGTTTCACTTATTTTTGCTGCTAAGTAATACCTCATTACCTTGTCATACCACATTTTATGCAATCATCAGCTAGATATTTGGGTTGTTTCTAATTTTCATTATTATAAATATAATGCTGATGTGAGTACAAGGGGACTCTTCACCTACTACTGTTCTTTGGAGTGCGGTGTAGGTTCTTAGCTATTTTAATAAGGTTCTGTATCTTTTTATTGTTGAGTTGTAAGGTTTTATATGTTCCAGATTCAGATCCCTTATCAGAGACATGACTTAGAGAAATTGACAACCCTGTTCTATGAGTTACTTCTCTACTTTCTTGATGGTTCCTTTCTGAAATGGAAATACATCTAATTTTTTGTGAAGTCCAATTTATCTTTCTTTTGGTTGTATGTACTTTTGATGTCCTATCTGAGAAGGCTTTGCCTAACTCAGGGTCATAAAGATATATTCCTGTATTTTCTTTGAGGATTATGTGTGTCTGAGGAAACCCTCAATGTCCAAATTCTCTCTCTCTCTCTCTCTCTCTCTCTCTCTCTCTCTCTCTCTCTCTCTCTCTCTCTCTCTCTCTCTCTTCCTCCTTCCCTCCTTTCTTTCTTCCCCTTCCTTCCCTCCTTCCTTCCCTTCCTTCCTTCCTTCCCTCCTTCCTTCCTTCCTTCCTTCCTTCCTTCCTTCCTTCCTTCCTTCCTTCCTTCCTTCCTTCCTTCCTTCTTATGGCATGTGGACAACAATGTCAAGGGGCTCTTGAAATTTTAGCACTGCCACCACATATAATATTTTCAACTTTAACTCAGAGTAACATACTACTAAACTTCATGAGTTGTCCTAATGTCTAAAATACACATTTGAATAGGAAATGTCTTCCTCAAAATTAGCCTTAAAAGGACTAAAGAAAAAGTATCTGATTTTGTTAGTTTGCTTTTCTCCTAACCTCTCTAAAACTATGAACATAATCAAGAAGCATTAAAAGTGACTTTTTAAAATTCGTCTTGATATTTGTTAATAAAATTTTCAGGAAAATAATGCTGAGAGCTGGAAGAAGAAACTATTACAGTTCAATAATTTATTATATCTTTGTTTCTTATGCCTCCATTCACTATCCCCTAGTATTCCCCCTGTCTACACACACACACACACACACACACACACACACACACACACAGACACACACACACACAGACACACACACACACACACACTGTAATTTTTATCTGTCCACTTTTGTCTGCTAATGTTACACAAAAAATAATGGTTTTGACAAACATATCCTTAAGTGGACATGTTGGCCTTTCTACTAAAACATGATTGTATCTTCCAGGTTCTTGGGTTATAAACATTTTGAAGTACTTTCTGGTTAAATTTTCTGTTACAAGAGGCAGGATGTATAGTGGCATCCAGAGCAGCTCGGGCTGCCAAGCTTTCCCTTTATTTTACTGTGATGAAGCCACTTGGAGCCCGTCATTCTGATATTTGGATGTGTGCTGTGAGTGGCACGGGTGGTGGAAGAGCTTTTTCCTGGCCAGTTCATGGCTCTGTTACCTGACCCCTACTCATCCTTTGTAAAACCTCCTCTTTTTGGTGCTTGGAAGCTGCATGCAGATCGAATCACAGGAGATGCCTGGGTCCTCTACTGGTCTGTCATGTCCCTTCTTGGTTTTGTGGTTTACCAAAAGGGCCTGAGTCTGACTTTGAACTATGATCCTCAGATCTCAGCCTCTTGAGTAGCTAGGATTACAGGTGTGAGCCACTGGCACCTGGCTGAAGATTGGCATTTGGGGATGAAGTAAAACCTGTGTAGCTCTGAGGTTTCATGAGCACCTCTGTTTTTCTGTGCCTCTGGTCTTTCCTGCTCAAACCCATTGAGCAGGATGCTTCCCCGAGGCTGTCTCCTTATACAGAAAGTAACATCGGTAGCCAGAGAAGGAAGTCTGAACTCCAAACAGCTGTTGAAGACACATACAATCCATCACAATGTAGCGGGGGGGGGGGGGGAGATACAAATATTTATAATGATAATGCTAACCAGTAATTGGGAACTTAATATGTGCCAATTTTCTGCTACTTTTCACTTTCCAACTCTTTTAATGCTTAACAATAATAAATTGTATTCCTATAGTTGTTTTTAAATTTTCAAAAATGGTTTTACACTTATTTACTCTTTTTAAAAAATTGCTATTCTAAATGTATACAATGAGCACAGTCACTCCGTCCCTTGTTCTCTTCCAGTTTTTCCCTCATGTCCCCACCTACCAGGTGTATAGTTCATTTTCAACATAGTGTCTAGTGAATACCTCTGCTCCATTTATTCACCCTTGTGCCACTGTTTCTGTGCTCTTCTTACCTTCCCAAAGACATATACATGAACAAACAGAACAAAAGGGGAGGAAAGAAAACAAAAAAGAGCAAAAAAGAAACAAACTTCTTGCTTCCATGTGGAGTTCATTTCAATAAATTATATATATCAGATGTACTTAGATACTGTGCCTTTGTGTTCCTTTCCTAAGAATATCCTCCTTTGGTCTCACTGTGTGTGAATACCTAGAGACCTGTACAGTTTATCATGTCCCAGTATATATTTTTTATTCTTGTGATTATGAGACAAGGGGAAACTGGAGAGAGGAGATGGTGTTGGTATCCTGGATTGGATCCTGGGACACAGAGAGGACAATGCTCGAGGAGAAACTGAGTAAATCAAGTCTCTTTCACTTAGTGTTCCAGTATAATGGGAGATGTGGACACTGTGGGAAATGGGGTGATGAAGAGATGGGAAGTCTATTGAATTCTCCTCTAAATTGAAAATTAATCCAAAATAAAGAGGTCAGTTTTTTTTTAAAAAAAGAAAACTTCTAGTCTAGTTAAAGCAATTATTTTATTATCCTCATTCTCCAGATCTCTAATGTTTACAAAAGACCTCAAGCCTTGCTCAGTAGTGACTGTAAGAAGTGTCTGTGTCTATATTCAGTACTGCCATACTGAGAGTGCTGTGTTCAGTACTGCCTAAGAGTGTTGTGTTTTGTACTGACTCAGTGAGAATGTAGTTCACTACTGTAATGAGAATGCTATGTTCAGTGCTAGTGAGAGTGCTGTACTTAGTACTGCCTTTGAGGGAGCACACTACATCCTCCCTGAGGTTTGAGGGATGGATAATACTTTATCTTCTTTTAAAA
Organism: Dipodomys merriami; assembly: GCF_024711535.1. NCBI lineage: Eukaryota > Metazoa > Chordata > Mammalia > Rodentia > Heteromyidae > Dipodomys > Dipodomys merriami. Next base: position 43,045,362 of record NW_027202270.1, on the reverse strand, counting down.
AATAGAAAGATTCAAAAAACTTTTCAAATTGAACCTATTTATGAGGTACAGTATAGTACTTCCTTATACCCAATGATCAAATACAGGTGATTAGCATTTCCAAGTCTCTTCTTACCCGATAGACCCATGTCAGGCTGGCAAGAACACTCAACGTGTTTCCCATTGCCCAGGACTCAGTGGTCCTCATACATTAGCATGGATAATACACTATATATTGAGGGGTCCATTGATGAAACCCCACTTAGGGGCTCACAGAGAACATACGATGAGTGATGGAAGTACAGTGTGGGAGGAGGGGGAGGTCTCCTGAGACTTGAGATTCAGTAGGGAGTACCCTGTAAGATTCAGACTTGCTCTGCAATTGCACAAGCTGTGAGGCTAATGAAGGCAAGCCAGATTCACTAGTCTGCATAAGGGAAAGTGCCCTTTCTCACAACTTAGCAATTTATTTTTCAGATAGGAAGGTGACTTTTATGTGACTGACTGGTCAGATGCATAGACACCCACCTATAAGCCCAGAAATTTAGAAGGCAAGGATTGGGATAATGATGGTTCAAGACCAGCTCAAGCAAAAAGTTACACTAGACACCATCTCAACCAACAATCTGGGCATGTTGGTATATACTTGTCATCCATGCTAAATGGGAAGTTGTGACAAGTAGGATTGCACGGCCTCAGGCCAGAATAGGGCAAAATGCATGAGACTCTACCTAAAAAATAGCTTAAACAAAATAAAGGGCTGAGAAGCATATCAAGTGATAGATTGACTGCATAGCATAGTATGATGCCCTGACTTCAAACTCCAGTACAGAAAGAGAGGGAGAGACAGACAGACAGACGACAAACTGACTGACTTAGAAATTGGCAGAATCAGACTTTACAAATAGTGGTCATGAGAAGACTTTAGTTTTTTTTGTTTTTTTTTTTTGTTGTTGTTGTTGTTGTTTTGCTGGTTGTGGTATGACCTGAGCAGGCTGATGCTGCCATGGCCTGACTGTTTTCTGAAGCTAGTCTTTGGCTTGTGGTCAGTGCCCTGCACAGATCTGTTTTGGCCTCTTCCTTCTTCAGGTTTCACTACACTGGGGCGTGAGTCTGTGGAGCTGTTTTCAAGCACAAAATAGTTCTGGATGGTGTCCTGGATACCTATCTTGAGTTCTGTGCATCTTTTAAAAATTCTCTCTGCTCACTAGGTACAGTTGCTAGCAGCTAGCATGTATGAGGGAAAGGATTTGCCTATGTGAGATGCATATGTGATTTTGGTTTGTGCAACTGTTTTCAGCTGTTGCTGGTTTTCTTGTCTCACAAAGAGCAAGCTTGGTAACACAAAGAGACCTGCAATGCCACTTGGCTCAATTCAGCTCCAGGGTTTTCTGACTAAAGCAACTAGGCTACTCCTTAGCTTGTGACCAGTGGCTCTGCATCCTGGCTGCACACTGTACTCAGCTGGAGAGCTTCTAAAAGACACCTATGGCTGCTCATAATCCATAGCAGTTAGTCAGATTGAAAGCAGAATATTAGTGTTAGAGAGATGTTAGATTATCCAGTCCCTCCTCTTTACCCCACATGTGGGCATTTTAAGGCCTCAAATCCTATAGCTATCAAGTAGCAAAACCAAGACTAGAACTTAGGAAGTCTCTTGATTCGGAGTTTGGAGTTGTTTTCCATTTTCAGATCAAACAAATGTGCTAAAGTATCTATCTATCTATCTATCTATCTATCTATCTATCTATCTATCTATCTATCTATCTATCTAGTCCTGGGGCTTGACCTCAGGACATGACACTGTATCTGAACTTTTTGGCACAAGGCTAGCTCTCTACCACTTGAGCCAAAGCTTCACTTCAAGATATTTATTTATTTATTTATTTATTATATGTGTGCTTAATTGGAGATGGGCATTTCATGGACTTTCCTGCTGTGGCTGGCTTTGAACAGCAATCCTCAGATCTCAGTTTTCTGAGTAGATAGGATTATAGGTGTGAGCCACTGCCTCCCACTCTAAAACATTTAGTATACACAAAATCCCAATTGTAAATTTTGTCACAGAAGAGTGTGTTTATTCACATTTAATATTATAGAAATATGTAGGTGTATACACTATATGGCCGTAGACTTTCTAGTCATATTTTTGTGATTAAAATCATAGGTTTTGCAATCAGATTGTCTCATCTGAATCTTGCCCTCATTGCTTCTTGCTGTCTGACCATGGGCAAGTTCCTTAACTTCTCTGTTCCTCAGTTTCTCAAGAGATAGACCAGGGATAATTCTGATACATGCTTTAAGGACTGAATGAGTTAGTATATAAAGTGATGAGACAGTGTTGATCTATAAGAAGTATTCCATACAGGATAGCTATTAAAGGGTATGAGTAAGCCTGGGCTTGGCTTGCAACTTCTGAAACTCAAGAGTTCCTACAGTGTTTGACTGCAAAAGAGTTATAGTAGTGAAACTATGTGGTTAGGCTCATATATAGCTGATTTTTATATGCCTTTCTAAAGACTAACCCAATCTTTATTGCCATACTTCATCATCTACTCTCTTTTGTCTCCTAGAAAGCAGACTACTGTTCTAATTTGTTTTCTTCTTTATCTTTGGGCTCATTGTTGGGCCATTATTCTGCCTCAGCTCAGGTCAGCAATAACCTTGTGTGCTTTTTGTTAGTGTCTCAGGTTACAGAATGTTGCTCTGGTGCAGTCTGGTACATCACATCAGTCATCACCAGGTTATATTTGGTTACATGTAGAATAGACCTTGTTTCTTGAGATCCATAGGCAGCCCAATAAGGTATTACAGAGACTCTTCAATCGTGTGTATGTAGTAAATACATACCCAGGAGCCTTGGTATACTCTCTGCATGAAGGCAACAAAGTTGGGTCTAACTTTGCTAGCAACCAACTTGAACAACATAATACAGTAGTTTGCTAAAGTAACCACTGAAGCAGTGGAATAAAAACAAATCAGTTGTTTGGGAAACATCATAAATATTCTTTTTTACTAAGACCATTATACTTAAAGGTTTAACTTTTCATGTGACTGAATTTAAGAATATCATTGTCTTTTCATTTAGATGGGAGGAAATAATGATAGTAGGTGTTTTGTTTGTGGTGCCAGTCCTGGGGCTTGAACTCAGGTCCTTGTGCTGTCACCAATTTTTTTCCCTCAAGGCTGGCACTCTATTAATTGAAGATAAGTTTCTCAAGGACTTTCCTATCTGGGCTGGCTTTGAATCATGATCCTCAGCATTCAGCCACCTTGAGTAGCTAGGATTAGCCACCTGAACCCAGCTAAAGATGGTTTTGACAAGAGCTACATTCAGCCTAGTGATTTAACCTAATACCAGTTATGTGAGTATGTCTTCATAATGACAGATATCTTTCTTTGCCTGGGTAACATAACCAAGACTAAAAATAAGATATGTCAAGGAAAATGATAAGAACTAGAATTTCAAGCTTTGAAAAACTGGGGCTAATGTAAAAATTATTCTGTCTGCATGGTTTCAGCATGAAGGTTTGTAAGAAGAAAGTTGGTGGCTGTTTACTGGTGTATTAGAGGCTTTAGTTAAATGGAGGCTGTCTTTTCATCAAGCTCCTAGAGAAGTGATCTCTGGCTGTTAAGAGTGGAGTTCCATTAAGATGGGCTTGTAACTGGGACCACAAAGACAAAAATTGGAAGATTTAAATCCCTCATTCTCCAAGTTCTATGTTCCAAATTATCTGTGCTATGTAGTTGATAGAGTTTGCTGCTGCTTTCTCCTCCTCCCCTCCAGGGCTTCCTCTTTTCCTTTCCTTTTCTCTCTCCCTCCCTCCTCCTCCTCCTTCTCAGTAAACCCCCAAACAATATTTGAATATGCCAACAGAACCCCCAAATAGTAAAATCTCTATTAGCTTAGCTGAAAAGAATTCAAGTATTCAAGATTCTATTTAATTGGGGTGTAAAAGATGTTAAAGGACTTTTCAGACTATTTTAAAATTAAATATGCCTAAACTCTTGTAAATGATTTTGTAGATTTCCATAATAAATGTGGCAAACATTTCTCTTATGGGATGTAAATAATCAAACTCTGTTGCACTGTAGAGTAATATTATAAAGCACTTAGCTAATCAGATTGTGAGAGTTGCTCAAAATTCTTACCATGTAATTTTTGCAGAGAGAGAGGGTGCCTCATGCTGTGCAATTAACTGGTTTTATTAGCTATAAATTTGGCCTGAAGTCCCAGTGCCTGAGAAAAATTCATTTTTGCTTGTTGACCTGATTTGCATGGAAGAATAGCAGGACACATGGCAATGTTAAGTGGAGACAGTGACTGAGACCCTGAGAATGAGTTACAAGGACGTTGCCCACACAGTTCTGTAACTGACTAGAGAGACCTTTGGGAATTTCTAGGCCTCTTGTCATATGTCAATGTCCAACAAGCTAATGTTCCATATGTTCTCAAATTAGATTAATGAAGTAAAGTGGTATAGTTTGGTGATTATAATCATGGCTTTGGCATCAGACTTGGCTTTGCCATTTGATGTATCCTTAGACAAGTTTTTTTTTTTAATTTTAATTTTATTTTATTTTATTTGTGAACATACTATACAGAGGGGTTACAATTACATGGGCAGGATAATGCATACATTTCTTACCAAGCATTGCAGCCTCCTCCTTTGTTTACCCTTCACATCCCTTCCCAGCCTCCCCCCCCAATCCTCCCCCCCCCCCGCACAGACATTGTAAAGCTCGTTTTTGACATGACAACTTGTACTTCTCATTGTTGCAACAGGTCCACCTGAATCCTTAAACGACTTGTTTTTCCCCATCTCCTCCACAAGTTATACTGACATCAAATATAGTGAAAGCGGGGGTTATACTGTGGGGGAGGGAATTACAAAGCAACAAAGAAATAATCTTATAAATGCGTTAGAAACACATGCATGAAAGAAAAAAACATTAAAATACATATCTAAGGGTTCATTTTCCTAACATCACATTATCTGACCTTTTCCGCTTGACTCATACATATACTAGATATTGCAAATAAGGGAAACCATGGGACCTGTGTTTCTTTGGGCCTGGCTTACTTCACTTAATATAATTTTTTCCAAGTTTTTCCATTTCCTAACAAATGGGGCAATGTCATTCTTTCTGATGGAGGCATAGAATTCCATTGTGTATATATACCACATTTTCTTGATCCATTCATCTACTGAAGGGCATCTGGGTTGGTTCCATATCTTAGCTATGGTAAATAATGCTGCAATAAACATAGTTGTGCTGGTAGCTTTAATGTGGTCTTGTTTGTAAACATTTGGGTAAATGCCCAAAAGTGGGATTGCTGGGTTATAGGGGAGCTCTATGTGGAGTCTCCTTAGGAACTTCCATACTGCTTTCCAAAGTGGTTGAACAAGTTTACATTCCCACCAACAATGAAGTAAGGTTCCCTTCTGTCCACATCCCCTCCAGCATCTGTTGTTGTTAGAGTTCTTGATTTTTGCCATTCTAACTGGGGTGAGGTGGTATCTCAATGTTGTTTTGATTTGCATTTCTTTTATGGCTAGGGATGTTGAGCTCCTTAGGCAAGTTTTAAATGTTCTCTTTACCTGGATTTCTTTTCTTATGCAAGTGTGATATTAATTGATTCAAGCCTGTGGTTTTTGTTAGTTAGTGAAGCATCTTGCTGTGTAGCTTGTGGTAGCCTTGAATTCAAAGTCCTTAAGTGCTAGGATTCCTGGCATGTGCCACCATACCTGGCCTAGTCTGCAGTTTGTTATGAAATTAAAGTCCATGTTTCATAAAATGCTTAGTGCCTAGTCATAATAGGCTTTTCAAAAATTAGTATTAGTATAAAAATGTCTGCAGATTGACATCTCTTTGTGCAAGGTAGTTTTTAAATTAGATATATTAGATATATCTATATAAACCTATCTGTATCTATCTATCTATCTATCTATCTATCTATCTATCTATCTATCTATCTATCTATCTATCTATCTATATCTGTCTGTCTGTCTGTCTGTCTATCTATCTATCTATCTATCTATCTATCTATCTATCTATCTATATGGAATCTACTGCTAGAATTGAGATAAATTTTACAGAAGGCTAGTTTGATTGAACCATAAATGCATTCTGTAGGAAGGAGTAAGATATCAGATAAGTGACTGGCATCAGTTGAGCACCTGGCATTGCTGAGCATTGGGATCGGTTACTGCCCCTGTGTTGCAGGTGAGAAAACTGAGATTCAGAGAGGTTAACTTCTTCGAGGTCCATGTGTGACTTAGCTTTCTGTGACTGTAATGAACTCATGGCATAACTCAAGTTAAAAACAAGGACCGGTTACTTTGGCTTACAGTTTGAGAGTTGTCAGTCTGTAACTGATCTGACTCCATTGCTATGGGTGTGTGGTGCCACCTGTACAGCATGGCAGGAAACTATGTTAGAGGAAGCCTGTTTACTTCATGGCTGGATGCAAAAGAGAGGAAGAGGTTGAGGCTGGGGTCCTATTTGCCCTTTCAGAGGTATGCTTCCAATCTCCTAAAGATCTCTCAAAGGCCCTGCTTCTTAATGGTTTCCACCACCTGCCAGGTAGTGCCCAAGCTGAGGACTTAGCCTTTCCCTTTGCTTGTAAGCAGCTAAGACTCCTGCCAAAGTCAGTTGAGCTACAAAGGATGTCCTAATATACCATGGTGAACTGCCTCAGTTCAATCTATTGGATACAATATAATGTATACATAACAATATATTATTTTTTAAGACATAAATGAACAGAAATTTAAAGCATGAAGAAATCTAGAAGAGGGGAAGGTGGACCCATTGCAACAATGAGATGTACAAGATGTTATGTCAAAAAACGAACTTTACAACTTTGGCGCAGGCGGGCGGGGGGGGGGAGGACGGAGGAAAGGGGGGAGATGGAAAAGGATATTAAGGGGAAACAAAGGAGGAGGCAACAATGCTTGATAAGAAATGTACTCATTACCTTGCTCATTTAATTGTAACCCCTCTGTACGGTATTTTCACAAAAAAAAAAAAAAAAAAAAAAAAAAAAGAAGCACTCTAGAAGATACCTGTTCATCTATCATTTTCTAGGCCAAGAGCCAGGTCCAGAACAACGAGTAGCTTTAAAGACATCCAATTTGGAATGAGGATTCAATTTGTATTCACCTAGTTTAGTGTTTGGTTAAATTATTATATTGCTACTCTTTTTTTTTTTTTTTTTTTTTTGAGGATCTAGGCCTTCATTAGTTCATAGGTAAACCCTTGTTTGATGATTTCAGGAAGTTCGTTTTGTATGATTGAGCACAAAGCATCCATCTCTTTGACTAAGGTATATAAATTATTTAGTAGAAAGCCATATTCTACATTTAGGTCAAAAGCCATCTTTTTTTTTTTGGGTCCGGTTGTGGGGCCAGAACTCTGGGCCTGGGCGCTGTCCCTCAGCTCTTCAGCTCAAGGTTAGCGCTCTACCACTTGAGCCACAGCTCCACTTCCGGCTTTTTTCTTTTTGCTTATATGGTGCTGAGGAATCGAACCCAGGGCCTTATGCATGCAAGGCAAGCGCTCTACCACTGAGCCACCTTCCCAGCCCCTCAAAAGCCATCTTCTATGTTAAGCTGGTCTATCTTTAGTCTGACTCAGTCTGACCTGATTGGGGGAGCAGCATGATGGCTGGAGGGAGTCCAGGCCCCTCCCCATGTGGTGAGTTTGCAGTGATATCCCACTCAGCAAAACCATTGTGCAACCAGAGACTTCCCAGCCCTAATGATTAAAGTTCCACATGACTCCATGTCACTTTTCAAGAAGCACGAACAGAATAACCGGTCTACATTCTCTTCTTAACATTTGTAACCAGCTTCCTTCTTTAAAAATGTCAAGCATCATTAGCAAGATAGGCTGTGTTCTGTGATGGGATCTGAATTCAGTTCATTTATCCTTATTTCTCTGAAATTCTGCAGAGCATCATTTCAAAAAGAGCATATAGAATTATGAGGTTTGTTGCTTATCATGTGATACTAAACAGGTCTCATTAAACTCCAAATGACTCCAAGAGCATGACCTGTGTATGACACTCTGGTGATTAAATACAGGTTTGAAAATCTTCTGAGTCTTCCTTTCCCCCCACCCCTTTTTTGGTGCTGGTCTTGGGGCTTGAACTCAATCCCTGAGTTGTTGTTGTTGTTTTAACTCAAAGCTTGTACTCTGCCACTTGAGTGACAGCTCCACCTCTGGCTTTTTTGTTGTAGTTGGTGGTGGTGGTTAATCGAAGATAAGAGTCTCACAGACTCTCCTGTCTGGGCTGGCTACTATCCTCAGATCTTAGCCTCCTGAGTAGCTAGGATTACAGGTGTAAGCCACCAGCTCCTGGCCCAAGCAAGCCTGCTTTTTAAGTTGTTCTTTTTTTGGGGGAGGGGGGGGGGTCTGGTCGTGGGGCCTGAACTCTGGGCCTGGGCGCTGTCCCTCAGCTCTTCAGCTCAAGGGTAGCATTCTACCACTTGAGCTACCTTCCCAGCCCAAGTTGTTCTTGTAACAACTTCTCCAAAAGCTTTATTTTAGGAAAACATCCCTAGCCATGACACACTGTGTGTGTGTGTGTGTGTGTGTGTGTGTGTGTGTGTGTGTGTGTGTTGGTAAATTGAGCTTGAATTCAGGTATTGGGTTTGAACTCAGGGCCTAGGTTGTCCCTTAGCTCTTTTGCCCTAGGGTGGCACTCTACCACTTGAGCCACACAGTTTCACTTCTGGCTTTTTGATGGTTAATTGGAGGTAAAAGTGTCACAGATTTTTCCTACCCTGGCTGGCTTCAAATTGTGATGGTCAGATCTCAGCCTCCTGAGTAGCTAGAATTTAGAGGTATAAGCCACCAGCTAACATTAAGTTTTATAGCACATCTAGTTCATGAGCAGTCTGGGTGACATGCAGCCCTTCTGCTGAGAATCAGGCTACATCTCTCAGTACTTCTGGAGGAGCATCTGCAGAAGCATTCAAGAAGAACAGGTAAGGCTTGAAACAAGCCTTGTTCACCTGCAGAGGTGCTTCTGGAAAGACATGACAAGATGCATTGGGAAAGAAAACTGATTGGAAAAGTTAAGACTTGAAAAGCTCTGTGTTCTTAATGTGAAGTATTCTGATGCTGAGGGCAAGGACTTGCTGGAAGCATGTGCAGCAGGAAAAAGATCTTGAGAAACGGGGTTCCTTGGTTTGTCTTGGACAGTTGAGCCTACCAGAGGCCAAGAATTGCCTTCCAAATCCTCATTAATGAGCTGGTAAATAAATAAATTCAAATATGACTTTTGTTGTAGTTGTATAGTTAGTTGACTGACTGTCATTCTAAGGAAATCCTAAATTGACCTTCCAAGTGTAAAAGAACAGAATGAATATAGGAGCAAATCTGTGTCCTCTGCCATTTTGTTGCTCCTTAGTTCGATGAAGTCTGGTACAAACATTAACTCTCCTGCTTTTCTCACCTTGAATTCTAATGCTTTACTCAGTTAGCTGCCCCTTAAAAATAGAGTAATAGGATAATTTCAAAACTTCACAAGAGCCGGGTGCCAGTGGCTCACGCTTATAATCCTAGCTACTCAGGAGGCTGAGATCTGAGGATCGCGATTCAAAGCCAGCCCGGGCAGGAAAGTCCATGAGACTCTTATCTCTAATAAGCCACTCCGAAAAGTAGAAGTGGCACTATGGCTCAAGAGGTAGCACACTAGCCATGAGCTGAAGAGCTCGGAGACAGCGCCCAGGCCCAGAGTTCAAGCCCCACGACCAACAAAAAACAACAACAACAGCAACAACAAAACACAAGGACCTTATTTTTACAACAAAGCTTCTTTGTGTATGTGCACACATGCATGCGTGCAACATGTGCACTAGCACTGGGACAAGATGAACTCAGCCTGGGTGCTGTCCCTGCACTTTTGTGCTCAAGGCTAGCCACTTGTGCCACAGTCAACTTCCTGCTTTGGAGCAGTTAATTGGAGATAAGAATCTCATGGACTTTCCTCCATTCCCAAGCCAGCTCTGAACCAAGATCCTCAGATCTTAGCCTCCTGTCTAGCCAGAATTATAGTGGGAGCCACCATTAGTAGCCAAAGCACCTTTTATACTGAGAATTAAAATGGCCATGCAGATAAGTAGTTCTGTTGTGTAATTGATGTGTTTTCCTTCTGTGAGAGAAACTGAACAGTGGTGATTACTTGGTAGACTTAGCCTCTACCTAGTTTGCACTGTCCTGTCCAGGAATAATTTGATTAGGCAGAGATGGTGCCATTCAACACCTATTTTACTAATAGTAAATTCTGTCAAATCAATTTTGATAGTGTCTCATCTGATCACTGATGATTTCTCTTTCCCTAGTTCCCATATGAACCCCATGCTGATCCTTAGATCTATTTTCTACCTAGTTACATCACCTTCAAAACTAGGTTCATAGAGAGTGTCTTTAACGAAATCTCAAATCTTAGCTGGGCGCTGGTGGCTCATGCCTATAATCCTAGCTACTCAGGAGGCTGAGATCTGAGGATCACTGTTCAAAGCCAGCCCGGACAGGAAAGTCCATGAGACTCTTATCTCCAGTAACACTAGAAAACCGGAAGTGGCAAGTAGCTCTGTGGCTCAAGCGGTAGAGCGCTTGCCTTGAGCTGAAGAGCTGAGGGACAGCGCCCAGGCCCAGAGTTCAAGCCCCATGACCGACAAAACAAAACAAAACAAAAAACAAACAAAAAAAGAAATCTCAAATCTTGACCTGTGGAAAAACATGTATGGCAAATAATAATTCATAACAGAGTTGTGTCCTCTTTCTGACCATGCCTTCCTCCTTGTCTTAATTACTGGTATTCTTAATGATTCCCCTTTCTGGAGCAAGGAGTTAAAACTATATTTTAAGCATGAGTGAATATAGTCATGATATTCAACATATATATGAAAATGGCATCGGTAACTTGAGGGGATGGGTGCGGTTGGGAGAGACAGGAGATGAAGGGAATAGTACTTAAAAACTGACATGTTGAGTTGATACTCCTTTATGCCATACTTAAAAATAGTAAAAATTATATATAATCTATTTTACTGCCAATAATATGTCTTTCGCTTACAATATTAAACCTTTTCTATTTAACATACATGATTTTATACTATGTGTTTATAGTTCATAGCTATATTTTATCTCTAAAAGTAATAAAATTTTAATAAATCTATGTGATTTATCTAGAGAAGAGTATCTTTATAGATTTACACTGTGCTATCTCTGTGTTCATGTAAAAATTACGTTTACTAAATATACCTTATTTTTTCATGCTATTCTTTAAATCACTTTTTAATATTAATGTATTCAAAAGTATATTATAGGGCTTCCTATTACATGGCCCAGGAATCTGCCATTCTATAGTTACCATGTATATAGAAACAGATCAATATATTATGGATGACTTATTAGATAAATTATATGTGGGTATTATGTTAATGTGTTTCATTAATATTTGAAAATCCTTACCTTAATTTTGGCTCAGCCAACAGAAATTCAAACTTGTTTCAGCCTCATAAGACAGGTACTATGCAGAAAGTACTATGTAGAAAAATGTGAACTTTCAGAGATGCTGTTGCAGACAGTTTTATCAGCATCACATAGTTGTTGAGTGCATATATATCCTTATGAATGTAAGTGAAAGAAAACAGAAACTAGAAAGCCTGTTTAATATGACTATTAAAAGTGTAAAGTTTTATGCAGTTTTGCATTTGGTTTTGTACAGGCAGAAATACTGAGTGTCCTCAGTCACAGAAACATCATCCAGTTTTATGGAGTAATTCTTGAACCTCCCAACTATGGCATCGTCACAGGTACGAACTCATGATTTGCCTTCTTTCTTTCCCCAATTACCTAGCTTTAGATTCCTTAATATGCTAAAATGCTTAATATCAGGTTCAGTCATGAATTGTGTGCTACTGTCAGATGTCACTTTTGTTGCCATAATGCATTAATAAAACTGATTATATCAATATAATTAAGAATGGTGTTTCCACTTCTACCCATATTTAATTGTGCTAATTATATCTGTGTAAATGCTATTTAAATGCACTTGCAGCTGCAATGCCAATATTTAAAGGTGTCGTTTAACTAAAATTTCATTTAATTACTTGAACTGTGAGATGTTTTTTGTCACTCTGTGACCTTTTATAAATTAAGATTTCTTGAGCTGTTCCAGTTGTAATTCTTTGCAAGGCATATTAATCCCATTAGAGCATTCTTTCCTCAAGGTCTCTGATGTGAGAACAATATTTTTCAGGTTTGGTCATCTGAGCTGATAATGACCTTCAGCTAACTTATCACATAATTTGGAGCCAGAGTTTTTAAACAGATGAAAATACTTTTCCAAAAATGAGTGCAATAAAATTTTTCTACACAAAAACACAGAACACATACTTTTAACATTTTATGCTTGTTTTGTATAATCCGATGAGTACTTTTGTTTCATTTTAAATTAAATAAGTTTGATTACATTCTTTGACATGGAGGTTCTTCAATTAAAACAAAAACAAGCAAGAAAACCCTTAAAATAGTCAATCTATTTTCTTCCATGGTAGAGGTAAGAGTTTATGTTGTTTATAGAAAACAAATAAACAATACACTCACAGTAGAAATAATTGTCTTGGGAACTTTTCATATACAGTTATCTTACCCAACACTTAGAATAATACTATGAGATAGGTAAAACCATTTACATTTTACTTTTGAAACTCTAACTTAAGTGGTTTCCCCATGATCAACTGCCAGTGGCAGAAACAGAGTGGCACAATTTTGTCATGTTGCTTTTTTCCTGAATGTCCTCTTTCATGTAGTCAGGTTCTGGAAGGCGGGGGCGCTCTGTTTCATGGTCATGTCTTTTCTGACACTCTGGTGGTGTGTACATTCACATGCATTGGTCTTTAGTAGTAGGTTCTTAGATGGGGGTCTTTCATATCCATTTCCTTTTTTTAGATCTGCACTGGAAATGGGGGATATGGCAATTTTTGTCTTAAGCCTGCTATGTCTTATTAATTACTATAAATACCCCTTCATGGATCGTATTTTAGGGGAAACCTTATCTGATCTTTCATATCAGATTTCTAGTTTAAAGTTAAGTCTTTCTCTGGCTTAGTTATCTTATGACTCTTTCCCCCAAGTCCATCATTTTTTAGTTTTTCCTTGTTATGTTTATTTTCTAGTTCTGAATTTAGTTTTCTGATCCTCATTTGTGGTTGGTATTATTCTTCTCTGACAGATATTGCTCCTGTATAACAATGAGATTAGAAACTGCTTCTCTTCTCTTTTACCTTGAGGTTTAATGATTTGGAAAAGGGGATGTTAGCAGAACTAAATCCATGGGTTGTTCATGGAATTTTCTAGTTTTTTTGTCTACTTGTTTGTTTGTTTTTATTGAATGGGGATGAAGAATAGAAAAGGAGACTCAAGTCCTTTTTCCAAGAATCTTCTGTCAGTCCTGAGGCAGATGTGAAACACATTCATTTTTAGCATATTTTATCTGACTCACCTCAGCAGAGAGGGGGGGAAGTGAAGGAGGGAAGGAGAATCCAAGTCACTTAATGAGTAAGCTTGATATTATTTAGTATTCTCAGTCCTTTATTTCCTGCATCTCTTCATCACTTCCTGCTTCTACCTGAAACTACCAATTTGTTTGTTGTTGTTAAATTGGTCATTTCTTTAGTATAGATTTGTATTTGTTTCCCTGTAGAACTGGTAAGTAGGCAATTGCTGGCATATTGTGTGTGTGCCTATCCTGGGACTTGAACTCAGGGCCTCAGTGCTATTTTTGAGCTTTTTTTTTTTTTTTTAATCAAGGCTATAGCATTCTACTACTTAAGACACAGTTCTATTTCTGGCTCTTGTGGTACAATCTGGAGAAAAGAGTCTCACAGACTTTCTTGCCTGATTGGCTTCAAACCATGATCCTCTCAGATCTCAGCCTCTTAAGTATCTAGGATTATAGGTGTAAGCTTCCAATGCTTGGCTAAATTGCTGATATTATTTAAACTGCACCAGTTATGAATTATGATGTGATAAAATTATTCTTTTAAAGCTTTCTTATTGGCCTGTGAAGTTGATTATTAAAAAGAGATCTACTAGCCAGACTTTGATGTTTTAAATTAAATTAATATATTTATATTCTTAGAAATATAGATTTGTTGGTTGGTTGGTTGGTTGGTTTTGCCAGTCCTGGGGCTTGAACACAGGACCTGGGTGTTATCCTTGAGTTTATGGGGTATTTTTGCTCAAGGCTAATGGTCTACCATTTAAGTCACAGACCCACTTGTGGCTTTTTGGTGGTTAATTGGAGATAAGAGTATTAGAGATTTTCCTAACTGGGCTGGCTTTGAACCTGCCTCCTGAGTAACTAGGATTATGGTGTGAACCACCTGCAGCTGATTGGTTTAACTAGATGTTTGTTTAGTCAAACTTTTTCATTGAACTTTCTGCAGTGTTAGGGCAAAGCCTATTCTATGCAGTATCCATGCCAACCATGTTGAGTTTGGGGTTGAAATGACCAAGCAAGCTAGGAGCAGTGGCACCTACCCTACCTCTTGAATACATGTAAATCTTAATGTGAAGTGGCAGGCAATGGACCTTGTGATCAAGGTCAGCTTAACCTAGATAACCTTGTATGAACCTCCTCATCTGTGTCAGATGTCAGAGACCTGGAGGGAAGACTTTGAATGGCTTGAGTTGAACTTGGATTTTTTTGTTTGTTTGTTAATAGAGAACATTGTTGGAGTCAAGAGCTATTGTCACTCAATTCTGAGGACTCAAAAGTATCAGTTATCAGAATGGTATGGTGGAAAGAACATTGGAATAGGAATTGGAAGTTGGGAGACTGAGTCTTGACTCTGCCATCTTCGCAGATGGGCTCTCATATGAGAATCTCCTTATGTTTCAGATTTTGAAGCATATATAGCAATTTGAGGAATGTCTATGGTTGAAAGCCTGCTGAATTGAGGGTAGTAGTGAGAATCAGTAATATTCTTGCCCAGGTTTGTTTTCATTCCTCCTCTGCTTTCACGATGGCTCAGTCAGCAGAGAGGGCAGGCTATGAGGACTGGCATCTTTGCTCCTATAGTTGAAGAGTGCTTGCCCTAGAACAGTGCCTATTCCCACCTCTACAGCATTGGTAAGGGGACTTAGAGACTGCCAGCAGCCTTATCAGCCTGAACTCATAGATGTGATTGGAATAAATATATGCCTCGCTGAGGTTACATTTACACATTTACATATATGTAAACCAGAGAATGGAGAGATATTGAGTGTTCATACACTTCTTATACATCTTGAGCTTATATATTTTTTTAAAGAGAAAAAAAGGTCCAGGGAAAGTAAAAGCCAGGACACAGGTAAAAATCAGCCCAATCCCTGAGGGTGCCTTTGTTACTTTCATACTCATTTACAGCCAAGGATATTTGACCAGAAGTCCTATCTAACCATTGGCTGATAGTAACCTCTGTGGATAAAAGATAGCAGCTAAAAGGCTAGGCTTATAAATAAAAACAATATTTGAAAAAAAAGAAGAAAGGAAAAAACATAAAACACTGAAAGCAGAGACAGTGTAGGGACACACTATAAGTGAAACAGGTTTAATAAGATTCACCCAAGCAAATAAAATCAGAAATAACATTAGGAGGGTAAAGTGAGAACCTGGAGTTGCTGTGATAAATTATTACACTGTCCAACTAAAGAAAACCTGGGTAAAGAGATAGGAATGTGTAACTACATTCAGGATTAAAAGCTGCCAATGGAAATAGGCCTATAGTATCCCTGGGTATTAATAGATGAAGCTTTCCAAACAGTGTGTTCAGAGAACTAAAGGAAACCATGGTGAAAGAAATAAAGGAAAATCTGAAAACCACGACTTGACAAACAGATAACATCAAGTGTGCAGAAATGATTATTTTTCTAAAATGGACTCATTAGAAATTCTGAAAATAAGAAAGAATAATTAGACATAAATTTTCTGGAATGACTTAAGTTTCAGAGAGCAGAAGAAAAACCTTACGGGGCTTCAATTAAATGAATAGAAATTTATCTAATTCAAATGGAGAAAGCATTTGAGGAAAGTAAAAAATCCTGAGTCCAGCAGGATATTAAGTATACCAACTAATGTATAATAGGAAAGAGAGGAGAAAATAGAAAAATATTTGAACAAGTAATAGCCAAAAAACATTTCTCAATTGAGTAAAATATATCAATCTGCATATCTGAGCACAACAAACCCTGTGCAGAAGCTAGATGCTGGTAGCTCACACCTGTAATCTTAGCTAGTCAGGAGGCTGAGATCTGAAGATTGTGATTCAAAGCCAACCCGGCAGGAAAGTCTTGTGAGTCCAGTTAACCACCAGCAAACTGGAAGTGTTGCTGTGGCTCAAAGTGGTAGAGCATAGCCTTGAGCAAAAAGAGCTCAAGGGCAGTGCCCAAGCCCTTAGTTCAAGCCCCATGACTGACAAAAACCAAAAACAAACAACTACCAAACACTAAGTAGGATAAGTGCATGTGACCTCATACACAAACCACAAACTGTTGATAAAGACAAGGTAAAATCTTGAAAGCAGCAACATAATATAATAACAATATAATCAATGGCTGACTTCTCTTGTACAATAATGGAGACCAGATTGAAATAAACTGACATTTTAAGTGCTAAAAGAAAAAAATCCAAAATTATCTTTAAAAATTAAATTAAAATATATTATTGGATAGAAAATTAGATCATTTGTAGCTAGCAGATGTGGATAGGTTAGAATATGTGCTTGGTGAGCAAGTAGAAGATCCCAGGCTTGATCTCTTATATGAAAAAGAGGGAAGAGAGGATAGTGGGAAGGAGAGAAGGAGGGAAGGAGAAAGGGAGAGAGAAGGAGATTGAGAAGTCCTTCAGACTAAAGGAAATGATGGTAATTAAAAGAAATATGGTATAAGAAATAGTAAAAATGTGGGTTAATAGAAAAGACTTTCAATTTATTCTTGTCTCTCCCCATACCATGTTTGAAAACAAAAAAAATTAAGAATCAAATTTTTGTTGGCTAATTTAATATGTCATAATATAAAAGATGATAGATGGGGGGGGCTGGGAAGCGTGGCTCAGTGGTAGAGTGCTTGCCTTGCATGCCTGAGGCCCTGGGTTCGATTCCTCAGCACCACATAAGCAAAAAGAAAAAAGCCGGAAGTGGCGCTGTGGCTCAAATGGTAGAGCACTAGCCTTGAGCTGAAGAGCTGAGGGACAGCACCCAGGCCCAGAGTTCAGGCCCCATGACCGGACCCAAAAAAAAGATGATAGACGGAGTTGAGTTATATTGAAGAATAGGATATCTAAATGCCTTATGTCTTATATATATATATATATATATATTTTTTTTTTTTTTTGGGTCCGGTCGTGGGGCCTGAACTATGGGCCTGAACTATGGGCCTGGGCGCTGTCCCTCAGCTCTTCAGCTCAAGGCTAGCGCTCTACCATTTGAGCCACAGCGCCACTTCCGGCTTTTTTCTTTTTGCTTATGTGGTGCTGAGGAATCGAACCCAGGGCCTCAGGCATGCAAGGCAAGCACTCTACCACTGAGTCACTTTCCCAGCCCTCTTATGTCTTATATTTTAAGTTAGTATTAATCTGAAGTGATTATGCTAAAAGAAGTCATTCAAGGAGTACAATATAAAAGGAGACCAGGCATAGTTGTGTACAGCTGTAATTCCTACACATAGGAAGATGAGTCATAAGTATTCTAAATTTAAGTCCATCCTGGGATACAGTATAAGGCCCTATCTCAAAAAAGTAATCAAGAAAATATAAAGATACACTAGAAATATTAAACACAAACTGGACACTAGTGACACTATTGATCCTAACTTCTCAGAAGGCTGAAATCTGAGGATTGTGGTTCAAAGCCAATCTGGGCAGAAAAATCTATGAGATTCTATCTCAGACTAACCAGCCAAAATGCTGGACTGGACTAGCAGACTGGCTTAAGTGGAAAGACACTAGCCATGGGCAAAAAAGCTGAAAGCATAAGACCCTGTGTTCAACCCTGGATATTACCATACACACATTCACGTGTGCATGTACATCCACATGCACACATGCACGCACACACACAAGAAAAAGAAAATAAATACAATACAAAAATAGGGCAGTGCAGGAGGAGCTGAAGACTGAGAAGGACGGGAGAAATAGGTAACAAATAGATGCCAAATACTTCAATAATTACATTAAATGTGAATGTCTAAACATCCTTGTCAAAAGGCAGAGACCGTATGACTGTATATTAACAGCAAGTTCTAACTACATACTGTCTTTAGGAGATAGTTCCCTTAGAGTCAAAGACACAAATAGGATAAAAGTAAGAGGGAAAAATAAGGAAATATTATGCAAACAGTAACCTGTAGAGATCTATAGTAATTAGTAATCTAGACAAAGTAGACATAAAACAAAAAATGTAGAGAACAGTTAGGGTACTGTTTATAATGATAAAGGGGTTCATATATCAGGAGTTTATAACAATTATATATATATATATATATATATATATATATCTAACAGACTCATAAAATATGTGAAGTAAAAATTGACTAAATTAAAAGGTGATTCAGAATTAATAGACAATTGAGCAATAATCCATTTCAGTCTTTTCCATGATTGATATAGTAAACAGAATTAGCAAGGAAACTTCAGGAATGCTCTCAACCAACTAACTGTATACTTAATTCACATACTACAGAACACACCACCCAACAAAGAATACATATTTGTAATACATTTTCTTCAGGATACTTTGTAAGTAAGGCCACTAGGTAAGAATAGATATTGTTTAAAAAGAAATAATACCATAGGCTCTTAGAAGGTAGAGGAGTTCTGTAAAACCAGTATTATCCCTTTATCAAAGCCACACAAAACATATACTAATAGTCATAAAAATAAATGCAAAAACCATAGCCCATGGAAATACTGAAGGAATAAATGGCATAGATTTTGCACAGACTCCAATATATGTGAATTCTATGTGTGTGTCATACATATTATATATTTTATATAGGTATGCATTAGATATATGCATCCTATACATATATAGTTCACTCATTCATATATGACCTTTACATATAAACTCATATTTGGATTTAAAAATGCAAAAAATCTTAACTACTTTAACATATCTAATCTAGCCATAGATGGTCGTCTACCATGGCCAAATGGAATTTGTCCCGAGAATACAGGGTTCAGAATACATCTGAAATTGGTTAATATAAAGCACAAGGCAAAAACTTTATATAAATGTTTCATGACACAGAAAAAAATATTCAACAGACTGTAACACCTATCGGCAATTTAAAAAAAAATCTCAACAGACTAGAGATAGAAAGGAGAGTTCTGCCAACATGAGAAATAGCATCTAAAAAATTCCACAGAGAATACCATTTTTGTTGTTGTTGTTGGTCGTGGCTCTGGAACTGGGCACTGACCCTCAGCTCTTCAGCTCAAGGCTAGTGCTCTACCACTTGAGCCACACCGCCACTTCTGGTTTTCTGGTGGTTAATTGGAGATAAGAGTATCATGAACATTCCTGCCCGGGCTGGCTTTGAACTGTGATCCTCAGATCTCAGCTTCTTGAGGAGCTAGAATTATAGACCTGAGCCACCAGCACCCAGCTGATAATAACATTTTTAATAGTAAAGCTTCCTGTTTCTCCCAAGCCTGAGAACAAGAAAGGGAGGTTCTACTCTTACCACATGTATTCAGAAGTGGGTGGAAGGTTCTAGCCAGTCAAATTAGGCAGAAAAAAGAAAATGAAGGACTTCATATTGGAAAGAAAAAAGTAAAACTATCTTAATGACAACTTGTATCCTCAGTATTCCACACAAAACAGTCCTGTGACACATTTTAAAAAATCACAGGGATTGAAAGGCAATATCAAAAATCAGTTGTTTTTAATGCTTTAGAAGTGAACAACCTAGAGATAAAATTAAGAAAGAACTCCACTCATGATGCCTTCAAAAAATGAAATAATTGAGTAATGAATTTTACAAATGAGTGTAAGATTTAAACATAGAGGATGGTGAGAAAAATTAAAGATCTAAATAAATAAACATTACATGTTTATGATCTGGAAGATTGAATATTATTGGTCATGACTGTTCTTCCCAAAGTGATCTATAAATTCAACATAATTGCTGTGTTAATCTCAGTTGATAGTTCCATACAAATTTATAAGCCAATCTTAAACTGTACATGGAAATGAAAAAAGAACTAGAAATAACCAAGTCAGTCTTTTAAAAAGAACTAAAAAGAACTAAGCTTGAGGCTAGCCCAAGGGAAAATATTTGTGAATGATCAGCTATTAACGGCATGATGGTATGTGCCTATTATCCAGTTACATGGGAAACTGAGATTGGGGAGTTGGGGCTTCAGTTCAGTCCAGGCAAAGAAGTTTGTGAGTCTCCACATCAACTGAAGGAGCTGGGCATGATATTGTACGCCTGTCACCTTAGCTATCAGGAAATGTAATATAGGAGTACCAAAGTTCAGACACAAACCTAAACTAGTGCAAAGAAGATCTGGTGGCATGACTAACAGATAAACACATGCCTAGCCAGTATGAGTTCAAACTATGGTACTACATTTTTTAAAACGGGATTACAAGATATGCTAGAATTGTACCCTATTGATTATGGCACCAGAAAAAACATAATGCAAAAGCTAATATCAAGTGTTGGCAAAGATGTGGAGAGACTGAAACCCTCATTTACTGCTGCTGGCATCATTACATGATACAGACTCTTTGCAATGCAAGCTGATAGTTTCTAACCTTGCCCTGTGACCTACAATTTTACAATCTGACAGTTTCTAAACTTGCCCTGTGACCTGCAATTCTAATCTCAGTAATATGTGTATCCAAGAGAAATGAACACATTCCCCCTGCAGACTTGAATGTCCATTATTCATAATAACCTCAAACCTGGAACAATCCAAAGGTCTGTCAGCTAGTAAATGTATATCCATACAAAGGAATAAAATTCATCTACATAAAGTAATGAAGTTTAGCTCCATGCCACAATGTGAATACACAATGAAAATACTACATTTAGGGAATGAAGTTAGACACCAAGACCACAGTTGGTATGGTCCCATTTGAAGCACCCTGAAAAGGCTAAGTTGTAAAAAGGGAAGGCAGCTCCCAGGACCAGTGTGAGGACTGGGAGGAACGCTGGGAGGAGTTAGGGATAGTAAGAAAGATCTAAGACTGTGTTATGGTAGTTACTGCCCAGCCCTGGAATTTCACCACTGAGATCTGGTGGATTTTATGGCATGTAATTTTACTTTAAAGCCATTTTGAAAGGAATTTTCTCACTTTCTTGAGGTTTTGTCCTGAAATTTGGAAAACTCTGTAACCAGGATTTGATTCATTGACATGGCTATATACTCTGATTGAACATTATTTGTCATAATAATAACTTTTTAAAGAAATATCTATTTACATACCTGTGATTATTTCCAGTACATTAATCCACACCTTTTTATGTTTCTCAGTTTCAGCTAAATAAATGGCTTTTGATTCTCCACTGAAGTTTTCTGTTCATTCTGTGGCAGCCTTGTCTTTGATAGACCTTTTTCTAGGATGACATTAACTTTTTTTTTTTTTTTTTGGCGTGGTGAGGGGGATGGGTAGTGCTGGTTCTGGGGCTTAAACTCAAGGGCCTTGCACTCTCACTTGGCTTTTTTGCTCAAGGCTGATGCTTTACTGCTTGAACCACATCCCCAACTTTCAACTTTGTGCTGATTTATTGGAGATAAAAATCTAACAGACTCTTCTGCCCCAGCTGGCATCAAACCTCTGTCTCAGGATTTTAGGCATGAACTACCAGTACCTGGCAATTTTTAATTTTTTACTTTAATTTTTATTTATTTATTTAGATATTTGTTGATCATGGGGCTTGAACTCTGGGCCTGGGCACTGTCCCTCAGCTCTTCAGCTCAACACTATCACTCTACCACTTGAGCCACAGCACCACTTTCAGTTTTCTGGTGGTTTATTGGAGATAAGAGTTTCATAGACTTTCCTGCCTGGGCTGACTTTGAACCTTGATCCTCAGATCTCAGCCTCCTAAGTAGATAGGATTATAAGCATGAGCCACTGGCGCCCGTCCCCAGCAATTTTTTAGAAACTTTGTTATATATAATTTTGATGTCTTTTCCTAAGGTCTCTAACATGTTTTTTCAATAGAGCTATGAAATCCTATTTCTGAAATGTAATTTGGTTTTAATTATGTACTTCTTTGTCCTTTTAAACTAGAATATGCTTCTCTGGGGTCGCTGTATGATTACATCAACAGTAACAGAAGTGAGGAGATGGACATGGATCACATCATGACGTGGGCCACCGACGTAGCCAAAGGTAATGCTGCCTTGCCGTATCCTACAGAATTCCTATAGAATTGGCACATGGAGATTTATGTCAGAAAGCTTCTTCTGTGTCTTTAGATATTCTTTTTGTTTAGGCCACCAACTTACTGAACAGATATTTTAAAACGTATTTTAGGTCATTGCCTTTCTACTCCTGAATGCCTTTTCTGTCTCTCTCTCTCTCTCTCTTTTCCTTCTTTACTTCAACTTGGACAAAACCAGCAAACCCAGATTAGATATTTTTGCTGTTTCTCTGACGTAATCGATAAACTTGCTTAACGTATCAAATGGGAAAAAATATCAAAATTCTGTTCTTGTTCTGGAAGTCTCTAAAAAGTCTCTGGAAGTATCTAAAAACATAATGTGTCATAGGATTAGTACTCTTCATTTTGTATACAGAATAATATAATAGTAACCACTTTCTAAAAATTTTTAATGGTTCTACCGTATAAAAGTGACTCCGATTTTATTTTGTATTTAATGTAAGCTTGGATACCACCCTCGGAAATGAAATATTTTTTAACACACAAAATCTCTAAACAAGGTGCCTAGTTCTTTTCTCTCCACAAATTCCAGCAGAGACTCATGCTTTCTAAAGCAGTTCAAATTCCATTTATTTTTATCTTTTTTTTCCATTTTCCTAACTGAACAGTTTGGGGTTTTATTTATAACCATCATAGTTGCTTTGGAAACAACTTGATCTGAGTAATGAGTGCTGATAGTTACATTTGTATTCTAGCAACCTCTAGGAAGCAAGTGTGTCCATATTTTACTGGGGCAATTAACTTCTTTGCATCTTATTACTTCTTTCTCTACAAACATCTCTTTACAAAGCAAATATAATGTTCCTTGGCATTCTGTAAGGGGAGTAGTCCAGGCTTTGCTTTCACTGCAAGGCAAAGCCACACAGTGACTTCCAGAAATAATAGTTTTTCTTTGGGTATATTTCCTTGACTATTTTGTTTCCTCTGTACCTGTCATATTCTTGAAAAGGGTCTGTGGGGGAGAAAACGTTGCTTTCAAAGTTTTATGTAAGATGCTGCTATTGAATGGTAAATTATTATAAGAAAAGTAAGCAACCAGAAGCTGGTGGTTCATACCTGTAATCCTAGCTAGTCAACAGGCTGAGGTCTGAGGATTGTGGTTAGCAGTAGCCTGGGCAGGAAAGTCCATGAGACTCTTTAATCTTCAATAAACAAGGAGAAGGCCAAAAGTAGAGGTATGACTCAAGTGGTAGAATGCATGCCTTGAGCTAAGGGGTAGTGCCCAGGCCCTGAGTTCAAGCCCCAGGAAAAAGGAGAAGGAGAAAGAGAAGGAGAAGGAAGAAGAAGAAGAAGAGGAGGAGGAGTTGGAGGAAAAGGAAGAGGAGGGGGAGAGGGAGGAAGAAGAAGAGAGGGATCAAGGAGGAGTGGAGGAGGAGGGAATGGGGGAGACAGAGGGGGAGGGATAGCACCTAGGCCCTGAGTTCAAGCCCCAGTATGAATAAGAAAGAAGAAAGAAGATGGAGGAAGAGAAGGAAAAAGAGGAGAAGAAGAAGGAGGAGGGGGGGAGGAAAAGGGGGAAAAGAGGGGGGAGGGGAGGGGGAAGGGAGAGTAACAACTCTATGTTTAGGATGGAATACTCAAAAGCTTTGGTTGGGTTAATGAACTTAATCATGTATTCATGTATCAAGCATCCCAAATCAGCCTGAAAATTTCATAGTCTTCAAGACAGTTTCATGAAACATCATAGTTACTTCTTGGCATCTCAGGAACTATTGGGAGCTGCCTGCAGCATTGAGGAAATGTACTATACTTGCATAATGTAAATGTACATGCGTGCAGTCCTTGTCTTGGGGCACTTTACCTTACAGACATCAACTTGTGTGATTGCTCAGGCAATGACACCTCACCATTTATTATTCAATGGCACATAAGATGGAGGGACAGCAGACAAATCAATTGCCATGGGCCACTGTTCTTCCAGCTGTGCTCCACCTCAGGCCCTAAGTCCAGGCATGTAACAACACCACCCACCCCTGTGCTGCCACATTATCCCTGACCAAGGGACAAGTCTCTTGGCTCCAGAATAGCTCTGCCATCATCTGAAGTTTCTCAAGAGGACTGGCACTGTGCAGGGAAGAGAAGAAACAGGATTAAGTAGCGAACTGGAACCAGAGGTCCTGAATAGGAGAGAAGAACAGGAGTAGATCCCCTGAACAGAGTCCAAACCTGAAAAAATAATAAAGTCCCTCTGGCATGATTGGTGAGTTGATCTGAAAGACAAGTGCTAATATGCTTGGCTTCAGCTGACAAGAGGCTTATCTATGTAAGTCATATGTAACATTGAAAAATCCTTTTGGATAATCTATAAATGGAGATGATCTATAAATGGAGAACGAAGTCAATGCTTTTGGAGTGACTTCTGCCCTATAGAAGGTATAGAAGTTAGAGATTAAGTAGGAAAACTTGACTTTGTTGACCCTGTTTCAAATCTAGCCTGTGCCTTTCAGTTTGACCAGGATTGAAACCACTGAAGTAACAGTATGTTGAGAAATCAAAGAATGAATAATTCATCCTAAATAAGAGCTGACTCTTGCTTTTTTGAACTAGGCATTCCTCAACATCATCGCTGTTGACAGAGTATAGCCTCAAATCGAAAAAGGATTCTCTTCCTTGAAGAGTATGGGGGTGGGCCACAAAGACATCTGAATTTACTGCAGACCACACTACACTTGGGGCAGATCAGCCTGGATCTACAAAATCTCCCCATATCAAATATTTTAAAGGAACTTTGAGTATCTGATGAAAATATTCTTCCATCTTTTTATTTAAATTTTTTTTTGTTGGTCATGGGGCTTGAACCTAGGGCCTGATCAGTCTTTTTAATGGTTTGTAATAAAAACAAGAGAGGTAGTTCTACAAGAACATGGAGGAGGTTTTATTTATTTTTTGTTATATTAGAGTTTGAACTCAGGGCCTCATACTTGCTCAGCTGGCACTGTCACTTGAACCACACTTCCAGCTCTGCTTTTCTGCCAGTTTTTTCATGATGGAGTCTGAACATTTTTTTCTGCCCAGGTCTTTTTTTCCCCTGCAGACTTCTAGTCTCCTGAGTAGCTAAGATTACAAATGTAAGCCACTGGCACCCAGTAACTTAAATAGAATTTTTATATGATTGCAATTACTATAGCAATAATGTGCTAAATTCTGTATAAGTATGTTTGTGTGTGTATGACTTCAGCCCTGTCCAGTATATATACATACATACATATAAAGGTATGTGTATACACACAATACACACATACATGTACACAAATAAGTTATGGTACTTTTTCTTATAGTAATCTGCCATGAGGAAGAAAGTACCTTTATTTTAAGCTTTCATACTTAAATCATGGGTTTTGAAATCCTTATTTGTCAGCAAATACTGAAAGTGTTTATTTCTACCTCTACCAGTAGTTAAATAGTCTTCCTGAAAAATCATTCAGGAATTTGGTTCTAAACAAATTAGAAGTAATTATGACATCGCATCATAAAGTTTGTTAAATGCTACTCAAATTGCAGTTTTTCCAGTTTGAAATATGTAGGACTTCGTATTAAATGAGATTCCATGTATCCCAATTATACTTTGCTGAATACCACTTAAGTTGCCAATACTTTTGTTAACTTGTTTCTTTTCATTGATATTGTTATATAGCATGGGTTTCCTTTTTTAATTTTTTTACTCTTTCATGATTTCTCAAAATATAATAACCTGAACAGGAGAAGAGTTGATCATTAATAAATTAACCTTTATAAAATTAAAATGTCCTATAAATGTTAAAAACCCAAACCTAGTTATTAAGTTAACGTGTATGGATAGATCATTATTAAAAGAGACCTGTTTGATTTGGTGGAGAGAGAGACTATTTTTTCATTGTTCAGAAAACAGAACTTAAGAAATGAAGGGAGAGGAAGTATTTCATTAAAAAAAGTTTGTTTCTTTATTCTACGTGAGTAGATAGCACATAAGTACAGAAAGAATCAAACATTTTTGAACATTGCCCATGCAATATGTCTTTTATAAAGTGTAATTTTTATTTAAAATAATAAAACTTGTTAACTTATATATTTATTTACAGGAATATCATGAATGATAAAATAATTAGAGATAATTTTGTTTGTGTCAAGACATTTTTGTGAAGATAATAAAATATTTAGTTACTACTATGTATTTTTCCATCAGAAGATCACAAAACCCTTAACTAGCCATAACTAATCAATCCTCCAGCTCCTCACCCCTACCCTGTCTTTGCTCACAGCTCTTTTGAATGAATACAGAGAAAGTGAACTAAGCTGCAATTAGATAACTGTGGCCATCCAGATGAAAACTGACCACCTCGTCAAAACTTTGGCAGATATAGAAGGCCCTTCCTAGCATAATACCTTAGTTACAGAGCACCAATTCTGGTAGTTACTAAAGCTATTTTCATGAAGATTCTAAAAGATTAGGTGTCCTGATTAGGTATTTTAAGAAACTAGCTCTATTCCCAATCAAATTGCATATAAATTTTACTAAAATTATATGACTAATGTAGAACTCTATGGTGTTTCTGTTACAAATACCATGGAAGAATAGGATATATGGATTTAGTTTCTGCCACAGAGTTGCTGGGAAATACTAATAGGCCTTTTTTCCTTCTTGCATGAAAAGGAATGCACTACTTACACATGGAGGCTCCTGTCAAGGTGATTCACAGGGATCTCAAGTCAAGAAATGGTAATGTAGTCATATGTGTTTTCTTTTACCTGTTTCTCAATAAGTGTCATGTACCTGTACATAGAGATAAGAATGGTGCTTTCTCTTGTAACTTATAGTTTGACTTACCATGAAATCTTTCCACTTTCAGTAAATATCAGAAATCAAAATATTAGTTGAAGAAGCTGCCTGCTGCTCTGAAGTATGAATAGCACAGACTGTGTATATTGGATTGATTATGTCTCTTTTTTTTCTATTATAAGAACTGTTTAGCTGATACCTTTCAGCCAAATTTTTAACACATCTCTGTTTTCTGAATGAGGTACTGCTAGGTCAGAGTGGACACAAGTGTATTTTTAGTCTTCTATTTTTAGATGGTTCTCTAGGCCCACAATCTTGAGTTTTGTTACTCCTGAATTGTATGGTGAAAAATTCTTCATGTCACTTGTGCCCATTTCTTGGAGAAGGGCCCCCAAATGATTGGCATGCTTGTGGGTTTCTTCTCTCTGTTCCCCCGGAGTTTATTTATCATCCTGGAGTGTATATTTTGGAGTGTGAGCATTTTAAAATAACTTGGAGGATTAGACATTACCTCCAAGTAGGAATGGTAACAGGATTTCTTCCATTACATCATTTCAGAGTTATTGGAGAAAGGCAATAGGATTATTTAGCTTGAACAGAACTAGTTAAAGAAACAACAGAGTGGCTACTTAAAAAGTAATTGGGGGCTGGGAAGGTGGCTCAGTGGTAGAGCGCTTGCCTTCCATGCCTGAGGCCCTGGGTTCGATTCCTCAGCACCACATAAGCAAAAAGAAAAAAGCCAGAAGTGGCGCTGTGGCTCAAGTAGTAGAGTGCTAGCCTTGAGCTGAAGAGCTGAGGGACAGCGCCCAGAGTTTAGGCCCCACGACCGGACTCCCCCCCCCAAAAAAAATAAAAAGTAATTGGATGGGGGTGGGGGGACAACCTTACTATCAATGAATAATTTCTGTGCTTTCTAAATAGTTCTCAGTAATGAGAAGAACCATTGGTTTTCTTTTTTATTTTTTAGGAAACCTTTAGACCACTGAAGGTAAAATGGATATTTGCTAGTAGTGTGGTCCTTAGAATAGGTAGTGAGGACAAGGAGATGAAGAAGACCCAGGGATGTACCTGATGTGGGATGGGAAGGCCAAACAGGGAAAGTTGTTAGCAGTTGCTACTCATCAGTGGTCCCACAGCACACACAGTAACCCTATCAGGTGGCTCTACCTAGTTATCCTGCCCTCTTCCAGGTCATCACTTAGCCTTTGCCTCTTCTTAAACAGAAGCTTCCTGGAACTAAACACTTGTGAGACATACTTGGCTAATGGGAACTCATTAGGAAATAGTCTAAAATCTACTAGGATGTATCAGAGTTGTATGAGTATAAATTTTCAGTTACTGCTCAGAATTTCAATCTAAAGGAATCATTTGACTTTAGTATATTCTAAATCTTCCATAGGAAATTAGTGATTAATTAAATCAATAATTAAGCCCATGATTAATAAAGGAAAATGTTAGCCAGGCACTGGTGGCTCATGCCTGTAATCCTAACTACTCCAGAGGTTGAGATCTAATTACAGTTTAAAGCCAGCCTAGGGGAAGAAACGTCTGTGTGAATCTTACCTCCAGTTAACCAGAAAAAAAAAACTAGAAGTGGTAATGTAGCTGAAATGGTAGAGCACCAGCCTTGAATGAAAAACCCAAGTGAAAATTGAAGGCCCTGAGTTCAAGCCCCACTACAAGCACAAAAATAAGTAAATAAAATAAATGGAAAATATCAATTACCCATATACACAGCATGAAGGTTATATAACAGCACTATTTTTTAAATACTATAGCTTGTGAGGGGGGCATTTTGTGGTGGTACTGGGGATTAAACTCTGGGGCTTTATAGGTACTAGGCAGGCTCTGTACCACTTGAGCCATGTCTCCAACCCTATGTATTTGATAGGTATGCATATATACTCACAATGAAGGCATCTAGGCTTAACTTTTTGTGAATTTTCCCTAAGAGAAGGAAGAAGACTTTAATTTTCTATATTCTATACTTTTATATTAAAGCTGGATATAATAGATTCTGCTTTTGTTTAGTATACAACTATTCAAACAAAATAATGATAGTCATATCTTTTTTCTTTAGTTGTTATAGCTGCTGATGGAGTATTGAAGGTAAGATTCTCTCCTTTAATTTAAAAAATTGATAGGGCTGGGATGGTGGCTCAGTGGTAGAGTTTTTGCCTCACATGCATAAGGCCCTGGGTTCAATTCCTCAGCACCACATAAGCAGAAAAAGCTGGAAGTGGCGCTGTGGCTTAAGTGGCAAAGTACTAGCCTTGAGCTGAAGAGCTGAGGGACAGCGTCCAGACCCAGAGTTCAAGCTCCACGACCAACAAAAAAAATAATGAGTTAAACAACCAGGCGCAGGTGGCTCACACCCATATCCTTACTACCTAGGAGACTGAGATCTGAGGATCAAGATTTGAAGCCCACTGGGGCAGCAATGTCCCTGAGACTTATCTCCAGTTAACCACAAAAAAAAAAAAAAAAAAAAAAAAAAAAGCCAGAAATGGAGCTGTGGCTCAAGAGGTAGAACACTAGCCTTGAACTCAAGTCCAGTGCCCACACCCTGAGTTTAGGCCCCAGGACACTTTCTCTCTCTCTCTCTCTCTCTCTCTCTCTCTCTCTCTCTCTCTCTCTCTCTCTCTCTCTCTCTCTCTCTCTCTCTCTCTCTCTCTCACACACACACACACACACACACACACACACACACACACACACACACAAACTTGTGGTTAATTTCTGTTCATTTCAGTTTTTCATATTCCCATATTATAGGGCAGTAGGAAGCTGATTCTGGTTCTTCTGTTCTCAGATCTGTGACTTTGGTGCCTCACGGTTTCACAACCATACAACACACATGTCCTTGGTTGGAACTTTCCCTTGGATGGCTCCAGAGGTTATCCAGAGTCTCCCTGTGTCTGAAACCTGTGACACATATTCCTATGGTGTGGTAAGTTTGTTTCTCATTTCTTATTTTCCAAAGTACATACATAGAGCAATCAGCCTAAAGAATAAAGATGGTACCATCTTAACCTAGTTTCACTTGAGATATGACTGCTCTTTCTGGAGGCATGCCTAGAGCAGGGGCACAGGAAGAGAACTTCCTGATTGCCAAAATGTTCTGATCACTTTTATGTATCCAAGTTATTTGAGAAAAAGAAAAAGAAAAAAATTAGATTGAACTTGAATTCATGTTGGACCTAATGGACTCTATGCAGTGGGCTTTTTTTGCTGGGGGGGAAAGAAGCCTGTAGACTGTTTGTGTAATTCAGTGGAGTTAATCAGTTGGAACAAGTTGTCTTTGTAATCGTTGCTTAAGTGCTAACAGACCACTAACAGATCTGCCAAAGTGAGTTAATAAATAGGAATTGTTTGAGTGTCAACCATGAAACTGCTGTATGAATTTCTAAAACTATGGAAGAAAATTACTTGGGACAAGATGGCCTTGCACAAGCAATGCCATGCTAGGAAGTAATAATGGCTACCTGAGAGGTGATTCTAAGGTGCAACAAGAGAACAGAGCAACATCAAGTATAGAACCATGAGGTGGGGGAGGATGATCTTTGAAAGGAAAGAGCATGGAAAGACCCAGGTAAGAAGCAGGATTGTTCTCCTGCCTTATGAGGGAGAAAGAAGCCAGGAATGAGCATCATTATTGCCAGAGAAATGAACTTGTTACCTTTCTTTGAAGATAAGTTTTTTCCTAAAATACCATATATACTTTAAAAACTCCAAAGTAGTATTTTTATCTTTTACCTTTATGTCTCGTTCTCCCTCTATTTAGACTCTGTATGGACAGGCTCTCTATTCATATCACTTTTCATAGGATGTTTGCATTATAATAATACAAGAAACAGACTAGTTTGGGCACTCTCTTCATCCTGAACCTGTGCATGCTCCTCCCGAAGGTGCTTGCTGCTGGCTGGAGAGGAGAGTGTGAGTTCAGGTGCACGCCTGTCCCTTCTGCAGTGTCTGGGTATTTATTTCTGTCTGAGATCACTAGGAGGCTTTTGCAATTGACTAGTTTGTTTCTAAATCATAGCATATCCTGTGTATACCAGGGAACCGTACCAGAGATTAATTTTGTCACCTATTGAAAAAGAATAATTTCAAGAATGAAATATATGTTTTAGTTTAAGGCTAGACTAACCTTTAAGACTGGAAGATAATGGTAACATTAATCGCTCTAATTCTGAGTGTTTCTAAGAATGAAAACTATGCATTATTATAGCTAGTACTGAAGTCATTCTCATTGAAAGAAGGAAAAAATAAAGCAATAGTTCTAAAGGAGACTGGATTCTAAAATTATCTCCTATGTCAAAAGTTACTATATCATGCATTCATCTTGTGAAGAAACTGAAAGTGGGAGACTTATTACAATATAAGACTTGGGGGGCGGGGGGCTAGGGATTTAGCTTAGTGATAGAGTACGTGTCCATTAGCATAGGTCCTATGTCTCACAGAATTTTCTGCCTGGGTTGGCTTCAAACTGATTTTCGGACCTCAGCCTCTCAAGTAACTAGGATTATAGGCTTGAACCAGCAGTGTCTGGCGGGCTGATTTACCTGAGTTTGGTTTGGCTTGGTTTTATTAAGGAAGAGATTTAACAAATCTATCAAATAATTTAATTTATGGAAGCCAGCTCTGTAGCTGATGGAGCATTTTAGATGCTAAGTGCTGCCTGAGAATCACATTGCCTCAGACACTGCCACAGGACTATATCAACATCAGATCCATATACATGCCAGAGCTCTTCCCAAACTGCTGAGCACAGATTTCTCCCCAGTGACTTCTTGCAAGCAACTTCTCCCAGGCACTGCTAGCACACACCTGTCATCCTAGCTACTCATGAGTCTCAGATCTAAAGATCAAGGTTTAAAGCCAGAGTGAGGGAGAAGGTCTGTGAGATTATCATCTCCAGTTAAGCAGCAAAAAGCCAAAGTAGAGCTGTGGTTCAAGTGGTAGAACTCTAGCCTTGAGCAAAAAAGCTCAAGGAAGCAACCAGGCCAAGAGTTCAAGCCCCAGTACTGGCACAAACAAAACAAAACCCCAAAAATTTCTGTGTTGAAGTGAGAGATTGGGTCAGAGTTCTGGTTTACATCATGCAGAGAGCTCTTTTGACAGAGCTGTCTTCAGAGAAGTACTTATACATGCTAAATTAATTACAAATAAGAATTCAAGATTATATTTAATGTTGTTGGCCCCTTTCATTCTGTTTGTTCTAAACAAATGCTTTAGTAAAAGAAAAAGTACAAGCCATTCCTGCCAGATTCCCTTGTTTTGAGCAGTGTCAGACTTTTTTACATGAAGAAAGCATTTGTGCTTTCAAAATAGCTATGACATCAATGAACAGGAGAGGATGGTCATTACAATGGGGCTGTGGTTAGGATTTGAAGTTTGTGGTAATATCATCTTTGAAAATTACCTCTATCTAGGGAAAATGTGTCCTTTAATATCCTTTCTAAAGGAGGAGGTTGACCAGGTCGCCTGTGTTAGTAGGAGCATCTGGTTACATACAACATCCCAAAGTTCATTAAGAGCTTACTAAGTTGTTGATTGAGACCTCTCCATGTACAAAGCAGTCACACACGGATGGACAAGATGATTTTTTAAAGAGTTACCCACAAGTTGGAATGTGTTTTTGCTTTTTATTTTTCTGGGCTTTTTTTTTTTCGACTTGCTATAAGAATTTAGTCCCTGCTACACTCTCTTAACAGTACTAGACCTCCCCAGCTGGATAAATCTGTGTTGCTTCTTACAACAACACATGGGAAAACTATCTAGCCGTGGACTGCCTTAAAATAAACACACAGCCAGTGCCAGAAATGGGTCTCATGATCCTTGTTTCTAAGCAGATAAACATTACTATTGTTCCTCTCCATTTTGTAAGAAGGGAGATTTTTGTACACTCTCATGAAAACTTCTCTTGTGGAGAGAGCCAGAAAGTACATTTAGTGTGTAATCCACACACAAAAAAATTAGAAAAGACTTCAGGCAAACAAAAATCATTGAAAAAAAAAATGAACCTTCTGAGAACACAAGGCCGGGCCACCGTCTAGAAACAAAGCCAGCCTAATGACAAGGCAGAAAGGATTAGCTTCTGGAAGCTTCTTAGCCAAAACCCAGTAGCTTAAGACGCAGCCTTTCTTGTTGGAGAGCCCTGTTCCAGAACGAGCTGGGCTCAGGTAATGGCTTTCTATTGTTCTCAAGAGAAAAGGCAGGAGAAGCACACAGCTTCGTCCAAGTTTCTGTTCTGCAAACTGGAAATAGAAATTTTTCTTGTGAGCCCAGTTATGCTCTGAGGACATCTCAATATACAATGAGTTGGAAAATATTTTTAAGGTGAAAGATCACAGTAATGTTTGGCCTGCACCGTCCTCCCTGGTATTCTAAAGCATCATTTAATGTATTTTTAGACTTCCAAGTGACTTCTCAACAAAGTTACCTTTTTTTTTTTTTTAAATGTGCCAAAAGTCATTTTGTTGAATATAGAAAAAGCTATCCTATCTCATTCTACCTACTTTTTGGTATATTTCCAAACCTGGGGAATTAATAAAAGGAAATAATTGCAGCTGGGCACTGGTGCCTCATACTAGCTACTTAAGAGGCTAAGACCTGAGGGTTGTGGTTTTAAGCCAACCTGGGCAGGAAAGTTTATCTCTTTATCTCCAATTAACCACCAGAAAAATTAAAAGTGGCACTGTGGTTCAGGGATAGCCCTCAGGCCCCGAATTCAAATCCCACAACCAACAACAACAGCAAAAAAAGATCTGCATGTTTCTGTAGCTTGATCTTTTCTTACTATAAGCAACTCTCTCCTAAACAGGATCATTGATAATATCTTTTGAATATATTGTTGAGCAGAAAATAATATCGTTGATCAGAAAAAGCTAAGGGATAGCACTCAGACCCTGAGTTTAAGCCCTATTACTGGAACATACATAATGCATGCATGCATGCATGCATACATACATATATACATTCATACATACATACATGAATGAATGAAAGGAAAACATGATAAGATGTGGCACTGGAATCAAGCTGAAGGCTTTGTTGGAGATTTTGAACATGGAAGTTCATGGTGAGCTCATGGATAAGATGATTCCTTGTGGTTTGTTCATCAGCTAGTTGGGTTTTGGTAACTCCTCAGAGACACAAGATGCAAAATGAAATTGTCTTATTTTTTCAGGGTAAGATCTCTTAGAGAAATACAGTTCAAGTCTTATTAGATTTAGGTTACTTTCCAGAGGAGAATGTTGGAATAAACACTAAAAAAGAATAATTTTTTTTTCCTGGTGTTAATTCCTGAAACTCATAATGTTGTACTTTATCCCCACAAAATCCAGTCTTTGCATGTGTGTGCACGCATGTGCACACATGTGTGTGCAATGTGTTTACCAGTCAAACCAAGAAAGGAGGAGGCATGAGGCTGTTCACTAGAGCATTTGGTGGTCTGGAACATTTGATTTATTTAAGGCTGTTTCTTAATTCCCAAACTCTGTAGGAATGCCACTTCTATTCATTTGCTTGCTCTTGCTGTCCTTGCCCCTCCCAGCCCCGGCACCATGGTGTAGTGATTGCAGTAAATTGAAGAGTTTCATTTCCTGCTCAGCCCTCCTGCAGCCCCTCCCCACCTCCTCTGCGCAGGCGTATGGCAGGGTGATTGCGTACCTGTACTGGCTCTCCTCACCCTTTCCTTCCTGGCAGCCATCACTACGCTTGTCTCCTTCTGAGATGCCCCTTACTTTTTCCTAATCACTTGTGTGACTCAGACAGAATTATTCAGAATTATTCAGTAGCTCTTCTGAAGAAGTACCTTACACACTTGATTAAAAGCCCAAAGAAGCTTCAGTGAGTTTTTTTTTCTTCCTGCTTGAGCAGCATCTGCCAGTTTCCCTGATTTTCTTGCTAATTATCTTCATATTAGCCAGCATTCATTTACCATGTTCTGCCTCCAATAAGGTTACATGCCGGCTGAAGAAATAGTGGCTTCATAGTTAAAGGTTTCTAAGCCTTGTTCAAATAAATAGTACATATATCCCATCTACATTCTCACTTAGAAATAGGCTTTTGTGTTTTAAACCAGGAAAATCTAATCTCAGGCTGCCTAATTCTCCTCACTTCCATGGCTCCATGCTAATAAGGTGATACTGTAGTGCATCATCATCTTCTTCTCTAGCTTCTGTGGGCTTAGAGCTTGACCATCATGGTGAGGTAGCAATTACTGTTCTAGCTCTGCCACTTGCTACCTGAATGTCTTTGGGCAGATGTATTTAACTTTCTTCAGCCCTAGTTTCTCACCTATAAAATGAGGATAATGTCTATCGAATAGGATCCATATTGATTATAATGACACATTAAGGTACCTGGAACATAGTAGGTACTCAGTAAAAACTAGTAGCTATTATCATGATTGTTATTGGTCATTGTTTTCACACTTTGCAAAGTATTGGTAGACTCAGACTTTGTATGTCAGAGAGGCATGATGGTACACACCTATAATCACAGGAGTCAAGAGGCTGAGATAGAAGATCATGAGTTTGAGGACAGCCTGAGATGCCTCAAAAGCATTTTTTAAGATAACCATTTATATAAATAAAGTTACTGAGTGTCCAGATGACCATTACTTAGTGTTTACAGTGAAACCAGCATCAGCAGCATTCCTAGCACCAATATACTTTCTTTGGGCAAATGTATTAACATATTGATCTCAAGGACTGCAGAGAGTTGAAATCACGTATAAACTTACATAAGCACAAACATGTATAAGTACTTTTTAGATTATGGTAGAATTAAATTACATTATAGGCACATGAACATGTATTCTTAGGTTGACTTCTTTTGAGGGAAATTTGTCCAAAGCACAAAACTTAAATGTTGTAATCTTGCAAGTATCTACTATTGGGAGGTAGATAGGCTTGCCAGTGATTTGGATTGGATGTTCTATTTATTTATTTATTTATTTATTTTTGATGAGGCCATTATGGAATCTTTAAAAAATATTATTGAATTCTCAGCTATTTTCTTACAGGGAAATGTGACTGAGATTTGAAACTATTGTTGAATTCCCACTTATTTTCTTATAGAGAAATGTATAAGAAATTGAAGTTAGAAATACTTTTGGTTAACAAAATATAAAATCTGATTTGTGAAAACGTAAAATTCTAACATCTCAGAAGATCAAGTTAAATAACTTAGGCCTATTACATAAAATTTTGTCTGGTTCTACATAAACTAAGTTTTTTTTCCTTTACATATAAAAATATAAGAAGTATATAATATATGGAAGACATTCAATGTATGAGCATATATATATATATATTGTTCAAGTTTCTACCAATGGGGTTGGTTATGTCTGACAATTAGATACAATTAATGTTTTATAAAAATTTCAGTAATGTACCCAAAGTATAAAGCACTAGAATAAAAATTCCATTTCCTTTTTTGTTCCAGGTTCTCTGGGAGATGCTAACAAGAGAGGTCCCCTTTAAAGGTTTGGAAGGATTACAAGTAGCTTGGCTTGTAGTGGAAAAAAACGAGGTAAGACTACGTTTCTCCATTCAGGTACATAGATCAGAAAACAGTATTGGGGTTTTGCAAAAGACTTTTTCATCTTCTTCAAATTGAAAGTAAGTTCACGCTTATGGAAAGATTAGCAGTAGGAGCTAACACAAAGGGTCAAAGTGATGTTATTCCTCATGAATGGACCCTTTACATCTAATTGTTGCAGCTTCACGTCGTGATGCTGTAGATCAAAAATTGTACAAGTACTGTACTAGTTTCTCAGTCTCAATTGTAAAACCTAGGGGTTTGTTCTTAGTGATGAAAGAAACCATTGCGTCCAAGGTAGGGGAACAGTTTAACTCCATCTCCCGCGTTTAGGACATCTTTTTTACTGGCCGGGAGTTGATATATCTGTAAGAGACCTTCAGCTACTTCAACTTACCTCTCCCAGCAGGAGTCACTATAGTACAAGAAACTGTCGCTTAGATGAGAATTTCAAAAATAAAAGAAGAAAAAAATAGTTTCAAAAAAGGGAAAAAATTACAGTTTTGCCACCTACGTTGAACACTACATTGAAGATGAGCTCCTCACTGGAATTGGCGAGGCAGTGGCATAACTGTTCGCCTCCTCATGCAGAGCCTTTCCATTTCAAAAGAACTTCAGTGGCGTAAACACCGTTTGTGCTGTGTCCCCAGCCTCGCTTTTCTTCTTGCTACAAATTGAGGCTTTCAGTTAGTTGGACCTATGAGCCTACATCAGAGAACATGGCACATTCATATCAAAGAGAGCAACTACGTTTTGAAAGGTTTAAAATTGGGACTGAAACGCACAGCCATGGAAATTCTCAGCCCCAGGATGTAGCATCCACTATCAAGGTTTTAGAAGAACTTAGATCACGTAATGGAAACCTGCAATTGTCTTTACCAGGCGAAACAACTTGATTTCACAAAAGTTGCTTCATTTCCCAATTGTGTCCATGCCTTCCACAATGAGTTAAGAGGACAACCTTAAGGAAAAAATAATTTCCCAAAAAGCGAATTATATTTATATTTTTTTTAATTCCCTTTTTAATGCTTTAACAGAATTACATTGATCTGCTTCCCATGTGAGCACAGGAATAAGCTAGGGTAATCAAATCACTGTTATTGGTGAGAGAAAGCTATGTTTCTATCTCTTACATCACCTCGTGATTCATCAGGAATTAATGAAATGTTGATGATGGCTGAACTTGATGAGAGAAAGCTGACAATTTAAGAAATGCAAAAGAGTTCTGTGCTCGAATGTACTTCATTCATGGTGTCATGGGGGCTGTTTGGTTTTCATTATATGTGCGAATCATTTGCAGTGTGCTGTTAATAAGACCTCACAACACAGGATAACTATTATTTTTAGGATCCTAGGGCCTACTCATTTCTGTTCTGTTTCTTCTGTCAGTGAGATGATCGGATGTTTAGTTCAGGGTTTACAAATGAGAGAGAATTGTTGACCTTCAGTTGACTTTAGAGCACACTACCACATGTGATGTCCTTGTCTACCTTATACAGAAATAACCAACAGAAAGAATTTTTAAAGCCAACTAGATACTCCCCCAAAATATATGAGATTGAATAATTAATATCTCAATAGTTTGGCTAGACAATGGCAAAATAGATGTAAATTTCAGGCGTTGAAAAAATACTGCATACTTAAAGCTAAACAGAAAGATGAATTTCACTGCTGCCTTAAGGTTGGTGACTACTTCAAAACAACCCTCGGAACCTCTTTAACATTGGACACAAGGAAGGAAGGACATCTCTCTCCGTTCCCCCAGAGGTTCCATGGTTCATACTGTCTGTTTATCCATGGTACATTCAGCTCATAACCCACAAAGAGTACTTAGACTTAACATACTGGAGTAGTGAATTGAAAGAACCCACAGGTGGCAGAAGTTCTGTCCTCTTTCTAATGAGCTCAAGTAAGATCGGACATCCGAAGAATATTTGTCGGCTATTCTCATTCTGCATGGTACTTATCTGTAAAAAAAAAAAAAAAAAAGAATGGAAATTAAATTTAAATCAATTTCTAGTATTATCATTAAGATGTTCATTTTGGCTTATCAACAGAGGCACTTGATTCCAAAACAAATTCTGTTGACATAGCATTAAGGTAATTTTCAAAGACTGAGTTTCCTGAGTAACAAAGCTGAGACTGCAAGAAATGGAACTCACAAAACCTCTTCCATTGTTTATCTTTACTTTGGATACTTTCAGTTGAAAAAGGTAGCTATGTTTCCAACAGGCCTCATTTAAATAAAGAATGATGTGTTTAAGCTACCAAGAAGAAATTTTAAGTGTGATCTGGTCCCCTTCTAATGTCTATCTAAATATGGGTTTACCTTTTGTTTTTAACTTTTTATTTTGAAGTAAATATAAACTTACTGGAAGTTATTTAAAAACAAAAAAACACTGTACCCAGTGTGATGTTCAAGTAGTAGAGCCACCTCCACAGCAAACTCCAAGCCCTGAATTCAAACCCCATTACAACCTCACATGGTAGTGGTACAGTGTTCAAACCAGGGAACTAGATTGGCACATTATTTAGTTTACCACACAGCATTGCTTTTTGAGTCTATAAGAAAATCAATGCTTTTAAAATTATATCTGAAGATCTTTGCTTCTGAATCCTTAATGAAATAAGGCCTTTAAATAGTCATTTTTTCCAATTAAATCCTGTTAAAACTAGATTGATAAAGCACTTTAAAGTTTACAAAGTAAACAGTGAACCTTTAGAGAAGACATAAAATAAAGAAAACATTACTAAGACATTTTGAAAATCTAGAGATATGTTTCTTTGCTTTTGTCATTTCCATGAAACTCAATCAGTAGGCATTCAAGATGTTCTGGCTGCATAATTTCTTTCACAAATACTTAGATTCTTATGTAAAATGTGTTTTGTCTTCATAAAACTTAATTCACTGCTCTTAACTGCACTTTAGAAAGAGAAAATCTTGACTTAAAAATAATTTTTACTCCCTATGTAGAAAATGGTGTAAGAAATAATACGATTTTTAATGTCGTGCCTAATTTAGTTCAGTGTCTAAGTCTATATTTAACTGATACTTGACCATGTCTGATTATTTTAAGTGACTGTTTCTTTGTGTAATTTCACAAATGTGTGTCTAGAAAGTTTTCCAGCTCCCCCTACCAAAAAAAAAAAGATGACAGAAATGATCAACCTGATTCAGCCAGTTGACATTTCAGCTTATGGAAAAATGATGACACAAGGTTATTCTGAAACATGTTTCCTTTTCTGAAAACTCATTTTTCATTATACACGGAGTACAATCAAGTTGCATAGACTCTCTCTATTAGTTCCCATTGTACATTTCTTGATCTGCCTATTGACCTTTGTCAAAACATTTGCAGTTTACAGTACCATACAATAACAGCAATACACCTTGCTCTAGTCCATGAGACCACATCTTTAGAAGTGCTTAGTTTAGCCTTTAATTTGGAGAAGGTTGTTTTATTTTCCCTTTGTTTTGATTTTAAGTTTATGTGTAATTGCAAGCATAAATTGTCAGTCTCCTTGTCAAGACAAGTCCTTTTCTAATTTTATACATAGCTTCTTCCTCCCCCCACCCCAATCCAATTACATTCAGTTTACACTTTCCTAGTACAAAAGTTCTTTTGCAGACCATACTGGAGAGTAAATGTTAATACTATACAGTCAAGTTATTCTCAACTTCATTATACCCAGTGTGCTTCCTCCACACTCCCTGACCCACCTCCTAGTGTTAGGGATGGAAACCAGGGCCTTGTACATGATAGGCAAGTACTCTACTACTGAGCTATGTCTCTAGCTCCCAGTGCTTTCTTTACATCGACTATGTGAATACCCCTGCTCCTCTGAAAGGAAATTCAGACAAACACATTGCAATGCACAAATAGATGCTCAGGCATGACCACACTACAGGAGATAATGAGGCAGGTGCAGGTGGTTGCACATGTGGATAAATAGAATTCAACAGCTGCTAATGCAGCCTGCTAGAGTACCAAGAGTAGCACTGTTGTTGGCAACAGTCTTTTGAGACAATCTTGGAAAAAATTATGAATAATGCAAAAGTCTGCCTTTGATTTCGTTTATTTGGTAGCTGCACGCTTAGAAAGTTTGTTGTGTTTTGAAACTGTGTTTCAGAAACCTAATTTATATTTATCTGTAAATCCAAGTTAGATTCTAGGCCTAGAAAAATTAGAAGTCTCCCTTATTTGCTTATTTTGTGTACATGATTGTACACAAAACATTGGCAGTTTGCTGGGTATCAAGAGAGATCTTGATGATGCAGGATTTGACGGCGTATGGAAGGATGTCATTTATGTGTGTGGCCCTGGGGATTGGACTCAGGGCCTCCCACATGCTGGGTAGGTGCTGTCTCACTGAATTATAACTCTTGTCCCTCCAATCTTTAAGACAAAATTTCCTCCTTCAGTTAAGAGTATGATATCTTCTATAAGAGCCACTACCACAGAATGTTACAATAGATTGATCCTCACACAATAATGTGGTCAGAATGTTAGAATGGATTGATCCTCATATGATTATGTGGTTTGGATCAGGTTCTTTAAACATAAGGGTATGACCAAAACCAAAGCCATAATGAGTCTTACATTCAGAGGGTCTTATTTACCCATGAGAAAATTCACAGTCCTTTCAAATTATTTCTGTGATCCACTGTGTTGAAGCTGTTTTTAAGCTGTACCTCTATTGCCAAAATAAAGCCATTTTCGAGTTCCCTGGCCTCTTTTCCAATATTATTAGTTGTCTTGAAAACAGTGTGATAAAATTTGTGGAGTTTGGGGGAGGTGGTGGTGGTGCCAGTCCTGGGGCTTGAACTCAGGGCCTGGATGCTGTCTCTGAGCTTTTTTGCTCAAGGCTAGCACTCATGCACTTGAGCCACAGCTCTACTTGTGGCTTGTTTGATGGTTAATTGGGGATAACAGTCTCATAGACTTATCTGCCTGGGCTGGCTTCAAACCATTTGATCCTCAGGTCTTAGTCTCCTGAGTAGCTAGGATTACAGGCAT
Organism: Dipodomys merriami; assembly: GCF_024711535.1. NCBI lineage: Eukaryota > Metazoa > Chordata > Mammalia > Rodentia > Heteromyidae > Dipodomys > Dipodomys merriami. The sequence continues at coordinate 43,003,593 of NW_027202270.1, read as the reverse complement.
GAGACACTGGGACCAGGCTAAATTTATGGTTTTGCAGGTAGGTCCTGTCCCACTGTAGAGTCTCCTTGCTTTATTCATGCCTTTGTTGCATTTGTCCCTGCCATGTCCCCTTGGAGGAAAAGTAAGAGTCTTTAGAGATTAGATATTCCAAATCTAAACATAAATTCTCCCTTGTCATATATTATTAGTCCACGGAAGCTTTAAATGTTATGTCTCACATCTGCTCCTGAATTGACCTTCTCATGACCCTTTGGTGGTATTGGCTAATGTTTTATTTTGTTCTGTCTATTATAGAGGCTGACCATTCCAAGCAGCTGCCCCAGAAGTTTTGCTGAACTGTTACACCAGTGTTGGGAAGCTGATGCCAAGGTATTCTGTTGCTGTTCACAATTCTAAAGATCACTTGTGTGGTTTGTGTTTCTAAAACTTGAGTTAGCAAAATGTATTAGCCAGTAATGCAGATTTGGCTGTAATTTGCTATTCCTGTAAGCCGCAGGCTTATTGTGAAGGTGATATCAGCATCTGCTCATCTCTAGAGATTTATCAATTTCTGGGCTGAGAAGGTGGCTCAGTGGTAGAGCACTTGTCTTGCATGCCTGAGGCCCTGGGTTCGATTCCTCAGCACCACATAAGCAAAAAGAAAAAAGCCGGAAGTGGCACTGTGGCTCAAGTTGGTAGAGCGCTAGCCTTGAGCTGAAGAGCTGAGGGACGGCGCCCAGGCCCAGAGTTCAGGCCCCACGACCGGACCCTCCCCCCAAAAAAGAGATTTATCAATTTCTGAAGATTCATAGGGAATATTCCTCATAGCCCTCTTTTGCATTCTTGACTCTGTAAAAATAGTTTTGTTCTTAATTTTTAAATACTAACCATTGTGCTGTGTGCCTATGGGTCATACCTGTAATCCTAACTACTCAGGAGACTGAGATATGAAGATCACCATTAAAAGCCAGCCCAGGCAGAGAAGTCCATGAGACTTTTATTTCCAACTAACCAGAAGAAAGCAGGAAGTGGAGCTATAGATTAAGTGGTACAGTACTAATCTTGAGGGAAAAAGCTAAAGCTAAAAACCCAGGCCCTGAGTTCAAGCCCAGGTATCAGCACCCCCCCAAAAAAAATTTGTGGTCTAAAAATGGGGAACAAACAGTATTTAAACTAAGCACTGTTTCAAACATTTTATGTATGTTGTCATCCCTTCCCCAGAATGAAACAGGCATATTCTCCTTATCTTACCGATGAACCAAGACACCCAGCAGTTAAATAATGACTTAAGGTCACACAGCAAGTACCCAATAGGGCTGCACATGAACCCAAGAAGTCTGGCATAATGCCCTGCTTTTAACCTGTTACTTTATGTTGTCTTTCTCACCAAAGAGCAGACGAAAATAGTATTTCTAGAGACTCTTGATTTGCCCTCTGTTTTTGGGCTATCAAAACAGAGTAGGAGAAACTTCAAAACAGGCTTTCGTGTGTTATCACATAGGAGCATGAATAGCCCATTTCCTTTCCCCTCTAAAGATCATTTGAAAAGAAATGTGGAAATATTGACAGATAAAATGATAGCTAGTGTTGGAGTTGCTTCAAAAGAGGGTGAAGGGAAATGGATGATGATGTGGATTAAACAAAATGAGGGATCTGGAGGTTTGTTGTATTGGGGTTGTTTTCTACTTTTATGCGTGTCTGGAATTTTCCATAATAAAAAGGTAAAATATCAAAAAGATTCTCACATATTAAACATTAGCATGAGAGAGCAATTACAGTCTAGAAGGGAACAAATATTTATAGTTCACATTTGTCTAGATTTTCATGGAAATGAAAGTATTATAATTAACCTTAGAAATAGAAGCCTACTAAAAAATGGAATTCTTCCTTGATTTATACCCAGTTTCAGCCTGACCCACAGAAGAGTGGATGATATAGCATGCAGTCGGTTCTTTGGCAAAATGCTGCTCTAGTGAAAATAACTCAATTAGTGGGTCTGCTGACTATGTTAATAAAACAATTTATGTGGATTCAAGAAGAATTTTCCCCAGTATTTTTTCCCACACTGAGAGCAAAGTATAATAATGCAGCTAATAAGGCAGCTGGAGGGCCCAGGGCTCAGAGGCCTTCTATCCCACGTGCTCCTGCATGGCATGCTGGGAAAGCTCATGTGTATTGATGCCAGCCTTTGTCCTGCAGTCCCTAATCCTAGATTTTGCTTTCACTAACACTCTTCAAACTTCATCAGCCATTTTTCTAGTTGAAAAAGGCTGAAATACACAATACACAATTCTTTAATCAATTCTTTAAAGAATGTAGCATGCTTCAAAACTGTGTGCCTTGTTTTTATGAGTACTCTGTAACAACACTGCCATGTATTTTGCATGGTCAATTCTAACCCTGTGTAGGCCCTGTATTCTTAGGGTGGGATTTTGGAGAACGTGAAGATCTTTAAGTAATAGAGAAATTGCACTTTATAACTAATACAATAGAAATGATTAGCAGACATTTACAAACTTGTTTTAAGACATGTGTTTCAGACTGTTTAAACAGTATCATATTCTCTGTCTCCACTGTCCTACTAGTTTTATGTCCCTTGTAACACATGCACCGATTTTGGTAGGATTGTTCTCCATGATTCTTAAGTAGAAAGCTCATCTGGAATTATTGGCAGTAAATTAAATCAATACAACTATATATATATATATATATATATATATATATATATATAAAATTGTAATTATATTTCAGAGTGAGCTCAGAGTGAGCTTTTAATTTCTTAATCAGAAGCTCAGTACTGTATTAATAAATTCCAAATATATACATGTATAACTAAATGTTCATTGACTAAACGATGGTATAAACCCTCCCACAATAAGGACACTGGATTTGATGTTGAAGCTATAAAGTTGGCATGTCTTTATTACCATGTAATGAGCAGACTCTTCTAGAAAACCAAAGAATCTTGTGTTCCTGTTGCATGAAGTATGAAGTTTAAAGTTGTTTTTTTTCTTAAATTTGTAACATTTTATTCTGATAATCAGGTGGTTATTTCTTAAATTCATAACATTTTATTCTGATAAACCACTCCATGCCCCTGTACTTAATTTAATCAGACAGCCGGCTTGCATTTCCAACCTGCCATTGCTAATCTTCCAGGCACACCTCAGACACCTTCACTCCTGACCATGTTTTCTTCCTTCTAGTTTTCCTTCTGAAAGTTTTCTTCCTTCTAGTTTTCCTGAACCCTCACTGGTCCTTCTTTGCTTACTCTGCCAGCCTGGCCAGACTTAGACTTTTTTTCCAAACACAGTCTGGGCTATTGCCTTCCCTTGGAGTATGGCATTTTTTAAATCTTCTTGTCAAATGGACAGCAGCTCTATGAGGGAATAGTTTAGTTCCCTTGCATACTTCCCTATATTACTTTGCATCAGTTTAGTAAATAGAAATCCAGTACCTCGTCTACGGAAGCCAGATCATTGTAAACTTCCTGACAGGCATGTTTTAGTTCTCTAGCAGGAAATCTAGAGCAACTCAGTCGGAAGTTGGCATTGCACTGTGCACATATGGAGAGCAGTGATTGGTTCAAGCACTGTCTTTCTATTTTTCAGTCATTAGAATTCAGAATACTAGCACCTAGACTAAAATACTTAGCCTACCAGGCACTGATGGCTCACACTCAGGAGACTGAGATTTGAGAATGGAGGTTCAAAGCCAGCCTGGGCAGAAAATTCCATGAGACTCTTATCTCCAATTATCTAACAAAACTGGGAAGTAGAACTGTGGCTCAAGTGGTAGAGCACCAGCTTTGAACAAAAAAGCCAAGTGAGAGCATGAGGCCCTGAATTCAAGACCCAGTACTGGCGTGTGCACATGCTCGCAGACACATACACACACACATACGCACCCACAATCAGCCCACCTGTGGGTCTGGTGTCCCTTTGCTGTTAAGTAGAAGTATAGGAGAGAAAGTTGATATTAGGTAAACATCAGGTCCTCCTTGTGGCTTACACTAGGTGCTCAAAGCATTTTACTGAAGAAAATAGGAAAGAAAGGAAAGGTGAGTGTTACTTGTCTTTGAGTTTGATAGGAAGTAGTGTCTTACCCTTGTGAGATAAACGCTGCTGAGGATTTGAAAGCTTAGTCTGATGCTGTAACTCTCCTCCTGTAGATAGTAGGCAGCCCTCCTTTTCTGAATTAGTTGTCCTTTTCTACAAAATAGGGATAACCAATGGAGAAAGAAGATAGACACTTAATAAATCATCTTAGTTGTGATTTTTTAAACCATCTTTAGCTGGGCACCGGTGGCTCATACCTATCATCCTACCTACTCAGGAAGCTGGATCTGAGAATTGAGGTTCAAAGCCAGATGAGGCAGGAAAAGTCTATGAGACTCTTACCGATAATTAATCACACACACAAAAAAGCTGGAAATGGAGCTGTGGTTCAAGTGCTATAGCACTAATCTTGAGCAAAAGAAGTTCAGGGACAGCACTCAGGCTCTGAGTTCAAGCCTCAGGACTGGCACCCCCCCAAAAAAAGCCATCTTTTGCATTATACTTAAAAAAGGACCCTAAGCCCCTCAGAGAAACAGCTGTAGATCCTAAACCAAATGTTGTTTTCTGAACCCAAGGTAATTGAAAGCATCACTGCAAAATTCTTCACTGTTGTTATTTGAGGGGGTGGTCTTACAGTGTTGCCCAGGCAGACCTGAGCCCCTGCCCCAGCAGTCTTCTGCCTCAGTCTCCCAGGTAGCTGGGACTACAGGCAAGCACCAGTATGCTCTGCTGTTGCTGCTTTCAGAAGATTCATTTGCTCCTTTCGGAGAATAGATTTTAACTATAAAATGAAGATTTTTTTTTCCCCACTAGGGATGCTTGTCACCCAATTACAAAAGAGTTTCTCTTTATTTCAAAATGATCAAATGTAGGGAAAAAGAATATTCTTTAAAGATTCACAGATTCCTCCTGCTGCTTTTCCTTACAAAAGGAAAGCCCTATATTTATTATATAATTAGATCTTGTTCAAACAATTAAAGCATTTTTTTCTTTTAAAATCTGACATATGGTGGAAGAAATTCAGATGGGAACAGCTAAAGAATATTTTTCAGATTTCCTACTAAAGGCATTTTTCCTGTTTGTTCATCATTAGCATTTACATATATGCCTTTTTTTTCCTTTTTGCAATAATGGGATTTGAACTCAGGGACTTATGCTTCCTGAGCACATGCTCTATCAACCCTCCAGCTATGCCTTGTACTTGAAATATATACACAAGTACAAATGCACCCATCCACACATACTCTGTGTGCCCACTGCACAAACACCCTTGTGTACACACACATAAGCATGCAAGTCCTTAAAAAAAACACATATACAATAATGACAACCCAGAAAATATTCTAGTTTTTCATTTCTGAGAAATGGAAAAATTGCTTTTCCTTAACAATGTAGGAAGAACTCAAGTCCCATGAGCAAGCCACCTCAACATTGTTCTTTGTTTTTGTGCTCCTAAATTAAAATGCATGTTTTAATTGCTGCAACTGTAATTTGTGCAGAAATGGTATAATTATGAGGCCCGATGAAGAGAGAACTTGCATCATCCTTTTATTATCTTTCTCCATTTTTGTTTTAACCTTTTGTCTCCACCTTGGCTCAAGTCTAAAGAATGACTAGTGTAGTTAGTTCTTAACTGTGGCTTTTTCAATTTCTGCCAAACAACACCTTACAGAGACCCTGAACTAAAGCTTATCTTAATGTCGATTAAACATTGAGAACAATAAAATTAAGATGGATCTAAATAGGTTTGTTTTTAGTTCCTGACCAGCTGATTTGGGAGATTATATTAGATTAATAGGCAGATTTGATTCATCCCCCAATATTTTCTATAAAAAAAGGCATACCTCAGAAAAGATGAAAGACTTTTACAGTGAGCACTATTACACCCATTGCATACATTTACCATTAAATTTTTACCAGCTTTATCACACAGAGTGTGTGTGTGTGTGTGTGTGTGTGTACGTGTGTATGCATGTGAGCACACACACATGCACACATGTGCACACACGCTCACACACATTGGTGTTGGGGCTCTAACTTAAGACCTCATGCTCTCCCTTAACTTTTTTGCTCAAGGCTAGCATTCTACACTTGAGTCATGACTCCATTCCTGGATTTTTATTGGTTATTGGAGATAAAAGTCTCATGGACTTTTCTGCTTTGGCTGGCTTTGAACCTCAATCCTCAATCTTAGCCTGAGTAGCTAGGATTATAGGTGCCCACCAGTGCCTGGGTACATAGGTGGCTTTTTAAATTTAGGCTTCACTTTTTTTTTTCGAAATTTTTACTCATACCTGAAAGGGAGAATTAGTACTCTCCTTACTTATAGAGAAAATACTGTTTATCCCAGCTTTTGGCCACATGGTAGGAAAACAACATGAATAATTAATTGAAATAAAAAAATATGCTTCCCTGATCCTGCGTGATCTGGGAGTTGTAAAATAATCAGGTCGTAACGTTGCTTCATGGTGTCTTTGGTTGTGATAGGCTGAACTTACTCCTATGTGGTGGCTATCTACCTTTCCTCTTAAGTCCCCACACATGATTAATGTTTTTGTTTTGTTTTTGTTTTCCTTTCCTTTTCAGAAAAGACCATCGTTCAAGCAAATCATTTTGATTTTGGAGTCCATGTCAAATGACACGAACCTTCCCGACCAGTGTAACTCATTCCTGCACAACAAGGCAGAATGGAGGTGAGTAACACTTCCATTCCAGTCCTGGCTCCCAATCTCAGTGGAGAAAAGAACCAGAGACACGTGGATAGCAGGCCTGATTTCTACGTGGAGCTTAGGGAGAAAGAAAAGTCCTGCCTTTCATAAGCAAGCAACAAAGAGTTTCTCTAAGCTTGTTGTTTAGTGTATGTCTAAGTATTTGGAAAGAACATTGAAGTAATACCTTCTAAGACAAAAGATGGTTACCAGACATTTCTCTGTATATATTCTGTGTTAGTAAGCTTTAGCTTCTTTTGTAGCTGAGTGCCCATGGCTCATGCCTGTAGTCCTAACTATTCAGGAAGCTAAGTTCTAAGGATTGCGGTTCAAAGCCAGTCTGGGCAGGAAAGTCTGTAAGACTCTTCTCTCCAATTAACCACAAAAAGCCAGCAGTGGAGCTGTGGCTCAAGTGGTAGAATGTAGTGCCTTGTGCAGAAAAAAAGCTTAGGGACAGTGCCCAGTGCCCACACACACACACACACACACACACACACACACACACACACACACACACACACACACACACACACACACACACACACACACACACACACACACACACACACACACACACACACACACACAGTGCCCAGTGCCCACACACACACACACACACACACACACACACACACACACACACACACACACACACACACACACCAGAAAAACAACTTTAGCCTTGAAATTTGCAGAACACTTAATCTACTAGTATAAGGGGTAGACAGGAACACTCTTTTAAAGGAAAGTGTTGGATGTTTATACATCTCATTAAAACTTGTTAAATATAAAACAACCTCAGTAATGAGAGAATTGTATTGTGTGAGTGGAAAAAGTAAGCCCAGCATGAAACAGTTGAGCTGGTCACATGATACAGGAATATAAATAGTGTGCTTGGGAGCTGACACTCCTCCCTGACTCAGCAGAGTTGAAGAAACTTCATTCCTGATAGCCACGATGCTAATGCAATGCCTTCTGCCATCTGCTGGCACGAAATGATACTGCATGCACTTTAGAAATCACTTGGTTCTTCTGTACCTACACATTTTTTCCTGCTTTCTGTTTGATCTTTTACAATGACCATAGTCATTTTATTCCTTTGAAATCACCTAGGCTAGTGAATTTAATGAATATTCATTTAGGGTTACAAAATGACCACAATGAATTCAAGTCTTAAGTGTGAGGGACTTTTCTGTACCAAAGTAATTAATACAACAAAACTTGAAAGTCATGTTTTCTACAGTCATAGATCAGTACCCATCTATCTAATCAGATCACCCCCACCATATATGAGTTCCAATTGCCCTGAAGACAGAAGTGTCAAAGATTCAGAAGGCCCTGTACTCCAGGCTCTCGATTCTCACTGAAAGATATCAGTAGTATATCCTTTAGTTCCTGGCTTCTGATCCCTAAAAGGGCATATATCTCCCTCACTGAGGACCACTGCAAGGTCAGTCTTCTCTGTTGACCCAGCTGCCCATTCTCCTGAACACTCTTCCCAGCTCCTGCTGAACAAGCACAGCTACAAGGGAGTATTCCCTGTGCTTTGGCTACACAGTACTGCCTATATGCTCTCAGCTCTTCATCATTTTTTTGTGTCCCCCTGTCTGAGATGTTGGGGGAAAGCCAACAATTTCTTTGTGAATCACTATTTGCACAGCATCTGGAACATGCCATTGCTCAGTAAAAATACAGGGAAGGAAAGGAGAAAGAACACATAATGGCAGTAATACGTAAAGACATTGTACTCTTGAACAAGAAAAGATAAATGTAAGCAAACGTGTTTGGTGAGACAGAACTGCTTCTGCCACTCGTGCATTTGTTCCTTGAACTTCTGCTCATGCAGGAAGGGCTGCTGCCTTGAGGTCCTGAGCTACAGTGGCAAGCACACTTGCCCCCAAGCACTGGATGCTCTCCATAGGGCTGTCCTGTGTTAAACTGCTAAATATAAGTGTACAAGTAACTGTCCAACTGCTGTTTTGACAGGCATTGGACAAAGAAGTACTGAACGTCTGAGGGCATTCACCATGAAATCTGACCCAGTCTGAGGTTATAATAAAAGCATTCCCAGAGGAAATGCTATTTGATCTTGTTAACTAGAGCATTTGTGGGATTTTGATACTCGTATTAACTTACTGAGATAGAGAACTAGTTAGCATATGCCAACAAAATAAAAAAAGCAAAATTGGTAAATATTCTATATAATACTTTCAAACCTCCATATGACGCACCCAAAACAATAGTCATCATAAGTATTAAGTTTCCAAGAGAAATGACATGCAATTACAATTTTTCCCTATGCAATAGGATCAGCATTTCTCAAATGTTCTGCTTTCAAAACTCTGTTATACTCTTAAAAATTATCAAAGGCTCTAAAGAAGTTTTGTTTCCATGAGTCATATCTATCCATATTTAGCACATTCAAAAATAAGGCTGAGAAAAATTTGTGTATTTATTGATTCATCTAAAAAATAATAAATCCTACTTCTACATTCAGTCTACAGCACTATCACATGTATGAAGACTCTGGAAAATTCTATAAACTTATAAAAGGAAGCGAATAGGAGAGGAAAGTTATGTCTCAGTTCTGTTCTGAAAACAATTTGACAACAAGAATATTCTGAAAATAATGTCATAGGTCCCCAGACCACATACTGAAAACTATTTTCTGGTAAGAGTTGCTATCTCTAAAATAACATAGTAATTAAAATATACTAAAAACACAAAAAAGCATTTCACAGAAGGAGAAATCAAATGGCTAATAAACCCATGAACATTATTCAACATCAGTGGTCAAATTAATATAAGGAACTATAATTGTCTCCGACTGGCAAAAATTCACATTGTGAAAATATTCAGTGTTGGTGAGAAAATACCAGTCTTCTGAAGGCCCTAAAAATGTTTATATTCTTCATCCTGGAAATCTTACCACTTCTCATTATTCCTGAGAAAAGAAGCAAGAAAGCCATGTGAGAAATGGAAGGCAGGCACGAGTCGCTGTAATCCTAAAGGAATCTTAGCTTTCCAAGAGGCTGAGGTCTGAGGATTGCAGTTCAAAGCCAGCCTGGGCAGAAAAGTTCATGAGACTCTTCTTATTTCTATTTAATGAACAAAAAGGCAATTGGTAGAATACTAGCCATGAGCCGAGTGAGAGCATATGGCCCTGAGTTCAAGTCTCACTACCAGTACACAAAAAGAAAAAAAAGGAGTGTTTATAGGCCGTCATTCAGCAAACCTCATTTGGAAATGCAAATCTAGACATGCAATAGAAGGGGAATGATTCTTGTGAATGATATTTCCATACATAGCATAATGCAAAAACATTCACAGATATAAACAAAACTTTTAAAATGGAGGCTATGACCAAGTCTGTTTAGAAGGATTCTAAATGCTATAAAGCAAGTATATATTAGCATGTGCGTGTACTTCCATATAGAGAAAAGTATCAAAAAGTCACTGAGCAATAAGATTTTTTAAGATATTTAAAGATGGTTTTCTAGTTATATATCTTCATTTAAACTTTTCCTAAACTGAGGCTGATTGATAAATGTAATTTTTTACATACTTTAAAGTGAAAGGCGTTGTGGCTCATACCTGTAGGCCTAGCTACTCAAGAGGGCTAAGTACAAGGATCTTGAGTTCAAACCCAAAGCATTATAGAAAGATCCCATCTTTGAAAAGCAAACAAACAACAACTCCCCCAAAAGAAAGTACTCTCTCTCTCTCTCTCTCTCAGACACACACACACACACACACACACACACACACACACACACACACACACACACACACACACACACACACACACACACACACACACACAACCTAGATCTTAGTAAAGGGAACATTGGGAAAACTGATCATTGAAATCAACTTGGTTGGATTTGATTTAAAAGCAAGCTGGTTTTCCTCAATGATACCTTAAATGATACCTTTAGAATAGGAAGGTCATATATAATGCATCAATAAATGCACCTGATACAAATGGATGTACAAGAAAAAGGGAACAGCAGGGAGGGGTGCCTTCTGCATGTAGTCAGGGTAGAGGTCACTTTCCGTCATACTAACCTCACGTTCTGGAGATGGGTAAGGGAGCAAGGGCCTGAGGAGGCAGGTTGAGGGTAAGAAACTTCCCTTGGGGCAGCACTTGTAGGTGTGTTATAGGTGTATTACTTGGCTAACTTAACTGTTGATCTGGTTTCCAAAAGAGCTCACAATTGCAGTGCGCTCCCAGAGCTGGAAGTTGAGATGCGACCTTTGTTCAGTTACAAGTGAAACAGACTATGTTGGCTATTTATTCTGAGCCAAAAGAAAATCAGTGGGCTTTGTCTCACTGGAAGAAGAGTTAGGGCTGGCTTGGCAAAAGCACCACCACACAGATGAGCCATGGGGCCACTGGCAGCTCACTACTGAGCATGCCCAGCTCTGCAGCATCCTGGCTGACCTCTGACCCTTACTGCCTCAAGATGTCGCCCTCACTTTTTGTTACAAAGGTTTACCCTAAGGTTTTCTATATTAGATTCCTACCACACTCCCTCCCACCCCCGCCCTATCCTCCTTTTTCCTTTTTTTTTTTTTTTTTTTTTTTTTTTGGTGATTTGTGGGCCTTGAACTCAGGGCCTGGGCACTGCCCCTGAGCTCTTTTGCTTTAGGCTAGTACTCTACCACTTTGAGCCACAGTGCCACTTCCAGTTTTCTGGTGGTTAATTGGAGATAAGAGTTTCAAGGTCTTTCCCACCCAGGCAGGCTTTGAACTGTGATCCTCAGATCTCAGCCTCCTAAATAGCTAGAATAGCTAGAGTAGCATGAATAACCAGCTTCTTAATCCTCCTTTTGAAAAATAAAAACAGGGGCTGGGAAGGTGGTTCAGTGGTACAGTGCTTTTCTAGCATGCATGAGGACATGGGTTTGATTCCTCAGCACCATATAAACAGAAAAGAAGCTGTTTATAGAACATAAATTTAGATATTAACATTGTGGCAGCCCTGTGGGAGATAGTTTGTGCCCAGCTGTCTTACCAGTTCAGTTTCTATGAAGAAAGTCTTCTGTCACTGGTTATACTCCAAGTGTGATGTTGATTGGCCCAGAAATGAGGCAGGGAACTTCCCTTAGAAATGGTGAATATTGTAGAGACCCTGAATTCCTCTAGACCCTGGTGTCCTGTGCTTTCCAAATTGTAAAAAGAACCCAGGGGTTTTTTTGTTTTTGTTTTTGTGTTTTGTCAGTCCTGGGGCTTAAACTCTGGGCCTGAGCATTGTCCCTCAGTTCTTCAGCTTAAGGCTAGCACTCTACCACTTGAGCCACAGCACCACTTCCAGTTTTCTGGTGGTTTATTGGAAATAAAGAGTCTCATGCACTTTCCTGCCCGGGCAGGCTTTGAACTGTGATCCTCAGATCTCAGCCTCCTGAGTAGCTAGGATGACGGGCGTGAGCCAGCCATGCCTGGCCCCAGGTTTTTATTAAACAGTGGAAATTTCCGGCATACTGAGTCATGAACTCCAAAGAAGTATTTTAAGAATCTGTTTTAAAGCTGGGAGCAAGTGGTTCATGCCTGTAATCCTAGCTACTCAGAAGGCTGAGATGATATGAGGATTCAGGTTCAAAGCCAACCTGGCAGGAAAGTACAAGATTCTTATCTCCAATAAACTACTTAAAAAAAAAAAAAGCTAGAAGTGGAGCATGACTCAAATGGTAGAGGGTTAGTCTTAAGCAAAAACAAGCTCAAGACAGCACCCAAACCCTGAGTTCAAGCCCTAGGACACACACACACACACACACACACACACACACACACACACACACACACACACACACACACACACACACACACACACACACACACACACACACACACACACACACACACACACACACACACACACACACACACACACACACACTGCTTTGTTTTTGTTTTGAACAGCTGCCTAGGTAATTCTTAGGCTCATGTAACTTGTGAAAATGTGACATAACCCCACCCCACCCCTTACAACCAAAGAAAGTCAGGTTAATCAATTGATTGCTTAGGTTACTCAGCCACTGAGTAGACAAAGTGCCATCTGAATCTCTTGCTGATGACATGATATCGATAACCTATCTAAAGTATCATTTTCTCATCCATCATACAAGATCAGTGCCTATTACTTGGAGTTGTTATGGAAATAAAGTAAGATTCTACATATTATCGTTTTGTAAACTGAAAGAGCTAGATGGATGCAAGCATATAATAAATGACTGAGCAGGAACCAGCTTCACAGCTTATGCTGTACCCCAGTGGCTCTTCAATGCTTTGTTGAGATACTTTGAGAACTTAATTTTCTAAACTAGAAACAAGCTGTTAATGAAAAAAACCCTGCTTCTCTTGTTGTTTCCTGATCCATTTCAAAACACATTCCTGAGCCAGATTCCAGAGGCTCATGACTATAATCCTAGCCTCTCAGGAGGCTGAGATGTGAGGATTGTGGGTCGAAGCCAGCAGAAAAGTTAGTAACACTCTGACCTCCAATTAACCAGCAAAAAGCCAGAAGTGGAGGTGTGGCTCAAGTGGTAGAACACCAGCTTTGAGCAAAAAAGCTAAGTAAGAGTATAAGGCTGTGAGTTCCAGTTCTAATAATAGCAGATAGTACGTGCATGCACACACACACGGCTTAGTCTTTTGCACTGATTGGTGTTTGAATAGACATCCTAGCCTCATTTATCCCCTCAGAAGCATGGACACTTAACTCAGTTATTTCTGCATAGGTGTGAAATTGAGGCAACCCTTGAGAGACTAAAGAAACTGGAGCGTGATCTCAGCTTTAAAGAGCAGGAGCTCAAAGAGCGAGAAAGGCGGTTAAAGATGTGGGAGCAGAAACTGACAGAGCAGTCCAACACCCCGGTGAGTATCTTTCCCCCCAGAGCCCATGCAGCACTTAGAACCCAGCCAGCATGGCAGCATGGCAGCATGCAGCACCGTGACTCAGCCTTCTTCCTGCCCCTGCCACCACCTCCTAGTTTCCTGCCTGTGTGCTTATGTCTTAAAGGCAAGGTGTATAAATTAACCAAAATGCCAGAGACATAGAAGAAAAAGATTGTTTTCATTCTAGCTCTTTGATTAAGCATTGTTATTTTCCCGTGTATGTGTATATTTGAATGCACAAAAAAATAATATCTGGCATACTTTCTGCTATTTCTCTGCAGTATGTGCCTAAATGCTGATTTAACTTCTTCTAGTTGATCAGTAATTAATAGCTGTCATTCCAAGGCAGTGAAAAACATCTTTGATGTGTCAGACTTAACCACATTTTCCTTCTAAAACTGAGCTAGCTGATGACATAGGCAATGCTGGTATTAATGTTCCTATCTCTGTTCAATGATATGATCATAGACAGCAAAAGTTTGCAAAAAAGAAAGACCTCTCTTGGGGCAAGCTTCCACAATGCTCTACATCAAGGAAGACTTCCTCTACCCTAATCTTTTATCCTATATTTAGCGGAGCAAAGAAATTCTTTTTAAAGATTTTGTTGTTTGTATATTGACCTTGAGCTTATATGCGATATTAAAATTAAATCAAATTTCAACATTCCCTATTTGACTTCAAGAATTAAATACTAATTTAGAATTGTTTTTTCCATGTTTTTTTAAATGGGTAATATGTGACTGTATAAAATCACAAAAGAAATAGTAAATTAAGAGTAAACTTAGTGGGGCTGGGAAGGTAGCTCAGTGGTAGAGGGCTTGCCTCACATACATAAGGCCCTAGGTTCGATTCCTCAGCACCACATAAGCAGAAAAAGTTGGAAGTGGCACTATGGCTCTAGTGGTAGAGTGCTAGCCTTGAGCTGAAGAGCTGAGGGACAGCACCCAGACCCAGGTCAGGCCCCACAACCAACCAAAAAAAAAAAGAATAAACTTACTAAGCAAAGCACCAGTAGCCTATAATCCTAGCAACTTAGGAAGCTGAGGTCTGAGAATCATGGTTCAAAGCCAACCCAGGTGGAAAAGTCTGTGAGACTCTTTATCTATTAACCAGCAAAAAAGCCAGAAGTGGAGCTGTGGCTTAAGTGGTAGAGTGCCAGCCTTGAGCAAAAAAAGCAAACAAAGACAAAAACAAAAAATACCCTAAGGGACAGCACCAAAACCTCAGTACTGGGAGTAGGGGATAAGCTAATTGATAATTAAACAAACAAAACACAACTAGCTTAAATGCCTCTCATCAGTGATCTCCAGAAAGCTGTTGTATCTCAACTGTTGACCCCATTAAGCAGCCAGTCAGTGTCTAGCTTCCTAGTAGGTCCAGTATCTAAAGAATCAATGAAATAGTTTGTCACCTGTTCTAATTTGTGTGAGAAACAGCCCAGTATCCACAAGGGAGAAGAATAAAGTAATTGTAATCATATCTAACTTTTGCAAAGATCGCTTTGGAAATCCAGGTAACCCCAAAATAAGAATTGAATTGCTATGTGTAAGTGTTGAGGACATTTTATAAGTTCCTGAATTTAACTTGACTTTCAAGAAAAACCTGGGGTAAGGGGGTGGGGGTCTGTCCAGTTGAATTGGAGGCAGCAGGCAGACTCAGGGAGAGGCTCCCAGGGTCTTCATAGGAGTCCTGCTTCTCTCAGGCTGGTGGGGCAAGGGCAGGAGTGACAGGGCACCCATGTCCCTGCATCTTGTCTTCTGAAATCCAAGGGGGTCTCCTGCTTTGTTTCCTTGATCGCAGTGAAGTCTTAAGCTAATGAGGCATTGCATGGCTTGATGCTTTCTTAATGTAGGTTTGTAAGAGAAAAGAAACACCTTTAAGCCACCTATTGGAGTATGCTTTAAACCCTTTCTTTAGTTTATTGGCATCCCTTTTGCTGAGAAATTATGGGCTGCCTTGTACACATTATCGCTCTTGGTAACATAGTTGTGTAATAAATAATGAAACACTGTGAGTGCTCAGTAGGTTGTATGAGTGCATTTTAACTCCAGAAAACTTAGTGTAAAGGAGCCATTCTGAAGGTTTCCAGCTAACAATGGACAGCAGGAAGCACAAGCTAGTGAGATTTTTTTCCTCCCTTTTCCCACTTAGGAGCTGAGTTGTCTTTCTTTATGTACTTGCTTTTAATGTATCCTCTGCCTAGAGCTGCTACTTTTGAAGGAAGGCAAGTTTATGTTCAGGTAGTTCTTATGTAGGTACTTCCTTTTATCCTCATTTTACTTTCTAGTTGCCTTTAAATGAGATTACTGCAAGAACTATAAAAATAAATCTTAAAAGAGAATTGGCTAAAGGCTTAGGTACCTGTAGGTAGCCTCATCTTAATTATAAAAGTCTAATCTTTGTGTAGCTTTATAAAAATGTTATTGAATTGATTTCA
Organism: Dipodomys merriami; assembly: GCF_024711535.1. Classification (NCBI taxonomy): domain Eukaryota; kingdom Metazoa; phylum Chordata; class Mammalia; order Rodentia; family Heteromyidae; genus Dipodomys; species Dipodomys merriami. The sequence continues at coordinate 42,987,513 of NW_027202270.1, read as the reverse complement.
AGGACACTGTTTTCTTTCCTAAAACAACAAAGATATTTGGGAAGATAAGTCTACACATTAAATAGGAAGAATCTTCTTTGTTTTTATTATTGTTACAGCTTGCTATAAAAGTTTGAAGAATAAAATCTTAACCTATTTATGGAAATCTTTAGTGTCTAACATACTCTAAGAAAAGACTTCTGCAATAATAAAAAAAAGCAACACAGAGTTCCTGCAAGGATCTGACAACTGGAAACAAATTTGAGAAGTTGAAAAAGACAACTACAGGGGAAATAAGACCCTATTTCCAGTGTTTAAGGATCTATGGCAACATTTTTCTTTCATATTCTTGCAGTTTGTTGGCTGAATTATCTAAAGATGTTACTCAGGTTACAGCTCTAGAACCCTTTTCTTTTTTTGCCAGTCCTGAGGCTTGAACTCAAGGCCCAGACCTAAGATTCTTTTTGCTCAAGGCTTGCACTCTACCACTTAAGCTAGTGTCACTCTAGCTTTTTCTATTTATATGGTGCTAAGGAATCAAACCCAGGGCTTCATGCATGTTAGACAAGCACTCTACCACTAAGCCACATTCCCAGGCCTATAAGTCTTTTCTTAATAAAAGAAGCTGGCATAAAAATGGATAAGCTGGGTATGAATGGCTCATGCCTGTAATATCCTAGCTACTCAGGAGACTAAGATCTGAGGATTGCAGTTCAAAGCCAACCTAGCCAGAACAGTAGATGAGATCCTTATCTCTAATTAACCACCAAAAAGCCAGAAGTGGAGCTGTGGCTCAAGTGGTAGAGCATTAGCCTTGAGCAAAAAAGCTCAGGGACAGTGCTCAGGCCCTGAGTTCAAGCCCCGGGACCAGCACAAAAATAAATCTTCACTCTAGTTTAAAAATTAGGAAATTGATACTAAATATTAGGTATATTTGCCTTCAAAATGTACAGTTCATACTAGAATTATATCACTTGTACATTATCGTGAATTTACTAGTAACAAGCCGTATGAAAAAAATATGTCTTAATTTGCTTACGTAAGTCACATTTTTTTGTTTTGTTTTGTTTTTTTGTCGGTCGTGGGGCTTGAACTCTGGGCCTGGGCGCTGTCCCTCAGCTCTTCAGCTCAAGGCGAGCGCTCTACCACTTGAGCTACAGCGCCACTTCCGGTTTTCTGGTGGTTTATTGGAGATAGGAGTCTCACGGTCTCTCCTGCCCGGGCTGGCTTTGAACCACGATCCTCAGATCTCAGCCTCCTGAGTAGCTAGGATTACAGGCGTGAGCCACCAGCGCCCGGCCAAGTCACATTTTTCACATTTTAACAGCTTTACCCCTGAAATAAATATGACCAAATGTTTATGGGACTAGCTTGTCTGTTAAAAATAATTACATAAGGTAGGAAATGTTTGTCTCCTCTGTGAGAAAGAGAACTAGAATAGAATAAAGTTCTAGATAGAAAAACTAGATAGAATAAAGTTCTGTCAGAAGAAAGAAACTACCAGGCACCGGTAGCTCTTGTCTATAATCCTCACTACTCAGGAGGCTGAGATCTGAGAATCTTGTTTCAAACACTGCCTGAGCAGAAAAAAATCCCTGAGACTCTTACCTTTAATTAACCAAGAAAAAGACAAATGGAGCTGTTGCTCACGAGGCATAGCACCAGCCTTGAGAGTAAAAAGCTAAGGAAGAGCACTCTGGCCCTGAGTTCAAGCCCCAGTACTTGTGCACATTCATACACACACACACACACACACACACACACACACACACACACACACAGGATTTGAATATTAGAGGATAATGATAACATCTAAATTAGTATTAATACTAATTAACAAATTTTCTTCTACTTTTCACGTATTATGTGTAAATATGACTTTAAAAATTAAGAGACAGAATCTAGAATTTGTTCACAAGTGAGTTGCTGAATAATTTGAATATATTATGAGATAGCAGATCTGGCTGCAGTAAACATCACTGGGAGTAAAAGAATTCTACTCATCTGGAGTGTGGAAATCAGAATATGGATATAGGAAAGGAGGTGCAATCACCAGATTTGCAGAGCACATGGACAGCTGAACTGTTTTCATACTTTCTCTGTGATTTCTTCCTTGGCATTGGAGCCCTTAATTTTTACTTGAGATTTAATATCTGCCTGATTTCTTTTTTTAATGAATATAATTGTTAATAAAATGTTTCTATATGAAAGTGAAATTGGGAAAAATGAAGGGAAATCCTAAAAGCAATTTGATTTTAAGCAAAACAAAAGCTTAAAACGTGTACCTTCCTGTCCATTTGAAATGTGGCTTGCTGTGGTGCTTTGCAAACTTGTGGTTATGATTACTCTGTCATTCATCAATTATGGCAAATATGCTGATGCCAAATCTGCCATGAAATAAGTTCTCACATCATTCCTTACATTCATGCATTGCACTAATCATTTACCTCCTGTGTTGTACCAACTAATTTTGTGGTATCTATTCCCCTGATTTAAATTGGTCCTAATTTCTCTTTTTTACTTCTGTCCTTTCTTTCCCTTTGATAGCTTCTCTTGCCTCTTGCTGCAAGAATGTCTGAGGAGTCTTACTTTGAATCTAAAACAGAGGAGTCAAACAGTGCAGAGATGTCATGTCAGATCACAGCAGCAAGTAACGGGGAGGGCCATGGCATGAACCCAAGTCTGCAGGCCATGATGCTGATGGGCTTTGGAGATATCTTCTCCATGAACAAAGCAGGAGCTGTGCTGCATTCTGGGATGCAGATAAACATGCAAGCCAAGCAGAATTCTTCCAAAACCACATCTAAGAGAAGGGGGAAGAAAGTCAACATGGCCCTGGGGTTCAGTGATTTTGACTTGTCAGAAGGTGACGATGATGATGATGACGGTGAGGAGGAGGAGAATGACATGGATAATAATAGTGAATGAAAGCAGAAAGTGAAGTGATAAAATAGAAAAAAAAAAAGGGAAAAAAGGAAAGCCAAAAGCTAAAACCAAAGAAATTTGTTATCTCAGTCTGTTCAAAAACAGAAAAGAGGCAGCAAAAAAAAACAAGCAATGCATTTTTAAGCCAATCACATTTACATGACAATGATTTCCTTATCAGTTTTATTTTTGATTTATTTTTGCTTTCAGAAAAGTGGGGTTTGGGCTAAGTAAAAACAAAACAAAAAAATTATATTTATGAATCAGCAAATACGGTGCCTGATCATAGAAATTTGTGATTGTATACACACTAGAGCATTTTTACATTAGTGACATTCTGGCTTTTTCTTTTTTAATGAATATTTTATAGTTCATATTTGACTTTATTTTGTTCCCTTTATTCAGTCAGTTGAGAAACCTACCTTTGCAACAGGCACTCTTCACTCCTCGTTCTTCTTTGACACTTGATTTTTCTGTAACATACAACACTTTTTTTCTCTTGTGATAGTACATTGTAATGGCAGAAATGATTGATAGTGACTGTAAAATCCAGCCACAAAAAATACTGAGATGAAAGAAGGTTATAACAAAGCACTCCTTCAGAAATAACCTAACTGCCAAGAGTTTTCAGTACTAAATAGCACAGCTACTCAAAGTAAAACCTGAGCAGTGTTGTCAGTAGTACATTGAAGGAGGAATATGCTAATTTGAAGCCAGCAGTATTTGGTGTAGGCTTGCATTAAGTCACGCTAGCCCTGGAAGCAATACCACACTGTCATCTGAGGCTCAGCTTGGACATACATGGAGCAAGATGTGGTACTAAGGCATCCATCCAGGTGTGCATGCTGAATGGTGGCTACACTTGGTGTGGCTGTTTCTTTGTTTTGTAAAGGGACACAATCATCCTGGGTTCTAAGCAGGCATACAGATCCCTTAAAAAGGAAATTAAATATTACAAAAGGAATAGTAAAAATGTTATCCTACTTAGGCACTAGCACATTCTGAAGAATCCTTTTTACATCAAAACTAGCTTTCTAGATATTTTTTTAATCCTTGCTCAGTGTTTCAGAGAGATTGATACAGGTACTGTTCTGAAGACCTGGCTACCCAGGGATATTCTTAGATTATTTTCACATGTTTTTCAAAGAAAACAGCAAAAAAAAAATGTAGTTATATAACAAAAGGCAAAAAAAAAACAAAGACTTTTTTCCATTACATCAGAAAAGTATCATTCATTTGGCTATTATATTCCAATATCTTTGGTTGTTCTTTACATAGAAGTTTTAAGAAACTTCATGTTATCTAATCATACATGTTATCTAATAATATGTTCAAGTATATTTGATCATAAAAGTGTTGAGATTTGAAATATGATGGGCTTCTAATCCCTACTAAGAACTGAAAAATACCACCAAATGATCAAATATACTCTGCCTGGTTTTATGTAGGGAGAAACAGCTATTAGTATCTCCTTGCCAGGCAATCTCAGGCAGGTTATTTAATGTCTGTGAGTCTGTTTGCTTATCATCAACATAGGAATAATGATAATCTACTTCAAAGGAAATGTTGTGAGGATCAAAAGTAGTAAAATGTACCAATCAGTACTTAGAGCAGTACCTGGCCCAGGGTAGTGGCCAGACAACACCAGCTATTAATAACTGTACAAGTTAAAAGACACTGAGAAATAAGTGGTTTCAGTAACCCTGAAAACTAAACTAGCAATTTTAAGGGACACTTTACTGGTAGTATGAAATGAAAAGAAAAATGAATATCTTTCAGAAAACATAAGATGAACAACCAGATTTGATTCACTTGCTCTTTAGAAACTGTACCTTGACCAGGTGCACTTGGTCTGAAGTGTTTGCAGTTTATGTCTCCACCCCCAGGTTAAGCAAACACAGAGTAGAGTGAGCAGGTGGGCCTTTGCCCTGGAAGATGGGTCCCTCCCATGCCCATTCTGCTATAATTCTCTAACTGAGCAGGATAGATGCAGATGCATGGGCACACACAGGCCACCTGTCTGTATTCAGACACAGAAGTAGCTTTGACCACAGTCAGGCCACTTAAGCAGAAAGGATGCATTATAACTCCTTCCTTTTCCAGCATCCCTTGGAGACCTTAGGGAGAGAACAGCAGGAGTAGACCTTATACCCTCTCATACATATTCCCAGGCAGATATTCATTAAACAGGTACTGGCTAACCAGGTACTGTTCTAGAGAATGGCTAAATGACCATCTTGTACTCATGGAGCTTACATGCCAGCAAGCAGAATCAACAATCAACACAACATGCATCATAAAATAGATTAACATTTGCTAAGTGCAGGCTAAGAGAGGGTATAAGGCTGGTGGGAGAGCACTGAGGTTTAAGAGTGTGATCAAGAAAGTCCCACCTGATACAATAATGCCTGAGAAAAGCTGAATGATCTATATGTCATCCTAACTACTTGGGAGACTGAGATTGCTGAAATCGGAGTGCAAGGCCAACCTCCGCAGAAAAAACATTCAGGAGACCCCCTTCTCAACTTAAGAGCTGGATGTGGTGGTATGAGCCACTCAGCAGCCTACTGTAGGTGGATGCCTGCACCCAGGCAGGAAGTAAGATGCTAGCTCAAAACAAGCAAAAATTAAGGCAAGAGGTATGGCTCAGTGGTAAGAGCACTTAGCAAGCAAACAATTCCACGCTAAGACCTCACTACTGCAAAAATAATAAATACAATAATATTTTCAAAATAATAATACAACAACTAAAGTCTAGGATACATACATTGACTAAAACATATAAATTCATATGACTTTTTAATAAAGGTTTAATCTATTTAAAGCAGCCAAACAGGGTGAATTAGGGAAATTTAAAGGTCTTTATATGTAGATCAAGATTTACCATCAATTAATATTTCCCTCATCTCTTAAATGCTGCTATTTTCCTCACCAATATAAGGAGGATCACAGTTAAAATCCAGCCTGCACAAAAATAATTAGTGAGATCCCCATCTCTACAAATAAACTGAGTCTGATGGTGCATATCTGTAATCCCATCTACGCCAAAGACATAAGAAAAGGAGGGTTTGGGTCCAGGTGACCTAGTCAAAAAAAAGCATGAAAACTGCTCTGAAAAATAAGCTAAGCCAAAAAGTCTGAGGTGTGGCTAAGAGTGCTGGCTTAGCAAGTGCAAGATCCTGAACCACCAAAAAAAGAAAAGGAAAAATGAAAAGACATCACAAGGATTTAGGACCGAGCAGGTTTGGCCTTAAAATAGTTCTTTACCTGGGATTAGACTGTTTGGCCTGGGCTATTTTTCTTTCTGTTTCAAATGAGTGTCCTTCTAGTAGTTTGAAAATATTAAAATATCTTGGAAGTCTGAATTATATAACCACAGTTCTACAGTATTCTCATTCTGTCTGTAAAGATTATTTAGAATATTTTAGATTGTATGCACTTAAAAAGAAATGTCTGTTAGCTATATGCGCAATTTCTACTGATGACGATAATTGTGCAGTTTCTAACTCACTTTTCAGATCAGTTTTTGAAATGGCAAATTATCAGTGTTAGATTTAGTTCCAATTATTCAACTTAAAAAAATGTACATTTTGAAAGAGAGGAATAGAGAAATGGTAAGAAAGTTAGAGATTCAAATGAGAACTGAAACTCAATTGTAGTAGTCATTGTCAGAGTCACACAATCGAGAATTCGTCACCTTTTATCTGTTTTTGCTCTTACCCACAAAATTGAGTGTGTAGAATTTGGTGACATCTATATGCTCCCCAGCTGGAGCAATGCTGTCAGCCAGTGGGGCTGTGGGAGAGACTGGAGCACATTTAGTGCCTACTGCTGAGACCTGAGACATCCTCCATGCCAGAAGAGTGCATCTAGAGTGCCAACTGCATTGTTCCCTCCCCACTAAGAAGCTTGTTAAACCCGCCAGTTTTAGAGTTGTATTTGTAATTTGTATTTTTCCTCAAACCAAATTACCCAAGTCAAAAAAAAAATCATTTTCAGAGCAATAATTACTACCCAACTGAATTTCTTACCTTTGTGGCTTTATCTTGAATCACCATTTGTGGAGATGGTATCTGCCTCCTTAAGATTGCTGGTGGACAGACACTTCACGAAACAGCTGAACTCACCTTTGGAGGGGGAGAGCGGGCCTTTTTCCAATCACAGCTATTCCATCATTTGCAAAAGAGAAAATTCCCATTGAGGTGACTGAAGTTCTGAGAGGGTACCAACTAAAATTTAAATCCTTAACTTTTTTTTTTTTTTTCTCAGTACAGGGTTTTAACTCAGGGTCTCACCTCAGCCCTGCTTTTAGTTGGTTAATTGTCTAACAGACCTTTCTGCCCAGGCTGGCCTTGAAATGAAATCCTCTGGATCTCAGCCTTCTGAGTAGTTAGGATTATAGACCCAACTCTAAATCATCTTTTTTTTTTTTTTTGCCGGTCCTAGAACTTGAACTCAGGGCTTGGGCACTCTGTCTTTGAGCCTCTCTGTGCTCAAGGCTAGCGCTCTATCATTTGAGCCACAGCACCACTTCCAGCAGCTTTTTCTGTTTATGTGGTACTGAGGAATTGAACCCAGGGCTTCATGCGTGCTAGGCAAGCACTGTACCACTAAGTCACATTCCTGGCCATAAATCATCTTTTTTAAAAGCAAAATTACATTTTAATATTTTACATAAGTTACCAAAGCGATAAGGTTGAAGGCATGTAGCACACTGTTTTTGTTGCTCTGGAAATATTGAGGACTGGATTTTAGTCAGTAATTATTTTTTCAATATGCTCTGAATTTTTTAGACTTTAAATACCAGTTGCAGTCTTCAAACTTGATTTCTCCATTAAGATCAAAAGAATTGAGATGGTGGGAAGATTGAAGAGAGATCCAGAATAGTTTCTTAGCTTTACTATGCTTATAACTTTGTGCTCAGAATTTTCCTTAGAATAGGAAGAGCTTTAAAATGTAGTCTGAATTAAATATTGATACTTGGGGGAAGAGGGAGAATTACATTAATTCATTACATTAAACTAGACTCATTGCAGCCTTGTGAAACCAGTAGAGTCTCACTATCCCACATATATATTAGAGCATATGTTTTCTATAATCAGGCACCTTCTGCTGCTTTTGAGAAAAACTTTTTGTTTAGATTTTAAACATTGCTAGAAAAGATAATCTGTGTTATTCTTAATGCTGCAGCATAGCCCAACACAAGTGTTTCCATGATGAAAACTGAGCAGTTATCAGGAAAGCTGGGGGCTGGCCGTGCTTCCTCAGCCTTCAACTTCATGTGCACTGTGTTGCCCATGAGGGACTTTCTGGCATGTGATTCATTACTTCAAAACTAGTGTTTCCAGCACTTACATTCATTATTTTATAGTGTGTGCATCATAGCATATAACCTTCCATTCAGATATGACACACTGCACCTATTGCTTTTTGCACTTTGCAAATTTTGTATTAAGTCTTAGAAAATATTTATATTCTTTGAGTGTGAGCTTTGGATAGATGGCATTATCACTTTGGTTTTTTTTTTCAACAATAAATCCTCTCAGTTATTCTAATGCAATGTTATTCTGAGCAAGTCCTATGGCAAATACCGTGTATAATGTTTGTTTAGAACAGTACATTTTACTCTGTGTGGTTAAGACTACTCAGCCCCTGACTTAATAGCTGGAATTCGATATTCCAGCACAAAAGTCCACCATGTATTCAGAATCCAAGTTGGTGTCATACATTTCATTTTGATGTGAACTTTTCTTTGCTTTTCTTTGTTCTAAGACTCCATTTTGCAATAAACGTTTTGACAGTAAATCCTTTTGTTATGTGTTGCTGTGTGTATAAGATCTTCATCAGATTGAATTTGCAACATGCTTTGAAGGAACCATTGTCACACATGCACATGAGTGCTACCTTTTGTCTCCTGGAGTCAGTCAGAGTGTAAATAATTAATTTCTAAAGTGATGGGGCAGTCATGAGGTTTTTGGTGTTTTTTTTTTAATCCCCAAAGAAAGGCAGAAAGGCTTAGAACTCATTCTGAGGCAGATACACTGATATGTTAACAAGGTACAGAAAACATAAAGGAAATGGTAAGCTACTATGTGGCTGGAGATCATTAACTCTCATCCCTGTCTTGCCAAATTCAAACGGATTTGCAGCAGTGGCCAGCTCCAACCTTCCTCTCACTGGTCTTTGTAAGCATCTCTCAGGCTCCTGCTGGAGGAGCAGGCTGTGTCAGGGTCTTTTAGTGCCTTTCCCCTGGCATCATATTGATAAACCAGCCTCAGAAGACAAGAGAGCTCTCTACTCTTCTTGTCACCTTAAAACCAAAGATGTTGTTTCCTTTACAATCTCAATAGAAGAAATGCTGATTTCTCAGTTTGGGGAATTGTATAAAAATCAAAAACACACCCACAAATACACCCACACCCACACACCCACACACACACACACACACACACACACACACACACCATTTCCTATAAAAGCCAGCCTTGATACAGGGAAACATTTGGGGAGTTGTATAAAAATCAAAAACACACCCACAAATACACCCACATACACACACACACACACACACACACACACACACACACACACACACACACACCATTTCCTATAAAAGCCAGCCTTGATACAGGGAAACATTTGGGGAGTTGTATAAAAATCAAAAACACACCCACAAATACACCCACATACACACACACACACACACACACACACACACACACACACACACACACACACACACCATTTCCTATAAAAGCCAGCCTTGACACAGGGAAACATTTCTGCTACTCAGTCTGGTGTTTCTTGAACTAATCAAAAAGTACCTCATTTCACATTGGTGTCTGTGATGGGAGAAGGGAATGACACATTCCTGCAGCTGTATCCAGCTGCCCTGCAAAGAAGTAAAACTTGTCATGTGTTCTCTTTAATCAAGTTCAGCTTTAGATTTGATCTCCTTGCGTCTTCTTTCCACATTATTAAAGCAGGTGAGTGTGTTTAATGATTCTTACATACCTCAGGTATTTCAGATGAGGGAAGGGACACTTCCTGACAGAAGCACATGGGGAAATAAGAGTATTTACAGGTGGAATTAATCAATATGCTTTATGGCCTTGCATCTTAGCTTATCTCCACTACTCCAACCTTACACACTCAGGTTTAACAAAAGCAAAAATCAAAGAAACAACAACAACAAAAAAACTTCTGCTGCCTGGCCCCCATAATTTGCATTATTACCCATTCTTCAACCATTGTTCTCCAGTTAAAGCAAGTGTGCCACTCTCGTTCTCTTCTTCCCATATTTTGCCTTCCTGCTTCTCTTCATGTGGAATCACCTCTCTCTTCTAGTCCTGCTGCACCCAGCTTAAGCCACTGGCCTTCCAGTTCCTGAGAATATGTCGAAGAGCTCTTTGGGGAATCCATCAACCATTTAGACCTGACACTGAAGTCTGTAACAGAGATTTGGGCATTTTAGCACATACATCCTCCAGTTTCATTTATTCCACAAAGTGATCCAACAAATGTGTACCAAGTATGCACTAGGCAGTAGGTAAAAGCATGAAGGAAGTGTCTTGGGGATCCTCCATGAATAATTCATGCCCATCTCACCCTTGATTCTGCTAAAAGCAGCCTGCAGGGGCTCTGCCTTTCCTACAAGGGCTTAGAACATGTGAATATAAAATAAAGATCTAGGGTTAGAAAGATATGTCCAGTCACCCTTGGATTTTTACACCAATAATAAACACAACCAATTCATCAGCTTTGTTTTTAAACTCAGCCACCAAAAAATATATTTATAACAGAGGTTGGGTGATTCATTGGCATGTTATCAGAGAATCAAATATATAGCAAGTTAATATAATGAAAGCAAATGGCTATGCTAGATGGATTCAATCCATAGGACACACAGATTCTATGTAAGCTTTTATTATTTAGACCATGACGAGGAGGTATATGGTGAATTGAGAAGCTCTTTGGCTATGGAGATGTTATGAGCAAAATGTTCTGTACAGTTTTTAATCCTGCTGGTGCCCTGGAAGGGAGGTAGATTAGTCTGTGTCAGAGCAACTCTGTACCTGGATTTCTTAGGATTATTCCATTTTCACATGTTCCATGTGATCCATGGGTCCTGATATTTGGTTTTCTGAATATAACACAAGTGAGATATTTAAACACGTAGAAATTCTTCTGTGAGATTAAACATGTAGCTGGCTTCCAAGTGTCTGCTTTGGGTTATTCATTGGTAGATGATCCTCATGTTGCTTAAAAATTCCTTGACTGCCAAGACCCTATTATGGTATGTACAACCATTCCTGGTAGGCTGTATAACAAGAGAAGAATATATCAAGTTGTACAAAGTCTCTCCTGAAACAGTTCACAAGATTGATGTACATTATTGGCTTCTGGGGTCAGAACCTCAGAACACTGAGAACTTCCTCAGAAGGTCAGGGAAATTGTTTTCCATTTAACTTCACCTGCAGGAGCAGCGGCTGAGAGCTGAGTGAGGCCAGAGGATAAACCAAAAGGACAAGGATAATATTACTTCCTTTTTTCATTTCATTCATATCTCCCACGCAGCTGCTGCCTTCCTTTGAGATTGGTGCATGGACTGAAGACGACGTGGTAAGCTGCTCTGCAAATGCCTCATAGTACCTAGGCAGGTAGTCCACAAGCTTGAAAATGCAGCTACAGGGGCCTGGACAATAGGGAGGAAAAGTCTAAGCCAGGCACTGGTGGTTCATGGCTATAATCCTAGTCACTCAGAAGGCTGAGATCTGGGGATCACAGTTCAAAGCCAGCTGGGACAGGAAAGTCCTGAGAGTTTTATCTCCAGTATATATCAAAAAGCAGAAAGTGGAGCTATGGGTCAAGTGGTAGAGTGCTAGCTTTGAGCAAAAAAGCTCAAGGACATCCAAAGTCTGAGTTGAAGCCTCAGCATCAGAAGAAGAAAAAAAAGTATCACTACCAGAAACTAACAAATTACAAATTCCTTTCTTTCTGCTGTTAATCCAATGATCATTGGGAATAAAGTCTTGAGAGCAAAGCAAGTATCTCTCAAATCTTAAAGGAAGATTTTACCTTTCTATTGGCAGGGACAGTACTCCAATCACAAAATTTAAGTAGTGACTCAGAAAACCAAATGAACATACTTGGGAGGAAAAAAAAAAGATCTTAAGTTTTCCTAAGATGTCAGGTGTGGAAGGCTGGCATCATCTATCTATTGCTTCTTCCCATCCACTGAGCCCCAGGGCCAACTCTCTGCCATATAGCTTACCATGGAAAGAGGACTTGTAGTTTCTTCTGGTTTCCTTTATTCCCTTTCTCCTCAGCTGCAAAGGCCTATCTCCTTTGAAAAGAAATCATCTTAAAAGCACTGAGTTCCAATAGCTGTGTTTAGCTTTTGCTCTAAAGTTGAATTGTTTCTAGGCCATTTAAATAAATTTCAGAGCTAAGGGACCCAGAGATTCAAAGAGACTGAGTGGCCTCCTACCTATATGCCTTCACCAGGTAATGTCAGAGGCCACAAGTGACCAGGTACCAAGTGAAACCCAAGAACTAGGATTGTCTGGCTCTTCCTACCTCACCAATAGGGACTGCTACACTGCCTTATCTGGGGCCATGTGCATACCTTATGACCAGATAAACCCAGGACAGAGTCCTCATTCCATCTATTGCTGTATCCACTGATTAGTTCCTTGACAATATAGCAATGACCTGTGCATATGTAGGGGGAAAAAACACAGTAAAAATACTCTTGAAAAGACTTAAAATATCTCTCAAGGAAGTACTTCAAGTACTTCCCCTGCCCCACAGGAGAGATGGCTCCAGTTTGTAAGGTTGAGATTCTACAAGAAGATTCTACAAGGAGAATTTTTTCCATCTTACATTTGCTTATAAGCTAGGCAATAGATTTTTATCTTTAATGTCTTGAAAACTGTGTTTTATGGTTAAGCATAGCCACTGACTACATGTAAACCTTCCAAACCCTGTATGTCCTCTCTTCGCAGTATTTTTGGGTTCAGCAACTCGTCAGACAAGGCAAGTGGAACAAGTTATCTTCTTATTCATGGAGTTAACTTTGTTGTGGATGTGATTTTTTTCTCTCATTCTCTTCTGCCTTCTGCCCACCACCCTCCCCGTTAGGTGACTCTTCGGTGGAGATGAGTGCCTACGCCAGCTTGTTCAAAGAAAACAACATCACAGGCAAGCGGCTGCTGCTTCTGGATGAAGAGGACTTGAAAGACATGGGCATTGTCTCCAAAGGACATATTATCCATTTTAAGGTACCTGGAAAGGAGAGCCACACCACTAACACATCTTTACTGAGCACCATGCTGACTTGGGATGGCTGAAATGCTCCATATCAGTCCACTACCAGCTGCTGTCCTATGTTGCCCTTCCACCTGCTTCTTAATCCCACAACAAAGGAGGGGTGGATTTGGGATGGAGGAGGCTTCAGTGAAGAAGGGATGAAGGCCATGAGAGCCTGAGGCAAGTAGGTATTAACCAGGTGAAGGGGTAGGGCAGTAGGTATCCTGGGAGATGCTGCCTGGGGAAAGCCTGCACATGGGAGAAAGCTCAGTGGGCAGAAAGATTCTGAGGTTTGTTTCAAGAGAGATCTTACATAAGATAAAGATCAAATTGGCTTTCTAAACCTTCCTACTTCCAGTGTGGATGCATGGGGGATTGCAGATTAGAAAGCAGAGAAATCAAAAGAGGAAACAGAAAAACCAGTTTCCCATCATACCCAAACCTTCATAAAGGCTCTGCTCGCATGCCAACTAATTTCCCTTCCCTTCAGAGCTATTCACACTAGTTTCCTTGAAAATTCCTCATTAAGGTTCAAAGATAACCTATTCACTTTATTCCACAGACCCCCAAATCTATGAAAGAATTGGTATTTGGGTTTTTTTTTCACTACTGGGCCTTGAACTCAGGGCCTCATGCTCTGCTTGGCTTTTTTGCTCCAGGCTGGTACTCTACCATTTCTACTTAAGTGCTTTTAGCTGGTTAATTGGATCTAAGAGCCTCATGGATTTTTCTTCCTAGCTGGTTTTGAACCACAAATCCTTAGAATTCAGCCTCTTGAGTAACTAAGAATATAGGTATCATCACCAACACACAGTAAGTAATCATCTTTGTAGACCCTAAGCACCTTTTGGAAACAAACTTGTCACTGAACCACCGGAGACCATTTCTAAACAAAGCAGGACCTTGGTACCCATGCTCTCCTATATGCTGAGCACAAAAACTCAATAATATATATATATATATATATATATATATATATATTAAAAAGGCTATCAAAGAATTGAATCTGGACCTGTAGATATGGGCAAGTCCATCCCAAAACATAATGCTAGCTTAGTGAGCCACAGTAGGAAAAATTATTTTCTGCAGTACAAAGAAGATTCAGACTTCTACAAAGAGAAATTTTATAAATCTTATCCTGTTAGGCAGATGGCAGGTTAGATGTCCCTATCTTTCTATTCCCTCTGTGTCTTTAAAAATAGACCAATATTCCTTAGGGACCAGTTAGGGGAAAAGAGGGTGGCAAAACACAAAACCATTAGGGATTTACATACCCCCGGTTTGGCTGAGGACAACCCTTTCAATGTTGGTTGGTATCATTAAGACAAACAATATCCACTCTTATTTTTTATACTCAACAAATTCAGTGATCACCTATTAATTGTAAGATTGGGTTGTGAAAATTGAAGAATCATTTTGCCCTTAAGGAATTAAGGGCATTAAAAAAATTAAGGATTTAAAAAAAAAGTGTGTGTTCAAATTCTCATGAGCCAGGTGGAAGAAAAAGAATGGTTCAGCCAGGCGCCAGTGGCTGATGCCTGTAATCCTAGCTACTCAGGAGGCTGAGATCTGAGGATCATGGTTCAAAGCCAGCCCGGGCAAGAAAGTCCATGAGACTCTTATCTCCAATAAACCACTCAGAAAACCGGAAGTGGCGCTGTGGTAGCGTGCTTGCCTTGAGCTGAAGAGCTGAGGGAACAGCACCCAAGCCCAGAGTTCAAGCCCCACAACCAAAAAAAAAAAAAAAAAAAAAAAAGAATGGGACAGTGGAGTGACATGGAATGCAGAAACTCAAAGAGTAGTTTTGAGACAGATCTTTGAGAAAAGACAGAATTTGGAAGGTAGACAGGAGTGTAGGAAGACAGAGAACTTTTAGGGAAGAGAGAAATGGAAGGGAATGAAGAGCAGAACAGATTGCTTCCATTCCCAGGAGTAGTGGATCGCTTGCTCTGTCTGTTGGAAGCCCAGGTGGAAAGCAGAGCTCAGGATAGATGAAGTAGAAGAAAGATGGAGCCTCATTCTGGACTGCTTCTAACCTCAGGCTAGAGGTTTGGAACTTGACCAGAGCTAAAACATATGGAAAATTGACAAGTGTTTAAACTTTGCTTCCAGAAGTTTTAACATCATTTCAAAAGGACCAGCTGAAAAATCAGTTCTAGTAGAGTGGTGTTATAATAGAGTAATGAGGCCTGGCTCCTGAGGGATGGAGCACCCTGGTGGGTTCATGAAGCAGAGCACAAGGAGAGGTGCCGTGCTTGGATGAGCCTGGAAACGCAATGCTCCATGAAAGAAGTCAGGCACCAAGGGTCACACCTAGAAGAGATTTAGACCAGGTGACAGAAAACCGATCGGTGATTGCCGAAGGTTGGGGCAAATAGGGAAAAGGCAGTGGATGCTTCATGCAGACAGAGTTCTGTGGGCTGGTGGAAATGTGTTTGGAATCCATTGTAGAAGGAGAGTTTGTACAGTATTGTAAAGGTGCCTGATGCTGCTGAGATGTTCACTTTAAAGTGGTTCATTTTATGTTGTGTTGGTTTTCTTCCATTAAAAAAAAATATGGGCTGGGTGGGCATTGGTGGCTCATGCCTGTAGTCCTAGCTAACCATGAGGCTGAGGTCTGAGGATCCCAGTTTGAAGCTAGCCCAAGCAAAAAAATCTTATCTCCAATAAACTACTAAAAAAGCTGGACGTGGAGCTATAGCTAAAGTGGTAGAGTGCTAGCCTTGAGCAAAAAGAAACTCAGGGATAGAGCTTAGGCCCTGAGTTCAAGCCTCAGGACCAGAAAAAGAAAAAAAGAGAAAAGCTGTATGCCAGTGGCTCATGACTGTAATTCTAGTTACTCAGGAGGCTGAGACTGAAGATCCAGGTTCAAAGTTGGCTGGGGAAAGAAAATTCATGAGACTTTTTTCCAGTGAACCACCAAAATAAAAGGCCAGAAATAAAACTGTATCTTAAGTGCTAGAGCACCAGCTTGATCAAAAAAGCTAAGGAACAGCACCCAGGCCCTGAGTTCAAGCCCTAATATGCGTGCGCATACACACACACACACACACACACACACACACACACACACACACACACACACACACACACACACACACACACACACACACACACACACACACACACACACACACACACACGCACGCACAGGAGAAAAGCACAGTTATACTTAGAACTGTGACCAAAAGCAGTATTTTCCTACTGTGAACTGTCTTTGGAGAATGGTGAGCCTTAGAAAGATTCATACAACAAGAAAGGTCAGAGGAGCCTATGCAGGGGAGAGAAAGGAGAGCAACACCTGTCCAGAAAGTGGGGAATAGGGAGGAAGTAGTGTTTGGAAGTCAGGTTGGAATGATCCACAGAGTTGAGGGTTACAGAGAGGCCCAGCAGCTTGGGGAGAACAACCATTGTGAGAAGCTATACTTAGGTGGGGTCTCACCATGACCCAGAAAATCTAACCCAAGTGCCAGAGAACAGGGCAACCAGCAGCTAGAGGCACCCAAGACTTCCCTTGACTCCTGAATATAAAGACAAGTAATATACAGAAGTGTGGGTCTCCATGGTCAGGGGGAAGGACCTCTGCCTCACTGCCTAGCTACAGTACTATAGGAGCTGCAGGTGGGGCTCCTTTTTACACAGCTGAGCATGGTGTTTCTGCCATGTTCTATAGGAAGAAACTGAAGGAGAAGGGATGGGCAAGCGCTCTTGAAACCCTTACATATATACAGGATAGGATGAAGAAGCTGGGTCGTTGGGATACTGCTTCATGAGTATACTAGACTAAAGGAGCACCCTGCGAATACTTATCAGAACCATTCATTCTCTCTTCCAGTAATTCTCTGTAAAACACACACACACACACACACACACACACACACACACACACACACACACACACACACACACACACACACACACACACACACACACACGAAGGACATAGCTTTTTGCCTTGTTCTTTCAATAAGGAAGGCAGAGTCTCCATCATTAGATACTTTCTCCAAGAGTTTCTGGCCCCAAGAAATCATGATAAAACCACAGACTAACACAGCATATCTACCATCCTTTGACTAGCCAGTATCCAGGTTGGCTCTGTTTTTGTTCCGATCAGCTCACAGGAAAGAGAACTGATACTGGATGAATACAAAGTCTCATCATTTACATTTCCTCCTCTCCCAGAAGATGTCTTTGTGCATTTGCTTCCTTTCCACGGGAAAGCCCTCATGACACACTCAGCCTTTCTGTGAGATGGAACCCTCCCTGGCTATCTCTGCTGTTCTCTTCCTGTGCTTTCATGTTCTTCCCAGTTACTCAGAGTCTATACACTACATCATTAACTTGTCACTATTAATAAATTTTTATTTTGTGCCAGAATTGAGACTTGAACTCAGGGCCTGGATGTTGTCTAAAGGATGAATTTATTGAAGGCTTAGTCTAAGGTTTAACGTATTTAAAATACCTTCTTGCTCCCTTAAGTGAATATAAACTATCTGGCCTGGGGCTGGGAAGGTGGCTTAGTGGTAGAGTGCTTGTCTTGCATGCATGAGGCCCTGGGTTTGATTCCTCAGCACCACATAAACAGAAAAAGCCAGAAGTGACTCTGTGGCTCAAGTGGTAGAGCATTAGCCTTGAGCTGAAGAGCTGAGGAGCAGCACCCAGGCCCAGAGTTCAGGCCCCACGACCCACCAAAAACAAAAACAAAACAGAACCAAAAAAAAAAAAACTACCGGTCCTGTTTTGAAACCAGGTCTGTGTTCAAATAGATGATGGATATTAATCTCCCCATAATACTTTATGAACCACATGGAATGCTTTTATATATGTGCCAAAGATTTTAATTTTTTCTCAGTATTATTGAATCATTAATAAAGTCATGTGTTTTTTGTTAACAGTCAGCCATTGAGAAACTGACCCACGATTACCTGAACTTGTTTCACTTCCCACCTCTAATTAAGGTAAGGCTTTTTCCTTACTGAGAGCACGGCTACCTTTATTAACCTATGCACCTGCACATCCACACCTCACTTTGCCCAGGTGGGAAATTTGTGTTTGAAGTGAATCTAACTGTCTAACAAAAGGCCCTTTCAAGACTAGAATGCTATAAACTGAACACACTTGTTCCTCATGAGTTAGAATATTAACAACACATTTATGATAAGAACTGCACATCTCTCCTCCAGGGCTGAGAGATCTAACTGCCCTCCATTGTTGTGAGGAATTGGGCCTCTCACCTGGCTCTACATACTGAAGGAATTCACACACCAGAGGCTCTGGATTATCACTTGCCCTGGAGGGGTGGAAGGTTTATTGTTTAGACGGGATATTAATATACAGTATCTCCCATCTTTGGACACTATGTACCAATACCCTTTGTGGAGGTTTGAAACTGAGATCAGTATCAAACCCACTGGTACTGTTTTCCCTTATATACATGGCTATAATAAAATTTAATTTGTTAATTAGACATAGTAAGAGATTAACAGCAATAATTAATACTAAAATAGGCAGCTCATACACACACACACACACACACACACACACACACACACACACACATACTTGCTAGCAGCTGTACAATTCCTCATTGAGAAGAATTTATAAATACCTTCAGACTCAAGTTGAAATCTTATAAGGGACCACCAGATTGCCCCAAAGTGCGTGAAAGAAATCATTTGGCAAAGTTTTTACAGGCCTGATAGGTCATTTCTCTTGTTCTGTGTAGTTTGAAATTGTGGCTTAATCCAGAAATAACCAAAAGTTAAAAAACTGATCCAAGGGCAGGGAATGTGGCTCAGTGGTAAAGTGCTTGCCTAGCATGCATGAGGCCCTAGGTTTGATTCCTTGGTACCACATAAGATTAATAAAAGAAAAAGAGTCATTAAAAAAAAAAGTTTAAAAAAAAACTGATCCAAAAGGCCAAAAGGGTTCTACTTTACAGAAGCAGTCAAAGTAAAAACCTCACATTAAATAAATGATGCTGGGTTTTCTGTTTTAGGACTCTGGGGGTGAACCTGAAGAAAATGAGGAAAAAATAGTGAACCTTGAACTTGTTTTTGGTTTTCACTTGAAACCAGGAACTGGCCCACAGGTAAATTATATTTCAAATCCTTTGGGGGAAATTTCAATCTA
This sequence comes from Dipodomys merriami, assembly GCF_024711535.1. Classification (NCBI taxonomy): domain Eukaryota; kingdom Metazoa; phylum Chordata; class Mammalia; order Rodentia; family Heteromyidae; genus Dipodomys; species Dipodomys merriami. The sequence goes on along the minus strand of NW_027202270.1, from coordinate 42,968,166 downwards.
ATTTACTCCACTGAAACAATCAGTCAACTGGCACTATGATTCTGAGTGAACTTACAGACTTTATAGAATAAGATTTAGCTACCAGTCTAGGAATCCTGTCTTCTCCAATGGGGAAGAATGCTGCGAGAGGCACCAAGGCAGGGCACAGCAAAGCCCTGGTAGGGATGGAAGGTGGTGGGTCGCATAGGATGCTGCTCCTGGTACCTGTTTCCTAAAGAAAATCAGCAGCAAGAGGAAACCAGCACTGAGACTGGAGCTCTGGGCACTCTAGAAACACAAATTATCAGCTCCAAATAGGGTGTCAGGGCATCTGATCAGAACTCATTCGGAGGCTTGGTCTTTATGTGATTTTTAAGAGTCAGGGAGAAAAAACGACTTGTCTAGGTAGCATGTGCACAAGAATTTTAATAGGTCTCTGTTACTGTAGAGCACCATAAATAGCAATTAATAGTGTAACAATTAATTGACCAATTATGGTGTGTGAGGCATGGAGTACCAGTGTGTAAATGCTGTCTTCCCCTATTTCCAAATGTGGAAATGAGGTTTGGAGAGGTTAAATGGGTTGCTCAAAGGTTATCTGACTAGCAGAGTGCCAGTTGCTGTTTCCCCAGGACCCCAGCTCTTAATTCCAATATTCTTAATATTCTTTATCTTTCCTTGAGGGTCAAGAGAGCTTGTGAACACAGTTCCTCATTCCTGTAGATGGTCACTGGGGGAAGACTTCAACAGGCTCCACTGGACCATGGGCCATGCTTAACCAAACATGCTTTCCCCAGACCAGTGCTGGTGCTTGGGGATTGGGAGTTGTTGGAGAGTTGAGTTTCACCTGAATCTATAAAAGATGCTCTATCTAGACCCCTGTGGGAAAGTCTCGCCTGCCCAATTGTAGCTGCACTGATGCCTCCCCTGCCCAATGGAACATGTGACCTCCCTTGATCTCAAGGTGTTTCTTGGCACATGGTTAAAGGAAAGCTATTCTGAATCCAGGCTTCTTTTGTATGCAACTACTTTTCTCTTCTTGAGTCACCCTGTATGCATTCCAGAAAGGGGGTCAGAGAGGAAGTTTGTCTCTCTAGCAATATCAAAGGGGTCTTTCTAATCCTGAAATTTGTAGCTGTGGGCACCCTTGAGTCCATCTGATATGAGCCATTGTAGTTTGCCTTCTTTGGTATCCTTAGCTCCATGGTGCTTCATTTATGAGTTCTCTTTGTTCTAACCTTTTCATGGCTTGTAAGTCATAAAAAGAGAAAGAAGAATTTCCTTGAGAGAGAACACAAACAAAAAATGTTTTCAATTAAGGAAGAAATGATTTGTTAATGGAAGCTGAAAATACATATTATTTCTTTAAAGCAATTTTATTGTAAAGGTGATATACAGAGGGGTTACAGATACATAAGTCAAGTATTGAGTACATTTCTTTTTGAAAAGTGTCACCTCTTCCCACATTTTCTCCCAGTTTTTTCTCTCCTGAGCCCTCTCCCCTCCAAGTTGTATAGTTCATTTTCAACATAGTATCTAATGAGTATTACTGCTGAATTAGTTCACCCTTTTCCCCACCATTTCTGGGGTTCCTCTTCCTCTCCCCAAATCAGATAAACTTACATACAAGACAAAAGGTGCAGAAAACAAAAACAAAAGGGGGGGCGGGACAGGCGCTGGTGGCTCGAGAGCTGAGGGTCACAGTTCAAAGCCAGCCCGGGCAAGAAAGTCCGTGAAACTCTTATCTCCAATAAACCATCAGAAAACCGAAAGTAGCATTGTAGCTCAAGTGGTAGTGCGCTCGCCTTGAGCTGAAGAGCGCAGGGACAGCACCCAAGCCCAGAGTTCAAGCTTTACAACCAACCAAAAAAAAAGGGGGGGGGGACAGAAAGAAAGAAAACCTACAGAAAGTAAAATTAAAAACCTCTTGTTTCCATTTCTTGGAATTCATTTTGATAAGAATCATTTTATATGGTCATATGCACATAGCTATTCAGCCCTCTCCTAAGAATATCCTCTTGTGTTCTCATTGTGTGAAATGTTTAGAGTCCTGTTTATCATGTCCAGGTGTAATTTTTTGTCTTTTACTATCTATTGGGTTTAAAAATCAGAGACTTTTGAAGATATTTGGTATAAAACACAATGATCAATTTTAATATAATTTTATAGACATCTTCAGGCACTTATTTTTTATGCACAAATATGTTGCTATAACTTTTGATGTTTTCCTGTCCTGGGTCACCTAGCTAGAAGAATAATTTCATGCATTCATTCAGCAGACAATTGCTGAGCACTTACTATGTTCATGGCTGTATACTAGATTCTCAGAATACAGAGTCAAGAAGTGCAATCTGGGCTTACAAGAAGCCCATAGCTTATTGGGAGAAACAGACAAGTGAGTAGTTAAAGTTCAGAAAGATGCATTTTCCCAATGCCTGAACATTATTGTGTGGGGTGAGAATGGGGTGAAGGACAGTCTTGAAGTCTTCTGGGTAGAAGTAATGCTTAAACTAAAAATTAAAGCTGGATGCTGTTGACTCACACCTGTAATCCTAGCTACTCAGGAGACTGACATCTGAGGATCACAGTTCAAAGCCAACCTAGACAGAAAAGCCCATGAGACTCTTATCTCCAAATAATTACCGAAAAAGTTGGAAGTTGTGCTGTGGCTTAAGTGGTAAAATGCTAACCTAAGCAAAAGGAGCTCAGGGACAATGCCCAGAACCTGAATTCAAGCACCAGGACCAGGGGTAAAAATTGAAAACCACTAGGATTTGCTAAGTAGGGAGAGATGTTGAAGACAAAGAAACTGTGTATGTAAAATCTTAGATACACAAAGCCAGGCAAACCCAGTGAGCTCTTTTGGGGTTCCTTTCAATAGGCCCTACAGCACAACTCAAGCATCCTAACCCTAGAAAGACTTAGCAAGAAGCAGGAGAGTAGTGTGCTGAGAGTTAAAGCCAGAAACAACAACACAACTATCTTTTGTGCTGGGTTTAGGAGTTTGAAAGATTTAAGCAGAGTCGACAAGACTCAATTTAGCTTTCTAGACCATCTCTCAAAGGCAAGAGGAGTATAAGATGGGAAGGGACCAGGCTAGAGTGAGAAAGACCTGAGAGTAGACAGAGATGGCAAATAGATTCCAAGAATGTAGGAATGAGGCTGTCACAGTGCCGCAGTTCCTGGGATCTACTGAGAGAGAACTGATGAGATTTGTCACTAGCAGAAAATGGGGTGAGTGAGAAGGAAATGCCAGGATGGGACCTAAGGTTTCTAGATAGGTGGTATTATGACAGATCAGAAGTAAACTATCTTATGTGAATGCAGTGCTAAGGAGCTGAAAGCAAAGAAATGACACGTTAATCAGGAAACGCTTTTTGGAAGGGATGAGCATTGAATTGGAGCTTGAAGAGGTTGATAGACAATTGCAAACCAATTGTCAGAAGATAATGTTTCAAGCTTATGTTTAGGGAATACTTCCTCCTAACGGTGTCAAGATTTTACAAATATCATCTCATTGATCCTCTTGGCATCTGTATGAGATGCAGAAGGCACAACATTGTCATCACTGATTAGGAAATAGATAACAAGAGAAAGGGTGTGACCAGCTTAGTGTGGGGGGCGGGAGAGAACAGAGCTAGGCCAGAAATTAAGGCTTATTTCTCTCTGTGTTTGAACATATGTTAGCCCTGATACCTGATCTGTTAATCCATCTGTAAACTTAAGTAAAACAGTATTGGAGTAGATCACTGGGCATTTCTAAGCTACCCAGTCATGTCAAGGGATAGCATTATAAAATACTTGCTCACAAAAGTGCTGTGTATGAAAACTCTGTTACCTTGATCCTTAAATGTAGGACACACACACACACACACACACACACACACACACACACACACACACACATTCCCACACTCAAGGACTCCCTCAAAATCCCAGTTAACTGAGTTCTTATGAGCCATCTTCACAGAAAAAGTGAAACATTACGCCTACTCTACCTATAACTAAGATAAGCCTTACAGTTGCGACTTTGGAAATTCTCCTCAGACCTAAGGGTTTCCAGATCAGAGACATTTGCTTGATTGCAAGTAAAACTAAAGGTGTATTCTACTGGGAACCACTGGGCCTAGTGTATGAAAGTGACTTAAATGAAGATGGCTACTTTTCCTCTTTACCTCTGACAAGGCCCACCAGGCAACTACCTCTTAGGAGTACTATGCTGGGTCAGTAACTTTAAGTCTACCAAGACAAAACAATGAAAATATTACAACACAAAGACACAAATAGATGATGAAGAAGAGCCCTTTTGTTGTAAGATCAACCTTTTCTAAAAATCCAGTTTAGCCAGACACTGGCAGCCCATGCCTATAATCCTAGCTATTCAGAAAGCTGAGATCTGGAGATCACAGTTTGAAGCTAGCCTGAACAAAGAAATCCACAAGCCTAGTATCTTCTGTGAAACAGCAAAAAAAAAAATACAACTGGAGGCCTGGCTCAAGTGGTAGGACTCCAGTGGTGAGAGGAAGAAAGGAGGGAGGAGGAGAAGGAAGGAAGGAAGGAAGGAAGGAAGGAAGGAAGGAACTTTAAAGTTTAAATTATTTTTCTCAGCTATTACCTTACAACCAGATGGTTTATAGCACAGATGAAGCTGGTTTGCAGAAGGTTGGAAAGCCCTCTCTGCTGCAGAAGGCAAAGGTCACTGCAGTGACACGTTGCCCGGGATCTGAATCTTTACAGCTACACTTCTCCAGAGAGCCGGATCTGACCTCACACCATAGGCATTCACTTCTCCCCAAAACAAAATGTCCTTTTCCATTACCTTTTGTCAGACAACCAACCGGCAGGGAGAGCCAAAGACTACATGGGAAATTTCAACTAATAAGTAGCTTTTCCCCTGTTACTTGATGTGTTTCTAAAGAATAAAGTTGTTTGTTTAAATAGCACTGTATATTAAGATAGCCTAAAAGTTATGGCAATTGAATCGGCAGAAATTGAATCTTTCTCCACTTGACTGCCTCTCCTGTGAGGACAGGAAATGCCTGTATAATTGTCATTTCCCTCATACTTCCAACATACACTGCAGTGAATATTTTTTATGCCACCATTATAACTCAGTATGGTAGGAAGCACCATCCCTGTACTTCTCTCCTCATGAACCCCAAGAGCAGAGGTGAAACTCCTTGCCCAGAGTGCCTGCCTAGAAAGAGACTACTCTAATGGTCTAGTCTAAGGTCTTGTCAATGGTCACTGCGTCTTATACCCTCCTTCTATAAACTACCATTGTTGAGTACATATCTTAGTCTAGGTGCATTGGTAATCAGTTGGGTTTGGGTCCGTTTATAGTATAGTCCTACAATTTCTGTTTTATAAGGAAAATGCCTTGTGTTTCACATGGTAAAGTCTTTAACTTGGGCACATAAAAAAAGCAGCTTGGGCATGTAATTCCTGCAATCAGGAGGCTGAGGCAGGAGGATCAGTTGTTGAGAGGCCAGATGAGGATAGATAGAGGTTTGAGGTTAACTTGAGCAAGTAATAAGACTGTTCCAAAAAAAAAAAAAACAAGTTGGTCATTAGTGGCTCATGCCTTATAATCCTAGCTGCTCCCGAGACTGAGATCTGAAGATAACAGCTTGAAGCTAGCCCAGGCAGGAAAGTCCATGAGACTCTTATCTCTAATAAACTATCAGAAAATCAGAAGTGGAGCTATAGCTCAAGTAGAGCACTAATCTTGAGCAAAAAGCTCAGGGACAGCTCCCAGGCCCTCGGTTCAAGCCCCAGGACCAGCATACACAACAACAACAACAACAGTAATAATAATAATAATAATAATAATAAAAACAAAAATGCCAGGTGTAATTATACATACTTATAATCCCAGCACTTAGGAAGTTGAGACAAAAGGATCGGAATTGGAGACAAGCCTGGGATATGTAGCAAGACCCTGTCTCAACAAACAAACACAAAAAACAGAAAGCAGCTTCTAGAAAATCAAGCAGCTTCAAGCCCTCCCCAGGTAGCAAGCACACTTTTTATTATTAAAATATTCAGGTTCATAGAGTTTATTATTATAGCTTTTATCATCTCAGCCGTCAGGAATATTGATTCTCAACTTGCCAAGAGAGAACCGATTAAGTCACCCAGCAGTTTTCTCACCGAGATCTTTTCTGAGACTTTGTGCAGTTCACATTCAAAAGCAGAGTGAGGAAGAAAACTACTCAGGAGTCATCCTGAATGATCAGATTCACTCCATCTAGTCCCTCTTTTCCTTGTCCTCAGTGAGAAACAAAATCTGAATGAAGCTGGATCCTTGTGGGTATGACCACCTGCCATAGATAAGAGGGCCGCATCCTCCTCCCTTCCCGACACTCTCAGCCATGGACCCCTGAATAGGATGCACTTCCGGACTCAAACCACCCCATTCCACATAGCCATCATGCCTACTTTCCTTTTGAGGGGTGCTCTAAAGGATCAGGAGGCCAGGAAGAGAAACTAAGAGGAATACTTTACCAAGGGGGAAGCCCTTCAAGCAGATGGGGGTGTCTAGAGGATATCTCCTTACTGCCCTTCTTCCCTTCCTCTGGCCAGCCTTGGCCTTGGTGACCCCCTGGCCACTTTCCTCACCATGACCAGGAGAAAATCAGTCAATAATTCTATTTATTTTGTGGTTTTATCTATAGGTTTAAAAAAATACCGCTTTTTCCAAATGCTTCCTGCTTGCATTGTGCTCGGGTCTTTATTAGATTGCTTGTAAAATGTTGCATTTAATAAACTTAATTGAATCTCCAGGCCCTTTCTCAAAGCACTATAAATATCAAAAACTGTCAAATAGGCCTTTTCCCCCTATTGTGTAATTTTTGTAAATGGATAGATAAACATGAATAAAATAACAGGGCACAAAGAAAAGATTTTGTAAGGAAGTATAAAGCCAATACCTTTTTTTTTTTGTAAAATTTCAGTTAAAAAAGCAGAGCTTTTCTCTACTTTGATATAGGTTGAATTTACTAAAAATTCAGGAAAAAGAAGTTTACTTCCATTGATCAACTTGGGGGAGGCTGTCAGAATGGACATAGACATGTATGTGTGGCTAAGTATATAAACTTGCAGTGGTTGAATTCTACGAAATACAAAGGTTGGGGGAGGAAACAGTTATCAGTTCAAGAGTTAAAAGTTTTGGTTACACAACAAATAATAAATCTAGAGATCGGTTGATCACTGTAGTGCTTACAGTTAACAAGTCCATGTGTCCTTAAGGCAGATCTTATGCTAAATGTTCTTATCACAGTAATAATAATAAGACAGCAGAGGAAACTTTTGGAGGTGATAGGTATGTTGATGGTAGGGTGAAGTATGGTTTTATTAATGTTACTTATCTTTAGAAGATCAAGTTATTTATACCATGATCACACTTCCATTAGAAACCCAAGGTGGGTTTTGTTTGTTTGCTTGATTGTTGCCAGTCCTGGGGCTTGAATTCAGGGACAGGGTGCTGTCTCTGAGCTTTTTTTTTTTTTTTTTGGGTCCGGTCGTGGGGCCTGAACTCTGGGCCTGGGCGCTGTCCCTCAGCTCTTCAGCTCAAGGCTAGCGCTCTACCACTTGAGCCACAGCGCCACTTCCGGCTTTTTTCTTTTTGCTTATGTGGTGCTGGGAATCGAACCCAGGGCCTCAGGCATGCAAGGCAAGCGCTTTACCACTGAGCCACCTTCCCAGCCCCTGTCTCTGAGCTTTTTAGCTCTAGGCTAGCCCTCTACCATTTGAGCCACAGCTTCATTCTAGTTTCTTTTGTAGGAGAGAATGTATTCATTGTAGACAAGAGTCTCATAGATGTTCTTTCCCAGATTGGCTTTGAGCTATGATTCTCAGATCTCAGTCTCATCAGTAGCTAGGGTAACAGGTGTGAGCCACTATCATCTGGCTAAAACCCAAGTTTTAATTGATAGCACAGAAGCAAATGCAGTTCAGGTTCTTCTAAGTGAATAACCCACTGCTGGTTTCTAATGAAAGAATGTGGAATTGAGCTCTGATGATTCAGTTGGAGAGCTGTCCCTTAGAGCTGGACAGACCTGGTGAGATACAAGGTATGAGCTGCATGTCTGCTGACAGAGTAGCAGTTACATGTGCATGCCAGCCTGCCAGAGAATGTCTAGTAACTGGAAAAAAGAACCCTGATTTGCAGCATTTTAGGATTTCTAAGATGTAATTATTCCTACCATGCTGACTTCAAGTCACCACTATGATGTCATTGACCTTGAAGTTCTGAAGTCGCTGACCTTGAGGTTCTGACCTCACTGAACTTGAGGTTGAGAAAAGATTTAAGCAATTGGCCCAGGAGAACTGGCTTTTACACGCTATTGTATTCAAGATGATGAATTCCTTTAAAAATTGGCAAATAGGAGTTGGGTAGGTGGCTCAGTGGTAGAGTGCTTGTCTTGCATGCACGAGGCCCTGGGTTTGATTCTTCAGCACCACATAAGCAGAAAAAGCTAGGAGTAGTGCCGTGGTTCAAGTGGTAGAGCGCTAACCTTGAGCTGAAGAGCTGAGGGACAGAGTTCAGGCCCAGAGTTCAGGCCCCACAATGGCAAATAGTAACATAGGCTCAACTAAATTACAGATGCTCAAAGGCATTAGCTCCAGTCTTCTGAATTCATTGTTAGCTTAAGGCTTCTTGAATCCTCATTATCTTATAGTATCATACTGACCATTGCATATGAGTTGAAAAAGTTGTATTTGAGGCTGTGAAAAGTTCAACTCAACTTACAGAGACAGAAACAAAATTGAAATGGCTATCTTTGGGAAAGTGTCAAAACCATCCGGAGTGGTTGATCGGGGCAGTTGCTGCTGGCAGAGAGTATTTGCTGTTAGAACAGGCTGTTAAGACTAAGGCCCACTGTAAGGACTATGGAGGAGAAGGCCTTAGCAGTCACCAGACATTTGGTCTTAAGAAGAATCACCTCAAAAAGGGACCAATTATTTGAAATACAATTGAAAGTACTGTTAGGAAGCCAGGTGCCAGTGGCTCACACCTGTAATCCTAACTACTCAGGAGGCTGAGATCTGAGGATCACGATTCAAAGCCAGCCCAGCAGGAAAACCTGTGAGACTCTTTATCTCCAACAAACCATCAGAAAATGGAAGTGGCCCTGTGGCTCAAGTGATAGAGCACTAGGCTTGAGCTGAAGAGCTGAGGGACAGCGCCCAGGCCCAGAGTTCAAGTCCTATGACCGACAAAATTAAAAATTTTTTTAAAAATTTTTAAGCACTGTTAGGAAATCAAGGCTATATGACAACCATATGAATCTAGATCTCCAAATGTGAATAGAGAATAGCCCAACTGGTAAAATGTCTATCCATTAAGTTTGGAATTTTATTTTTTTATACGATTGTCTTTCTCACAGTCATGGCAGGAGGAGAAAAACAGCTTAGCAAGTAAAACAGCTTTTTTAATTTTTCACTGTCCAGGAGAAAAGTTTCTTTCCTACAGATTTCTCAGTATCAACAATAACAACAAATGAAGCAGCATTTAGGTAAGACAGGTTTCCTTCTGTATTGGTTAAGAAGCCTAGTCTGAGACACAGTAGATTCTTAGTTATTCACAAATCAACAGCAAGTCTTGACTTACTATTCTTTTTTTAAAAAAACAAGACAAGTACCCAGCACCTTCCAATTTCAAATATAGTTTTATAAAATGGCTTCTCCTAACATGTCAACTAACATCTGAACAACCTGAGCTCGTCAAGCCTGGAACACATCACTTGATTTGTTTCACTTTGTTTTAACATCATCCCTAAAGTCCCCTTTTCATACATGACTCCAATAACAGCCCCCCAAAAGACACTCTAACACCCTTATCTCCACTGGTGTCTACTTGGAACCAATCTGCCCTGACCTTAGACACAAGCCATTGTTAAGGGTATAACACATTTACATATTTTGCAATAAAACATCAGTTATTTGCATTACTGTGTCAAGTTTTATTTGATTCTTTCACCTAAAAATGACTCATTTTCCTTTCTTGTATTTAAAAAAAAAACCAACTACTCTAAGCTTGTTTGAGAATAATCAAAAATTGCCCATTTAGCTAGAAGTCATTTTCTTTTCAAAAGGCAAATGTTATTTAATCTTTCAGCTGTTCATTGTGCCATCATAAATACTTTCTTTTCAGCACAGTTGTGGGGACTGAAATGAGCCCACTAATTGCCTCCCATTTCGACTGACATGTGGTGGTTTAGTGGAAAGAGAACACAGCAGGGAGAAGGAAATAGGAGGCTGAGAAAATGAGAGCTAATTATTTTCACTGCCTCATGTCAGGCTCTGTGTCAGCCTTGTTTTTACAAACTGGAAGGTTTAGCACTAAATAAAACAAACTGGCGTCATGTTTTTATATACTGGCAGTGTCATGGAAGCAGCTGCGCATCTCAAAGACAATATAATGCCTGCGTTCGCATGGACACCATCTGACAGACACTGTGAGCCACGGCTAATGAGGATATCACAGTGTTGCCAAAGTGAAAGGTGCTGAATTATGTATGATTCTTCATGAGTGCAGCAATAGTCCTGTACATCATTATGAGACATTGTTTTGCTGAAGAGATTAAACATTCTTAGTTCCAGACCCTGCAACCTATACGGCACTGAAAGAGGTTATTAATGGAATTTTTTTTGGTGGGGGAGAGTTTCTTGTGGATTTCTTTAGGGTTGAAAAACTAATCTCATGGGACAAAGCCCTGGTGGGTCATGACACTGTATAGATAAAGAAGAGAGGCAAATTAACCATACTTGTATTCACTGCCTTTTAAAGGCAACATAATAAAATGTAGTATAGCGGGGTTATACTTAATGATAAATAACCCAGGTGCTACCAAGAGCCGCTCTACTCTCCTGCCTTTAACCCAGCAGGTTCCTGCAGCTGAGCTACATAATAATGTCGAGGTTGCATGCAAAGGAGCCTTCCCAGGCCCAGGTCACGGCTCCTCAGCATCGCCCTACTGTCATACCAGCAGGACCCGATATTTTTATCCTGTTTTTATTTCATCTGGCATTACTTCTTATATTTCACAACCCTCAGTTGCTTGCAATGACTGTTACCTTGTTCTGCCTGCTCTCAAGTCTTAAAAAAGCAAAAGTTTCTTCTGGTTACTCTATTGCATATTTTACAATATTTGTCAGCTCAGGCCTTTTCTCTGGAGCCTCGTGCCTTCTCAGGTGATTTTACTTTGTATCCATTCATAAGAGAAGGAAAGCGAGTATTGATTTTTGAAAGCTAATGTCTCCATAGTTGGAGTTGTCACATTGAGGACTTGAATTCCTGTCCTTGGAAGATGAATGACCCTGCCACAGATCATTCCCATTTCCAAGCCTCAAATGGGGACTGTGTTCTCCAAAGCAGGCCAAGACCAGGAAGGTTAAATAACATAGGTAGATCTCGGAAACCTTAGACCAGGCATGTGGTTCTGTATATTTTAATCTATGGTGACAAATCAAAACCTGTAGCCAGATATTGGTAGTTTATGCCTGTAATCCTAGCTACCCTGGAGGCTGAGATCTGAGGATCATAGTTTGGAGCCAGCCTGGATAGAAAAATCTGAGAAAGTCTTATCTCCGACTGAGCAGAGGTGGAACAGTGGCTCAAGTGGCAGAAAAAACTCAAGGAGAGGGTGGAGGCACTGATTTCCAGCCCTAGTATCAGCACTGAAAAAAAAGAAAAAAAAAAAAAAACCAAAAGCAAAAGACTGCTGTTTGTATAGGGGGCTGTCCTAGAAAGGGCATGAAGCGGGTAAAATTTCTGGAAATAACTTCCTACTTCTTTTTTGATTTTGTTTTGTTTTTGGTTTTTAATAGAAAGTCTCACTGTGTTATCTAAGCTAATTTCCAAGTCAAATCCTCCTACCTTCACTTCCCTCATGCTGATTTTACAGGCTTATAGGCTTGTACTGCCAGCTCATCTTACTTGTTTCATTGTTTATACTGGTATATGTATATTAGTTTTTTCCATCAAAACTCAGACTGTACACTTAAAAATCTGTTCATATTTCATATGTAAATTATGCCTCAATAAGAAAGCACATTAAATTTTCTTTTTTCTTTTTTTTTTTTTTTTTGGTTGGTCGTGGGGCTTGAACTCTGGGCCTGGGCATGAGCCAGCGGTGCCCAGCTTCTTTTTTGTTTGTTTGTTTGTTTTTGTTTGTTGGTCATGAGGTTTGAACTCTGGGCCTGGGTGCTGTCCCTCAGCTCTTCAGCTCAAGGCAAGCACTCTACCATTTGAGCCACAGCACCACTTCCAGTTTTCTGGTGGTTAATTGGAGATAAGAGTCTCATGGACTTTCCTGCCCAGGCTGGTTTTGAACCATGATCCTCAGATCTCAGCCTCCTGAGTAGTTAGGAGTAGTAGGCCTGAGCCACCAGCACCCGGCTACATTAAATTTTCTTAATGTTTATAACCTTCAGCTAAAGATGATCTATAAAAGCCTGAAAGCCTAGATGACTGTTGCCTTGTGAAGTATCATAAATTATTTTGGCCTTGAATTTTTTTAAGATTTACCTACTGTGTTGATAGTTCCAATTAAATTTTGGTAGAAGAAAATTGCTCGAATTGCCCAACTATTATCTTTTTTTTCCTAGTTGGAAAATGTACTTCTATGTTGATTTTTTTTTTCTGGTTTGTTTGTTTATGTGTCAGTCCTAGAGCTTGAACTCAGGGCTTGGATGCTGTTCTTGAGCTTTTTTTTTCTTCTCAAGGTTAGTCCTCTACCACTTGAGGCACAGATCCACTTCTGGCTTTTTTTGGTAGTAAATTATAGAGAAGAGTCTCACAGTCGGCCAGAGGCATGGCTCAGTTGGTAAAGCGCCAGCCAAGAGTGAAAGTACTAGGTGCAGAGTTTGAGTCCCAGTTTCATATCTAAAAATATTAAAAAGACAGGAGTCTCATGGACTTTTTTTGCCCTGGCTGTCTTTGAATCTTGATCCTCAGATCTTAGCTTCCTGAGTAGATGTGATTACAAGTGTGAACCACCAGCACCTGGCTTTGATTTTTAAAATTTTCTTCCCTTTCTCTTTCTCTCTCTGTCACTCTCTTCCTTTCTTTTCAGAATAGAGAAAGGGCATCTATGTTTGGTGCAATTTGTAGTAGCTTGGAATTCCAAAGTGATTTTTTACAAAGAGATAATTTAACCTACCACTGATTGTTGTTTAGGATTTTTTTCTTCCCAGGGTAAGAGTTTCTGTTTTAGTTGTCCAGTAATCTTAATGTTTGTGTGTGTGTGTGTGTGTGTGTGTGTGTGTGTGTGTGTGTGTGTGTGTGTGTGTGTGTATGTGAGTGAGTGAGTGAGAGAGAAAGAGAGAGAAATGTTCACATTAATTGGCCATCCTGAAGCAGTTGAGTTGGAATGCTTCCCTACCCTCTATTTACTTGCTCCTAAAATTATCCAGATACTTCAATAGCTGTCCAGAAAAATGTACACATCTTGACAATTATTAGAACTTCCTTTCTTTCAGCAATTTCAAATGTAAAATGCCCCTTCACCCCCAACAAAAATTCACCTGTTTCTCGCAAATTTGTGTGGAGATGTGGAGTTGTTTTTTTTTTTTTTTTTTTTTTTGCCAGCCCTGGGTCTTGAACTCTGGGCCTTCTTTTACTCAAGGCAAGTGCTCTGCCACCTGAGCCACCGTACCATTTCTGACTTTTTTTTTGAGTCATTTATTGGAGATAAGAGTCTCACAGAGTTTCCTGCCTGGGCTGGCTTCAAACCATGATCCTCAAATCTCAGCCTCCTGAAGTAGCTAGGATTACAGGAGTGAGCCACCAGCAGCTGGCTCAAACTTTTTATCTAATAGAAAGTTTCAGGTCACATTGTTTCCCTACCCAAAATCATAGCAAAATCACTTCCAATGCCTAATTCTGCTTCTAAGCCAGTCTTGCCCTGTGGATTAGTCAACATTCCATAAGAAGGTGCCTCAAAGGATGTATTCCAACAGTGCACGCCATCTTAAACAAGAATCCAGTTAGAAAATAAAAAATAGAAGTGATCAAACCCATCTTCCTGGTCTTGCATCTGAAATAAGACAAGGGAGGCCAGGCACCGGTGGTTCATGCCTGAAATCCTAGCTACTTAGGAGGCTGAGATTTGAGGATGGCAGTTCAAAGCCAGCCCAGGTAGGAAAGTCCGTGAGACTCTTATATCCAATAAACCACTAGAAAACCGGAAGTGGGGCTGTGGCTCAAGCAGTAGAGCGCTGGCCTTGAGCTGAAGAGCTGAGGGACAGCACCCAAGCCCAGAGTTCAAGCCCCACGACTAACAAAAAAAGAAAGAAAGAAAAAAAGAGAAAAGACAAGAGAGCTCACTCAGATGGTAGAAAATCCCATAATGCTGTACAGCCAATAGGTAGCCTTGTACAGGGCTGGAAGGGAAACTGGCTATCTTAGAATTTATAGAGACAATATTTTTTCATCTTTCCTATAGTGCCTTACAAAGGAATTCATCAGGAGAGCTTGAACCATTTCTAATAGTTTCCTTTCATATTGATGACACTTCCTAGTTTTTCCTTTTGTTAACCAATGACAAGGAAAAGTAAACAATGAGGGGGAAACTATAGTTCAGATCTATAGTGTTCTCCATGGGTCCAATAGTAAAGACTTAATTTCAGCTTGGAGCTTTTCAGAGGTTGGGGGACCTTTAAAAGGCGTGGCCTAGTGGGAGGTCTTTAGGTCATCGGGAACATGCCTTCATTGTAGGTTGATTGTAGGTTCCCAGTCTCCTTCTTCATCACTTTTTCTCTCCTTGGCCATGAAATTATCTTTTTTGCTCCAGTATACACCATGATGTGCTGCTTTACCACAGGCCCCAAAGCAACAGGTCAATCAACCATGGGCTGAACAAAAATTATCTCAGGTGTTTGTTCTAGTGATGCAAGGCTGACTAACTAATACAAGCATTCTGTTCTTCATGGTAGCAAGAGACTGCTTTGGTTCAAATCTGAACACAATCAATCACTTGCTTACCTGTGTGATCTCAGTCAAATCACTGAGATTCATTTTCTCTCTGAGATTCAGTTTCCTTAAACAAGATAAGGCTCTCTGGCTGTCAGTGACATGTAATATCTACTGTGTCTCCAGATATCTGATAGTTGTTCTTAGGAGGGCTTTATTGGGATCTGTTGAAACAGAAGAGAAGTGTTGTTATATAGCCCATCTATGAAAGAAAGAAGGTTTTTGTATTTGTTCCCCTACAGTCATTTTTATTGCTACCTCTCAATTACACTTTCTTTTTTTTTCAATACTGGTTATTCTCTGGTCCCAGATCCCTGGATCTCCTGTCCAAGGAAGATACTATGACCAAGCCTCCTACACGGGCAAGGTCTTGGTCTAGATCATTTTGCACCTTGCTGCCCATCAAAGCTTCCTTCCCTTGTCCTCCGTCCCATTACTTCCCATCACTTCCTCTTTTGTTGTTGTTGTTAGTGGTGGTGGTGGTGGTGGTGGTGGTGGTGGTGGTGGTGGTGGTGGTGGTGGTAGGGGTCATGGGACTTGAACTCTGGACCTGGGTGCTATACTAGAGCTCTTCAGCTCAAGGCTAGTGCTCTACCATTTTGAGTCACAGCATCACTTCCAGTTTTCTGGTGGTTGATTGGAGATAAAATCTCATGGACTTTCCTTCCTGGGCTGGCTTTTAACAGTGGTCCGTGATCCTCAGATCTCAGCCTCCTGAGTAGCTAAGCTTATAAGCGTGAGCCGTGGGTGCCTGGATACTTTCCATCACTTCTGGATGACAAGCCAGCTAGTCTAGTAAACAAAATGCAGTTGTGTTGACTACATATCAGATATAATGATAATCATTCCACTGGGTGCCGGTGGCTCACGCCTGTCATCGTAGTTACTCAGGAGGCTGAGATCTGAGGATCCTGGTTCAAAGCCAGCCCAGGCAGGAAAGTCCATGAGACTCTTATCTCCAATAAACCACTAGAAAACCAGAAGTGGCGCTGTGGCTCAAGAGGTAGGGCGCTGGGCTTGAGCTGAAGAGCGTAGGGACAGCGCCCAAGCCCAGAGTTCAAGCCCTACAACCGACCAAAAAATAGTAATAATAATAATAATAATAATCACTCCTTTTTCAGCTCCTAATTCAATTCAAACATAATGCCAGGAAATGTGTTCATATAGTAGCCCACCTGTGACTGAAGAACTGAAACTCAGAAAGGTGGCATACGTTGGTTATGGTTGTGGGAAACAGACAAAAACCGGGAGTGAAATGTAAACTTGTGATCTTCTACCTTCTATCATTTTGATAGGGATCATCAATCTCTTGAGCCAATTGATTGAACAACAGAGACATTTTATACTACCAGGGATGAGGTGGTTTTGGAAACAAAAAGTCCTTTGAGCTCCTATGGGATCTCTTAGAATCTAGAGCTGTCTACTTTTTATTTGTGCCTGTCAGGGTTGCGAGTTTGAAAGTCACTATTGAACCTTTCAAAAGCAGCACTCACATTTCTAATACTCATATCAAACCAAAATCAATGCCAGCTCACCCTGGTAAAATGGGTGGTTTTCAAACCAGAGTCCCCAGTTTCACTACCTGGTCCCTGTCTGTAATCATGCAATACATGTGAGCCAGCAGCAATTGTGACAGGAAAGCCTTGTGCTCCGTTCACGAATATATGTGATTGTTAATTTTAGTGATGATTTAATTATTCTTGTTTGTTTGGAAATCCTTTTCAGCTATCCAAAGATACTTTAGATATATTTGAATTAAGATACTCTTTTATTTCATTTATGGGTTGCGTTTTTCTAACTAGGCAGCAATGAGATCAAGGAGACCCTGAAAATCCCTAAGAGTTCTGTCAAGCTATTGATAAATGGAGTCACTGCTTTAGATGAAAACTATCCTTTTTCTTGGTTTCATAACAAGCAGTATGTATCTTTTAATGAAATAGATAATGCTCTTTTGTCTTATAATTCCCTTGGTTATGGTTTTATTGCTCCCATAGCTGTCTTGTTTTATGGTTCAGTTAAAAGGTTTTCTTGCAGATAAGAGAAAAAGAGAATAATTTAAAAAATAAAAAGTCTACAGCCATATTATTGAATCTGTTACTCCAAGTTGGACTTTGGGGAGGAGGGAGCAGTCCCTGCAGGGAAAACTCCTAACTTCTTGGGGGGGTTTTTTGTTATTGTTTTGTTCTTTTGTGGGTTTTTGTTGTTGTTGTTTTTTTTTTTTAAGTTGGATTGGTGGAATCTTCTCTGGCCTTCACCCTTCCACCTGTTGTCAACGGCTCGACCCATTGCAGATCCTGGCAGAACTATGAGTGAGCCCAGCTCCCCGCTTCCAATCTCCTTCACCATTGGTTTCCCTCCAGCTTCAGAGGCAGCAGCCATACTCTGTCCTGATCATCTCTGCGCCCCCCACCACATGCTGCGCATGAAATCCCAGCAAAGTTCCTTCATGTGTCTGAGCCTGTTTTCTCATTCATCTAAAGGGAAAGTAGACCTGATGTTCAGGGTATTATGAACATCAAGTAACATGGTGTGATATAAGTTACCACCCACATGCCTGGAACATAGTAAGTACCCTGCCAGTGTGGGTTTCTTCCCATCAGCCCCATCTTAACAATGAGCTCCTTTGGCAGCCAGGAGGCTCTGATCCAGAGCATGATGCCATGGAGGTACCAGAAGTTTGAGACTGGAACAAAGCAGAGGGAGTCCTGGCATTGTCACATAGTTCAGTCTTTTGTTTATGTGTTTGACTAATATCAGTCTTGACAGGCAAAAGGAGCAGAACCAAGTAAACTCATCTGTTTAGAGGCTTTTTATTCCAGCCATTCCCTTGAGAAGAGCAATCCTGACACCTGTCATTAGCCTGTCCTGTTACCTCAAGGCCCATGTTGCCTGGATAGCAGCAGCTTCAAAACAAAGAAATACTGAGGGATTTGTTCGTTCTCAGTGACTCATTTGACCAATATTAAACAAGAGCTAGTTTTTCATTTGATTGATTAGACCTTTTCCTTCACTAATTGGTTTCCCCTTCTTGGGATTGTGGCTGGCAGAGGGTCCCTGCCCTTCTGCAGTGCCTCCTGAGGTGTTCCTGAAACGTCTTCTCCCCATCTTCCTGTTGAAGCCATCAGAGGATTTCAACAGCCTCTTTGTTGCCCTTCTTCCAGAGAATCGTCTGAGCTTGCTCTAGGAAACATTCCAGGTGCACATTCATTCATGAGGGCATTTTCTAGTTTCAGCATGTGAGGTGCCTGATCACTTTTCCTTAATCACTCAGAAACCTTCAGTTTTAAAAAACTGCAAGACAGATTGTGAATTTATAGTCTCAGCATCAAACTAAATATGAAGTCATGGGTTTATTTTTCTTTGAATTGCAGCATTTTTGTAACTAAGTTTTTCATATGTAATGTTGAAAGAATTTTATCGCAAACCCCTCATATACCCACCTCTGAATTCAGCCATTAACATTCTACTTGCTTTATTGCTTACCAACTATCTCTCTTTATTTTGTGATCCTATCAAAGTAACTTGTAAACATTTGTATACTTCCATACTTTAGTATGTTAGAATTCACTAAGAAATGCACAAATCCCAAGTGTACTTTCACTAAGTGTCAACAAATGCATATACCTGTGATATATTAACGCTTATGGATCAAGAACTACTGATCTCAGAAAGTTCCCTAATGGGTTTCCTAAGCAGTATCCATCTGCAGAAGTAATGAGTCTTGTTTTGTGTCATGTCATTTAAGTGGAACCATGTATTCTTTTTTCAGGATTAATTCTTCATTCATTCACTACAATGTGTGCATGTGTTGTGCATGCATTGGTTGTTTATTTCTCTCCAGTCAACTATTAACATTTTACCATGCTTATCTAATAAGACAAACAATAACTTGCCTACCTGTCTCTCCAGCCATCTAGCTGGGTATAATACTTCAGTATTTAGGAGCATTAGACCATAGTTTATGTATTCTCCTTTTGATTGACAAGCGATTCAGTTCTTGGTGTGTGTGTGTGTGTGTGTGTGTGTGTGTGTGTGTGTGTTGATCTTGAGGCATGTGTGTGTGTGTGTGTGTGTGTGTGTGTGTGTGTGTGTGTGTGTGTTGATCTTGAGGCTTGAACTGTCCCTGAGCTTCTATTTCAAGGCTAGTACCTCTTGAGCCAGAGCACCACTTCTGGCTTTTTCTGAGTAGTTCATTGGAGATGAGTCTCATGTACTTTCCTGCCTGAACTGGCTATGAACTGCCATCCTTAGATCTTAGCCTCCTAAGTAGCTAGGATTACAGGTGTGAGCCACCAGTGCCTGGCTTGACTCCAATTTTGGCTATTCTTTTTTTGTTGTTGTTGGTCATGGGGCCTGAACTCTGGGCCTAGAGCTATCCCTCAGCTCTTCAGCTAAAGGCTAGTGCTCTACCACTTGAGACACAGCACCACTTCCAGCCTTTTCTGCTTATCTGGTGCTAAGGAATCGAACCCAGGGCCTCATGCATGCAAAGCAAGCATTCTACCACTGAGCCACCTTCCCAGCCCAGTTTTTGGCTATTCTTATAAAGCTGCTAAAAACATACCCAGACAAGTCTTTCATTTAATTTTTTCAGAAGTAGAATTTCTGAGTCATTGAATAGGTATATGGTTAGTTTTATAATAAATTGCCAAAAGTTTTTTTCTGAAGCAGTTGTACCATTGACACTCCTACTATGCCTGAGAATACCAGTAGTTTCAAACCTTAGACAACATTTGATGTGATCAGCATTTGCCACCTTGATGGTGTGTACTACTTCCTCATTGTGGTTTCTGCATTTCTGTAGTTACCAATTATGTAGAACACTTTTTACTATAAGGTGGTATTGTTGAAAATTTAATTGACACACCATGATTTTATTTTTTTATTTACTTTTTTTTTTTTGTCGGTCGTGGGGCTTGAACTCTGGGCTTGGGTGCTGTCCCTGCACTCTTCAGCTCAAGGCAAGTGCTCTGCCACTTGAGCTACAGCACCACTTCTGATTTTCTAGTGGTTTATGGGAGATAAGAGTCTCATGGACTTTCCTGCCCGGGCTGGCTTTGAACCACAATCCTCAGCTCTCAGCCTCCCAACTAGCTATGATTATAGGTGTGAGCCACTGGCGCTCAAATACACCATGATTTTAAAATTAAGAGATTTTATATTAAAATCTGATTTCCAGTTTTTCCTGAAAGGGCCTAGCAAAATTGGACTCATATGCCCCTGTGGAACAAAAATATGAAGTGTAGAATCTGGGTAGTGGCTGTGCCTTCAGGATGAACTGCTCCTCAGCTCCCCAGAGCCCCTAGCTGTCTCTTTAACTCCCCAGTTGTCCGCTTCCATGTGTGTGTCACAGTTGCTATGCTGTTTTTCTCCCCATTAAAAAGTGAGCTGTTCCCTGAGCCCATTCATAAATTCTGTAGAAATAAAAGGCAGATTAAGAGGGATCTAGGGCTGGTCACCAGTAGCTCCCACCTGTAATTCTAGCTATTCAGGAGGCTGAGATCTGAGGATCACAGTTCAAAGCCAGCCCAGGCAGGAAATTTGTGAGACTCTTATCTCCAAATAAAACCACCAGAAGTGGCACTGTGGCTCAAGTGGTAAAACACTTGCCTTGAGCTCAAGAGCCGGGGGACAGCACTCAGGACCAGAGTTCAAGCCCCATGACTGACAAAAAAAAAAAAAAAGAGGGATATCTAAAATGAAACAGTAGTACTCACTGAATACTGTGTTGAAAATGAACTACACAGCTTGTGGGTGGGGACAAGAAGGGAAAAATGGGAAAGAATGAAGGAAGAGATGACACTGTTCAAAAAGAAATGCACTCATGTGGAGCACTGGTGGCTCACACCTGTAATCCTAGCTACTCAGGAAGCTAAGATCTGAGGATGATGGTTCACAGCCATCCTTGAAAGACAGTCTTCATGAGACTCTTATCTCCAATTAACCACTCAAAAACTGGAAATGGAACTGTGGCTCAAAGTGGTAGAGCACTAGCCTTGAGCAAAAGAGCTCAGGGACAGCACCCAGGTCCTGAGTTCAAACCCCACAACCAACAAAAAAAGAAACAAAAAGAAAAGAAAAGAAAGAAATGCACTCATTACCTGACTTATGTAACTGTAACCCCTCTGTACATCATATTTGCAATAATAATAAAAAATAAAGTAAATAAATTTAAAAAGAGGGATAGCCAAATACCTGTGGCTCATGTCTATAATTCTAGCTACTCAGGAACTTGACATCTGTAGATCAAGGTTCAAAGCCAATTGAGGCAGACAAATCTACATGATTCTTGTCTCCAGTTAAGCAGCAAAAAGTTGGAGCTGGAAGCATGGCTCAAACAGTAGAGCACTAGCTGTGAGCAAGAAAAAGCTGTCAAGAGAGCAAAAAGCCCTAAGTTCAAGCGCAAGCACTGCAAAAGAAGGTCGTTGAAAAAGAAGTAGATCACATTTCTTTGTAGCAATGAGAAAATAGTAATTGTTAGGTTCAATTTGTAAATTAAACGGATCTGTTTTAAAACCTTGTACTTTAACATTCTTTCATGAAACTGCCTACTTATTTTTATTTCTTCCTAAATCTTTTAGGTTTTTAAGTTTGTAACTCCTCTAATAGAACACTTAAACTGATAAATTATGTGGGGGTTATTTAGATATACAAAGGAATCTGATTTTATATCCTTTTTATTGAAGAAGAAAATAAAAACATTCCCATAATACGTCATTTAGAATACTTTGTATGTTATAAAACATTGAGACTTTTTTTAAAAAGTGTTTTACTTTCTTGATTCTGTAATTTTGCTTTTAATTCCAGGACTGTAAGTGGAAAATGTATATGGAGATGGATGGGGATGAAATTGCAATAACCTACATAAAAGATGTGACATTCAACACTAACCTACCTGATGCAGAGATTTTAAAGATGACAAAGGTAAGGTTCTATTTACAGCTTAAAAGCTTTTTTGAATTCACAGATATCAAACAAAGACATTAAAATACCCCAGCAGTGTGCTTTTGTGCTTGTCCATGCTCACATCAGCTCAGCCTCAAACAGGCTGTTGAAAGGCACATTTTATTTAGCAGATTGAGAGGATAATAGTTTTTTGTTAAAATTCCACTTATGCAGTGTGAACTAAAAAGCACTGCAAAAAAATAAAAAAAAGGATCATTTCTTTTTTTAAGTTTCTTTCTACATTTCTTTATGCTTACTCCATCATTTGTTAAAAGGATGAAAATATAACCCATGAAAATATTTACTTCGCATTTGATTTGTTTTAAACTTTGGAAAACTTTCAAGATGAAGATTTTTCTTGAAGCATGGAGATGCAGCTGTGTTTTGTTTTT
This sequence comes from Dipodomys merriami, assembly GCF_024711535.1. Classification (NCBI taxonomy): domain Eukaryota; kingdom Metazoa; phylum Chordata; class Mammalia; order Rodentia; family Heteromyidae; genus Dipodomys; species Dipodomys merriami. The sequence goes on along the minus strand of NW_027202270.1, from coordinate 42,945,870 downwards.
GTTTTGGGATAGTCCTGAGGCTTGAACTCAGGGCCTCATGCTCTTGCTTGACTTCTGTTCAAGGCTGGCACTCTGCCACTTGAGTCACAGGTTGTTTAGGGGATGCATGTTGAAATATTAGTAGCTTCCTTGAGTTTACAGATAGGATTATCAGGGCGATCAGAAAACTGGTAACCACTCCAGAGTCACTGATATACAAATTCCAGTGGAAACACAGAAGAAATGGCTAATTTGCTCCTCCAAAGGGGGGGGAAAAGTAGGCTTATTTCAAATATAATGAAAAAATTCATATAAAATATCAATAGTAGAAGATCAGCAACTTCAGGCAAATAACTGTGATGTCAGACAGTGATTGTAACCTGAAATGACCATCAACAGTAGCGTACTGTTTACTTTGTTTTTAGTTTCAGTGAAGAAAGAACCAGAGTATAAACACAAGTAGGAAAAAAAATAAGTTTTCAAAGCCTGGCATTATACTTGTAAATGTCTTCTCTGCACAGCATAAGATTGCTGAACACCAAGTTTTTTTTTTTCATTTACAAATGGATTCATCAAGTCAACTGATTCGATATTGATTGTTGCAATCTTTTGCATAACTGAACATTGTTTTGATGGCATTATTTATGTGTAAAGGTTATGATTTGGCTTTAACTTTGTCTGGGAGACTAGAACATACAGGAAATACCTCCTTTCCATTCATGACCACTCTAATTATAGTTGTCCCTTGTTTCTCAGTACTTTAGAAGCAAGATCTAAGTCATTGCCTACTAGCAGAGAAATCATCCATGGTAAAAAATAATAGGATGTAATTGTAATTCCAAATACAAATGTTCCTGCTATAATGTCACGTATGTAAAATTATCTACCAATATTGATAGAGCTTATCAGGAAAACAGGATTGGGTAGCCTTTCAAACTTTATAGAACTTTTTAACACCAAGAAGAACAGTAACAATCATAATTTATTCATTTTTTAAAATTGATCAAGTTAAATCTCTATCACATTTTCTCTACTCAACTCATAGGCAGCCTTAAACAGGAAAGGGGGAAATAATGCAATAACAGAGATTATTTTCATCAAAATTAGCATTGATCCAAGGTATAGGTTTCTTTGTTCATCTTGTTTGCTATTTGTGTGTGTGTGTGTGTGTGCGCGCGCGCACGTGCGCACGCATGCGTGAGTGCACGAGCACTAGTATTATAGTTTGAATTCAAGGCCGTGTATTCTTACTTGGCATTTTCGCTCAAGCCTGGTGCTCTACCACCTGAACCACACCTTCAGTTTGAGGATTGTGCTGGTTAATTGAAGATAGAATCTCTTGGATTTTTTTCTGCCCAGGCTGGCTTTGAACCATGATTCTCAGATCTCAGCTTCCTAGGTACTTAGGATTATAAGTGTGAGCCACCAGCACCCAGCTTCATCCTTTGTTTTTTAATTGTGGGTAAATATCACCACAATGTCTGTGTGTTTTACATACAAGTTCATAGGTTCATCTGAGAGAGTGAAAAGCTGTGATGGTTGAAATTACTTAAGCAACCACTGCTTGCACTCAAGAATACTTCTGGGTCTCCTTCTGTGGTTATGACTTTGCCTCCAATGCTTCAAACAGCATGAATAAATGACCTAATTATAAGACTGATTTCGGACCCACATGGTAATATATCTTTGTCATCTCAGCACCTGAGAGGCTGAGGCAGGAGGTGGGAGTTCAAGGCCAGAGTGGACTACATGGCAAGACTCTGTCTCAAAAAAAGAGAGAGAAAAGAAAAGAAAAAAAGAAATGAGGACTGTCCTCTGCCATTAGTAGGCTATGCATAGCATTCATTCATTCAGGAAACTGGTTTTGCCAATGTATGAAAGGATGTCTTATGAAAAGCAAAGCTCAAGATATCATTGAGTTGTGAACCAGCATGATGCTCATGATAGTCTGTTATTGTGCTAGTATTTGTAAATTGTACCCAGCACAACTGGCCTTAAAGAACTGCACAGTGACAGAGCAGGCTATATTGTGGTACTGCACCATCCTATCTCTTGTTTTGCAGCCACCATTTGTGATGGAGAAGTGGATTGTAGGAATAATGGAAGATCAGACTGTAGAGTGTATGGTGACTTATGAGGTAAGCTCCAGGGAAGTGATTCACGACCACTTATTAAAATGGCTTTTATCTATTCCCTTGGAATGCCTAGAGATCACTGGAATTTATTGAGATAAAAACTATATAGCTAACATGAATATGGGGATAACAATATAAATTCTCTAATAATGTGCTGGAAAGGAAAGAAAACAGGATAAACTTTTCTGGTAGAGACAGGTAATACCTCATTCATTAAACTCTTGGTTGATGTTTTTGGTGATACTGGGGTTTGAACATCAGCTTGCTAAACTGATGCCCTATCACTTGAACCACACCTCTAGACTTCATTCATGACTGATTGAACATTTTCATATACCATGTGATAACTTAGGTACTGGGAATACCAAAAAGTGAGTGAATCAGATCTTTGCCTTCTTGGAGCTAAGAAGTTTAATAAGAGTTCTTCTTCAAAAGATCAGAGCATCATTCCCCACCATCTGTAAAGAGTGTGTTATGAAAACCAGATGAACAGACACTATACATTTTTCTATGGAAAGATACAAGGATTTATATTTTTAAAACATGATATTAAATTCAAATTCATATATTCAGTAGTAGCTGGTAGCATATACTGTTCTTTGGTGAGGGCAGAGGTCTGTACTCCCTGAAGCTTGTACTCCCAATCAGGAGAGACAGGGAATAACTAATCATGCCAGTGATTGATGGTAAATGGCAATAGCAAGAACAGGGTTACAATGACAAAGCTGGGCTAGCTACTGAAAAGACTGAGATCCATAGGATCACCATTTAGAGTCAGGCAGGACAGAAAAGTCTGTGAGACTCAATCTCCAATTAATCAGCAAAAAACTGAGCTAGAAGGTGGAGACATGGCTCAAGTAATGAAGTGCCAGCCAACCATTGTGATGTCCTGAGTTTAATGTCAAAACTGGGGATGGGAGGGGGGAAGAGTACAATGACAAAACTAGACAAGTGGGCTGGGTCAGATCACAGTGTCCCAGGAGGGAGTTTGGACTTACTCTAACCACAATAGGAAGTGAATGGGGACATTTTAAGCCATAGAATGAATCCAATTCTTTCTTTACAGACAAGAAGGTCATTTGTGCAATGTAGTTCATAATATTTTTATACTTAAAAATGTGTCAAGAGGATAGATTTCAAATTGGCATTTAAAAAAATTTCCCTTAACTGCTGCTAAATGGTCTCTCTGTTAAAAAAAAAATACAGATTTTCCTAATCTGTCTTTAGTAAGCATATTTAATGCTAATAACTGTAAAACTTAACAAGATCTTCCTGGTTGGCAGGATGTGGACTTTATAAAATGGAGGAGCTCCATGTGGGTAATAGAGGGCGAGCAGAGTCCAGGAGACACATGAAGATATTCATATGCAGCTGCATCCATAAGACATGAACTCACTCATTCATTCAAGAATGGCTTATTAGGAATTTACTAGGAACCAGGAACTATAAGAGGAAAGAACATTCTCACAAATACTGAACAATAGAGAGGGTTTTCTTTATTTTACAAATAGGGAAAATGGACGTGGAGAGATGAAAGGAAGTCCTGAGGTGCAGAATACTCAGTGACAGAACTGGTAAGGCCACACCCATGTCTTCTGGCTGGAAAAACACTTTCCACTCGGGCCTGGCTACTGCAGCTCCTAGCTTCTCAATAAGATGCAGGAAGTCAGCATCAATTGGACATCAGGAACTGCTACATTGGGATGGCTTCCTGAGCTCTTGACGTTTGGCTCTTTAATACTAGAGCTCCAAGCACATGCCTTCCATTATGCAGCCTTGAAGCCAGAACAGATCACAGAAAGGATATACCTTCACTTCCAGGGCCTATAGGATATCAGGGATGAGTCACCTGAGAAATAACATTAGTTGTCCAAAGGTTGCAAAAGACATAAGGTTTTTGCTTCCAAAAGAGGCTGGTTGGTCTTTAGGATCTTACCATCCAGACCATTCTCAAACCTGTTGACTATTCCTCACAATCCATAGTTAAAAGACAGAGATTTTTCACCTTTTTCTGCCTTCAGCAACTCTGCAGACACACTAACCTGCTTCTATGTTGTGCTTGTTCTCTTCCCTCCTTCCTCAACTTCTTTAGATGTATTGACAAGCCACTCATGTCTGTGTTCCTCACTTCCTAGTTTTTAAAAGTGTTATTTTACAACTGAATCCTTAAGAGTCTCTCTTCAGTAGGAGGGGTACGGGGATGGAAGCCCAGGACCTCGAACATGCTGAGCACTAGAACTTAAACATGCAGTGCTGTAACACTGAACTGCATCCTCAGCCGTAGACACACTTTAAATTATACTATTTTGGGATGCATAGTGATAAGGGAGATTTCAGGGCAAGAATGTATCTTTCTTGATCTTGTCTCCTTTTCTTTTCCTGATCTTGATTTCTTACTCTTCATCCATCTCACTGGCACCCTGTTCCCCTATATTCTTCCTGTAGAAAATTATCTCCTTTGTGTTGGATACATGCACTAAAGCACTCTGACCAAAGACAGTCTTGGGCAAAAATGTAGACGCTGTTGATTAATTCACCAAACTATCTATTTTAAGTACAAAAAAAAGGAAGAAAACATATCACATTTCTTATCACACATATAGGTAAGTTCAGATTTGCCAAATGTTACAAATTCTGAGAGAAGACAACTATATTGTTAAGTATGATAATCTATTAAAGAATATGTTATAATCCATTAAGAAATAAAATACTATTGGGGTGGGGATATAGCTTAATGGAAGAGCACATGTTTAGCATTTGTGACACCTGGATTTAACCCCAACAATCACAAGAGAGAGAAAAAAAAAGAAAGAAAAAACTGAGGAAAAAGGGGAAGAGGAGGAGGAAGGAGAGAGGAGAAAAATAAAATAAAAGGCTATAATCCACTAAGGAATAAGTGACTAAAATTTTCCTCTTAATCAAATTCACATATTTTGGTGAGCTATTCCAAATATTTTACCTAATGCATTATGATAATGTGCTAAATAAAGTGAAATCATAACTTGGGCTTCTTTTGTTCTCATTTAGTAGATGTGTATATGTTTGATCCTGAGTTTGTTTTTTTTTTAATTTTTCCTATTAACAGAGTGATGTCAGAACTCCCAAAAGCACTAAACATGTCCATTCAATTCAGTGGAGTAGAACCAAACCCCAGGATGAAGTGAAAGCAGTCCAGCTTGCCATTCAGACATTATTCCCCAATTCTGAGGGTAACCCTGGCAGCAGGTCTGACTCGAGTAAGTTAATGCCCTGGTATTGCATGTGGGCTGATGGCCAGAGTTGGTTATGACATGCATATCACGGAGACAGTGACTGGCGGGTAGACACAGGCTTCCCACCTATCACTACCTTCTTATATGTTTACAATACTACCTTTATAACAGACTATGGATACAAATATGATCATATTAGAGTAAGCTAGAATATTTGAGTGACTATGGTAACAAGAAAAATGAATGATTATATTGCATGGGTAAATAAAAATGTCTGCATATTTTGTTTCCGAAAACTAACTGTAGATAAAGATGAGACTCTTTCCTATGTCTAGTAAACATGCCTACAGAGCCATTATATAACCAGGATTTCCTGAGTCCTGAGTACCACTGATGTATCAAAGTACAGGAATGATAAGGAAAAGCAGGAAGAGAAGGATGAAGGGAGAGAAAGAGGGGGAAAGGATGGAGAGAAAATAAGGGTAAGGCAGGATAAAAAGAGGATAAAGAAAATTTGAAATGCATCTAATGGATAGTGGGGACAGTAATTACAGCCCATGTAAAGAAAGAGAATAGGGCTGGGAATGTGGCTTAGTGGTAGAGTGTTTGCCTTTCATGCACAAAGCCCTGGGTTCAATTCCGCAGTACCATATACACAGAAAAAGCTGGAAGTATCACTGTGACTCAAGTGGTGGAGTGCTAGCCTTGAGCAAAAGAAGCTCAGGGACAGTGCCTCGGCCCAGAGTTCAAGCCTCAGGACTGGCAAAAAAATAAAAAAGAAAGACAAAGAAAAAAAAGAAAGAGAGAAAGAAAGAAAGAAAGAAAGAGAAAAAAAGAAAGAAAGAAAGAAAGAAAGAAAGAAAGAAAGAAAGAAAGAAAGAAAGAAAGAAAGAAAGAAAGAAAGAAAGGAAAGAAAGAGCAAGAAAGAGAACGGAAGGAAGGAAGGAAGGAAGGAAAGGAAGGAAGGAAGGAAGGAAGGCAGGCAGGCAGAACATTGAAGGTCAGCTGACTGGCTATCAAATTGGTCATTATTTGGTAGATTCAAGGAAGACTCAATTTTGTAGGTCCAAAACTCTGATACTTGAGGGGGCTGTGACAAGCTAGCACATACATTGGGGAAGGAGGTATGACAAATCTAGTGTAGTTCCCTCTTTACCATGAGAAATATACCCATCAAACAAACCAAAAATACGTTTTTTCTGATCAGTACACTTTTTCCCCCCCAAGAGAAAATTTTAACTATGAGGCCATGTCAGAAGATTCTTTGAAAACAAGTTAGCCAGAGGTTTATCTTACCACTTTGGGGGGCTGTTGTCCTGAGACTGGACAGCCTCACTTCCACATCCCTCATGCTAATGACAGACTTGCCCAGTGATTAGACCAGATAGGTCTTAAATGTCCACCAGCTAGGGTGCCCAACCTGAAGTATAGCCACGAAAAGTCATACATGTGCCTGCCACCTAAAAAGCAAAATATTTCTGGAAGTTACAACACAACAAAGTAGAAAGAATGTGGAATTTCAATGCAGAGGGATTGTTGGGTGATTGACCATGGATAGGCAAGTAACTTGTCCTCTCAGGCTTCCTCATTTATAGAAGATTGTCAGTTAATATTTCCCTGAACCCAGGTGCTGGTGGCTCATGACAGTATCCTAAGACAGGGGTTCAAAGCCAGCTCGGACAAGAAAGTCCCATGAGACTCTTATTTCCAATTAACCACCCCCCAAACCAGAAGGGGAGCTGTGGCTCAAAAGTGGTTGAGCTAGCACTAGCCTTGAACAAAAACGCTCAGGGAAAGTGTCCTGGCCCTGAGTTCAAGCCCTGAGACCAACAACAACAACAAAAGTTCCCTGATGTTATTCAAACAGTAATGGAATAACATAAGGAAAGCCCAAAGAAAAACAGCAAGCACATGGCATAGACTCAGTGACCATGTCTTTTTGTTTTTTTTTAATAGTAAAGGAAATATCCTTATTCCTAGCCTAGAATTTCTATGAATGGGAAAGCTTGGGTGTCCCAAGAAGCCTTGAGTTCCCGAGCCAGGCTCATGAATGAGGCATGCAGCCTCCACGTGGCTCAGAAGACGCTCACCCCGCTCTCTCCTGCAGGTGCTGACTGCCAGTGGTTAGACACACTGCGGTTGCGGCAGATTGCCTCCAACACATCCTTGCAGCGTTCCCAGAGCAATCCCATCCTGGGGTCACCTTTCTTCCCATATTTTACTGACCAGGACTCCTATGCTGCTGCAGTGAGGCGGACCCAGGTACCCATTAAGTATCAACAGATCACACCTATCAACCAATCCAGAAGCTCCTCTCCCACTCAGTACGGGCTGACCAAAAACTTCTCCTCACTGCAGCTCAACTCCAGGGACAGTGGCTTTTCCAGTCTCAACACTGACAGCTTCTCAGAGAGAGGTCGCTACTCAGACCGAAGCAGGAACAAGTATGGTCGGGGTAGTGTATCACTCAATTCCTCCCCGAGAGGGAGTTATGATGGGAAAAGTCAGCATTCCACTCCATCAAGAGAAAGATATTCTGGAAAGTACTACAGGATGTCTCAACCAGCAATCAGTACTCACCAGTCACCTAACTTAAAGAGAAGCCCTAATGACCACCACTTACCTAAGACCATCCCAGGGATGCCTTTGCACCCAGAGCCTATCTCTCGACCCAGTGAGGAGGAGAGCAAAGTGAGTGAGGGAGGATGGACTAAAGTAGAATACAGGAAGAAGCCCCACAGGCCCTCTCCTGCCAAAACCAGCAAAGAAAGAGCCAGAGGAAACTTCCAAGGGCGAAGGAACTTTTGATGCCTTGAACTAGATGTGTTTTTCTTTTGTTCATGCAGTGGATTTTGACAACAGAATATCTTCAGATTCAATTAACAAAAAAGACAATTCTTCCAATGTGGAGACTAGGAAATCCTTTCAAATTGAGACTGTAGCCGAACCCGAACCACAATTATGGTTGTTGGTTGCCTTAGTGGTAATAACTAGACTTGCAAACAGTGTTCCATACTGCCATCCATGAATTTATGTTGTGGAAGGTAGGGCTCTGCCTATCTTGTTACCCTGAGCACTGGTGTTCTGCTTAGCAGGGCTGGGACTGGGGTAAGGCAAGTGAGGTCTATGAGAAACCAAAGATAAAGACAAGATCAGTATTAATTTCTTTTTCCTTTTGGCTAAGACTCTTGTGTGGCCTAGCAAGGTGCTGTTACTGATCCTGTCTTAAAATCTTGGTATTTCAGTCATCCTCATGAATTGTTTGCATTGGTTTTATTTTTGTAATATTGCATTAAAATATCATTTATGTTGATTGTTGGGGTTTTTTTTAATGCCTTCCTAAATTTTGTGCCCAAGCAAATGCCTTCTCATCTTGTCCTCATCTCTGCCCTGCTAGGTAGTATTTATTTGGTAAGGTATTTGTGTTTTTATCATGGAACTGATCTGGCTTGTCATTTTTTTGGTAATAAAAATGGCTATTGGACTTATAGTAATTACAGTATTCCTCTCTCATTCATTAAGCTTCAGCAAGGGAAAAGAGAGGGATGAGAGAATGACTAGAGTAGGGGACAAGGGAGGGGATGTCTGACCAAGGCACATTGTAAGCATGTATGGACATGTCAGAAGGAAATCCCTGTTTACACCTAATTGATGGTAATGAAAATAGGAGGGGTCTGGGCACCAGTGGCTAACACCTACAATCCTAGCTATGCAGGAGGCTGAGATATGAGGATCGAGGCTCAAAGTCAACCTGGGCAGGTAAGTCCATGAGACTCTTATCTCCATAAAACCACCAGAAACCCAGAAATGGCGCTGTGGTTCAAGTGGTAGAGTGCTCGCCTTGAGCTGAAGAGCTCAGGGACAGCCCAGGCCCTGAGTTCAAGCCCCACAACCAACAACAACAAAAACAAAAACACAAAAAAAAACAGGGTGGGGGGGGTGGGGCGGGGGTGGAGGGGATTGGAGGAAAAAACACTGATCAGAAACCAACAACCTAAATGCCCTGGAGATCATGGTCAATTCTGAGGCCTAAGCATTCTCGACCTCACATTTTAGCAGAGAAGGAAAAGGTAAAGCATCAGTCCACAAAGGCCTCTGGGGTGTCAGACTAAAAGAAAACAGAAAGCAAGAGAATTGTATTACAAGCCAAAAACCAGACAGTTTTAATATTACCAACATCCTTGTTAGAACAAGACAGCAAATACCAGCCTTGCAGGCAGACAGCACTGGGCATCTGAGGGTGATGAAGAGGTGACCACTTGCAGTTAGGACAGGAGTACTGGAAGCCAACCTGTGAAGCCTTTCCTACATATTCTTTTATTGTGTGCAGATATTAGGCTTGAACTCAGAGCTCTAGGCTCTGTCTCTTAGCTTTTTTCACTCAAGGCTGGTGCTCTACCACTTGAGCTTTACTTCCACTTCTGGCTTTTTGCTAGTTAATTGGAGATAAGAGTCTTGGATTTTTCTGCACAGGCTGGCTTTGAACTACAATCCTCAGAACTGCAACCTCCTGATTAGCTAGGATCACAAGCAGACCCCTTCCTCTTTTACAAATCAGCAAGTCAGTGGCAACTAAGCTTCTCAATGAGAAATCTATAAACATTCACTATTCTGAGGTGCTTTCCACATTCACTAACACAAACGTTGAGTGTCCTCTGAGCTACCTGAAATTCTCAGTGCTCTGTAGAGATCATCCAGGTACATGCCTGTGTTCTCAGAGGAATCCAGCTCTGTACCTGCCGGAGAAAGCTGTATTCCCTGGCATTGGAGTCAAGGCTATAGGAAATGAACTACCTTGATTTATAACATTGATTTGACAACTTGACTTGATCAGTCTCCCTTGCCACTTGTATTAATTACAAGCAAAGCAATGAGAATGTTAAGTCCAAAGCAGTTGCTGAGGTATGAAGTACTGGTTTCCATTCCAGAATAGCAACATCTCCTAACTTTTCTAAGTCTCTTTCACTGAAACTTTTTCTCACAAAGCTTATTCATATCAGCTACAGACTTTTTCCCAATTACTTTTCATCTTTGTCCAATGCTCATGTTTCACTTTGTTTTATATTGTTATTTTTGGAAGCAGGGTGAGGGGAGGGGGGAGTGGCAGTTGTAGTATTACTGGGGTTTGAACTCAGGGCCTTGCACTTGGTAAGCAGGTACTAAACCATTTGAGCCATATCCCAGCTCGTTTTGATTTAGTTATTTTTCAGACAGAGTCTTGGGCTTTTGTTCTGAACTGGCCTTAGACCACTTTCCTTCTACCTTTTCTTCTCACATAGCTGGGTATAAACCACCATTCCTGGCTGGTTTGTTGATATGAGATCTCGCTAGTAATTTTGCCTGGGCTGGCTATAAACTCCTATCTTCTTCCCACATAATCAAGGTTACAAGCATGTGCCACTACTCCCAGCTGTTCTTTTTTGTAACAAGGTCTCCCTAGGTAGCCCTGGCTGGCCTGGAGCCAGCCTACCTCAGCCTTCTGGGTTTGATAATGACAGGTGTATGCCACCACATACTTAAATCTAAAGAAAAACAGACTAATACCAAGTTTGTCCTCTTAATATAATACTGTTTCCAAATATTTGATATTTTCTTCTGTTAGAATGTTTACATAAGTAGTACAGCACAGTTTTGATTCTGAAAAGAACTGAAGTATGAAAGGAATTAAAGTATGGCTTCAACTATTAAAATGTGCATTTTGGAGAGCTGTTGATGACTTTAGCTTAAAAGGTGCTTTGAGCCAGGCACCGGTGGCTAATGCCTGTTATCCTAGCTTCGCAGCAGGCTGAGATCTGAGGATCACTGTTCAAAGCCAGCCCAGGAAGGAAAGTCTGTAAGACTCTTATCTCCAATAAACTACCAGAAAACCAGAAGTGGTGCTGTGGCTCAAGTGGTAGAGTACTAGCCTTGAGCTGAATTGCTGACGGACAGCACCCAGGCCCAGAGTTCAAGCCCCACGACTGATAATAAAATAAAAGGTGCTTTGAGAATGCTAGCTTGTTTTATTCTCTTTTCCTCCATCTTGTTTTCTTGAACCATGACTTGAGGATCCAAATTGGTAATAAAATGACTTCAACAATCTCAGCTCTATTAAGTACAGTTGGAGACCACAGTGAAGTTATGTTAACTGCCTGCAGCACTGACCGCTTGCATCTTGTAGAAAAACACTTGTCATCATCTATGCTCCCAACGAAAAGCAAAACAAGAACATCTGCAGTCTGCCTCTTGGTTGTAAAGAAATAATAAGCATTGGATATGCATGTTCTGGCCCCCTCCCCACAAATGATGCTTATTCACCAAAAATGGTTTGCCAGGTTGAAAGATGAATGTAAGTCAAGAGCAGAGCAAGAATCAACAGTACCTTTTTCATCAAATTAATCAGTTGCAAAAATAATTTCTAAAAAATAGGAGCTGGGGGGCTGGGAAGGTGGCTCAGTGGTAGAGTGCTTGCCTTGCATGCATGAGGCCCTGGGTTCGATTCCTCAGCACCACATAAGCAAAAAGAAAAAAGTCGGAAGTGGCGCTGTGGCTCAAGTGGTAGAGTGCTAGCCTTGAGCTGAAGAGCTGAGGGACAACGCCCAGGCCCAGAATTCAGGCCCAGAGTTCAGGCCCCACGAGCGGACCCAAAAAAAAAAAAAAAAAAAAAAAGGAGCTGGGGATGCAGTTTGGTGACTTAGTATGCACAAAGCCTTAACTTCAATGTCCAACAACAAAAAATAGAGTACATTAATTTCCAACCATGAGGACCTGTATTAGTTGCATCAGTTTCAGGCTAAGATCCAAAAAAGCAGCCGGGCACTGGTGGCTCACGCCTGTAATCCTAGCTACTCAGGAGGCTAAGATCTGAGGATTGTGATTCAAAGCCAGCCCAGGCAGGAAAAACTCTTATCTCTAATAAACTACCAGAAAACCGGAAGTGGTGCTGTCGCTTAAGTAGTAGAGGACTAGCCTTTAGCTGAAGAGCTGAGGGACAGGGCCCAGGCCCCATGGCCGACAAAAAAAAAAAAAAAAAAAGATCCAAGAAAGAAGAGAAGGAAGAAGGGAGAGATAAAGGAATAAAGAGAAGGAGGGAGGAAAGGAAAGAAGGCAGGAAGGAAGAAGGAAGGGAGGAAGAAAGGAAGGAAGGAAGGAAGGAAGGAAGGAAGGAAGGAAGGAAGGAAGGAAGGAAGGAAGGAAGGAAGGAAGGAAGGGTTTATGCACAAAAGTAATCCTTTGGGGAATTTAGAGAATCTTGACATTTGGCCTTTCCTTTCTGGATGCACAAGAATTGTCTTGTTTACGAATCTAAATGGTTCCTCATCCTAGTACCCTGTCCTCTACACCCTGCCCTAGTTGACGTTCTCCTGCCCAAGGCCCCAGGCCCACGCATTAGCCACCAGATGCTGCCTGTTCTGGTGGAGGCTGGGAGAGGCTTTGTGTTGGTGCCGGAACAATTCAAGATTTGTCAGCTGGTTGTGGCTGATTATCAAGATGTCCAAACTGGCTCCTTTGCTATGTGTAAGCAATTTAATTTTGTGCCTAATTTTAATCTGCAGTGTACTGTATGTCTGCATCTGCTGTGTTAAAGCATTCATTAGCATTTAAAGGGGGGACTGATGGTATTGATCACTCTTATTAAAACCAAACACATTCGTGCCGCAGGAGCTGATGAGCAATCTCTTTAGCCGCTGGAGTCCCAGCCAAAGTTGCCGTACTTGGAACCCCAGCAGAAGCTGAAAAGGGATGTTCAAGCAGGGAGAGGTGACATCTGTTACCAGCATTTATGGCTTGCCACCACCACCTCTCCAGCTTCCCAGATCATGAGCTGCTTTTGCTGTTGCTTTTTCTTTCATATTTGTGTTAACTTTAAGTAGTTGAACAAAGGAATTGCCATTCAACAGAGCAGTTTATGAGTATAAAGCATCTTGATCAATGTCACCCCTTTCAACATTCTCACCCACCCCTCCCAACCCGCTTTCCCTCACTCCTCTTAATTTGTAGGCTATGTATTTATATTTTTGCCATTTAACAAAACAGTTTATGTATACAATGCATCTTGTCCTGTGTCACCCCTTCCACATCTTCACAACCCCCCACCCTTTCAACCTATCCCTTCCCTTATGTTTCTCAATTTGGTGATATATACAATGAATTCTTGCCTGCATTCTATTCCTTTCCCCCATTCATTCTTCTACCCCTCTCCCCTTTCCCCACCTCTTTTTTTTTTATTGTGAAAATACTGTACAGAGGGGCTACAATTACATGGGCAAGATAATGAGTATATTTCTTTTTTTTTTTTTTTTTTTGTCGGCCGTGGGGCTTGAACTCTGGGCCTGGGCGCTGTCCCTCAGCTCTTCAGCTCAAGGCGAGCGCTCTACCACTTGAGCTACAGCGCCACTTCCGGTTTTCTGGTGGTTTATTGGAGATAGGAGTCTCACGGTCTCTCCTGCCCGGGCTGGCTTTGAACCGCGATCCTCAGATCTCAGCCTCCTGAGTAGCTAGGATTACAGGCGTGAGCCACCAGCGCCTGGCTAATAATGAGTATATTTCTTATCAAGCATTGTAGCCTCCTCCTTTGTTTCCCCTTCCCATCCCTTCCCATCCTCTCCCCGCCCCCCACCCAATCCTCCTGTCCCCCTCTTCCCCCCCCCCCCCCCCGCCCTCGCACCAAAGTTGTGAGTTCGTTTTCAACATAACGACTTGTACATCTCATTGTTGTAATGGGTCCACCTGTATCCCTATTTAAACGATTTGTTTTCCCCACCTCTTGCAAGTACCCTTTTCCTGATACTTATTTTGTTAGGCTTTGGATTATATTATTTGCACTCTCCATAGAGTCTGTTATATTTCAGTTAATTATTCATTTATAACCGCTTGCATACCACCCAGTGTGTTTACTTATAGATTTATAGATACATTCTAGCTCCTACAAATCAGGGAAACCATGCAACCTGTGTTTCTCTTGGTCTGGCTTACTTCACTTAATACAATTTTTTCCCAAATATTTCCATTTCCTTACAAATGGTACAATATCATTCTTTCTGATGGATGAGAAGAATTCTATTGTATATATTGTAATGATAAGCCTCAGGCTCTTAGAAAAACAAGAACAAGACAAACACAAAACCAGTAGACACAAAGAAATAATAAAAATTAGAGCAAAAATAAATTAGAGACTTTAAAAACCCATATAGAGAATCAACAAAACCAAAACCTGGTTCCATGGAAAAATTAACAAAATTGACATGGCTCTAGCAAACTTAACTAAGAAGAGAAACCACCCAAATAAATAAAATTAGAGATGAAGAAGGAAACATCATGACAGATTCAAGCAAAATTCAGACTATTATAAGGGAATACATCACAAGCTTCTATGCCAATAAATTGGAGAATCTGGCAGGAACAGATACATTCCTAGATAAAATAAATATACCCAAATGAGTCGGAAAGACATAAACCAACTAAACAGACCCATCACAAGTAATGAGATTGAATTGGCAATAAAAGAATTCCCTTACAAGAAAAACCTAGGACCTGGAGGCCAAATTCTATAAGACCTTTAAAGGAGAACTAATACCAATACTCCTCAAACTTTTCAATGCTCTTCTTTTTATGTCCATTTCCCCCATTTTTTCATTTATTTCACACTGGCACATGTTAATTGGGTTTCACTATAATATTTTCATACATGTATATATATATATATATATATATATATATATTGATCATATTCATTGCCATTATCCTCTCTTGTCCTATCTTCAACTGGTCCCTTTCATCCCAAATAGCCCCTCTTCTTTCATGTCTCATGTGTATATGTGTGTTTTGTGTGTGTGTGTGTGTGTGTGTGTGTGTGTGTGTGTGTGTGAACAGGGTTTGAAGTTAAGGTCTCCAGCTTGTTAGGCAAGTGCTCTATCACTTGAGCCACACACCCTGTCCTTTGTGCTTTAGTTACTATTTAAATTAGGTCTTAGGTTTTGTATGTATGTGTTATTATTGTTGTTATTCTAATTATCTTGGCAAGAGTCCTGAGTTAGTGTTTGATGCTAGGCTCAGTTCTCCTACCTTTACCTCCTATGTATCTGAAATTAAAGATGTATGTCACTATGATTAGCTTCTTTGAGATGGGGGAAATTTGTGACTCACAAATTTTTTTTTTTCATGGGGGAATTGAGGGCTGACCTCAAACCGTGATCCTTCTATCTCTACCCCCAAGGCAGCTGAGTTTAAAGGCATGAGCCATCACTCCAGCCATTTTCTGTTTTGTATTTATTTTGGGGAACTACTGGAGTTTCAATTCAGGGCCTTGTACTTGCTAAGCAAAGCTATACCTTCGCTGACCAACCCTTTAAAAAATAATGGAGGGCTAGGATGTAGCTCAGTGGCAAAGCGCTTGCCTAGCAAGTGCAATGTCCTGGGTTCGATCCCCAGTACCAAAAAAGAAAAGACAAAAAAATACAGTTTAAAAAAAAAACAAAAAATAATGGACTATAAGGGGTTTTTTTGGTCTGTTGTGGGGCTTGAACTCAGGGCCTATGTGCTGTACTGAGTCCTTTTGCTCAAAGCTAGTGCTCTACCACTTTGAGACATATCTCCACTTCGGTTTTCTGATTAATTGGAGATAAAAGTCTCATGAACTTTCCTGCCTGGGCTGGCTTTCAACCTCAATCCTGAGATCTCAGCCTCCAGAGTAGCTAGGATTACGGGTATAAACCACCAGCACCTGGTAACTATGAGCTTCTTGAAAGTAGAAAATTTGAACCAGTGGCTCACACCTGTAATCCTAGTTACTCAGGAGGCTGAGATCTGAGGATCACAGTTCAAAGCCAGCCCAGGCAGGAAAATCCATGAGTCTTATCTCTAATAAGCCACCAGAAAACCAGAAGTGGCACTGTGGCTCGAGTGGTAGAGCACTCTCCTTGAGCTGAAGAGCTTAGGGGAAGCACTTAGGCCTAGAGTTCAAGGCCCATGACTGCCAAAAAAAAAAAAAAGAGTAGAAAATTTGATTTCTGAATTTCTTCCT
Organism: Dipodomys merriami; assembly: GCF_024711535.1. Lineage (NCBI taxonomy): Eukaryota > Metazoa > Chordata > Mammalia > Rodentia > Heteromyidae > Dipodomys > Dipodomys merriami. Next base: position 42,929,542 of record NW_027202270.1, on the reverse strand, counting down.
GTATTTCTGCCATCTTGGACAAATGGCTTCTCAAAAAAAAATGTTCTGATGAATAATTAAAGAACAAAGATGAAAAATATTCCATGTGTGTTATATAAACATTTTACTGGAACAACTGTATTTTTCTTATGTTGCAGTAGCTATGGAATTGTTGTGTAACAAATCCCCTGAGGCTTAGGGACCTCAAATAAGAAAAAGCATGTGTGATCCCACAGGGTATTTGAGGGTCAGGAATCAAGAAATGGCTTAGCTGGCCAGCTCTGGGTCTGGTTTTTAATGAAGTATAAGTCAGAGTACTGAATGTGCTACATTCAACTGAAGGCTTGACCGGGCTTGGAGGTTTTGCTCCAAGATGGTTCTCCTCAGGCTATTGTAGGGCCATGCCTTACTCCTCTCCATTGGGGTCTTCACATGCCTGACAGTCCTCATTACATAGTGGGGGGATTTGTCCAGCATGAGTGATCCAAGGTGGCTAGGTGAGAGGCACAATATCTCTTACAGCCTACCTTCAGAAGTCATGCCCAGTTCTTCCTGTAATGTCCCACTGCTTACATAGGTGGAGCCTGTTTAGTGTGAGAGGAGACAATGACAACACTGAGTTTCACTGCAGACTGCAACCAAGTCTCTCTCTCCTCCTCCCCCCACCCCCCGTTGACATTTTCTGAGCTTTGCCTTTTTGCTTGTTTTAAGTTTTCCCATGATCTACAATTTGAACCTGCTCATAGGTCAGTTGAATTGAGAACAGGAAGGCGTCTTGAAGAGCATCTACAGAAGTTTTGTGTCCTCATTTTATTCAGCCAGTTTCAAGGAAAGACAGAGCTCCAAGCCACCCAGCCCCAGCGCCTTCCTGCACTGTTCTTACTGAAACTGATGCTCTGGGAACTTTTCCATTACTTGTGAAATTTGTGTTGCTAAGCGCTGTGAGCCGTGGGTTCACACTTACTTCGGTAAGTGTTGAATAGCTGACGCTTCTTGGGTGGCTGGGTGGCTGAGTTTTGAATATGAAACATCTCCACAGGTTTATATATTTGACTACCTGGTCCCCAGCTGGAAATGTTATATTGAGAGATTGGTAAGAGGAGGTGGGACCTAAGTAGAGGAAGTAGTCCCTGAAGGTTGGCCTTTTGATGGTTATACCTGGCTCTAGTTCCTATGCTCTGTGCTCCTGGTCCCAAAGAGGTGAAAAAGCCCTTCTGGGCAGACTTATTCTGCCATGATGCTCTGCACAAATGCACGGGACCAAGCAACCATGGACTAAACCCACTGACACTGTGAGTCACTATAAACCCCCTAAGTTGCTTCTGTTTGATATTTGGTCACAGCCCTGATATAAGTCACTAACATAGTCATCCAAGAGATTGGGGAAAGTCAAGCCAGGGTGCTGGTGGCTCACCTGTGTAATCCTAGCCACTCAGGGGGCTGAGATGTGAGGATTTCAGTTCAAAGCCAGCCCGGGCAACAAAGTCTAGGACATTCTTATTTCCAATTAACCATCAGAAAACCAGAAGTGGAGCTGTGGCTCAAAGTGGTTGAGCACTAGGCTTGAACAAAAAAACTCAGGGACAGTACCCAGACCCTGAGTTCATGTTCCATGACTGACCAAAAAAAAAAAAAAAAAAAGATGATACAAAAGAGATTGAGAGAGTCTGTAAGTCAGTAAGTGGGTAAATATTTCTAGAAGGAAGGACATTTTCTTTCTGCCATCGGGGCTATGTTGTTTCCTCTATGGTGTGGTCGAGAGAATATTTCTTTTATAGAATATTTCTAATAGTGATGTCTGCAGAATACATTTGAATCCTCAATTCAGTCAAGCAAATATAAGTAAGGTAGTCTAATTGTCCTGTGCCTATTCTGGTTTCATTAATTAATTTACAATCTCAGAGGCAAGGGAGAATGTTTCCCTGTGAACTAATTTGGTAACTTGGAACAGGATTGAAACACAAAATGGAGAAAGAAAAAGTATTTGCTTTATGAGACAGAAGAGCCGTTTCCCCACGTCTTTCACTAGCTCTCGGTTTCCCCTGCATCCCACTCCACTCACCCCTTCCCCTTTGCACATGCTCCATCCTTCCCTGGGGCTCTGAACTTGAAGTTCTCAGGGCTTGGCTCACTCTATTATGATTTGTCTAAAAACCTAGAACTCATAGTTCCTAAATTTAATGTGATATAATCCATGGTAACCTTTCTTTACATTTAGACCATTGTAGTAAATCAGTCTTATTGTATCAAAGGTTCAAAATGAGTTTACAATCTATTACTTTAACACTAGATGATTATAATGGATTAAATGTATATAAACATAGAATTTATTTATTGAAACTCTAATCCTTAATGTGATGATATGTGGAATAAGGCCTTTCATATGATCCTGGGAGTAGAATCCTCAGGATGGAATTAGTGCCCTTTCAAGAAAAATCATAACAGTTCCTCTCTCTCTCTCCTCCCTCTCATGTGAGGATAGAGCAAGAAGTGCTAGAAGATGATATTCCAATGAGACTCTAAAGGAAAATAATACCATAATATTGGAAATAAGAAACACTGAGTCCCAGGTTTGGGGTATTGCTCCATGAAACATGTTTGCTTAAGGTCCTACATTCATTTCTTGGCCCTGAGGGAAAGTACCATTCTAGCTAGTTCATGGAATCAATAAGTGATGATAACTGTTAGCTATTGAGTGCTCACTCTGTACATGCCATTCCTGCTTCTAAATTCCTTCCTCATTGAATCTTCAACCCTGAGAGGCAGATTCTGTTATTATTTCCATTTTATAGTTTAAGAAAAAGCACAGAGCCAGGAGCAGTTGGCTCACACCAGTAATCCTAGCTACTCAAGAGGCTGAGATCTGAGGATCATGGGGGCAGAAAAGTTCATGAGACTCTTAGCTCCAATTAACCACCAGAAAACCGGAAGTGGCACTATGGCTCAAAGTGGTAGAGCATTAGCCTTGAGCAATAAAGCTCAAGGACTGAAACAAATCTTTTAAATAGGGATACAGGTGGATCCATTGCAACAATGAGATGTACAAGTCGTTATGTGGAAAAATGAACTTTACAACTTTGGTGGGGGGGAGAATTGGGGAGGCAGGGGGAGGATGGGAAGGGATGGGAAGGGGAAACAAAGGAGGAGGCTACAATACTTGATAAGAAATGTACTCATTATCTTGCCCATGTAATTGTAACTCTGCTGTACAGTATTTTCACAATAAAAAAAAAAAAGCTCAAGGACTGCACTCAGACTTTGAGTTCAAGCTCAACAACCAACCAACAAAAAGGAAGGAAGGAAGGAAGGAAGGAAGGAAGGAAGGAAGGAAGGAAGGAAGGAAGGAAGAAAAAGAAAAGGAGGGAGGGGAGAAAAAGGAAAAGGAAAAGGTATAGAGAGGTTCTGCTTGTTCTCTGTAGCAAGAAATAAAAGCATAACAGAGTAGAGCCCCAAAAAGATGGGTGCTCTGGATTTAAGGTATCTCTAGGGACTGACTGGGCTGCTGGGTCCTGCCTTCATGCCTTCATGTTTCCCCATTAATATGACTCAGTTGCTAGTGATGGCCTCTAAAGGAAGAGGACACGATGTCAAATGAAAAGCAGCATGGCCATTTAGGCTGCCAGAAGCTGCAGGGGCTATAAGATTCAGAACAATCGTTCCAGTGAGTCATTATCCTCCACTGTTTAATTGCATTTGCTAGAAGGGTGTATGTGAATACATTTGCTAAATTTAATAATAGGTCTATGTTATATGGCATTAGAAGAACTGTACTAGGAAGAGTATGCAGATAAACATCTCTGCTTTAAATACACATACACATAGCATATATACATACACATAGCATAGCTTACTCCTGGATTCTCAGAACTCAGGAGACTAAGGCAAGAGAATCTCAAATTCACAACACATCAGACCTTATAGGGTTTAAAAAAAACCAATTAAAATAAAATATTGATTTTGCTTACATTTAGGGTTTTTGTTTGCTTGTGTGTGTGCTGATCCTGGAGCTTGAACTTAGGGCCTCTGTGCTATACCTGTACTTTTTTACACAAGGCTACTGCTCTACCACTTGAATCCTAGTTTTACTTCCAGCTTATTTTTGGTGGTTAATAGAGATAAGGGTTTTAACCTCTTTCCTGCTTAGACTGTCTTTGAGTCATGATCCTCACCTCTCAGCTTCTTGAGTAGCTAGCATTACTGGCATGTGCCACTGGTGCCCAGCTTACATTTAGTTTTAAATTAGTTAAGATGGTATAGTTGAAAGACAACTATATGATAAGGAATTCATGCTTTTCCCCCCAGGTGCTGTTTATATTTAGTAACATTATTACCAGAGTAATTAAAAGATACTTAGAAAATATCATTCCTTTCCTTTAAAAGGAGGTCTTCTGGGACTGGGAAAGTGGCTCAGTGGGAGCGTGCTTGCCTTGCATGCATGAGGCCCTGGGTTCAATTCCTCAGCACCATATAAGCAGAAAAAGCTGGAGTGGCTGTGGCTCAAGTGGTAGAGCGCTAGCCTTGAGCTAAAAAACTGAGGGACAGCGCCCAGGCCCAAAGTTCAGGCTCCACAACCAACAAAAATAAATAAATAAATAAATAAATACATGAAGGCCTTCCATTACTTGTTCACAAAACGGTAATTTCAGGCAACCCTACCCATATTCTGATAGTGGACAACGCCCTGGAATAAAAGGAAATCTGTGAGCTGCTTAGGACAAGGAGTATCTTTTTCATCTCAAGTGTCCAGAACTTGGCTTGTCAGTGTAATATGATGGAACTCAAGGCCACAGGAAGTTGGTGACAGACCAGAACTAGGTTTTGGACCCATATCCTTTCTGAGATTGCACCTTGAGGGCCTTTTCCTTGTCTGTTTAACTGATCACCCAACTAGGCACTTTCTGATTTTTCTTTCCCAGTCTTTTCTCCTTTTCCTTCCTCTCTTCTATTTTTAGGACTAGTAATAATTGAAACTACAATTTAATCTGAGCTTACTCTACCCCAAATGCTTTATAAACATAAACTTGTGTAATGTTTAATTTTACCTCACACATCCTGCTTTATCTTCAGTTGGGTTTTGTTAGCCATTTGGTTTCCCAAGTCTTTGTTTGGTGGAAGTTTCATTACTGAGGCAGCTTTTCATGCTGAGTGGCTGCTAAGTGTTCCTGAAAGTTGAGCACTGAACAAGGCCTTTGTGTTTATTGCTGGGGTCAAGAATTAATGACACTTGGAGAGTCATTTTCTTGAGAGGTTTTTGTTGTCCTTAGAGAGAGTTTGATGCTTGGTATATGACTGTGGTAATTTGGTTCTCAATAACAGTTTGCATGCTAGTAAAAACCTTTGTATTCTATGTTTTCCTTAGCCAGGTTCCTTGAAAAAGAACAACTTTTCTCTTTTCCCTCATCCATCATTTTTTCGTAGACACATTACTGAACTAGAGTTAGATGTCTAGCACTAAAACGGGGTGGAGGGAGTGAGAGAAGAATGGATATATATGTGTACTTTGCATATATGTTTATGCACAATATTAACATAAATAAGTGTATAGGTATATACATATATGCATACAGATATACACATAGTATAGCTTACAATATATATAGCATATAACTATATTCATACAAATACACACACATATACATACGTGTGTATCTCAGTTTGTTCTTGGCTCCTGCTGTGGGTTCAATAAAATACAGCTGTTACCATGGTTGCTGCTGTTGCTATATCCCAAAATTCAAATGGAAACAGCCAGAATAGAGAGAAAACACCAGTACCATCCAGATAAACACTTGTTTTAGTCATTTTGTTAATCTTTGTTTAAACCATCCTTCCATGCTCTTTTCTTTGTTTTAAGAGTATTATATTAACAGTGAATCAATATTTGAATTCCTTAAATTCTTCTAAACCATTCAGCTTCACAAAAAAATAAATGTACCTATTTCCTCCAGGCACTGTCTATTGCTGTACAAATTTGCATGTTCTTAAACATTCATTGCATGGTGATTTGTTAAATAAAATTAAATACTTCTTACCGGGTTCCCAAGATTCAGAGCTGATATTATTACATATAAATGTCAATTTAAAAAATAAGCTAGGGGGCTGGGAATGTGGTTTAGTGGTAGAGTGCTTGCCTACCATGCATGAAGCACTGGGTTCAATTCCGCAGTACCACATAAACAGGAAAAACTGGAAGTGGTATTGTGGCTCAAGTGTAGAAAGCTAGCCTTGAGCAAAGAAAGAAGCTCAGGGACAGAGCCCAGGGCCTGAGTTCAAGCCCCAGACCAGCACAAATAATAATAATAATAATAATAATAATAATAGGCTGAGCATGGTGGCTCATACCTGTAATCCAGCTCCAGCTACTCAGGAGGCAGAGGTAGGACTGTAGTCTCAAGACTATCTGGGCAACTTGCCTGGCAGATACCAGGCCCTGTGTTCCGTCCCTAGCACTCCAAACCAGAAAGCTTCCTGAGCAGCATTCATTTTGAAAGTCCTCCAAACCCCTCAATGTTTTTTCTCCTTTGCTTCCCTCCCCCCCCCCCCCCGCCCCACTACCACCCCAGTTATTTTCTAGCCTATATTTAGAACCAGGAATAGGAGGTGAGGTGAAGCGCAGAGGTGAACATGTGCTCTGTTTACTCTAGGCCCTGGGTTCAATCCTAGGTGTTCCCCCTCCCCCCACCTCCAACACATACTAGAATATCTGAAATCAGACTTCCTTAGCTTCAGTTCCAACTCACCACTTTTTTTTTTTTTTTTTTTTTTTTTTTTTTTTTTTTTTTGGGTCCGGTTGTGGGGCCTGAACTCTGGGCCTGGGCACTGTCCCTCAGCTCTTCAGCTCAAGGCTAGCGCTCTACCACTTGAGCCACAGTGCCACTTCCGGCTTTTTTCTTTTTGCTTATGTGGTGCTGAGGAATCGAACCCAGGGCCTTGAGCATGCAAGGCAAGCGCTCTACCACTGAGCCACCTTCCCAGCCCCCAACTCACCACTTTAAATTACTTACTTCAACTATTTCCGTTTCCTCAACAATTAAGATAATCATAGTTCCAGCTCATCTCACAAGGTAAATTGCTTAGAACAGTAAGAGTCCAGCACAGACTAGCGCTTATTCGATGTGATCAATATGATAAACGTGGAGAGACTCCATTGACCTTTGTGACTCGATCACTCCACCCCAATGGCACACTAGCAACACACATGATTCTGTTTCTTGAGAACCATTGTCAGAAAAAAATGACTAAATCTACATGCAGTTGTCATAGAAAAAAGCAGGACATACACAGAACATCTCCTAAGCAATTTTTGCCTCATAGGTATGACTGGCAGTTAAATGGCAGGGCCTTCTTCTCCCTGTGAAGAAACTTGACTTGGGGTTTGGGATATACGAGAGTAGTCACTACTTTGTGCCACAGTACTCAATCTGAGTCAAGTGTCTGAATGCAGGATCCCTTGGCATTTTTCTAATCCCAGTCTCTTCTTAATTCCAGCCCCTCCCCAGTAGGTGTCTCCATTTACAGAGAGAAGTAATTGAGGGAGACCCAAGAAGTGCACTCTACCAGGGGACACTAGAACTGCCTCCTGACCATTGTCTAGAAACTTGCTGAGCTGAAGGTGGGGCATAGCCTCTGCCAGTCAGTCAGACACAGTTCTCTCCCTGTGCCTGCCCCCACCTCTGCTTTCAGGTCCAAGTGACAGTGTTCAAGACCAAGTCTTTGCCCTTAAAGCTTCCAATTTCCACAAACCCAACTTTCAGGTCTACTGATGGTATGCCCCAAAGCTATGCATTTGAGTTTTTGCTTCCAAAGTGAAATGTCCAATGACCTAATTACTGTTACTATTCTGAGCCAGAAAAGCCAAAACTGTTTCAAAATTGAGAGGAAAAGCCTGATCAGGAAAGACCTCCTGATCATTTCTATTAATAAATTGGAAGTAAGCAGTCATGTTTCCTTCAAGAATGAGATTGGCACAAATATTTTGCATGAGGCTGCATTCATATATATGATGCTCAGGTTTCTTTTCTCTAATTGTTTTTATTATAATAAACTTCTAGAATCACATTCTTGCTTGTGACAGGTTGGAGGTTACGTAGGAGGAATTGTCTATGTCTGAAGTTAATAATAGTCTGTGGAGATTATGTTTAACCATGTGTAAACATCTTATGTGAGAAAACACAATAGGCTCAATCCAAGTAGAAAGTTCCAACTAGTTCCTAGAACATTTAAGTTGAAGACTGCGTGAACAGCCCTTGTCTACTTGCCTCTCTTTGGAGGAGATTATCAGTGAAAGTGTGTCACCCTAGTAACTTTCTTCCCTACATATCCAGACTCACAGAAAGCCTGCTTCTCGTTTCTCCAAATTTCTACTTATGTTCTGTTACACTTGATTTAATAATGAATGCACAATAACTGAGTGTTAAAAAAATCAATCAGGCTCTGGTGGCTCAGGCCTAATACACAAGAGGCTGAAATCTGAGATTGTAGATCAAAGCCAGCCAGGGCAAAGTCCATGAGACTTTATCTCCAATTAACCACCAGAAAACCAGAAGTGGAACTATGGTTAAAAGTAGTAAGGTTCAGCTGGGTGCTGGTGGCTCACGCCTGTAATCCTACCTACTCAGGAGGCTGAGATCTGAGGATCACTGTTCAAAGCCAGCCCCGTGCAGGAAAGGCTGTGAGATTCTTACCTCCAAAAAACCACCAGAAAACTGGAAGTGGTAATGTAGCTCAAGTGGTAGAGAGCTACCTTGAGCTGAAGAGCTGAGGGACAGCACCCAGGCCCAGAGTTCAAGCCCCATGACCAACAGCAACAACAAAAGTATGATAGAGTTCTATGAGCAAAAATAGCTCAGGGACAGTGCCCAGGCCCCAAGTTCAAGTCCCACAACCAACAACAGCAAAAAGATCTACATGTTTCTGTAGCTTGGTCTTTTCTTATTATAAGCAACTCTCTCCTAAATAGGATCATTGATCATATCTTTTGAATATCCAATAACTTCACAAATACAGTAGACACTATACTATGGGCTACATGTTGGTGACTGCCTAAAATTTATAGATCACCATCCTTACCTCTCATGTGATGATAATCAGAGACAGGGCTTTTTGGAAGTGATTAGGTCATAAGAGCAGAACCTTTGTAGAAGAGATGCTCTCTCTCCAGAAATTCTTCCTCCTTCTTTCCTTTGGATATGACAAAAAGCCAGCAGTCTGCAACCCAAAAGAGAGACCTCACAAGTACTTCACCATGCTGGCTTTGGTCTTGGATTTCAGCTTCCAGAAACATTAATGTCTAGTGTTATGGCATTTTGCTACAGTTTCCCAGGTACAGAACAGCTGACACTGTCAACCTGGTAGAGAGGATGAAGATACTAGAGGCTCAGTATCCTCTTCTGACAACCACACATCAAAAGGCAAAGAAAGCCAGGCGCCAGTGGCTCATACCTATAATCCTAACTACTCAGGAGGCTGAGGATCATGGTTTAAAGCCAGCCCAGGCAGGAAAGTCTGTGAGACTCTTTTTTTTTTTGTCTGTTATGGGGCCAGAACTCTGGGCCTGGGTGCTGTCCCTTAGCTCTTCAGATCAAGGCTAGCCACTCTATCACTTGAGTCATAGCGCCACTTCCGGCTTTTTTGGCTTATGTGGTACTGAGAAATCAAACCCAGGGCCTCATGCATGCAAGGCAAGCACTCTACCACTGAGCCACCTTCCCAGTCCCTGTGAGACACTTATCTCCAATAAACCACCAGAAAACTGGAAGTGCTGCTATGGTTCAAGTGGTAGAGTGCTCGCCTTGAGCTTCTGAAGCATTCAAGCCCCCTGACTGACAAAAAAAATATGCAACTAACTCATTTTATTTATTTTTTTATTTTTTGTTGGTCATGCGGCTGGGCACTATCCCTCAGCTCTTCAGCTCAAGGCTAGTACTCTACCACTTGAACCATAGCACCACTTCCAGATTTTTTTTTTCTGCTTATGTGGTGCTGAGGCAAGCAATTCTACCACTGAGCCACCTTCCCAGCCCTAACTCATTTTATTTTTGATACATCTATCACATTATCCTGTTGTATGAGAGAGATTTTATAACCAGGTATCTGGTTTATATTCCCAACTCCACAATGACTTGGGGAAAGTACTTAACCTTTCTGAGTTACAGTCATCAGGTTAGCAAGTCAGTGACTTAAATCTTTCATTTGCATTTCATTTGTGCAAAGCATGATCTATCAAACCTTTCTTTACTTTTGCAAATTTACTTCCCGTGCCCCCCCCCCAAATCAGGGTGCTGTCCCTGAGCTCTTTTTCTTAAGGATAGCACTCTACTATTTTGAACCATAGTGCCATTCCAGTTTCTGAATGGTTAATTGGAGATAAGAGTCTCTTGGGGAATTTTCTGCCCTGGCTGGCTTCAAGCTATGATCCTCAGATCTCAGCCTCCTGAATAGCTAGCATCATGGGCATGAGTCACCAGCACCTGGCCATATTTACTTTTTATTTGATAAAGTTTTTCTTGTGTTTCTCTGAATACTCCTTCATGATAGATAGCAGCCTATTCTTGTTTAGTATCTTCTTATCTCCCAAGGATATAGTCTACTCTGCTTGTTAAATGTTCCTTTTTCAAAATACAAATAAATAGGGCTTGTGTTGTGAGTGGCCTGCATAGGGTAACTCAATCACTCTTCATGCTGCATCAATATCAAGAGATATCTGGAGGATATTTTGGGGATATATGACAGCTTGTTTGTCCCAATGCCCTAAAAACAAAAAGCAACAAGGAAGTTTGTTTTTCACTGCAGAGCTGTTTAATCAAGTTGCTCTGTCTCAATTTTTTTTTCTTTGTCATATAACATTCAAAGCTTTTCTCTAACATCATCTTTGGCAGTGAGGAAGAGGAAGCTGGTGGAAAGCTCTGAGTGCATGATGGGCTGGTCAACCACTAAGCAGAGGCCGTCAAAACTCTTAGTCAAGCTGGGAACCAGTGGTTCACACCTGTAATCCTAGCTGCTTGACAGGCTGAAGTCTGAGGATCAAGGTTCCAAGCCAGCCTGAGCAGAAAAGTACCTGAGGCTCTTTGGTACAATTAACAACAAAAAGCCAGTAGTGGAGCTATGGCTCAAGTGAAAGAGTACCAGCTTTGAACAAAAAAAATAAGATAAAATAAATGCTAAGAAAGAAAAAAAAAGCTAAGAAACAGCATGAGTTCAGTGCCCAGTACCAGCATGAGAGAGAGAGAGAGAGAGAATGAGGGGTGGGAGAGGAAAGTGATGGGGAAGGGGAGAAGGGGAAAAGGGAAAGGGGGAGACGCACAGAGGGAGAGAGAAGGAAGGAAGGAAGGAAGGAAGGAAGGAAGGAAGGAAGGAAGGAAGGAAGGAAGGAAGGAAGGAAGGAAAGAAGGAAAGAAGGAAAGAAGGAAAGAAGGATGGAAGGAAAGAAGGATGGAAGGAAGGAAGGAAACCCCAGCCTTTAGTCAGCAAGTGAGACCACAGGAGGGACAGGAGTGTGTTCCTTATTCCTATCATTAGAGTTGACCCCTCTGCAAATAGAGCTGCTCTGAACTGTGGGAGTTGAGGGACCATTAGAATCAGTTAAAGACATCTGAAGGTGAGTTGTTAGATGGGTCTCTTCATGGGCTCTACAGTTCCTGTGGATGGTGATGAAGCCTGGGTCACTTGAAGCTGGCTATGGAGTACAATGTAGAGTGATGGAGCTGAAGGCTGGATGATGAGTGATTTAAGTAGTTTTTGGAGCAAAGTGGGACATTAATGAGCTGAAGTCAGCCCCAGAGAGCTAGGAGAATTCTTCCACCATCTTCAGGTGTCTGGTGGATGAGGTGTGAGCAACTGATGTCCTCTGGAGACCCTGAGGCCATCTGGGTGCTCACATGGTCACAAGGAGAGGCCAAAGGTGACAGGAGTTAGGGCTGTTGAAAGATGCTAGCAGAGTCATTCCTGGGGGACCTGGAAGATAGTGGGGAACAAAGGAGTTCCCATGGAACAGCTTCAGAGCTACAGAATTGGTTTTGGTATGCAAGAAACCTAGGCAGCCCTCAGCCTGGAGGAAGGTTCACCGGGAAGCAGCGAGTGACATTAGTTAGGTATTTCCTGTGGAGCTAGAGCTGCTGGGTGGCGGTGGAAGAGAATCACCAGTCTAGAAAGTACTATAGAAAGTGGCTCTCAGAGGACATGTCTTAGGAGGAGGATGCTCTTTGCCCTGGGAAGAAGGCACTGATTATCTTCTGGCCTGCTCTGGGTCAAGTTAGCCAGAGGGTAGTGAAAGGACTCAGGAACGCAGGTAAAGTGTATTTGTTCCTGGGCTCAAGCCTGTGGGGGTATACTGCAGAGATGGAGCCTTTGAAAATTCAAACACAGGGGGTTCTATGTCTCACTGTGCCTCTGAAAAGGGAGACACACCCTAAATCTCTAGGCCTGGTCCTAACAGAGTGAGGAAGAGAAGAACTGAGAAGGAGAGAACGTAACAGGAATGATGGGATGTATTACTCAGAATAGTAACTAAAGGGCTTGGCACCGGTGGCTCACACCTATAATCCTAGCTACTCAGGAGGCCGAGATCTGAGGATCATGGTTCAAAGCCAGCCCTGGCAGGAAAGTCCAAGAAATTCTTATCTCCAATTAACCACCAGAAAACTGGAAGTGGTGCTGTGGCTCAAGGGGTAGATCACTTGAGCTGAAGAGCTCAAGGACAGTGCCCAGGTCCAGAGTTCAAGCCCCATGACTAACCAAAGAAAGAAAGAAAGAATAGTAGGTAGAGGAGAGCACCCAGAACAGAGTCCCCCAAAACTCAAAGGAAACCAGACTTAGTACTTGAAGTATGAAGAGGTCTCTCTGCCTTTCTCTCTGTTTGCCTGATGACAGGAGAGAGTCACATGACAAAAAGTCTTTCCACCCTTCCCTCTTGCCTGCCTGAAGCCCTATAAATTTTCCCCTTGCTGGAAACAACTCTCTCAGCCCAGGGGACCTAGGAGCAGACTTCACACCTCCCCAGAGTTTTCCCACCTCTGAAGGCTGAAACTCTTGGCTCCTTTGTCTTGTCACCCCAAGATTAATTGCTCTTTATTAAAATACTATTGATGACCAAGTTTCAATCTATTACTTTGAGAAGTTCCTTCCCAGAAGTTCTTCCCTCACCCAATATGGCAGGCATAACCCCAGGGCATTAAAATTGCTTGATCCTCCAGGGTTAATTTGTCTTTTTTGTTAACAGGAATATCTCCTAAGGGTCTATAAGGGTTAAGAAAAGAAACTCTACTTTTCTTCTCTTAAGCATCAACATTGGTTTTAAGATGGGCAGCAGAATGGCTCAATAGAAATGGAGATTGATTATGTAGGGAAGGAAAATATTCTTTTTCTCATTATCTTCTTAGGTTCTTCACCTGGGGTCTATAAATCTGACTTGCACAAACAGGTGAGCAAGAGAGTAACAAAGAATTAATAATGCACATGCAGCCTCCCAGGCATTGGTGGCTCATAACTGTAATCCTAGCTGCTCAGGAAACTGATATCTGAGGATCATTATAGTTCAAAGCCTAGTAGGTCAGGAAAGCCAGTGAGACTTTTATCTCTAAATAACCATCAAAAAAAAGCCTGAAGTAGAGCTGTGGCTCAAGTGGTAGAGGGTTAGCCTTTAGCCAAAGAGTTCCAGGCCAGTGCCCAGATCATTAGTTTAAGCCCCAGAATCGCCCAAAATAATACACACAGCACACTTCATGCTAAAGGAAGCTCTGATTAGTACCTTAGGGGGCTAGTTACACCTTAGTCTTATTGCTGCTGAGATTCCATATTTCTAGGGAAGCACCAAGGCTAAGGATAAGAACCTGGGGTTTCCAATGTGGCAAACAGGTGGTGGTAACTGGGTTGTTTGTGAAAGTCCATCTTGGTGCCAACTCTGTCTTCCTCATGGCCATAAACCGTTGGGAGAGGGAATTTATGTCAGAAGATTCTGTGTTTAGTCAAATGGAATAAGGGAATTGCTTGGAAGGCTTCTTTCTCTATCTGTTGATTCCTAGTTGCCTTCTGCTCAAAAGAATCTTTCTGTCAAGGTGGTCTAATTGGAGTGTGTGTGTGTGAGTGTGTGTGCGCGCGCACACGTGCACTAGCACTAGAGCTTGAAACTCAGGGACTGGGCATTGTCACTTATTTTTTTCATTCAACGCTGGTACTCTACCATTTGAACCATGCTTCTGTTTCTGGCTTTATGTTCATTCATTGGAGATATGAGTGTCACAAACTTTTCTTCCCAGGCTGTCTTGAACTGTGATCCTCAGATCTCAGCCTCCTGAATTGCTAGGGATTACAGGTGTGAGCCACTGGCTCCTGGCTAGTGGTGGTATATTTTGGTCCTTTGTGCCTGTCCTACATGAGTAAGCAAGAGATTGTGACCTATTCTACATTCTGGAGAAAGGGAGAAAGGAACTCTTTAAGTTGAAGGATGGTAGGTGGTAGACTTTTGGTAGTTTTAAACTGCAAAGAAAAGCTAGTCTACTCACTGCAGAGGACAAAGAAGTAAGTCGCTGAGCTGGGCTGAAATTGTGGAGTTTTAATTCACTAACATTTGAGAGCCATTGAGAAATCACAGAGTGAAGGATATAAGGTGAAATATAGGAATTGGCATATTGATTATTTCAAGTTGAAATAATTTGCTGTAACTTCAGAAGGGCCATGTGCCCTGTCTTTTCCTAGTAACAAGCTGTAAAGATTGTTTTAGGAAGGACAGTCTTGACATCCAAGGCTGAAAAATAGCCTTGATCACTAGAGACTGAGGCCATCGAATCTTCTAATAACATTCCTGACATTTCCTGTCCTAGCTAAACCAGATATTCATTTGTCCTGTCATTTCTTCACAAGCCTACTGTTCTTTATGTAAAATGTACAAAAGCATTATGCTTTGGTCATTTCTTGTGATGTCACTCTCTTCTGAAAACTGACATATACCTATAAGATTAACAAAGCTTTTATGCTTTTTTCTCTTGTTACTAGTAGCAAGAATTAATTGATTTGAAGATCCAACCAAAAGTACACCTAAGAACTAAGAAGGGGTGGAGGGTGTGAGGGGAAATCCTTTTCAATTACATGTGTATGTGTGTTAGAAATACTTGCTAGCTATTGCTGGCTGCCTGATGTTCCTGCCTGTGATCCTAGCTACTTGGGAGACTTACAGAGGAAGGATCATAATTCAAGACCAGCTCAGGGAGAAAAAGTTTAAGAGACTCCTTCTCAACCAATAGGTGGACTCGGTGGCATATACACCTGTCATCTTATCTAGAGCACTTTGCATATATGAGGCCACGTGTTCACAAGGCAGTACCACACAGAACTCTTCAGCATTCCACAGAACAAGAGCCTACGCAGTCATCAGGTATTAGAAAGGAGGTACAGCTAATCACAAGGAGATAGGGAGACAATAAATAGGATGCTGTGATAGAATGAAAATTATAGGTAGCCTCTCTGAATATAATATGGGGGCTAGGGGAGACAACATTTGAACTTAGACTTGGACTCTGAAAAGATATTAAGTACAAAAATTATTTCGTGGCAGACAGAATGGCATAGGCACAGGCCTCAATGTGGTTGGGAATCTGAGCCTCCTGTGACTGGATCCCTTTGATCCCCAGGAACCACTGGAATGGGATGAGATTAGAGAGTGACTGAAGGGGAAGGCAGGATCTGGAAAGCAAATGAACTGGAAAGCAAATGAAGGTGTGTGTGTGTGTGTGTGTGTGTGTGTGTGTGTGTGTGTGTGTGTGTGTGTGTGATATGGGGGTCAAATCCAGGGCCTTGCACATGTTAGGCAAGCACTATTCTACTAAACTGTACCTCATTTGATATTTTGTTGTTGTAGTTTGCATTTTTATTTATTTTTTGTTGAAGAGGTTATTTTTTGCTTTTAAGGTATAGTCTGACTATTTTGTCCAGGGTGACCTCAGTCTCCTGGGCTCAAGTGATCCTCCCACTGTGGCTCATCTAGTAGCTAAGACAACAGATTTGATCCACTGTGCTTGGCTTGATTGGTATATTTAGTTCATTTACATTTGATGCAATTATTGGTATAGTGAATTCAGTTATACTATTTGTTTTTTTTTCTGTCCCAACTGCTTTTCATTCTCGGTTTTCCTTTACATACTTATTTGTAGTAAATCAAATACTTTTAGTACTTAGTCCTTGTTTCTTATTGGCTTCTTAACCTGTATCTGTTATCTTTGTTTTCTTTTAATTTTTTTTATTATCAAGATGATGTACAGGGGGTTTTACATTCTTGTCAACCTTGTTCTCTTGTTATTTTCATTGCTGCTCTAGGGATTACTATAAGGATTCTTTTTTTTTTTTTTTTTTTTGGTTGGTCGTGGGGCCTGAATTTTGGGCCTGGGCACTGTCCCTCAGCTCTTCAGCTCAAGGCTAGTGCTCTACCACTTGAGCCATAGCAGCATTTCCAGCTTTTTCTGCTTATGTGGTGCTGAGGAATCGAACCCAGGGCCTCATGCATGCAAGGCAAGCACTCTACCACTGAGCCACCTTCCCAGCCCACTATAGGGATTCTTATTATCACACTTTATTTCCCATTAATATTGTACCACTTCACATGAAATCAAGATCCAGATTATAATGTAATTTCATCTATTTCTTTTTATCATTTTGTTGGTGGTATCATATATACAATTTGAGACCATTACAAATCTGAAAATACATGTTGAATTTTTCACAAGCACAATCTTCATACTTACGTACACATTTGCCATTTCCCATGTTCTTCCTTCCTTCCAATAGATCTAAATCTTATATGGTTTAAATTCTTTCACCTGTAACGATCCTTCCTTCCTTCCCTCCTTCTTTCCTTTTTTCCTCCTTCCTTCTTTCCTTCCTTCATTTCTTTAAAAAAATTTCTCCTTCCTTCCCTCTTTTCATCTTTTCTTATTTATACTATAAGTTCACTGTTGTTTTGCCAGCATCATTATCTAAAGAGTCCTCTCACTGCTTAGCAAACATTTGGCAGAGTTCTCTAACCCCCAGTAATATAAAGATGTTGTTCCACTGTCTGGTGACCTCCATGTGTATAGTGTGTCCATCCTGGGCACCCCACACCTCATCTTGGCTGCTTTCAAGAATTATCCTTTCGGGCTGGGAAGGTGGCTCAGTGGTAGAGCGCTTGCCTTGCATGCCTGAGGCCCTGGGTTCGATTCCTCAGCACCACATAAGCAAAAAGAAAAAAGCTGGAAGTGGCGCTGTGGCTCAAGTGGTAGAGTGCTAGCCTTGAGCTGAAGAGCTGAGGGACAGCGCCTAGGCCCAGAGTTCAGGCCCCACGACCGGACCAAAAAAAAAAAAAAAAAGAATTATCCTTTCTCTTCGATTTTGATGGTGTTATTAATCATTCTATGAGTGAGTAAATGTGATTTCTTTTTTTTAAAAAAAATGATCAGTTTTGGCAAAATCTCTTCAAAATTTCTTCAAATTATTTTCTGCCTCATTGGCTCTCTCCTGCCCCCAAGGTGTCAACTACACGTGTTCATTTACTTCATATTGTATCATGTGTGATGGAGGGTGTATTTTTTGAAGTATTTTTTCTTTTGTCTCCAGATTGTATCACTTGTTTTTCCATTATTATGAATGTATATTAATTGTACACATTAATGAGATTCATGACGGTATATCCATCCATGGATAATTTGTACTGATCTGTAATTGCTTCCTAACCTCATCCTGGTTCATTTCAGCAACTGCACCTTCAAGTTTAGAATTGCCAACTTATTCTTTCTTATAGTTTCTATCTCTCTGTTGAGATTTCCCCATTGGTTCACTCATTATGAGTATCTCCAAAGTTCTTGAAACATATATGTGACAGCTCTAAGTACTTGTCAGATAATTCCAGCATCTTGGTAATCTGGGGGTGTTTCTTTTTCAGTGTGGGGCCAGGTTTTCTTGTTTTCCCATGTCTTGTCCCTGGACCTAGTGGATGATCTGTAGAAACTCTGGTTTCTGTTACATTTTTCCAAGAAGCCTCAAATCCTGGTCTGCAAATTGCTGGCAAATCTCTTTAAACTTGTAAAGCCTTGGTTTTTATAAGTTTTTAGGATGAGCCTATTTGGAGACTGAGGTGTTTAGGAAGACTCAAACTGGGAAGTGCTCAAAGTTCAATCTCTGCCTCTTTCTGTTTGCCTCTTTCTCTCTCTCTCTCTTTCTCTCTCTCTCTCTCTCTCTCTCTCTCTCTCTCTCTCTCTCTCTCTCTCTCTCTCTCTCTCTCTCTCTCTCTCTCTCTCTCTCTCTCTCTCTCTCTGTGTGTGTGTGTGTCTCTCTCTCTCTCCAATAGCTGGCCCAGCTGCTCAGTTCTTCCAGCTTTCCAATTATCCCCCTTTTCTGCACTTATAGTTACACAAATTCAAAGTCAACCAGGTATTTGACAGGAGTTTATACACAGATTTTGGGACTCCTTATTCTATGACTCTTTCTTTTCTGGGATTTGCTCTACATTTCCAGCCACTGTAATTTCTAGCCTCCAATACCTAACGCCATGAATACTGCAGTTGTCTCTGCTCCATGCTACAAAGACTTGAGAAAAATCCATTCAAATGTGAATCTCACATTCCCTTTATGGTTTGAAATGCCCTCTAGTTTCCAGTGTTTTCAAGTATTTGATTAGGTTTTGTCTAGAATGTATTAGTGTTTTCTGTGTGAGAGTTACTGGAGTGTGAATACTTTGACATTATTAACACCAACACCCGTGTGCTAATCCTGTTTCTCCTCCCCTCCTTCCCTTTCCCTCCCCTCCCCTCTTCCTCTCCCTCTCCCTCTCCATCTCCCTCTCATTCTCCCACTCTCTGTGGTGCCAGGAACTGAACTCAAAGCCTCAGGCTTTGATTTATAACCTCCAACTCTAATACTGTAAATTGTACATGAGACAGCATATTCAAAATATGTAGCATTATATTAGAACATTTTAATAATAATTTAACACAAATTTTTCCATTTTACCCTCAGTAAGCACAGTAAACTTTTGCAAAGAACTTTTATGTTTTCATCCTATTTTCCTTCCATCCTTTCTTCCCTCCCCTCCCTCCTTCCTTCTTTCTCTCTCTCCCTTCCTGGATGTATTGGTTCTCACAAAGTGTGCTTCTCTGGGTGGAGCAGGCTGGCGCTTCCATTGAACCCTTGGCTTCCTTGGCTTCCTTCTTTTTCTGGTCATTTTCCTTCACTCATTTCAGGAAACGATCTCAGCTCTTACAGTGCTTAATATATATGCTCCATATGCGCATTAATCCTCTTGCCTTTAACTTGCTTGTCCACAATAATGCCAACAGCATGCTGGGCAACATTGTAGACCCTTCCAATTTTGCCATGGTAACATTTGTGGAGAATTCCTTTTTGAACAGTACCCATTCCCTTGATGTCCACAATAACACCCTTCTTGTAGATTTGTGTGTATGTGGCCAAAGGAGCTACTCCATGTTTCCTGAAGGGTCTAGAGAACATATATCAGATGCCTCTCTTCTTTCCCTGTGTGTTTGTCATTTTGGCAAATTACTGGAAGGTGGTGGTTCTGGCCAAAAGGCTGTTTTTTTAAATTGTTATTATAATAGTGATGTACAGAGGGGTTACAGTTACATAAGCCAGGTAATGAGTACATTTCTTTTTAGACAATGTTACCCTCCTCACCCCCCCCACCTGTCTTTCTCTGTCTCTGTCTGTCTGTCTTTCTGTTTTTCCCTCCCATCTCCACCCACAGGTTGTACAGATCATTTTCAACATAGTGTTTCATGAGTACCACTGCTGTATTTGTTCACCCTTGGTCCCTCGATCTCTGTGCCCCCTCTTGCCTTCCCCCACAAGACAGATAAATGAGCAAGCAAGACAAAAAGAAAAGAAAAACAGCAACAAAGAAAAAAATTCTTGTTCCCATTTCCTGGAGTTTATTTCAATCAATATTGTATTATGGGGGAAGGAAGGAATAGTGGGAGAACAACAAGGGAGGGGGTAACAATGCTCAACAAGAAATATACTCATTGCCTTACTCATGCAACTGTAACCCCTCTGCAGAACATCTTTCCAACAAAATAAAATTGAAAAACTGTTATTTTATAAGATCAGAGGCACATAGGCATTACCCCTTTGTGGTCTCCTAAGTGTAACCTCATTTGATCTCACTGTATGTGCATGTGTAGAGTCTTGTATAATTTATCATGTTCTCGGGTATTTTAGATCTAGTCTCCAGATATGAGAGAAAACATGTACTATTTGTCTCTCTGAGCTTGGCTTACCTCACTTAACATGATTTTAGGTCCATACATTTCTATGAAAATGACAAAATATTCTTTTCTAACAGCTGTGTAAAATGCCATTGTGTTTAGATAACATATTTTTTGGATGCACTCATCTTCTGTAGGGCATCTGAACTGTTTTTATAACTTGGTTATTATGAATAGTAAGCATGGATGTACAAATGTCTTTATGGTATCCTGGTTTGTGATGCCTGGGTAGATAGATGTCCAGGAGAGGTATGGCTGAGTCATAGGGAAGATCTATGTTTAAGTTTTTGAGGAATCTCCAGATTGCTGTCCAGAGTGGTTGTACAAGTTTACATTCCCACTAACAATGCAATAGGGTTCCCTCATATCCCTGCCAATATTTGTTGGTTGTTAGACTTTACCATGTTGGCCAATCTAACTGGAGTGAGATGGAATTTCGGAGTTGTTTTGAGTTGCATTTCCTTTTTGGCCAGGGATGATGAGCATTTCCTCATATATTTCTTTGCCACTCTTACCTCTTCTGGGAAGTCTCTCCTTAGCTCCTTTGCCTATTTAGTGACTGGCTTACTAACTTTGTGAAAGGTTAGTTTCTTGAGATCTTGGATATTAGGCCTTTGCTTGATGTATTCCTGGTAAAGATCTTCTCCCAGTCTGTTGTCTGTCTTTCTAGTTTAGTAACTATGTTCTTTGCCGTGAAGAAACTTTTTCATTTGGTATAATCCCATATGCAAGTTTCTCTCCTATTTGCTATGCCCCTGGGACTTCTTCAAAAAGTTTCTGCTTATACTTATGAGTTCTAGTGTTTCTTCCACTCCCTCTTGCAGTAATTTCAGTTTCAGGTCTGACATTGAGGTCTTTGATCCACTTTGAGCTGATATTAGTGCATGGTGGCAAACTGGGATCCATTTTAGTTTTCTGCATATAGATGCCCAGTTTACCAACACAAATTATTGAAGAGGCTATCTTTTTCCCACTGTATACCTTATCAAATATCAGAAAACTATAAGTACATGGGTGTTTTTTTATGGGCCTTCTATAGCCTGTTTTGTTAATATTCTGCTATATTTGTGTGCTAATACCAAGCTGTTTTTTTGGGGGGTTGGGGGGTTGTCCATCATAGGGCTTGAATTCTGGGCCTGTGTGTCATACCTCAGTTCTTCAACACAAAGCAAGTGCTCTACCACTTGAGCCACAGCACCATTTCCGGTTTTCTGAGTGGTTTATTGGACATAAGAATCTTGCAGAATTTCCTGCCCAGGCTGGCTTTGAACCTTGATTCTCAGATCTCAGCCTCGCCCGGCTCCGAGCATTTTTTTTATTATAGCTCTGTAGCAGATCTTGAGGTCTGGGATCGTGATACCACCAGCATTGCCCCCCCCTTTTTTTTTTGCCTAAAATTGCTTTGGCAATCCTAAGACTCTCATCTGCAATTAACCACCAAAAAAAGCCAGAAGTGGAGCTGTGGCCCAAGTGGTAGAGTGCTAGCCTTAAACAAAAAAGCTCAAGGTCAATGCCCTGGCCCTCTGTTCAAGCCCTAGGACCAGCACAACAAAAAAAAAAAAAAAAAAAGAAAGAGAAAGAAAGAAAGAAATAGAGAGAAAAAAGGAAAGAAAAGAAAATGGCAACACGATTTAAGAACTAGATTCATTGCTTTTACTATCTAATTCTAGTTACTTTCCGTTTTCTTTAGTACTATATTTTGGTTGATTTTTTTATGTGTAACAATTTTGAGTATTCTAATTTTTGTCTTCTTCCTTCTCTCTTATTAAAAACTGTCCATTCTTGTCTGATGCTAATGGCTCAAGCCTGTAATCCTAACTATTCAGGAGGTTGAGAGCTGAGGATGAAAGTTTAAAGCCAGCCTGGGAGACCAAGCTGAGAGACATCTCAAATTAGCCAGCAAAAAGCTGGAAGAAGTGTCTAAAAAAATCTTTTAAATTATATCAATAGTAGCTTCATTTGATGTTAATGTTGTTTAATGTTGGATACTTCTTATTTATCGAAGAGAAAGTAGAGTTCAGACTTTAGGAGACAACCACATGTAAATAAAAATCATTTTTGTTTTTGCTTTTGTTTTTTTGTCAGTGGTAGAGCTTGAACTCTGGGCCTAGGTGCTGTCCCTCAGCTCTTCAGCTCAAGGCTAGCTCTCTACCACTTGAGCAATAGCACCAATTCTGGTTTCTGGTGTTTGATTGGAGATAAGAGTCTCACAGACTTTCCTGACCAGTCTGGCTTTGAACCTCGATCCTCAAATCTGAGCCTCCTGAGTAGGATTATAGGCATGAATGCCCAGCAAAATCATGTTTTATATTGCATTTATCTATCACTTTATTAATGGCAGATTACATTGTTTTTCATTGTAGCCATGATTTAATATTTTATGTAGGTAAGATTGGAGGTAAATGTAAAGAATGCAGTATACAGCAGATCAGAAGTTACACCATTATGACAAAACATGACCAAGGAGCTGGAAGGCAGCAAGGAAAGGCATCACAGTTCCCCATGAAAGAATGGTGAATGGAGAAGGGCAATCTAGAGTTAGGAAGAAATTCAAGAAACAGATTTGAGAACTCAAAGGCTAGAGACCTTCAGTCCAGTGCCATTGTTTGAATCATGTTTTATAACTTTTATGTGAAGCTTGTTGAGAATATAGCCATTCTAAGAGGGCCTATCTTTGGTCCCCTGAGATGTTTTTATCCTTATAGTTGATACATTTTCTAAGAATCAGTATCACATGCTCAATTCTACTTCTGATTTATGTTTTTTATTTGATTTTTTTTTTGCTTTATATATCCACCCATTGTGAAGATAGCTTTAAAATGCCTCTATAAGTTCATTTGTTTGAATGGCTCTGATGAAAACTTCTTCAATTTTAGAAGTATCTATTGTTACCTTTCTTTCTTCCTCTGTCTTTTTTTTTTCTACATTGATCTTGATCCTGAAAAGAGTTATAAAATTTTCTTTTAAGTCATTTGACTCTAGTCCTGGATCAGGTCAATATCACCTGAAAAAACGAACACTTCTGTTATCCAAAGAATATAAAGAAAATAAACCCCCTGAGAGATAGCATTGACTAGAGATTAGAAGGAGCTGGAAAGATGATAATCCAATTTAATCAGCTGCGTTTTTTTTCCTGATCTCTTCCTACCTGAGCTTCTTATGCTAGCTTATCGAGGGTTGATATGACAACCTAGTGTTAATACTTAGTTATTTCACAAAGGCACAGTTTTATTTTCTTAAGCAACTAGGTTTTTTTTGTTAGTCTACAGTGGACTAACTGGTTCTTTGATCTATTTTGGAGGATGGGACTGAAGGAAAAAAATTCTGCTAAGGAACTGACATCATAAATACATAGCCAACTGCCTTTTCTGGCTCATGGGATGCTGAAGTTTAATTACACCTGGAATATAGACATGGCTATGCTTAAATAAGTATTTCAAGTAAGTCACTAGTCATTTGTATTGTAATCCTACATATAATAGATTTTTTAAATTGCTTTAAGACTTTTATTTTTAGTTTTCATGAAATTTACTATACCACCATAGACATGGTTTTCTTCCCATCTGTCCTGCTTGGAGTTTGCTGAGCTTATGGAATCTATAAATTTAGGAAATTTTCTGTTACCATTCCCTTATTGTTCTACTTATTCTCCTTTCCTTCTAGAATCTGACATGTCAGATTTTTTCATATGGTCCATAGATCACTAAGCCCCAGTTCTATTCTTGTCCCTTCCCCTTCCCTCAAATGTTTTTCTTCCTCAGATTGTGTAATTTCTTTGCATATTCTTACATCATATCCAATCTTCTGTGAAGTCTTTCTGCTAAATATTTTGGTCATTTCCTTTTCTAGCTCTAGAATTTTCATTTGGTTCTACTCCTCCCCCCATTTTCATCTTCCTATTGTTCCTTCCTATTTATCTACTATTTATAAGGCTTTTTGGTTTGTTTGTTGGTTGGTTGGTTGTGGGGTCTGAACTCTGGGCCTGGGTGCTGTCCTTCAGCTCTTCAGCTCAAGGCTAGCGCTCTACCACTTGAGCTACAGTGCCACTTCCAACTTTTTTCTTTTTGCTTAAGTGATGCTGAGGAATCGAACCCAGGGCCTCATGCATGCGAGACAAGCGCTCTACCACTGAGCCAACTTCCCAGCCCAGGTATTTCTTCTTTTGAGCATGATTTTAATAACTTACAAAGTTTTTCTTTGCTAACTTCATCATCTAGGGAATCTTGAAATTAGCCTGAACTAGTTGTCTTCTTTCTTTTGTCTGGTAATTTTGAATTTTTATCTAAGACAATGTAAAGGATACATTGCAGAAACTCTGGATTCCTTTCTATTCTCCCAACGAATCTTGATAGGATGTTACCTAGTCCTGCCTCAAATGCAAACATCCCTGTGCTTGGCAGCAGCTGAAATATTATTGTTTTTTTCCTATGCCAGAACCTCTAGGATGTGCCTCACATATGAGCAGAGTGTGAGAATTTGCAGAATTTGAAACTACTTTTTTGCCATCCCTTAGCTTTTTCGCTCAAGGCTGATGCTTCTGTCACTTGAGTGATAGTTCCATTTCTGGCTTTTTGCTGCTTAATTATAGATAAGAGTCTCATTTTTCTGTCCTGGCTGGCATTGAACCACAATCCTCAGATCTCAGCCTCTTGAGAAGTTGGAGTTAAAGGCACAAGCACTCAGCTAGAATTAGTTTTTAATTATAAATCAGCTTCTGTAGTGGAACGGACTGATTTCTTAATCAAAGTTTGACTTTATTCAAAGTATGTAATGGTCTGGGGATATAGGTTAATAGTAGAACACTTGGCTAACAAGTGCAAAACCCTGACTTTGAACCTCAGCACCAACAAAACAAAACAAAAACAAACAACATCAACAAACCAAAGGTATTAAACAATGCCCAAGACTGAAAAATGCTCTTCCAAGCTGAGTGCTGGTGGTTTACACCTATAATCCTAGCTACTTGGGAGGCTGAGATTTTAGGATCGTGGTTTCAAGCCAGCAGGGGCAATGAACGTCCATGAGAATCTTATCTCCAGTTAACCACCAGAAAAGTAGAAGTGGAGCTGTGGCTCAAAGTGGTAGAGCCCTAGCCTTGAGCAGAAAAAAAACCTCAGGGACAGCACCCAGGCCCTGAGTTCAAGCACTACAAACAACAGAAAGAAAAAAAAGCACAAATTTGCATTCATTTCCCCCATATTCCTTTCTCTAACCAAGTAGGGGACAACAGCTAACTGATGTACTTAGGATGAAAGTGGATATATATTCCCATTTGAACCTGCCTGCTTTTCCAGGTAACTAAGTGTGGGTAGTAAGGCTGGCCCCTCCCACTCAGTGGCTTTTAGCAAGGTAACCTGACTTCTTTTTTTTATACATCCTGAAAGCTGGCCCAGGGAAGTCAGTCTGTAATTAGAAGGTTATTGAAAATAGAGATTTGTGATTTGGCAAACTGCCACCTGTTGGTACCTGGGACACAGTAAAGACCCTTCCCAGCCTTTTGTCTGTAGGTGGGTCTGGTTTACTCAAGGCCTCTGGTTTCCCCAGACTGCTTGGGTTCACATGACACCACCCTAAGAGGGGGGTGTGGCCCCATTCAGACCTCAGCATTGTTTGGGAATCTCATTTAAAAATGATACATCTTACCGACTGTGAAGTTCTTTACTGTAAAGCCAATCATTCTGAGTTACAAGTTTAACTGCAGCTCACCTCATTATAAAAGCACCAGGTGCTCACAACCTCTGGGTCAAGTTTTGAACAAGAGGAAATAAGAGTTCTTTGTGTAAAGTGAATAAAAGCTAGGGGACAACACACCACCATCCTTAAAAGTTCTTAATAGCCCAAGAAATGCAAAGCTCTGAAATTGGAGACTGGTAATTTACAACAGATTTAGAGTACACTTATAATAAGCGCTGACTGAATACCTACTGTTTTGACAGCACTCACCTCAGATGCTAAGGCGATCAAGTGGGGCCAGGGCTCAGAACTGTCATTACCTTTTTTACATGTTTCCTCAGGCCTGGGCCTCTGCGTTCCCAGCTTACTGCTTAATCTACTCACTTAAAGCATTATGACAGACAGAAAATTGAGGCACACTTGCATTCTCATTTACTGGTACCTGTAAAGGAAATGCCTATTTAACGTTACAAATACATATATATGCATATGTACATATTTATATTTCAACCATTAATTATTATTATGAAATGTGACAGATACAAAGAAAACCCACAGAAACTAAAATTATAGAGGATATCCATGTACCCCTATTTACACCTTGACCAGTTTTCCATATCTGATACAGTCTTTATTTTCATTTTTTATTTTATTTTTGTTGTCCGTGGGGCTTGAACTCTGGGCCTGGGTGCTGTTCCTCATCTCTTCAGCTCAAGGCTAGCATTCTACCACTTGAGCCACAGCGCCACTTCATGCCTTGTCTGCTTATGTGGTGCTGAGGAATCGAACCCAGGGCCTCATGCTTGTAAGGCAAGCACTCTACCACTGAACCACCTTCCCAGCCAATAGTCTTTATTTTTAAAGGAAACATTCCTTATACAAAAGCTTCACTGCCATCTCTCTCCTTCCCTAGAGCTTAACTTGTATCTCATTGTGGTTGTCTGTTATATATAGGGAATGTTCCTTACAGATGTTTTCCTTCCTTCTATCCTTCTTGTAGCTGAAATAGTCAAATTACTAGAATCAAGTTGAATAGTAGGTGCCCGGGGCTGGAGGGAGGAGGAAGTGAGAAGTTGGGAGTAGTAACCAACCTAAACTTTCAGTGACCCAAAATGTGTAAATTCTGAAGATCTGTACTACAATATAATATTCTTTCAAATTTGCTAAGAGTGTACATCTCATGTTAAATATTTTTACCAACCATAGTAAAATAAAATTACTAAGGACACACACAAGTTAGAAGAAAATATGCTACTTGTAACTCACTGAATTGAGGTTTGAGAGGTTTGAACCAGCAGTGTAAGTAACTGGTGGACTTTACTAACTAGCCAATAATTTCTTCCACTAATGGTGGGTGAGTAGTTCCCCTTACCAACTCTGGGTCTCACCAGATTTTAAAGTTTTGTCCTTCAGAACAAAACGGTATCATCTTGTTTTAGTCTGCGTTTTCCTCCTTGCTAAAAAGATTATCTTTGTCAAAAATTATCCTTTCAAAAACGTGTAAACCAAGTTATTTTGGAGTGCCTGCAAGGGACTAAATTTTCTTGTCAGAACCTTTCTTTTACGGGCAAAGTGATTTTAGCTTCCTTATTTTTGTGACCAGCAATAACAAATGCTCCTATATGCATAAGCTACTTCTAAAGACATGGCATGGAAGTGAATTTTTGTTCATCCTTCATTTGGTTATTATCCAGCAAGTATTTGTTGAGGAGCAGTTAGGACTAGTGGTGTCGCCCAGACAGACTAACAGCCAGTTCCGGGAGCCTGCTCTGGAGACCGGGGAGTTCTTTGTCTCTAGCCGGGGTTGCAGAGGAGCAGGGGCGGCTCCATTGTTGTGTGCATTATTTACTTACAAGTTTTTACAGTGCACATATCCAGAGGAACTCTGTCTACGCACGCTCTCTTCACCCTCAAGGAAGTAAGTCTCCAAAGAAAAGTTTTCCAACAGAAGGCAATGCGAATTTTTTCACCTGAAGCGCTTATTTTAAAAGTAGTATTACAATTAAGGTCTTTTAAAGCAACCCGATTTTTTTTTAAAGGTGCTTTGCTAAACACATACACACACACACACACCCCTTCCCTCTCCTCCGTCCTTATGCCAGATTTGATGAAAGGGCATGAAAAATAGCTCTGATTCAGATAACTCCAAATTCCGACGAAAGATGCGCCACCTTGATGCACTCCGTGGTTTATCTCCAGCAGATGACCCCTAAAGCCATTTTTGATCCTGCAGTGGCCGGGGGTGCTGGCTCAGCGGAGGTCTGCGGCCACGCGTTCGGCAAAGGGCAGTTTTACGCATTTTATCATTGCGGGGACTACCTCAGTCGCCAGATAAAAAGTGTTACACCCAGTGACCCTAGAATCTGCAAATAAAGGGTGGTGCTCTAGGCAGATTCGGAGACAGTTATCTAATTTTTAAAGCAATGTCAGGTGGCAAAGTGCCCAGTGCGGTTCTCCATTACCCCCACCACGGCTGCCCCCCTCCCCCGCCCCCCCCTCCAGCTCAGGAATTCATGCAAATCAGCCAGCTAGCCCCCGGGCCATCCGAACCAATTTCGCGCCACTCGCTGAGGACCGCACAGCTCTATAAAGAGACGGATCCTTGACGTCTCCAAAGAGTGCGTTATAAAAGCAGATATTAGAAGCTTCTCAACGCTATTCTCTGAACTTAAACATAGAAACGGCTTAAGTTTTTTTTCTGTGCCAGAACCTGTCTTCTATGGGGTTTAGCTGTTACCTCAGCTTACAGGACCTGCACTCTAACGCGGGAAAGTCGGCCTGCGCCCCGCCCCTCGGGACCAGGTCGGTGCGCCCCGCCTGCGGACCGCGCGGCTCGGGAGGCTCCGGCTCGGTTGCATCCCGGTCCCTAGCCCTCTGCAGCGCCGCTTTCCCTGCTCTGAGCGATTGCCTGGGTGCAGGTCGCCAGCATGAAGGCCCGCGGAGCGCTGGTGAGGGTAGGGTGGACGATCTCTAGGGTGGGCGAGGTGGGCGCTGGATGGGCTCGGGCGGGGTGAGCTCCGTCTCAATCTTGTGCTGCTAGTGCTCTGGCGACGGTTCTGGGCGTCGCCAGCGGCAGCTCATTGCAGGTTTTGTGCACTTTTGTAACTCGGGGCCAAGGGACCATCCGGTCGGTGCGCACGGCCGGAGGAGGAAGCGGGTTTGTGGGGTGGTTGGCAGCCTTGGGGAGCCCGAGGCACGTGCTCCGGGGATGCACGTGCGCGCCGGAGGGGGAGGTGGAGGCTGCAGGATGGCGTCCCGGGGCGGGGTCTCTGCACGCCAGGCTCCCTGGGACGTCGCCCGGGGCCGTCTAGGCCGATATGCGTGGCTTTCCCGGGGCGGGTGAGTGACTTCCTGCGCACCGAGGGCGGGTCTGGGACACTGGGCCCCCGCGGCCCCGTTCGGAGTTCCCCGGGCGTTGAGGACTGGCTCTGTGGTCCTGGCTGGCATCCAGCTCCGATCCTCCTGCCTCTGCATCCCCAGCGCTGGGATTACAGCGCGGTTCAGATTCTGAGGTTTTGAAGTTTAACGAACTGGGTTTACGCAGGGGAAGGGTCTTTATTTCTTCCCAAATGTTGCCTAAGGGTAGTTAAAGGGTCTGGTGGTCCCGACCACACTCGACTCCACCTCCAAACTCACTCGCTGTGGTGAGTGAGCGTCGAATGTAACGGAAGCCAGAATATCTTTTCTGCCCTGGAGTGGGTAGAAGAATGGGGCTTGTGAGGTGTTTAGCCGAATTATTAGAGGTTAGGGAAGTCTGGGGTAGGTGCGGGGGCATGGTTTCAGGTGGAACTGGGCCTTGCTTTCAGGTGTGCTGGTTTGGAATCTGTCAATCTAGTTAAAATGTGGGTATCTACGGGAGTGACTTGAACAATCTGCTTCACCTCTTCATGCTTAGGTTCCTCACTTGTTAAGTGAGAGTAATGATAGCACGTTTTGTTGCAAATAATTAAGCATGATTTATAAGCATTATTTACATAATGCCTGGCTTGAAGGAAACACCCACAGCAAAAGAAGTTGTGCCTGCCAAAACGTTCTGCTTAGCCAGGACCACTTGTTTTGCTTCTTGCTAAGTCTTTTCCTCCTAGGTAAATTTGTTTGGCTGATAATCCTTGGCCTGACCTAACTAGTTAAAGATCAACATGTATGCCCTGCCCCCTCCCCAGAGCTTCCAATAAAGGCTTTCCTTGGGGCTATTCCTGGACCTCTTGATTGGACTGATAGATTATGCGAAACCCTATGCTTGGAACCAGCTATTTGAGGAGATGAAAGACTTTTTCAAGTTTCCTTCCAACACTATAGTGTTGTGCAGTCTTGTTTCACCTTCCTTCCTAGGGCCTTGAATTTCCTCTTCTGAAAAGGTGAAATGGGGACTTTATTGAGATGCCTTTCCACTCCCAGTGCTGTATCCTGTTTACTTTATACTTATCAATTTCCTACCTTCCTTGGAAAGACATTCTTAAAATGAATGGTATCTACTTAGCAAAGGGAAGTTGAGCTACTTCTATCATGAAAATAACTTGGTTGCCAGACTGAAATTGACAGTGTAAGGTGAAGGAAATTAAGGCTGTTGGTGTACCTGAGGCCTTAGGTGTTAGTATTGTTTTTGTAGGGTGTATATCAGGACTCCATGGCTCTCTTTAAGAAAACAAAAACAGCCGGGTGCTGGCAGCTCATGCCTAAAATCCTAGCTACTCTGGAGGCTGAGAGCTGAGATTTTGTTGGGGTGGGGGTGGGGTAAGAAGTCCTTGAGACTCCAATAAATTACCAAAAAACCTGGAAGTATCTCAAGTATAGCTAGCCTTGGGCAGAAGAAACTCCGGGAAGGGAAGTGTAGCTGTGTCTCAAGTGTAGCTAGCTTTGGGCAGAAGAAGCTCCGGGAAGGGAGGCTGGGAGCCAGTGGCTCATGCCTGTAATCCTAGCTACTCTGGAGGCTGAGATCTGAGGATCGAGGTTCAAAGCCAGCCTGGGCAGCAAAGGCTGTGAGACTCTTATCTCCAATAAACCACTAGAAGACTGGAAGTGGCGCTGTGGCTCGAGTGGTAGAGTGATTGCCTTGAGCTGAAGAGCACAGGGACAGCGCCCAAGCCCAGAGTCAAGCCCCCCCCCCAACAAAAAAAGCTCAGGGATGGCACCCAGGTCCTGAGTTTAAGCCCCAGGACTGGCACCAAAAAAGAAAAGAAAAAAGAAAAAAAAAAGCATACATGCAACTCTTAAGACATTACATAAAACCAGGTTCTGATGGCTCATGCCTGTAATCCTAGCTACTTTGGAGGCTGAGACCTGAGGATCAGGATTTGAAACTAGTGAGGCCTACTCTTTTCTCTATCTCTAATTAATGAACAAAATGCTGGGCTGAAGGTGTGGCTCAAGTGGTAGAGCCCCAGCAGTGAGCAAGAAGGCTGAATTAGCAGTTCAGAAAATAAAAGGAAGTCATAGGGAGCCCTAGGCTGGAGGTATGGCTCAAATGGTAGAGCACTTGCCTAGCAAGCCTAAGCCTCTTTCTTGAGTTCAAACCCTGGTATTATACAGACAACAAAATCACATGAAATATGACTAAATGGCAGAAATTTTTTTTATCATTTTTACGCAAGTTGCATTTTCTGAATAACAGTACAGGGTTGTTAAGTGAACAACTAAAGCATTTTTGCATTAAGTAATTTGACATTATAGGACTTTGGTCTCTGGACCACAAGTTTCCTTTTCTCTTCTTGTGCTAGGAATTGGACCCAAGGTCTCATGTATAATAGGCAAACAACCACCCCTGAGCCATACCACTAGCTCTACCCCTAAAAAGTTAGGTCTTGTAGACCCAGAGGCCTGTATAGGAGCTGAATGAAACCTAGACTAGTTTGCTACTAAAATATAATCCAGTGAAAGACCTAAATTTGGAGTGCTGTTTGACCTTTCACTTGGTGTTTTGTACCCTATGTTTACTGGATTGATATATTTGCTATGTAAGGCTTTGTCCCCTTCCTTGGTTGGAATGGGGCCCATTTGGAAACCTGCCTGCCATCTTGAAGCAGAGGTCCTGCCCAATTTTGTAGTTTGGGAAATTAGCGTCACAGTACAGAGCCCACAGCTTATAGAAAAAGACCTCATTAGCTTGGTTTTGGCTGAGGGAGAAAAATGGCTCTGCCATTTTGTATTTTGGAAATTTCTTTGTAGAAGTACTGTTCAATTAAAAAAAATGAGGTTGAATTTTTGGAGTTTTGTATTCAACTCTTCTGGAGCTCAGCCTAATACTAAGAGCTTAGGGGCTCCTTGAGGTGGGAAAATTGGTAGCTCTGCAGATGTTTGAATAAATTTATAAATACCATTAAAATGTTGTTCAAAAGGATTCTTCAGATTTGATCTGAGTTTGGGCTTTTTTTTTCTCTCCAGCAATTGTAAATCTTCCTTTTTGGTCTGTAGGGCATGAGAGATGAACATTTCTGCTCTGCTGTTTAAACCTACTAAACTAAAAAGCGCTATCTCCAGTTAGATCCCACAGTAAGCATGCCACTTAATAGTGTTGCCATTTCCATTTGCAGCAAAAGGATGGCACAGTAAAGAACGTAAAGAAATTCAGCTATATGAAGTTGATTTCCATGGAAACCTCGTCATCTTCTGATGACAGTTGTGACAGCTTTGCTTCTGATAATTTTGCAAACACGGTAAGTGCTGCCTGAGAATAAACAGAATTGCGTCTGCAGTGCTCAACATATCCCCCCAACACTTTGTGCATGATTAAAACTGCTTGCTTTTTGCCTACATTTCTATACAGCCCTTAGGAAAATACTGTACGCACTGTAATTTCATTTCACTTTTTGCTGTGGTTCTAGGTAGTAATTGTTGGAGGTAGATTAGCTACTTATTCTATCCTTTTGAAATGTCGACTAACCTAACATGCCTGATGATTTGCCATAACAACTCAGAAGTCATTTGTAAACCTCTGAGCCATTTTTCCTTTGTAACAAAAGCTATTCTCTTGTAGTGCACTTGTAAATGTGATTTGCTCTCTGCACAGTTTATGGAAAATGGGTTCTTGAAAAGAAAAAAAAGCAGGGAGAAAAAATGCACAACCACATTTATTTATTTATTTTACAGAAACCTAAATTCAGGTCAGATATCAGTGAAGAACTGGCAAATGTTTTTTATGAGGACTCTGATAATGAATCTTTCTGCGGCTTTTCAGAAAGTGAGGTGCAAGATGTGTTAGAGCATTGTGGACTTTTACAGAAAGCAAGGCCAGATGTCACTAACGAGCTGGCCAGTGGTTTTCATGTCGACTCTGCTGATGAACCTCATTACACTTTCTCAGAGAGTGAGAGGCAAAATGGAATGGTGAGTCTGAGAATTTCACCGCTGTGAAGAAGCAGGGGACATTGGTTGACAGGCAGGAGATACTTGACTTTTTAGAAACAATTTTTCATGTGACTGTCAAGACTTTTATTGACCTTTTTAAGCTGCCTCATGTTTAAAACTGATTTTAACTAATGTCTTACTTATAAGTCTTAAACATTTAATAGGATCTGACCATCTCAGAAAGTTAGTAAATAAAGTTGGTCGGTTTTCAGATTCCTACTCTCTCAGAGATCTAACCTAATCCAAGAGATCACCCCTGTCCTATGAGCTGGGCATTAGATGCCCAGCCCAGTACTTGGTACAGACCAGGTCTTAGATCAGGACTGATTTTATGGTAAGCTCTATTTGCTTCTGAGAGCTAGTAAGACTCCTGAGGAGAGGCTGTGACAGCCTCGCCTGTTTCTCTCTGCTTGCTTCTCTCTGGGCTGTTCTGGTGCATGCTCCTGCTGTTTCAGCTTACTCACCTTGCATACACTGTTGCTGCTGCACCCAGCCACTCCCTGAGCATGTTGTCCACCTTGCAGGGATTTGATTGTCTCTAAGACTCTTTCCAGAGGCAGCATGACATGGAGTACTTCTTCTTCACTTCCAGTGCTTGGACATGAGTCCCTTGAGTGACAGATAAAAGAGTGGCAGCGCCTGACCCAGGCATGTTTTTAGCACTATTGGTGCTGAGATGTGTTCCTTCAACAAGCAATACTGGTCCAAGTTGGTAGTTCGGTGTGTGTGTGTGTGTGTGTGTGTGTGTGTGTGTGTGTGTGTGTGTGTGTGTGTGTGTGTGTGTGTGTGTGTGTGTGTGTGTGTGTGTGTGTGTGTGTGTGTGTGTGTGTGTGTGTGTGTGTGTGTGTGTGTGTGTGTGTGTGTTGCTACTGGGTTTGAACTCAGGACCTTATTGCTAGATTGGTGCTCTACCACTCGACCCTTACCTCTAGTCTTTGTTGTTATTTTCTCAGTAGGGTTTCCTGTTTCTGTTTTGTTTTTCCTTGGGCTAGCCTAAGATCTTTTTTTTTTTTTTTTGATCTGGGCGCTGTCCCTCAGCTCTTCAGCTCAAGGCTAGTGCTCTACACTTGAGCCACAGCACCACTTCTGGTTTTTTCTGCTCATGTGGTGCTGAGGAATAGAACCCAGGGCTTCATGCATGCAAGGTAAGCCCTCTACCACTTGAGCCACCTTCCCAGCTCCATAGCCTCAGATCTTGATCCTCCTTTGTAGATGGGATTACGGGTATGAACCACCAAACTTCACTTGTTGTTGAGATGAAATCTTATTAACTTTTTGGTGCTCTGTGCCTCTGAGTAGCTGTGTAGCCTCTGTATTTGACTTCTTTTGTATCGTTGTTGTTTTTGTTCACAGTTTTAGAATGTTTTTATCACTCCCAAAAGAAACTCTATTCATTAATATTCACTTTCCGCTTTTTTTTTTTTCTTTTTTGGTCTGTTGTGGGCCTTGAACTCGGGGCTTGGGCGTTGTCCCTGTGCACTTCAGCTCAAGGCAAGCACTCTACCACTTGAGCCACAGCACCACTTCCAGTTTTCTAGTGGTTTATTGGAGATAAGAGTCTCACAGACTTTCCTGTCCAGGCTGGCTTTGAACCACAATCCTCACATCTCAGCCTCCTGAGTAGCTAGGATTACAGGCATGAGCTACTGGCGCCCGGCTTGCACTTTCCATTTTTCTTCAACATCCTTCAGTTGATAGATATTTGGGTTGAATAGTCCATGCAAGTTTTTATTTGCTGTCTTTGGTTTAGTTTTTTCCATGGGTATGAAGTGATAGCTCATTGTGATATTGATTTGCATTAGGAATCCTAAATTTCTTTTTTCTTTTTCTTTTTTAAATCAGTCATGGAGCTTGAACTGTGGGCCTGGGTGTTATCCCTGAGCTTTTTTTTTGCTCAAGGTTAGTACTCTACCACTTTGACCCAGAGCACTGCTTCTCATTTCTGGTGGTTAGTTGGAGATTAGAGTCTCACAGACTTTCCTGCTCAAGCTGGCTTTGAACCACAATTCTCAATCCTCAGAACTCAATCTCCTGAGTAGCTAGGATTACAGGAGTGAGCCATCAGTGCCCAGCCTAAAAAATTTTTTTAAGCTTACAAAAAGTGAATAGAAAACTAGACTAGTCACATTCATAGACACAGATATATGGTGGTAGCTGCCAGGGGCTGAGGTTATTTAGTAGATGTGGGCATTCAGTTTGATTTAAAAGAAAAAAAAACACATGGTGATGGGAACATACCAACAATGAGCACACTTTTAATGTCACTGAGTTACATTCATCAAAGTAGCTAAGAGGGTAAATTTTATGTTAGGTATGTTTTCTTACATCTTGAAAGATGGATAGAGAATAGAGACAGTTTAAAATAGTAATAGTTTAAGCCAGGTACCCATGCCTCACACCTGTCAAATCCTAGCTACTCAGGAGGATGAGATCTGAGGATCTGTTGTTTGAAGCCAGCCCAGGCAGGAAAGTCCAGGTGATTCGTGTCTCCAGTTAACCAGCAAAAACCTGGGAAGTAGAGCTGTTGCTCAAGAGGTAGAGTTCCAATCTTGAAAAAGTTAAGGGACAGAACCTAGACTCTTTAAGTTCAAGCCCTAGTATCAGCACACACACAAATAGTTTAATACACAGTTCTTATAAAAGTCCTTTACAAATACATACAGATCTATTTTTAAAGAAATGGGAAAGGGAGCTGGAGTTTACGACATTTTACAGAATGGTTTAGAATCCCATGCCCAGGTAGCTCAGAACATTGTGTCCCAGACAGGCCGCTACAAGCCTTTGACTTTGAGTTCAAGTTGATTTGTTAAAGTTCCTTATATTTGAAAGTCATTGGTGAAATTTACAAGTTCTTAACAACTTAATTGCTCTGATTAAGCCAAGGCAGGAAGGCTGCAGAACCCGCAGCCAGTGCCTACGATCTGGACCTCTCCGGGTAGCCATGAAGTTCCCAGTGCGAAACACCGGGAAGGGAGCAAGCAAAAAAGCAGTACCCCTTCAGCCCCCAGAGAACTCTGCCATGGAGTGTAATTCTGACTCAGAAGATGAAAGTGGCATGAACTTTCTGGAGAAAAGGGCTTTAAATATAAAGCAAAACAAAGCAATGGTAGGTAATTGAGGTTTGAGTATGTCATAATTCTTCCCAGCTTTTCAGAAAGCAACTTGGTTATTTTATTTGTGTCCTGAGAAGAACATGGGTGCCACATTGATTCCATGTAGGAAGGTGTTTATTTTTTATCTTATTTTTGAGGTGTTCCTTATTCGTTGTTAGTGCCTGTTGTAGGGCTTGAACTCGGGGCCTGGGTGCTGTCCCTGGGTTTCTTTTTTTCTTGTTCAAGGCTAGTATTCTACCACTTGAGCCACAGCTCCATTTCTGGCTTTTTTGGTAGTTAATTGGTTGTTTTTTTTTTGTTTTTTTTTTTGTTTTTGTCGGTCGTGGGGCTTGAACTCTGGGCCTGGGCGCTGTCCCTCAGCTCTTCAGCTCAAGGCTAGCGCTCTACCACTTGAGCTACAGCGCCACTTCCGGTTTTCTGGTGGTTTATTGGAGATAGGAGTCTCACAGTCTCTCCTGCCCGGGCTGGCTTTGAACCGCGATCCTCAGATCTTAGCCTCCTAAGTAGCTAGGATTACAGGCGTGAGCCACCAGCGCCCGACTTTTGGTAGTTGATTGGAAATCAGAGTTTTAAGGACATTCCTTCTCAGGCTAGTTTTGGACCATGATCCTCAGAGCTCAGCTTTCTGAGTAGCTAGGATTACATGGATCACCCAGCAGTACCCAGCGTAGGGAGTTGTTCATTTAAAGAGTCTCACAGACTTTTCTGCTTGGGTTGGCTTTGAACTGTGATCTTCAGATCTCAGCCCTCTGAGTTAGCTGGGATTATAAGCATGAGTCACCATCGCCCAGCTTTAATTGTTATTATGAAGTAGTTGTGCAAAGGGGTTACAGTTCCATGTCAGGTTATGAATACATTGCTTCTTGGACAGTGTCACCCCTTCCTTTATTTTCCTCCATTAAAAGAAAATCTCTTAAAGCTTGGGATGGATTAAGGGGCAAAAATAACAGAGTGTCATCAATTTACTAATCAAAGCTTTGGGCTGTGCTAGCATTATTTCTATAGCTAGCATTATTTCTGCTCATTTTCAGCAGTTAGTCTAAAACAGTATTTTCTGTTTAATTTCTTCCTATTCTAGCTTGCAAAACTCATGTCAGAATTAGAAAGTTTCCCTGGCTCATTCCCAGGAAGACGGTCCTTTCCAGGCGCCAGACCACCGGTAAGTGTGCTAAGTGTGCATGCTTGTGTGTATAGTATGGTGTTGGGATAAGCCTAGGGCAGGTTTGTGTGAGACTGGAAGCTCTAGTTTATGGTCTTCCAGACAGTGGGGTGGCCTTCCCCTGCAGCCCCTTGACTCCTTTGGTTACTTCTTTGGTTACTCCTTTGGTTACTTCTCAGGGAAGGTTGAAGGTGTGTTTCTCTGTTAGGCTTTAGCACATTTCTCCTAAATCTACCCAGAGTAGATGAACATTAGATGCTCGCTTTGTTATGGCCCTACTGAGGAAATTAGTCTTTGTGTTTGCTAGGCAAGCACTATTGTGCTTGTGCCATGCCCCTAGGCTTTTTGCTTTTGTTTTGTTTTCATGACAGCATCTAGTACTAGGTAGCCTCAGACCACAGTCCTCCTACCTCTGCCTCCTGAGTAGCTAAGATTACAAATTTATACAACTATGCTGGTGATGATGCTTTTAAGAGTTGAGAATTAAGAAAACGTAGGCAAACGCAATTTTTAAAATCAGGTTTTGGCCTGATATAAATAATATATGATTGTATTTTGAGGAATTAACGTGGTACAACTAAGGGGAATTTGCTGTGTCTGTTATAGCTCAAAAGAAAAGTTTGCTTTACCTAACCAGCTTCCCCAGAGGAAGCCTACTACTGTTCCTCTTTTGTGCAATGTGTGTAACACATGTGTTGTCAAAGAAAAGTGCCAGGAGATGTCATAGGGGAAAAAAATTGAAACCTGAGATTGGTTTTTTACATATTGTATAAGAAGAATAAATAGTAGAAGAGCTAAATAGAAGAAATGTCAATTACAGTGACCCTATAGCTTTTGGGCTCATTATCTTTTTTTTTTGGTCGGTCGTGGGGCCTGAACTCTGGGCCTGGGCGCTGTTCCTCAGCTCTTCAGCTCAAGGCGAGCGCTCTACCACTTGAGCTACAGCGCCACTTCCGGTTTTCTGGTGGTTTATTGGAGATAGGAGTCTCATAGTCTCTCCTGCTCGGGCTGGCTTTGAACCGAGATCCTCAGATCTCAGCCTCCTGAGTAGCTAGGATTACAGGCGTGAGCCACCAGCACCCGGCCTGGGCTCATTATCTATGTGGTATAAAAAGGACAAAAGAAAAGGAAAAAGTGTAGCCTCCATTTTTATTTTTTTTTACTTATCAGAAAATGTAGAGAAAAGGTATGAATTTTCCAAAATGCTATTTCTCTTTGCTCTGGAATAAATGAATTCTATCCTGTGTTTGTTCAGCCATCAAAGACACCTTCGAGGCGTTCCTTCCAAGGTGTGGGTTCCAGGAGGAACCCTGAGCGGAAAGCCCGACCTCTTACCAGGTCAAGGTCTCGGGTACTGGGGTCCCTGGGGGCTCTACCCACAGAGGAGGAAGAGGAGGAAGAAGATGATAAGTTTGCATTAGTGAGAAAGAAGAAGTCAATGGACAGCTACATGAACGTGAGTTCTCTGGATCAGTTATCATGTTAACCCAGATAGTTGCCATAGCCTTACAACATTAAATAGTCCAATATGAATGTTTTCCTCAGACCCTGCAGTACCACTGGTCGTGGTACATTAGCTTACTTGGTTTCTTTCCCAGGCAAGCCTGATTTTCAGCTTTTCTCAGTTGTACAAATTGTATCCATTGTGTAGTTAAATTGTCCTTACAGTAATCTTGGACCTTGCCCTCTATCCATAAGCAGCAGTCATTATCAATCAAAGGTCCTGGGAATTTCAGAGTCTGGGAAAGGGACTGAGGAACTGTCTCCTGCTTCTTCTCATATAGGATGATGACATGCCCAGGAGCCGTCGTCCTGGATCCATGACCCTTCCCCATATAATTCGCCCAGTGGAAGAAATTACAGAGGAAGAGTTGGAGAACATCTGCACCAACTCTCGCGAGAAGATATATAGCCGGTCACTGGTTAGAGCCATCTCCTTAGTGTCTGCAAATGGGAGGACTGGCTTCTGTCCCTCAGTGGTCTGGGTGCATGGGACACACGCCTGTATGTTCTTCCATATGTGTTATAGTGTGCCTAGGACCTAGCCCTCTGTCACTTCATTATCTGCTTGCAAGATTCAGTCTGTGTTTGTTAGGAGTCTCTTAGGTGTGTATGCATTACATAGATGCTGAGATACAGTAGTATGCTAGATAAAAATGGATATAGGTAAGTTTTTCTGGTGTTGGAGATGGAACTTAGGCACCTGCTCATACAGGCCGGTGTATATATAACTGAGTTATACCCTCAGTCTCCTCCCAAAATTAGGTTTGGTGCTGTTAACTATTATATCTGTCAATTCAGTTCACTCATCTTTTTTGATAGTTTATGTGGCCTGGCATTTACCTGTAAATATAGATGTTGAGTAATTAATTTTTTGTGCCGTTATTGGAGCTTGAACTCAGCCTAGGTACTGTCCCTTAGCTGTATGGTCAAAGTTGGTGCTCTACTACTTGAGCTACATACAGCTCCACTTACAGCTTTTTGGTGGTTAACTGGAGATAACTGTATGGGCTGGTTTTGAACTGCAGATTCTCAGATCTTAGCCTCCTAAATAGCTAGGATTACAGATATGAGTCACCAATGCCCAGCTGTGAAACAAAATTTAAGTGTCAAACTTTTGTATTCATTTTTGTATGGATGTCGTTTCAATGCCATTTTTTTTTCTCTACAAAATAGCAGTATGTTTTTAGTTTTTATTCTTGCTCTTTCTGAAGGGATCTACTTGTCATCAGTGCCGCCAGAAAACTATCGATACCAAAACAAACTGTAGAAACCCAGACTGCTGGGGCGTGCGAGGCCAGTTCTGTGGTCCCTGCCTTCGAAACCGTTATGGAGAGGAGGTCCAGGATGCCCTGCTGGATCCGGTGGGTTTCCTGAAAGATGGCAAGGCACTAGAGGAAGGGTTTAACTTTTACTGTGCTTGGGGATCTTGCAGGGGGCTGGGTGTGAGCAGGTTGCAGCTGAGCTGGGTCTAGAAGGCTCACACCCATGAGGGACATTTATTCTCTTTTTCATCTTATCTCTGGTTAGTTGTACAGGACTTCTTTCTTTGGGTTTCATAAGGAAAAAAAAATTAGCTGTGACTACTACTATGTTAACCAGCTTATGAGTTTTCTATTAAATAAAGGAAAAAGGGTGTTGAATGACTTGATACCTACCTAGAAAGGAATGTGAGTCAGTAAGGTTTTGTTTCATGGTGCTTTTCACCGTTTGCCTTCAGAACTGGCATTGCCCACCATGTCGGGGGATCTGCAATTGTAGTTTCTGCCGCCAGCGAGACGGACGATGTGCCACTGGGGTGCTTGTGTATTTAGCCAAGTATCATGGCTTTGGGAATGTGCATGCTTACTTAAAAAGGTAATGGCTATTATTTTTCTCTATATGTGCCTTAATGAAAAGATACACCAGTAATTATTGCCAGGGCACAGGGCTGGAAATATCTGACTGGGCCTCTTCCTCTTTCTCTCTCTCCCCTGATCACCAAGATGGGCATTTGTGCAAAATTCAAGTTATACTTGAGGTGCCACATACTTGGCTATATGTATGTACATGATAACGTGTGAGTGCACGTGCATGTGTGTGTGTGTGTGTGTGTGTGTGTGTGTGTGTGTGTGTGTGTGTGTGTGTGTGTGTATATGCTGCTACTAAGGCTTGAATTCAGTACTTCATGCTTTTGCTTAGCTTTTTTCACTCAAGGCTAGTGATCTACTTGAACCACAGCTCCACACCCAACTTTTTG
This sequence comes from Dipodomys merriami, assembly GCF_024711535.1. Lineage (NCBI taxonomy): Eukaryota > Metazoa > Chordata > Mammalia > Rodentia > Heteromyidae > Dipodomys > Dipodomys merriami. The sequence continues at coordinate 42,888,295 of NW_027202270.1, read as the reverse complement.
GTGGCTAATTGGAGATACGAATCTCCTGTCAGGGCTGGCTTCAAATCATGATCCTCAGATCTCATTCTCCTGATAGGATTATAGGCATGTGCCAGTGGTGCCCAGCTTGTACATTATAACTTAATAACATTCTTTAAAAGCTGAGTTTGGTACTCAAAGGAGAATTGCTGGTGACAAATTATACCTAACATCTTTCCTTCTCTCTTTCACAGCCTGAAGCAGGAATTTGAGATGCAAGCATAGCATCTGGAAGATTCCTCTCTGCTATCCTGATTCTTCAGTCTCTCTCATGCAGTTTTCATTTTTTGTTCTTGATTGAAAACCCAGTTTAGAATCTTGATGTTTTATAGGAAGCTCAAATCAGGTTAATCTTATTATACTCAGACTGCTGAACCATGGAAAGCATGTTGCTACTTTTCTTTGGCCCTTCAGGGGTTTTCTAATTCTCCCAGTCCTGCTGATGAGCCCCTTCCCAACAATTAGTTTCCAAATTCTTAAGTGACAAAGTCATGAAGGCATATTGCATTTAATTGGTGTTGAAATAGTCCTGGAATACACCCTGAAAAAAATCTAAGCACTTAGAAGCATGTTAATGTTAACTACTTGTTTCGTTGGATTCCAGAGAGCAGCCCTATAACTTGTTTACATAAAAAACAAATGGTTAATGTTAGTTGGCTTTCTTTTGTGTGTGTGACAGTCCTGGGGCTTGAATTCAGGTCCTATGTCTGTCCCTGTCATTGCTGTCCCTGAGCTTTTTGCGCAAGGTCATTTGAGCCACAGTTCCACTGCTGGTTTTCTGGTGGTTGATTGGAGATAAGCGTCTCACAGATTTTTTTGCCTGGGCTGGCTTTTAAACTGCAGTTCTCAGATCTCAGCCTTCCAAGTAGCTAGCATTATAGGTGTGAACCACTGGCACCCAGTATTAGTTGACTTTTAAAAAATGTAATCTAGGCACAGAAAACTTAAAGCCTTGTGGGAAGTTAGGTAATTAGTTGCAGAGTTAGAATGGCCTTTGGATGTGTCTGTTGTACGCAATATAGGAGTTGCCATGCCAACCTGTGGTCCCTGCTGATTTCACCCACCCTGAGCCTAAGTGGTGCATCCCATACACATGGTCAGCCAGAGACTTGTGGGCAGCATTGTACTGTATTACGTTAGATGACTGTAGAAAAGATAATCTGAAAATTAGGATGGTGAAATCCAGCAACAGGCTAATTAGAATTGTTGGGGTAACTTCTGAAATTTTTTTTATTAATAATTAGTCTATTCTTCGCTATGTCTTGAAGAAATCGTCCCAGGGGGTTGCCTTATGTTTTGGTTTTAAGCACTTTTGTAAGAATGAGAAGTGCCTTTTTGGAAATGGGTAGCTTTCACCTAATTGTTAACTTACTGGTTAATGCTGACACAGTTTAAAAGTGTTCTGTCTGGCATCCTCGTGTGTGTAGCTGTTGCTGGAACTGCTCAGTGTTTGATGCTTAATTGGACCTTGCATCACTAAGTGTAAATATGGCTTTTGATCTGTAATGCTTTTATACAAAGGTTTTTATTTTAATAATAAAACATTATGTTCTAACTGGTCTGATTTTTTAAAAATCATTCTTACTGTACTTAATCTTTTTATTATTTATTTATTTATTTAATTTGAAAGGCCTTTTCTGCCTCTTTTAGAAGTTTCCCATTTGGCTAAAGTTTCTGGAGGTCCAGGGCCAGCTCTTTTGAACAGTCTCCTTTGATGATGTGATTAGCAGCTGTGATGAGGAAATGAAGACAGCCATTAAACCCCCTCCTACCCCACCCTACATGAGCTTGTGAAGTTTTATAATGCCATTGTTTATCATTTGCAGACCAGAGAGTTTAGCAACTTTGTAATACTGCTTTTACCAATATCTATTTACTAAATGTGTGCTTGTCTTGAGGCCTGTTCTAAAATGAAGTCAACTAAAAAAGACACAAAAGTTGTGATCTAAACTCCTAGCTGGGAATGGTGACATATACCTGTAATCCTAGCATTTAGGAAACAGGAGCAGGAAATGGGTTTGAGGCCTGCTTGGGCTACATCTATAACAAGACATGTCTCTAAAAGCTCCTATAACCCCATTATTTGACCAGGAATTGATGTCTACACTGTAGACCCTGTTGAAATTTGGGTTTTTATTGTGTTTAAATTTTGTACATAATTAGATTTAGTTGTTTACCTTTGCTTTTAATGATTGTTTTGTGTATGCCATTTTTGAGGCTTGAACTCAGAGCTTGGGCACAGTCCCTGAACTTTTGTGCCCTCGGCTAGCATTCTACCACTTGAGCCATAGCTCTACTTCTGAGCCAACACCTTGCTGAATCCTATTTTTAAAAAAATTCAAGCTGGGCCAGGTGATTCATGCCTGTAATCCTAAACTACTCAGGAGGCTGGGATCTGAGAATTGTGGTTCTAAGCCAGCATGGGCAGAAAAGTCCATGAGACTCTTCTCCAACTAACCACCAGAAAAGCCAGAAATAGGACAGTGAATGGCCCAAGTGGTAAAGCAAAAGAAGCTCAGGGGCAGCACTCACACTTAAGTTCAAGCCCTAAGATTGATGTGTGCCTGTGTGTGTATATGTGTGTGTGTGCACATTCACAGGATTAAATTTTATCTTGTAATGATGTAAATCCTTGGATAAGTTACCTGAGTAGCTAGGATTATAGGCATAAGCCCACCAGTGTCCTGCTAAAATATCTTAAGCAATAAAGTACTACTTAAGTCATGTCTGCAAAATAAGATGATTTCAGAGAAATCTAGTCCACATCCTTGTCCCTTTTTACCCTGAGTACTCTTGCTGGGTGGATAACCATTTTAAAATAATTTTAGGGTTTGCATTTTTATTTTTCAAAATTGGAATGGATTTATCTATTATTCTTGTAACTATATAGGGGAGAGATGATCATAATAAATTTTATTTTGAAGTATACTTCCATGGATAGACATAGAATAGGCTTGAAAGTTCCAGAGTAATAGGCCAATCTGAGCTGCTGAAGCCAGTTCCCTTTCCTCTCATGCCTAGGTAGATGCCAGGAGCAACAGGAATCTGTCTCAGCTTCTCTTATTTTTATTTGGTTAATCCTGCTTTCATAGTGATCTTCAAGTTTGTCTTCCAAACGGAATAGCTGCAAATACCTTTGTGTCTGTGTGTGTATGTACATGTGGAGCTTGAACTCAGGGCCTTGAGCTCAGGCTCAGCTTTCTTGCTCATGACTGGTATTCTACCACTTGAACAATGATTCCAATGCAGCATTTTGCTGGTCAATTGGAGATAAGAGATTTTTCTGCCTGAGCTGGCTTCAAACCTTGATCTTCTAGGTCTCAGTCTCAAGTAGCTAAGATTACAAGCATGAGCTACAAATTACCATCTGATAGGACATTCAAAGAGTAATAGCATAGGTGCTTGCCTGTGTTTCCTAGATGTAACCATTTCGAGTATTCTAATACTTAAGGAAGAAAAATATGTAAATAAAATTCTGCAATGCAAATCCTCTCAGCAACTCATTGCCAGCCAAATTCTCAATCATGATAAACAGATGCTACTGAACTAAAATGACTAGTTAAAATTATGGAGATAAGACTTTTATTTTCAGTGCTGGGGAGGGAGGAAAGGGTGCTAACAGTGTTGTTTGCATGTGATTAAGGCAGACACTAAGAACTCAACTGCAGCATGGGCTGGAGCTGTAGAGCTGCCCAGGTGAGGCCAAAGTTCTATTGATAACTTTTGCAAGCAAACCAGTTATAGGCTTTGAGTTCTCTGCATATGTATATTTCTTTTTCTTTTTGTGCTAGTCCTGGAGTTAGAACTAAGAGCTTAGATGCTTGAGCTTCTTTTGCTCAAGGCTAGCACTCTACCACTTGAGCCATGGCTCACCTACAGCTTCTTTTGGGGACATTAATGGAGATGAGTCTCACAGACATTTTCTGCCTGGTCTGGCTTTGAACTGTGATCCTCCCATGTAGCTAGGATTATAGGCCTGAGCCATTGGTGCCTGACTTCTGCAGTATTTTTACGTTACTGGTTTTGTGATTATTGCTCTTAACTTAAAAAAAAGTAAACTTTGCATACCATAAAACTTAACCATTTTAACATTTTCAATCATTAGTTGGGTGGTCTCTGGTCTATTTGACATGCTATACAAATATTACTATGTAATGAATGTTCTCTCTCATCTCTCCCTGGACTAGTTAAAAGTCTATCCCCCATTGTCTTCTCCCCAGCTCATGCTTTCTGGTTTCCCCCATTCTGGACATGTAGAAACACATGTGTGTGATTTGTGCCAACATGCCCAGCTTCTTCTATTGAAAAGTCGAATGGACTTTTCTGCCCAGCACTTGTTTGGAACTGTGGTTCTCCCATAGCCTCAGCCTCTCATGAAGCTAAAATGACAGGCACACCCCACTGTTCCTTACTCTGGGTTGAGAAGGGGTCTCAAGAACTTTTTTGCCTTTGTTTGGCCTTGAAGAGTTACAGGCATGAGCCACCAGTATCTAGCCTGTATTGATGTTACTATTACATTTAAGGGAATGCTTCCCTACTTGTTGTAATCCTTGTTTGTTTTGTTTTTGTTGGTCATGGGGCTTGAACTCTGGACCTGGGCATTGTCCCTCAGCTCTTCAGCTCAAAGCTAGCCCTCTACCACTTGACCCACAGTACCACTTTCCAGATAAGAGTCTCACAGACTTTCCTGCCGGGTCTGGCTTTGAATCACAATCCTCAGATCTCACCCTCCTGAGTAGCTAGGTTTACAGGTGTGAGCCACCAGTGCCCGGCACTTGCTGCAATCCTTGATGGCAACTTTTGCCAATTTTTGATAACTTTGACCACTTCTTGGGGTTTATTGGACACTCTGTGACACTCTTATAAGCTGCATTTCACAAATAATACCCACAATCCTGCCACTCACAAGTTATTGCAGTTAATTGAGTTATTCATGGGTTTTGAACATGACTATTGGTACTAAGATTATACTCAGCCTTAACCCCTGAAAACCACTTGTTTGTTTGTTCTTAATGTTTTGGTTGGTTGGGGCTTAAACTCAGGGCCTCAAGGCTAGCACTTTGAGCCACAGCACGACTTCGGGTTTTCTGTTGGTTAATTGGAGATGAGTCTTATGGACTTTTCCACACGGGCTGGCTTTGGATTATGATCCTCAGATCTCAGCCTCCTGGTAGCTGGATTACAGTGTGAGACACTGGTGCCCAGCCTGGAAACCTTTAACTTCAGTTTTGTTTTTTTAAATAGCTTTTGAAAAATAATTGTATTTCTTTCTTGATGCTATTTTTCTTCTCGTGGACTGGAGACTGAACCTAGGCCTTGTACTTGTACATTCTGTAAAAGTGCTCTATCACTTGAGCTATGTTCTCAGCTATGTCCCCCACTCCCCATTACTGAAGTTTGGACTCAGTTTGCCTCTTGCTAGACAGGCCCTCTACCACCTGGGCCATACCTGGAGTTCTTTTTGCTTTAGTTACTTTTCAAATAAGGTAGCACGCTTGTTCCTTTGGTAGTCTAGACCACGAGCCTCTTGTTTATACTCCCCTTATAGCTAGGATATCAGGACTACAGCACCACATCCAGTTTTATTGGTTGAGATAGGATCTCACAAACTTTTTTTTTTGGGTCCGGTTGTGGGGCCTGAACTCTGGGCCTGGCCACTGTCCCTCAGCTTTTCTGCTCAAGGTTAGAGCTCTACCACTTGAGCCACAGCACCACTTTGGCTTTTTCTTTTTGCTTATGTGGTACTGAGGAATCGAACCCAGGGCCTCAGGCATGCAAGGCAAGCATTCTACCACTGAGCCACTTTCCCAGCCCCCCCCCCTTTTTTAAAAATAAGGGTGGATCCTGGCAATTTCTGCATCCCAAGTAACTAGTATTACAGGCATGAGCCACCATGCCCATGTATTTCCCCCATGCCCATGTATTTTGTTTTTTGAGATAGTCTTGCTAACTTTACCAGGGCTGGCCTCAAACTTGAGATCCACCTGTTTCTGCCTTCCAAAATAGCTGTGATTACTTGTATGAGTCACCATACCTAGCTTCTTGTTATCTACTGATTTGAGATCTCTTGGTCTCTCTTAACTTCTGGCACTTATCCTTTCATTTTTCTGTAATCACGGCTAATATTTACATTTTCTTCTATAGATATAGAGCCCCATCTCTAAGATAGTTCTAAAGATTGAGACCAAATAAACCTATTACTAAGATGTGATCCTTTATTAGTTCTAAGTGAAATGATTTCATTTCTTTCACCATCTTTGTCTTCTCAAAGTAGAATGTTCTCAGTGTTGTTATCAATTGAACTCTTTATTCTTATTCTTTAGTGAGTATTCACAATTATACTACTCTTCAGGCCAGGTGTGGTGGTACACCTCTTCAATCCCAGGTGATCAGGAAACAGAAGTCAGAGGATAGTAGCCCTAGACTAGCCTAGTGAAAAAGTATAAGATCTTATCTGAAAAACAAACTAAAATCAAAAAGAATGGGATATAGCTCCCTTGGTAGAATGCCATGCAAATGTTAAGGCTCTTGAGTTCAAATCCCCCCCCCCCCACACACACAAAATATAGTGCTTTTGTTCTTTCTTTTATTTTCTTTCTTCCTTTCTTTGTTCTTTGTTTCTTTTTTTTCTGCCTTTCTTTTTGTTTTCTTTCTAGTGTTAGGAAACAAACCTGTCTCACACATGACAGGCAAGTGCATACCTTCTTTATCATACTCTGTGTGTGTGTGTGTGTGTGTGTGTGTGTGTGTGTGTGTGTGTGTGTGTGTGTGTGTGTGTGTGTGTGTGTGTGTGTGTGTGTGTGTGTGTGTGTGCTGGTCTTGGGGCTTGAACTGTGTGTGTGTGTGTGTGTGTGTGTGTGTGTGTGTGTGCTGCTCTTGGGGCTTGAACTGTGTGTGTGTGTGTGTGTGTGTGTGTGTGTGTGTGTGTGCTGGTCTTGGGGCTTGAACTGTGTGTGTGTGTGTGTGTGTGTGTGTGTGTGTGTGTGTGTGCTGGTCTTGGGGCTTGAACTCAGGGTTTGGGCAATGTCCCTGAGTGGTTTTTTTTTGGGGGGGGTCTGGTCGTGGGGTCTGAATTCTGGGCCTGGGCGCTGTCCCTCAGCTCTTCAGCTCAAGGCTAGCGCTAGCCTTGAGCCACAGCACCACTTCTGGCTTTTTTCTTTTTGCTTATGTGGTGCTAGGGAATCGAACCCAGGGCCTCAGGCATGCAAGGCAAACGCTCTACCACTGAGCCAACTTCCCTGCCCCTCCCTGAGCTTTTACTTATTTATTTATTTTCTCAAGGCTAGTGCTCTACCACTTGAACCGTATTGCCACTTCAGGCTTTTTTGGTGTAATTGGAGACAAAAGTCTTACTGACTTTCTGCCCGGGCTGGCTATGAATTGCGATCCTTAGATCTCATTCTCCTGAGTAGCCAGAATTACAGGTGTAAGCCATTGGTACCTGGCTCTTTATCAGATTTTTCATAGGGCTCATCTTCTTAGCCGTTCTCATCCACCTATTGCTTGGAACTCTCTTCTCCTGAAGCCAGTTCAATCTCACCTCTGTTTTGCTCTACATCTGTGTTCCTAGGATGGATACATAAAAGCCATCACTTCTGTAACTCACATTTTCTCCTCTCTTAGTTTGGACTCTATTTTTGCTGGAGTGCATCCTTAGGTAATTTTCGCAGAAAGGATAAAAGTTATTTTATCTTCAAATCTGACTAATAACTTCGTAGGAAAGAATTTGAAAGCAAATCAGAATTCTCTCAGGATTTTTACTGTTGTGTGTTCCATTGTCCTCCAGCATCCTTGGTGCCAGTGGGAAGTTGTTACTAGTGAGAATATGTCTGCTTCTTTCTGGAGGCTTTTGAGATCTTTATTTTCAGTCATCACTATGTTGATGTGCCTTGGTACATTTTGTTTTGGTATTGTTTTATTTTTCGTTTGTTCTTATTGGAAGTTTCAATTAAAACTATTCTATTTTACTAGGGTAATTTTTATTTGTTATTGTAAAGGTGTGTCCTTAATGTAGTTCATATCGTACATAGTGGCTAGTTACATGGGACCATAAAGCTCAGCCATTTCAAATGCTTTAGTTTACCACTTTTTTTTTTTTAACCATATTTTTCATATCCAAGAGTTCATTCCTGTTCTATGATTTTCTTTCATAGCATCCTATATGTTTTTTTGTATATATAGTAATCTCATGTTCTATATAATTATTTGAAAATAATCTTTCAGCTTCTATGTCTATATTTAATTTTGTTTCACGTTTTCTTCAGTATCTGGGAATCTCTCAGTCAGTCTGTATTCAGCATGGGGTTATTGGAAGATTAGCTCTTGACTCTGGGTAGCTGAGCCAGGCTGGCTAAGGGGTGGCCTGACTTTGGGCTGAAGGCTGGGCATGAGTTTTCTCTAGGAGACTTGCAAGCCCCAATGGGCTTTACTAGGAGGGGATAATACATGATTATCTGTTCTAATTCTTTCTGGTTAGTTCAATTCTTTTTCTCTAGGCAAAAAAAAAAAAAAAGTCTGCTTGTAGAAAAATTCCTGGCTGCTTCATGCTACCTGTAGGCTAGATGTGGAGGGGTTGGTGGACTAATTAATACAAATGCCTTCTAAAAGTTTGCTTATTTTTAGCTTAAACACTTTTTGATGTTTGTTTGTTTTTACTGGGGCTTGAACTCAAGGCCTTGTGCTCTTGCTTGGCTTTGTGTTTTACCACTTGAGAACTCTACCTCCACTTCTAGCTTTTTGCTGGTTAATTGAAGATCAGAGTCTCGTGGACTTTTCTGCATGGACTGACTTTGAACTGCTATGCAGTCCTCAGATCTCAGCCTCCTGAGTAGCTAGGATTACAGGTGTGAATGACTGGCACCTGGCTTAGCATTTTAACATTTAGCATTTTAAGTTTTTTTGTGTCTGGATATATATGCTTTTTTTTTTTTTTTTTAACAAATATGGGATCATATTGGAGAAACTGTTTTGCATCTTGCTTTGCAAATCAGCTTTTTGCCCTGAATGTTTGGCCTAGGGCTACTGAATTAATAGTGGTGAGGAGGAAGATCCAAGTTTCTAGCCCTGGATGTCCAATGTGAAGGCAGAAGGTGGCAGGGAGTGGGGAGATAGGGAGTGGGGGTGGGGAGTGTAAGAGATCACATGGGTAGGGCTTAGAACAGAGGTCCCTGGCCCTGTCTGGCGAGAGAGGGTATAGAAGGGGAAGAGGATGAGGAAGATGTCACATTTCTGGGCAGGCAGGAGCAGCCTCTGAGACTTTTGATCATTTCTCAAGGCCTGACCCTAAGAGGCATGCTGGCCTGAAAGACTTTCAAGCCTGGATCATTCCTCTATCCTAGCTTCTCAGGAGGCAGAGATCAGCTGGATCATAGTTTCAGGCTAACTTGGGGGAAAAAAGTTCACGAGAACTTTATCTCAACAGAAAAGGCAGACTGTTGGAAAGTGTAAATAGGAAAGTCACAATCTAGGCCAGCCTAGGCAAAACTAACCATAGCAAATAGTACTGGAGGTATGATTCAAGTGGTAGAACACCTGTGTAACAAGTATGAAGCCCTGAGCTCAAACCCTAGTACTACAGAGAAAGAGAGAGAACTAGGATTTCCTAAACTCTTGCTCAGTACATCAGACCATATACTTTAGAGTTACCATTCTAACCCATAAGTGGATACGTTTACCATATTCCTTTTTGTCTGATTTTTTTTTTTTTTTGATAGGATCTCCCTATGTAGCCTAGGCCACCTAGAACTTACTAGCGAAAGTTGACTACAAACTTCCATTTCTCCTGCTTCCCAAGTGCTAGCATGAAGGCATGATCCACCACACTGGCACTTTACTATTACATTTTAGGAATGAGAAAATATAGGCTCCAGGAACTTTAAAAACACACATTTAAGTGTGGGTGGATGCCATTTTCCAATAAATGGCTTCAACACTTTACTGGTCCCACCTACTTTTTCTAACACTGCCATTTGTTCCCTTTGCCATTCAGTTTTCTTCTTCCTCACAGGACATGCATAAGCCTCTGTGACCACTTTGCTAAACAGAACACTGAGGAAAAGTCTCTGCATAGCTTGCAAGGCAGAGGTGCATCTTACTGGCTTTTCCTCTGGATTCTGGCCCTTAAATCCTGGCCACCATATTGTGAGGTAGCCCTTACTTCATGAAAAGTCCATGTGTAAGTATTCTGGCTAGTTAGCCTCAACTTTATACAGCCAATGGCTGGCCTGTCTCTGGACATGAAAGAAGACAGGTCTTCGGTCATCTTAGACCTCATCCTTCCCATCTTCCAGCTAAGAGCTCAGACAGAGTCTCAGAGACTGCTTGTCACCATGGAACACCACCTAAATTCCTGACTCAGAATGACTGAGTATGAAAAAAGGCTATTTAATGTCACTGTTTCTGAAGTAATTTGACCAAGCATATTCCAGAGCTAGGATTTGAAACTGACTACTTCCAGAATCTCTGCTTTTATTTGTTAGCTCCTACCATCCACAATGGCCTAGGACTGGCCTCCAACTTTGATTCTTTTGTCTCTGACTCCCAAAAGGCATGGGTTTTAGGTATCAGTCACCAGACCCAGCAACATGAGTTTTGGAAAGAAACAACTGGGCCCAACTGACCACCTGCAGGCCTTGTGGAATTTGACAGGGCTGGAGCTCTTATGTAGAATGGGTCCTTGATCCCTTCCTTTATAGGACAGTGATTTCAGATCCTGATTGTGAGTTAGAATTGCCTGGTGAGTTAAAAAGAGAATATTTTACAACCTGGCTCTATGCTCAAGATCTGAAGATTCACACATTTTAGAAATTCCTTGGCAAATCTAATATGGAGTCTGGGTTGAGACCCACCAACCTAGTAGGAACGAGAGGTCTGAGAAGGGAGCCATGGACACGCATGGTAGCAAATTGCTGCTTTGGTTAGAGGAAGGAAAATCAGAATCAGAAGACTATCCATACATTTCACAGTTTAAAATTATCAGGAGCACTGGGTGTTAAGGGCAATAACAATTGAGAGGCAGGGAAATATCTATCCTATTAATTAAAATGGGATTCTCCAGGGTTTTGTGGCTTACATCTATAATCTAGTTACTCAGGAGGCTGAGATGTGAGGATCATGGTTTGAATCCAGCTTGAGCAGAAAAGTCCCTGAGACTCTTTACTTAACCACCAAAAAGCCAGAAGTGGAAGTGTGACTTAAGTGGCAGAGAGCATCAGTCATGAGCTACAAAATCCAAATGAGAGATTTTGAGGCCATTTCGCACACATACACGCATACAAAAAGGAAAGTGAAATTATATTACATGAAATTAGGAAGGGAAAAAAGTAAATCAACAGAGAAAAAGCTAAGCAGGAGAGTTTACAATATCTATAGATACATTAAGTAGAATTTGGTATGACATGATTGTTGCCTTTTTTCATATTTTCTTTGAGAAATTTCCAACTGAGCAGAATTTATGGACTATTTTATAAAATGCAAAAAACAAAACTGTGTTCATTGTTCAACCCTGGAGCTCACTACAAACCATGTTAGAAATCACAGGGCTGTCAGTAGCTCAGGATAGACCCTGGGTGCAGAGCTCTTCTGGCCAGATTTTTCTTCCCTTTGGCCTCCCAGCCCTGCCCTTTGGCTCTTTCTAGAGCTAGATATTGTTTGCGAGTTGACACAGGGGATTTCGTCGATTCCTGAAATCATTTCTATTGGTATTACAACAGTAAATTCTTTATGAAATAAAAATCAATACTCACCGACATCCTGAGTAGTGAGGAAAATAATTGTTTATGGCACTCAGCTTAAGCTGTTCTGGTAATCACGTTGAAAAATACAATATTTATTCATTAGATCAAATTTAATGAGGCCTCCTGGCAGTAATTATAAAAATTACTGTAGCAGTAAATTACTAATGAGTTGTGATGTGCTTCCTACCTGTGAAGAAGGACTGGGGGTTGGAAGAGCTTGCTACCCAGATGAGGAGCAAGCGAAGAAGGGAGGGTGGGAGGGAGGGAGCCCTGAGGCCCCATTGCTTCTCACCCAGCAAGGAAAGGATCAGTGTCCCCAGCCCACAAAAGCAAGCAAGAAAAAAGGCTGAGGACACAGACCCAGGGGGCTTTCCTGCAGCTGTGGGAACAGCATCAAGATTAGAGCATTTCTTTCCCCAAAGGTGAGCATCGCCTTTGCATGGACACAGGGTGGCTGCGTGCTGGGGTCACCCGGGGGCACTCATCTGCCGCCTGGGCAGGACACAGCTTCTTATTAAGGCTAAGAAATCATTGCAGACACAAACGGCCCTGCAGCCCTGCAAGCACCAAGGACAGATTCCTCCCCGCTCTTTCAAATCCAGCCTGTGGTGCATGGCACCCTGCACAAAATAGGATCTTGGTGGAGGGGTTCCCAAAGTCCAGGGGGCTGGGGTGTGGTGGGGACTGCCCTTTCTTCTCCCACAGAGCACAACTGGGCTAGAATGTTCGCTCTTCGGTTCAGCGCACAGAGCTTCGGTTTTTCTTTGCTTTCTTTTTTAACGAAAAGGATGCAAATAATTAATTTGGATTGAGAACCTATTTGTAAGGGGGAAGGGGGGGAAAAAAACCAACTCCAAACAAACCAATCGCAGGTTAGGATTGACTTTAAGACATACATGAAAATACTATTAAATTTTAACTCTTGGGGAAGCCTGGTTGGACTGAGCCTTGTCGCAATGTTCTGGAAGAATTACAGTTTAACGGTATAACCTGGCAGCCTTTGTTCCCCCAGAGCGCTCAGCCTGGAGGAGGGACCAACCAGGCCAGGTAGGGCCCTCCCACCCCATCTGCAAGGCGGCTGGAATGTGGTACCCAGTAGAAACACCCTCACAGCTCCAGCCCAGCTCCCCTCAAAAGCAACATGTCTGAATAGCGGGCAGGCAAGGCTGTCATCTGGAGTGACAGCTATCTATTCAGGTGGTGGCTGCTATTGTCTTCTTGCTTGTAACACCCAGAGGGTTTTTGTTTAACTTTAAGAATCCTGACAGCATCTCAGAATGTCATACTCTGAGTGGGTCCAACCCCTCCTCTTGTGGGGAGGGTACAATGACATTAGAGTGTACATTTTTTTCCCCTTTAAATTGTAGATGCCTTTAAAATGAGATTGTCAGGTTTGTTGGCTTGTCAAATGAAAGTATCGAGATTGTCACAGTGTATTATATCACTATAATATGATCGTTGTACATGAAACTAAGGAGTAATATTGTACTTAATGGTGGTACCCAGTCATACTAATATGGAGAAGAATGAGCAGGCTAGGTTTCACCCAGGGCAGTGCAGACAAATGGGTTATCTCGTGGGTGGAAAGGCAGAATCTCTAGGAGGTCAAGGAGCCTTCTCTGGCTGGATGAAGTCCATCCCAGAAGGCAGGTGCAGAAAGGAGGCCAGAGCCTCCTCAAGGAGGCCCCTCAAAGAGGGATCCCTATAAGCACCCAGAAAACGATTCATTTTTTTCCTTTTGTGCCAGTGCTAGCTCTTGCTTGGCTTTTTGCTCAAGGCTGGTGCTCTACCACTTGAGCCATACCTCCACTTGTGGCTTTTTGTTTGTTAATTGGAGACAAGTCTTTTGGATTTGTCTGCCTATGCTGTTTGTTGTTGTTGTTATTATTTTCTGGTGGTTAATTGGGTGGACTTTCCTTCCCAGGCTGGTTTTGAACTACAATCCTCAGATCTCAACCTCTTGAGTAGCTAGAATTACAGGCGTGAGCCACTAGCTCCCGACTGCCTACACTTTTTTTGAACTGTGGTCCTCAGAACTCAGCCTCCTGAGTGGGATTTCAGGCATGGGCCACGGGTACCAAGCTCACAAAATGGTTCTGAAGGAGGAAACCACTATTGATTGTGAGCTTTCTAAACAATGATAATTATGTTGCTGGAATAGACATAATCTGAAGAGAACTCCATGACACTTCAGTATCTGCGCTGCTTAGACTCCACTCCCCTGTGTATACCTTGCACTCACTCATTCATCAGATGTCAAGAAGCCCAGCAATGTGCCAGGCACTGGGCACCCAGCCATCTGTGTGACAGGCCCAACCCTTCCTCACAAGGCTCTTGGAGTGGCAACACAGATACAGAACAAGGACAGGGCTAGAGCAGTACTCAGTGCCATGGGGAAGAGGGGAATAGAACAGGAGAGGCCTAAGCTAGCTTGAGGAAGCAATTCTGAAGCTGAGGACCAAAAGGATCAGAAGCAGTTAAGATGAGAAAGCATCTTTCAGGCAAAGCAGCAGAAGCTGAGAGCCCCAGAAACGGAAGGGAGGTTGGAGAACCTGGAGGGAAACCGGGCCTTCATAGTCAACAAATGAGACATGTGGTCCTGGGGCTGAGGCAGGCTTGTTCTTATAGGCCAGTTTACTTCAATGAGTTGTGAAGGATTAAATAGTAGCATCTGCTAGCCCCTGGCTCTTAATAACGATGATTATGAGTGATGGGTGGGCTGGTGAGCTTTCCACACGGCAGTGCAGACACCTGTCCTCATTTTGTGGTACATGGTCTTTGGAGGCATAAAGGGACAGGGATGCACATCTTTACACTGCTGTGCAGCACAAGTAGCAATGAGTACCAGCCTTGGCTTCAACATACAGCACCCACTGTACATGTTCATTTACTCTATTAGCATCAGCAGTTGTCCAGGCCATTGTCTGTTTGAGAATCGCCTGTGGGTTTGTACAGGACATAAGTGTACAAGCCACATTCAGAAATCCAACAACAGGCCTGATTTAAAAAACAAAAATGGTAAATTTGAAGGCTGTATTGTTTTCAAGGTAGACTGCTTTTGTACCAATGATTTCAGAAAGCCTCTTTCCTAATATAGAGAGGATCTTCAGTGTTTATCCTTTTTCAAAAGATGCTAACCTATTCCATAATGTTATCACAAGGTGCACTCATCTTTGAATAAGGAAGATGTCCTCCATAAACAACAAGGAAATGAAACATCTATGCTGCCTGGTACTAGTGGCTCAAATTTGTAATCCTAGCTACTCAGGAAGCTGAGAGCTGAGGATTGTGGTTTGAAGCCAGTAGGGCCAGGAAGGTCTATGAGACTTGTCACTTCAGTTAACCACCATAAAGCTGGAAGTTGGAGCTGTGACTGAAGCAAAAAAAAAAAAAAAAAAAAAAAAAAAATGCTCAAGGATAGCACCAGGCTCTGAATTCAAGACCCAGGACCTGACCAGCACAAAAGAAAGCAAACAAAAACTAAAATAAAACAAACAAACAAAAAACCCAACCCAAACCACCAAACAAACAAACAAAAAAAACCAAACATCAGTACTAGGGATCTGTAGAGCTAGCTCTCTGCTACCCAGGGCTCTATTCCTTCAAACTCAAGGACGGCATGGTAAGATGAAGCTCAGAGTGCCCTTGCCTTTCCCATCTCAGCAGCATGTCAAAGGCTGATGGAGACTTATTTTGTTGTGAACATCTTTTTTCTTTTCCCTTTTTTTGTGGGGGTAAGGGGTAGTGGTGGAGGGATGGGGTTGTTGGGGTGTACAATTCTGGGGATTGAACTCAGGGCCTCATACTGCCTCATACTGTCAAGTGCTCTACTACTTGGAGTCATGCTTTTTGCTTTTCTTTTTTTCCATACAGAGTTTCCTGCTTTTGCTTAGACAGTCTCATACTCTGTTCCACTTCCCACCACCTCCCACGTAGATGGCAGGCATGAAATACCACACCTGGCCTATTCTTTGAGACAGGATCTGAATTACTTTGTCTAAGCTGGCCTTGAATTTGATGGCTGAGAGTGGTGGTACCAGTCTCAGCCTATAAACTTCTTGATAGAGGATTCCTTTGAGCCTGATATTCCAGGAGAGAAATTGGGTTAAAACATACATTTTATTCCACTTGTCTTCTTCATCTGTATCTTCTCTAGTTAGTCTTGAATGAGTCACTGTCATTGGGAACATACTGTACATCATAGCATTCCTAGTAGATATGATACAGCTTTTTCCAACCTATTCTCCCCAAAGATCTTTATGCCCTTAACTGTTACGAAGAGGAAAAGTGTGGGTTGAGTGAGCCTGGTAACCAAAAATGACTGAACAAATGAGATGTGGGAATTCTAAAGTGGCTTATCACTTCAGAATGCATAAAGCCAGGAGTGCTGGGAAGGACAGAACAGGAAGAAGAGGAAGAGAGCAGAAATAGGCTGGAGACTCACCAGTCCTGCCAGGTGGGGCTTTGTTGGCCCGCACTGCCTCTGGTACATGAGGGCACACGCACATCCTCATGCAGCTCCGCTCTCCCTGGTCTGCCAGCCTGCTGCCCCTGAACTCTTTTTAGAGTGCCAGCTCTGAGTGGGGCTTAAAGAGCCATCTGCAGAGCCTGCTCCATACACATGGTCAGCGCTTTGTGGAAGCCGCTTACTAGGGGTGCTTTAGAACTCGGCCTCTTTGTCCAGCAAACCGCACACTTCTGTTGGTTTTTTTTTCCCCCTAAATTGAACCACTCCTGTCCCTAATTGTGTCACTCCTGCTGTCCCCTCTAGCCATCAGAGCCTGTGGCATGGTTCCGATTGTGTTGCAATGCGTCCTTGAAGCATTCTTTTTGTTTGTGTTCAATGGCTCTCCTTCAGCTCACAACACAGTGGTGGGCAGTGGTTTCCTAGGGTCATCCATTCTCCTCTGAGGACCAGCCCAGAAAAGCCCCCTCGTAATGAACAGGAGCTTCAGACGGACAGACACACACACAGACGGGCTGGAGAGCCCTCCTAGCTTTGGCCACTCTAACAAGATCTTGTCATTTGTGGCTTTTGCACGTTGGAACAACTTTCATCTCTGAGTTTCTATGGGCTATAAATACTTGGTAGGTTAAAAAGGAATCATTCAGAAGATGAAATAAACAGAGCCTGGCACGTACACAGCAACACACCTCAACGGAGCCCTTCAACTTCTAGGCCAGAGCGGCAGGAATCTGAGCTGAGCCTTCCTTCATCCCATCTCCCATTCACTTCCCTCCCAGGCTGGACACTGCTCTGGTTTGTGACCTCTCTGGGCTGGCTATTTTCCTAATGAGGCAGGAGGATTAGGTCTCCGTGTTACTCACACCTTTTAACCACCAAGGGGAAACTGTAGATTGCATTGGGGTTGGGGTACATTCTTCAAGTGTCTGGGAAGCACCATACAGGTAGCGCCTATCTATTGCTATCACAAGTTAAGAAAAGAATCCTGCAGAGAGAAATTGTATCTTGATTCCAAAACATCATCACTATCTTAGTTTTCATGGCTTGATATTTCTCTAAATAATTACTTTATTATTTGTGTTTCAGACTAGAAAAGCAATCCATATGCAAGATAAGAGAGAAAAATGGACTATGAAAAATAAAAACCAACCCTAGCTTCCAAAGACAGCATTTTTCGCATCTTGGATCTATGCTTTTTAAAATTGAAAATGAAATATCATATACATATAGAAAGGTACACAAGCTGTGGACATTAAACATTTAAAATAGTTTTAATGCAGCAGTGGAACTCACCGGACACTGATGAAAGTGAACTATACAACTCGTGGGTGGAGGTGGGAAGGAGGGATTGGGAGAAAATGAAGGAACAGAAGACACTGTATGAAAGGAAGTGTACTCATTATCTGACTCATGTAATTATAATACCTCTGTACATCACCTCTATAAGAACAATAAAGTAAATTAATAAAATTTAAAAAATAATTTTTAAAACTGTACATACCTACACTGCCACTATAGTGTTTTTTGGTCCCCTAGCAAATGATGTCAGATCCTCTCCTAACACTCCCATCTTATGTGTTTTCCGAAAGTGACGGACCACACTCTGATTCCATGCTTATCCTCTCCTACTTTAATATAATATAGTACAGTATATACACTTTATAATACACATAGAGAATGTGAAATAGCTCACATACAATATTTCACATATCACAACTATCAGTTTGGATTTTTACTTTTTTACACTTTGTGTTATGTATATCACATGCTTTTCTCAAAATGAATAAGATTTTCATACAGTTTTGCACTTTATGTATCACACAGGACCAATATGCTTTAATTCTATCATATTGCTTTAAACTAGGAAAATAGCATTAGTAGAAGTATATAGTTTAGAGAGATGGGGAAGAATGATGGGAGGAGTGACACTGATCAAGATGCACTGTGCTTATAAATTGTATTGAATCAAAACCCCTTTGTACAACTCTTTAAAGATAGTAAAAATTAACTCGAATGTGTATAGTTGATGTCATTATCATTTTGTAGAATGCCTTCCTGTCAGTAAGTAGACTAGTTACTAGCCTATCAGTATGTGTACATGTGGTGCTGGAGATGGAACCCAGGGTTTTCTGCATAGTAGGCAAGCACTCTGCCACAGAGCCACATCTCCAAACCATCACTCTTTTTTTTTTTTTTTTTGTCGATCATGGGGCCCAAAATCTGGGCCTAGGCGCTGTCCCTCAGCTCTTCAGCTCAAGGCTAGCGCTCTACCATTTGAGTCACAGTGCCACTTCCGGCTTTTTCTGCTTATGTGGTGCTGAGGAATCGAACCTAGGGCTCATGCATGCAAAGCTAGCACTCTACCACTGAGCTACCTTTTCCAGCCTACCATCACTCTTTATAAGAGCTGCATCCTACTGTGGTTAAGGTACCATACTATATTTGTTATTACTTTTAACTATTGATAGATAAATACCATCATTTCCTTATGACTGTATTTTAAAATTGTCCTTGAACTAACATTGCTGAGCACATCTATCCCAAATATTTTGTAATTGTATTTCAATTGTATTTTTAAACAAAAAAGAATGTCTTTTTCTTTTCTTTTTTTTCTTTTCTCTCTCTCTCTCTCTCTCTTTTTTTTTTTTTTTTGTCAGTCGTGGGGCCTGAACTCTGGGCCTGAGCACTGTCCCTCAGCTCTTCAGCTCAAGACTAGAGTTCTACCACTTGAGCCACAGTGCCACTTCCAGCTTTTCTGCTTATGTTGGTGCTGAGGAATTGAACCCAGGACCTCATGCATAAGAGGCAAGCACTCTACCACTGAGCCACCTTCCCAGCCCCATCTTTTTCTTTTTGATAGAGTCTTGCTCTGAAGCCCAAGCTAGCTTACATTTACAATCCTTGCAACTTCTGCTTTCCAAGTACTCTGACTACAGGCAGGAGAAGCAGTTTCACATTTATATTTCTGTACTGGGTAGGCAGGCTGGTCACTGGATCTGGACTGTTTCATTCCCTCTTTTCTAGAAGTAGAACTAGACAAAGCAACTACTCATCAATCCTGACATTCCCATGCCTGGAAGTGCCAGCAGTATAATTGGACCATGACATACTTAGCTTCAACATCTTGGCTTTTAAACAACAATAAAAATTCTGCAGAAAACCAAACTGCCCATTAATAGAAAATAGTAAATTATAGGGAGTCATTGTTCTGTAGGATCCCCTGCTGTCGCTCAGGAATGAGTTAGATCTTTGTGTCTTATCAGTTAGTGTCCAGTACAATGTGCAGTTACTTTCTGCATGCTGGTACAGACAACACAGCCCATCTTTTTTCTCTAATGCAGGACACCAGCACCAACTGTTAAGGATTAACCTTGAGATCATGGGAATGGAAGAGATCTATTAATATTTTATTTTGCTTAATTTTTAAAAGTAAGGATTGCCAAGTGCTGGTGATTCATGCCTATAATCCTAGCTACTCAGGAGGCTGAGATCTGGTACAAAGCCAGTCCAAGCAAGAAATCCCATTAAGCTCTTATTTCCAATTAACTACCCCCCCAAAAAAAACCAAGCCAGAAATAGAGAGGTGGCTCAAGTGTAAAGCGATAGTCTTGATTTAAAAAAAACAAACTCAGGGACAGCACCCAGCCTCTGAGTTTGTTCAAGCCTTAGGACCACCACCTACATGTCATTTACTTTAAGACATTAAGAAAGATTTACTTACTTTCATTCATATATCACAATCTCTTGATCAGGAAAGGGTTTCCAAAAGGAAACTTTACATGTCCTTGCTTTAGAGAAGAGTGGGTATTTTTTTTTCTTTCTTTTCTGAGCATGTGTGGGGCTGGGGGTGGGAGAAATGTGAATTTAACAAGCTATGGTAAAAATCAGCTTTGCTTTTTGTGGCTGAGAAAAATAAGAGATTTTGGTGTGTTCTGCCAATGCAAGGAACTGAATTGAATTTGTTTAAAGGGAAGAGAAACTGATGCTTGTGGACCTCCCACAAAGATCTAGGGGTTCTTGACAAAGAAGCAATAATCCCCATGGCTTCTCTCGACTAAAAAGAAGTCAGTATCACTGATCTAAACAAACATCCAAATAAAAACCTTTTCCACATTAAACACATTATCTCAGAAAATTATTTTTACTTATCTTTCAGACTGAATTTATTTTTTAAAAAAGTGTTTAAAAAATAAATCACTAACCAGGAATGTGATCCCCCGATGAAAATTCAGCAAACATGCTAACCCACAGCCCTGGAGTGCTGTAAGAGAATCTGACTCATAAAAAAGCAGAGTATGACACAGAAAGCCTGGGGAGAGAGAGCTGAGGAACAAGAGCTCTGAGATTCATGGATTACAGCAGGAAGAAAGGAGCTGTGTGTGTGTTCACCCAGGGCATTCTAGTCAAGCAGAAGAGGTGACATAGACACGCAACCGGGGCCCTGAAGCCACATACTTGTTATTGTTTGCTTCTTCTTTTTCTCCCCTAGGAATTCAAGGAATTGAATGATTTGTGAAGACAGTCTTCAAAACTAGAAATGCCATCTGGTAAGAAATTTAAAGCAACTTTTAAAACGGTATAACAGAATATGTGAACCTAAATATGCTTTATGTCTCCTACTCTATGGCTGGGCTAGAGTGAAAGTACTAGAACATTACACACACACCTACACCCACCCCACCCCCACATGCACACGTGCATGCATGCATACATGCTGATATTGTCTTCTAGCATGAGCCACAAGATGAGTGTATGCTGCACTAAACAGCATAGAACAAAAGAAATAGTATAAAACAGTTTTATATAC
Organism: Dipodomys merriami; assembly: GCF_024711535.1. NCBI lineage: Eukaryota > Metazoa > Chordata > Mammalia > Rodentia > Heteromyidae > Dipodomys > Dipodomys merriami. The sequence goes on along the minus strand of NW_027202270.1, from coordinate 42,867,270 downwards.
TACTTGTAATCCAGAGTAATTAAGCATATTCCTAATTGTTGGGTGCTGTGGTACATGCCTATAGTACTGGTTCACTAGAGGCTGAGACTGTAAGATCACTTGAGCCCAGGAGTTCAAGGCTAGTCTGGGAAATATAGAAAAATCTTGCTTTCTTTTTCTTTTCTTTTCCTTCCTTCCTTCCTTCCTTCCTTCCTTCCTTCCTTCCTTCCTTCCTTCCTTCCTTCCTTCCTTCCTTCCTTTCTTTCTTTCTTTCTTTCTTTCTTTCTTTCTTTCTTTCTTTCTTTCTTTCTTTCTTTTTTTTTGTGCTAGTACTAGGGCTCCAGCTCTGAGCCTGGGCACTGTCTTTTTTAGCTCAAGGCTAGTGCTCTACGACTTGAGGCACAGCTTTTTCTGTGATTAGAGTCTCACAGGTTTTCCTGTCGGCACTGGCTTGGAATTACTGTCCTTGGATCTCAATCTCCTGAGTAGCTAGGATTATAGGCATGAGCCACTGGCATCCAGCCTAAAAATCTTGCTTTTTATTCCCCCTTCCCTCAAACACTTCTTCTTACATGATTTTGTTGTTGTTGTTGTTTGTTTGTGTTGGTAATGAGGCTTGAGCTCAGGACTTGGGTATTATCCTTTAGCTCATTTGTTCAAGGGTGCCACTCTATTACTTAAGCTCCAGATTTTCTTCCAGTCTCATAGTGGTTATTGGAGATAGATGTTTGATGTGCTTACTTGCTCAGGCTGGCTTTGAACTGTGATTCTCAAATCTCAGCCTCCCAAGTAGCTAGAATTCTAGGTGGGATCCACTGGGGCCCTGTCAGATATCTCCCCACCCCCATAGGAAAAACAAAGTTCTAAGAATGGCTTTTGGGCTTGTGCCAGGCTGATCTGTACAATTCTTTTGGAGAAATGACTTCATTATATTTTTCTGGCTCTATATCCCTAGTTTGCCCTTTCAGGGCCTTGAAATTATTCTCCTGGGAAGTGAAGTTGGTTCTAAGTGGGAAGATCCCAAGATGCTGGAACTTGCTGGCTGAGGACATGATTGAGCAATTTATACCTAACCTTCTAGCATTCCTAATTTACCAAGGGGTTCTTGTTCTAAATTTATAGCATGGTGACCCTCCATGTTAGAGACTCAACCTTCCTGTCCCTCATCTCCAGAAATCACTTGGTGCATCCTTATGCTCAGACCCATCCTGAGGGCCACTTTCAGACTTGCATGTTAAAAGAGCAGAGTGCAGTGTGTTGATTCACACTGTCAGCTCCTGAAAAACACACACGATTTCGGAAGAAAGGAAAGCTCTTTGCTAGAACAAAATGCATGATAGTTCCTATGATGTATTTTCTTGAGGGACACAAAGTGACATCCATACTGATTGACTGTTGGCATGTGCCTCTCCCCTGAGCCCAGTTTCAAGCAATGGATCAGCTAGTCTTAGGCAAGTGTCAGGAAGATTATCAAAAGAAAGAGCTGTCTGTAGTTGTTCCCTCTCTCAGAGGAGATTGACAACTCACCCTAACAAAAGGAAACATTAGTGTGCTATTTGCGTCTCCCAAAGAGACTGTGATAAAATGACGTGATAAATGGTGGGGTGGTTGGGGTGGGGGTGGGAGGGAGGTTGCCATAAAAACACCTAAGGTAGTTGAATCGTGAAAGTGCAATGTTGCACACGATTGATGAGGCTTGTTTGTTTTTTTTTAAAGGTGAGCTGGTTGAGACAATCAAAATGCCTGCAAATACCTTAGAAGACAGCATACATTCTCTAGCCAGTATGGCTCACTTTCTCACCCACCCACACCCATTTCCCTAGGGCGATCTGCTTGCAGAATCAATCCCACATGGAGTCAGACAACAGCAGGAAAATCTTCTTCATGCTTTCAATCCAGAATGAGGGGTCTGGCCTCAGCAGAGCCCCAAGACCAGAGTTTTATGGACTGAAATTATAGAGGGTGTTTATTATGATGCAGAAATAAACAGGATGAACTCGAGTGTATCCACATAGGACATTGTCCCCAGAGAGGCTTTGCCATTGTTGTGCTTCATTAAGTGCAGGGATGGCATTCATGGCAAGTGGTTTCCCATCACATTGGTAGGTAGGCTTGCACCTCCAGCTACGTGGAAGTCCACGTTCTATGAACAGTTTGTACTTGGAGATGTGTTTTGACAGATGGCTGAAGCCCAAGCGCATCTTGGGAGGAGCTTTCCCTTTCTTCCTTGCTCATCCTGCATTTTCATAGCATTCCTAGCCAGTGCTACTGGGGAGTCTCTGGCCAATGGGAACCAGATGCCTTCTAGTAGGTGGCAAGGACTCTTTTGGTTTGGGCAGCAATGGAACCCAGGCCCTCGGAAAACTCAAGGTATGGGCTCAGCGATCTCTCCTGAATATCCTTGGTTCTCATCTAGAGTGGGTCCTCAACATATGCTTGTTGAATGTGGCTGGTCCAGAGGTTGGTGGTGCTGAATGAAGGGAGCTTTTCTTCAGCCATGGATATTAAGAACAGGATTTGGACTGAGCCTGAGGCTTTCCTTTATATGGCGTGGTCAAGTCCAAAGATCTCTTGTATGCCTACTGGCTGGTGGAGATTACAATGGCACTTTATTTTGGTGTGTTAATAAGTTTTTCATTGCTGTGACAAAGCAACTTAAAAGCAGGCATTATCTATTTTTGCCTCATAATTTCCAAGGTTTCAGTCCATATTTCTGGCATGTGGCAGAGAAAGAGAGAGAGAGTGAGAGAGAGAGAGAGAGAGAGAGAGAGAGAGAGAGAGAGACAGAGAGAGAGACAGAGACAGAGACAGAGACACAGAGAGAGAGAGAGAGAGAGAAAGAGAGAGAGAGAGAGAGAGAGAGAGAGAGAGAGAACCTATGTATTGGGCTGCTTCTTCCTTTTCCTTTTATTCCATTTGGAACCCTAGCCTCTGGGATGTTACTGCCCACATTCAGGGTTTTCTCCCTTTACTCCTCTCTGGAAGCTACCCTACAGATGCATCCAGAAGTATGCTTCACTAATTTCCTAGGCAGCTCATCAAGTTGGCAGTCAAGATTAACCATCATACTGGGTTAGTCCATTGCACCCAAAGGAATATGATTTGAATCGGATCTTTTGGATTAACCAAATTCAGTAAGTATTTGCTGAGGATATATGCGTGTTCCTAATCCTGAGGATACCCAGGAAGAACAGTCTGACCCAAGGCTATGCTCTGCAGAGACCTGGTGAAAGCAGGACTGCCTTGGCTCAGGCCAAAGTGTCTTCCCATTTGACAGAATCAAGACAAGGCCTTGAATGTGCTATGGGAAGTCAGGGACTAGCAGCCTCGGGAAAGGAGCTCTTGTTTTATGCAAGCACTGACTAGCTGGGGAATCTCATGTTCTGTCTACAATTTAGTGTTGGTAGAAAGTAAAGTCAATAAAGATAATAATAGTAATGAAAACTCCCAGGCAATCCATTGCACCCAAAGGAATATGATTTCTATTATTTCTTCCTTCTTTGTGGTTGGTGGTTGCTCCTATACAACCTGTGAATGATCTATTTCACTATTTTTTTTTCTGGTCCTGGGGCTTGAACTCAGGGTCTGGGTGCTATTCCTAAGCACCTTTTATTAGTTTTCCACCACTTGGGCCACAGCACCATTTCTGGCTTTTTCTGAGTTGTTTGTTGGAGATGAGTCTCATGGACTTTTGTGCCTGTGCTGGCTTCAAACCATGATCCTCAGACCTCAGCCTCCTGAGTAGGTAGCATTACAGAGGTGAGTCACCAGCACCTGGTTTTATTGTATATTTTAAGTGCCTGAATGTTTACTGAGAGGATGCAGTTTGAATCTTTGCATGGCTACCTTTTCATTTGCATGGGCTTTACATTTTTTTAAAGTTGTTTTCTTAGGCATGACTGAATGAGCTTTCTACATGCTCCTATTGGTGATAGAGGGTCACAAGCTCAGTAAGATCACATCATGTGCTTTTTTTGGGTCAATGAGAATAGTGTGGTCAACTTAGGCTGCCTTCAAAGCCCTGAGGGAAGTGTTCCTCTATGAGAGGAGACCAGAAACAGGTGGGTTCCCTTTGTGTTTAGGTGCCCACAGATAGAAATTGACTCCTTTTCCTAAGGCCAATCATTATCTTTTGAAGGCCTCTTGGACTCACCTGCACAGCTAGAGAATTCATATCATAGTGACATCTTTTTGTCTCCTCTTGATCTTCTGTCTCTTCATGTCCGTGAGTAATAACATTGTGTGTGTGTGTGTGTGTGTGTGTGTGTGTGTGTGCGCGCCAGTACATGGGCTTGAACTCAGGGCCTCACGTTCTTGCTTCACTTTTTTCTCTCAAGATTAGCCTTCTACCAGTTGAGCCATACTTCCACTTTGGCTTTTTGTTGGATAATTAGATTTTTGTGTGTGTGTTTCCATTCTTTTTGGCAAATATTTTATTGTTATTATAAAGGTGATGTATAGAAGGATTACAGTTACATAAGGCAGGTAAAGAGTGCTTGTCTTTTTGGACAATGTCACCCCTTCCCTCACTCCCAGTTTTTCCCTCCTGTCCCCACCCACAAGTTGCATAGTTCATTTTCAACATAGTGTCCAGTGAGCACCATTGTTGCATTTGTTCGCCCTTTGTCCCTTTATTTCTGTGTCCTCCTTACACTCCCAAAGACAGATAAATTAACAAATAAGACAAAAAGAAAAGGAAAAACAGCAACAAAAAGAAAAAATCCTCTTGTTTCCATTTCTTGAAGTTCATTTTGATAACTATTACTTTATATGATCAGATGCACATAAGCATTGTGCCTTTGTATTGCTCTCCTCAGAATATCCTCCTTTGGTCTTACTGTGTGTGAATACAGCCATATTCTTGAGATAAAAATAAACCTCAGAGCTAGAGTATAGTTCAGTGGCACAGCACCAGTGTAGCTTGCATGAGGGTCCTGGGTTGAACCCCTCAGAACAAAAACACCCAAAACAGAAATAAGTCAATCTGATTCCATTACAGGTTATGGAATTCTTTAACCCTTAAGTACTGAGGCACACTCAGTTTTCAAGGAGGCTTAGATTTATAGTGACTTAGAAACAACTAGTTGGAGGAAATGGCAAAGTGAGTGAAAAGTCAGAGAAGAAAAACTTTGAAAAGAGAGGCAAACCATTAAGCTGGTGAGGAGACTCGGGGACACTGCACAGAAAAGAGTCTGTGGGTGTGTGTTGGTGAGAGGGGCATAGGAAGGGGAAAAAACAAATAATTAGGTGGCCAAATAAAGACACTTGAACAAACCCAAACATCAATAGTAGGAACAACAAACAACAAGTCAGAGAATAACATCCTGCCCCAAATTTTGCAGGTAACCAACACCATACAAGGTGGTCTGGTGATGATGCCAGGTGACTGATGACACTATACATAAATCATTTCATCCTTCCGCAGGGCTAGGCTTTGTTTTAACAATCCTTAACTGGATACATAATTGAACCCACCTAGAGATCATGTCTTCCAGCTTCCATTATTTATCATTTGAGGACATTGTGGATTGTGGTCTCATATAGTCAGCGTTGACCAACCAACCAACCCATAAGAACATACACTTGAAAAATGCAGACACAGCCTTTCATTTTGCTCAATCCCATGACTCCAGAATGTGGGCTATTAATCTTTAAAAATAAATTTTTCCTTAAGGTTGGTTGCTTCTTAGAGTTAGCAATCAATAAAGGACAACTAATATTGAAACACACATTGTGACACAGGCCAAGCATTATATTTAAGTCAGATGTTCTAAGGAAATTACTATACAAAATTATCTGGGAAAAAATCATCACAAATACATGTTCAGTACCTATTGGCTTACCACAGCTTACGGAAGAGAAAACACAATTTGACTAGTTTAGCCCTTCTCTACAGCCTTGAAAACTTAGCCAAAGTTACGGAGAATTGTTTGCTATTTTAGATGTCATGTCAGATGTAGACTATACATTTTTATTAGTTTTTTAAAGAGTATTAGGCAGCAGGATCATTATGTGCAAGTAACAACAGAGGAATTCCAAATATTTTTGGTATTTTTATATGCTAACATGCGAAGGTCTGTTTTCACCAGTTATGTCCGAATATGGTCTTATCTCAATTATATACCAAAGAAAGTGTTTGGTTTTAAAATCTTCAATATTAGTATGTGAATGAGGAATATTACTGAGCATGAGGAATATTATCATGGACCTTTATAAAGCAACTTTTCTTGGGAAGAAAAAATTCCAATAGGGAGGAAAATGTAAAGATGAAAATTTGGGTGAAGTTACACTAATAATGTGTATTAAGACAGGTTCTATAGCTTAATAAAACATTACATCGCTAAGTCTTACAAATTGTTGAAAATAAAATATGATTTCTTGTGTTTTTGAGATTTTCTTTCTTTTAGTTAATTTACTTTATTGTTAATGTTTATGATTTCAAAGAGTGGTCTAATAATTTCATTTCTTTTATTAGATATGTATGCATACACATACACATTTGTATATACATATGTATATAATTAAGTCATAAACAAATTTTCTGCTTCGCTTTTGTCAAAAGGAAAAGAAAAAAAAATCAAACAGAAAATGCTATGTTGTGTCCTTGGTGATTATACAGAACATATATGCTTTCCACTTTGTGAACAATTTTCTCCCTTTGTATATTCATGAACCTTCAACCCCCCTCCCAGAGCACATCGCTATGCTTACTGACCACAAGTGATGTGGCTATCATCAGTGGAGCCCAGGCTGCAGGGTGGGGTGCCCAAAGTCGCTACCAGCAAGTCAAGGTTTACCTTGGGGTGGGAGGAAACCAGGGGCCAGCTCTCCAAGGCAATCGTTCATCCTTGAGCCTAAGTCTGCTCTAGGAACAAGATTGTGTTGCTTGTTCAGTGCTCCTACCAAAACTCCAGTGTTTTCATCATTGCTCAAAGTTGGCACTCTGATCAGCTATGCAAAGAAATGAGTCTGTTGTTGGAGCTGTCACATTGAAAGAGGTCCAACACTCACAAGGCATCCAGGCCAGCCTAAATGGTTCTGTATCATAAGATGACTTCCCCAGAACACAGTGAGGTTTCTCCATTGACAAACACTGGAAGGGGGCTGGTGTTCAGTCCTGGAACTATTAGCTAAATTGTTATTAAGTGCAAACATGGTCTTTCTTTTTTTAAAGGAGAACATATTCCTTCTCTAATTTTTGAAGCACTTCCTCATGGCAAAACATTATTATTCCATTTATCTTAAACAATTTAATATTTTTAGAAAAGTACTTTCCCTTATTTAAATGAAAACAAGTTCTATAGTTTGCAAAGTAAAAGGCAGGGTTTCATCTTTTAGACAAAAAAAAAAACATTAAAAGAGAAAGAGGAAAAAAAGAAAGACATGTACTGTCTATTTAACAATCAAAACACTAGAATAAAATAAAATAAAGTCGTGGTGTCATAATAATGAGTTCTATTTCAAATGGTTTGCTTTGAACTAAATTGTGTGCTTTATGTAATAGAATGACAAATTGTTTAATTCAGTATCAAATATTCATGAGCTGCAAATGTGCTGCATTATCAGAATGGTGTAAGATCATAAACAAATAGTACAGCGTGAGCAACAATGGACCCTCTTGCAAGTGGACATGTTTTTGACATTGTCATGCTTTGCATCTGTGAGGAGAAAGAAGAGAGACAGGGCAATAGAATACCCTTGCCGGATCATCTTCCAGTGCTGTAGAAGGGAGAATAGGAGGATGGGAAAGGAATCTGGATGTGGATTGTCATAGCTTCTGGTCTCTTGCAGATCAGAAGATTCAAAGCAAATCAGGAATTAGACCATAATAGGACATTTTAAAACAAAATAAGGTAACTTATTTTTTAGGAAAAGGAGTATATAAACTCTTTTTTTTTAAAATAAAAGATTGGAATGACTAACAGTGTATATTTAGAATTAAATACACATTCAGGGAGTAACATGAAAAATCATGATATACATTATGTATCAGGATATTATATGCCCATTTGCCCTACATATCACAGAGCTTTGCAGGAAAGACAAGTCTGTGGAAATGGTTGAAATTGCACCTAGAAAGCCTACATCCCTTCTGCAAGCACTCAGGGTTTTCTTTGACCTCCCTGGAACAAACTGATGAATGATTGATAGATGCTTCTTATTTTAGCCTCAGCAAAATGCACTCAGTGCCACGAGCCTTCTCTCTCCCAACAGTGTTTGTACCACAGCAATGGAAGAGCTGGTGTTCAGAAGAGAGGAATGTGTGACTTTCAGGGCCCCTTTGCTCTGTAGGGGGCAGGCTTCACCATTTTCAAGCTGCCATGTTCTGTCTCATTGGCTCCCCCTCCCCCCATCTAGAATTCATAAGTTACAGAAGGTCGAACACTAACCATTCATGAAGCAGTCTCTGAGGAGTTCTAGTCTCAATCCCATTGCTAGAAGCAGTCTCCACAAACTGCACAAAAGTGTCAAACTCTATCAGTGGTGTTCAACGGCTGTTCAATCTACTGGCTCTTCTTAGGGAAGTTCACTTGTTTTCCTCTCTGAGAACAGCTCTTCTTGGGTCTAATCACACCTAATCTTTCTGTAAAGAGTTTTTCTGGGGGAAAAAAAACAAACAAACCAGGGTAAATCAAGTTTTTGTAAATCTAATCATATGTTTTATGCATCAGGGAACTTGGAATGTAAAGAAATCCCATGGTGCACCTTTCTGTCAAATGAAGATTTGCTCCTTTATTATTCAGTTTTGTAAATCTGAATATTTATTAACTGGGTTTGAAGGAGGCATGCCTTCATTTAGGTTTTTGCATTTGGTATCTTTCCATTTCCTACTTCCAATGAACCCCCAAATAGGCACATAGCAAACAAGTCCCCTAATTCAATGGTCCTAAAAACCTCTAGATTCTATGCCAAGGGAGCAGAATGAGTTGCTGTCTGGTGGAGAAAACCAGAAAATCTTGCCCCCATCACTCACAGTGAAGCTGGAGATCCATTTCAGACCATCTCTGTTCTCTATCCATTCCTTCTTTCCCTTCATCTTCCCCTTTGACAAATGAAAAGCAGCCCGGAGTTCTCAATCATAAATAGCCAGCGTCCATGGGGAGTCCCCAGATGGAGAGCCATAGCATTTCTCAGCCACCAGGAATGCTGGAGACTCTGCTCTCTAAAGATAAAACCAGAAATGAGGGAAGATTTACTATTCATTCTTTCCCTCAGCAGAGACCATCAGGTCCTCTAACAAGTACTGGCTTAGCAATCAGAGAGGTTTCCAGTCTCTGCGCCAAGACCTCACTCCACTCCAAAGGGGAACTCCATCCAGGCAGGTTTTCATGTTTCAGTCCCTGGATCCCAATTAAGGGAAACATTTTTTTTAAGATACATCTTTTTCCCATGATAGAAAGACAAGTCTGCCTCCCTCCCTCCCTTCCCCCTCTCCCCCTGCTCCTCTCTAACCTGCTGAGCAACGCAAAGGGTCTGATATTTTAAAAATGTAATTTCATTAGTGACAAACTTGTTCTAGAAGAAGCTCCTCGTTTCAATCTGGAAAATTCCCAGTGCAGGGGAGTCTGATTAAATCCAGGCTGGGCAAATTGGAGCGCCCTTTAATATAGGCGACACATCCAAGAAGAAATCACAAACGGCTGAAAGATGTCAGCTCTGGTCTCCAGGAAGAGCCTGCCTGTGAGGGTAAAGTGGCTGGCGACAAGATGAAATGCCCAGGCCTGACTACAAGGTGCTGGGGATTCCAGCAGGAGGAGCTCTAACTCTGGAAACCCGACCGTGGTCACTGAAGGCTTGTTAACCCGGCCCAGACCTTTCCCTTCTGCGCTATCTCCGGTCACACGGATGGTAACGAGGTCCATAAATGGAGGTGAACCAGAAACAGTGATGGCCCTTTGCACACAGTCCCTGGACAACGAAGGAAGTTAATACCTTTATGGAAACACAGTTACAGCGCTGATTCGGGAGCAGGTGACCAGATCTCAACAGAGGACTGGAAATCAGCTGCACAACTCACAGTGTCTCCATCTCTACCTTCTGCAAAGGTACTCAGCTTGTCAGAGCTGCCCCTGGCTGGCTGGACTGGATTTCCCAGCGTCATCCATCAGCTCCGGGTCATTGCCTGGTTACTGCCCCACCTCTGTGGCTCTCACTTTGGGATTTTAAGGAAGAAGAAACAGAAAACCAGTGAGCTGTGGCTACACGGGTGTCAAGAGACTCCACGCAGGCCTTCATGCTTGTTAGGCAGGTGTGTAGCACCAGTGGCTCTTACCACTTGTGCCACACCTCCAGCTCTTTTTGCTCTGGTTATTTTTTTTTTTTTTTGTCGGCCGTGGGGCTTGAACTCTGGGCCTGGGCGCTGTCCCTCAGCTCTTCAGCTCAAGGCGAGTGCTCTACCACTTGAGCTACAGCGCCACTTCCGGTTTTCTGGTGGTTTATTGGAGATAGGAGTCTCACTGTCTCTCCTGCCCGAGCTGGCTTTGAACCGCGATCCTCAGATCTCAGCCTCCTGAGTAGCTAGGATTACAGGCGTGAGCCACCAGCGCCCGGCTGCTCTGGTTATTTCTGAGATAGGTTCTTACTTTTTGCCCAGGCTAACCTGTTCTGTGATCTTCCTGTTTATGCTTTCCACTATAGCTGGGATGCCAGAGGCACTTCGCTCAGCCTTTTCTGTTGAGTTGGGGGTCTTTCGAATTATTTGTTTGTTTTTGGCTTGGACTGGCCTTCAGCCATGGTTTTCCCAATCTCTGTGTCCTAAATAGTTAGGATTACAGGCATGCGTCACTGATACCAGGTTAATAATAATAATAATAACAGCAATTATTATTATTATCTGTTGAGAGAGGTTCTTTTAAACTTTTTGCTCACAGTCTTCACAATCCTCCTGCTTCTACCCTCTGAAGACTTGGAATTCCAGGTGTGCAATACCATATCCACCCCTGCAACATTCCATGCTCCTCCCTCCCCCCCCCTCCCCAGCTCTAGACTGTAGATTCTTGTCTGCAAAGGGACAAAAATCACATGAAAATGTGTTTTTTTTGTTTGTTTCTCTTTCTTCCCATTTGCTTTATAAAGTACAAATCACACCAGTTCTGTGGTTGCTGGGTATCTTTGCTTAGTCTGAGATAGCATTACTTGCCTTATTTTCTTTGCTTTTCCTGTATAAGACTACAAAGACTTGTTTTAATTCATATAATGATTGAATTTCATTGCTCAGAACTTTCACAGAGATTACAAGGACTTCCATCTCCTCAGAGGAACAGAAGACCCAGAGAGCATGTAGAAACAGACACTAATAAAATGGTACCAGCTACCAAGAGTATATGTGCTAGCTCCTTTCTTAATAGTTAGAAAGGATGGTGGCTGGGATGGTCAGATCCTCTGTATTAGCAAGGCATTTTTTTTCTCTTTTCCTGAATCCCTGTCTTTACTTCACTTGGAATGGAAATGGTGAAGGGAAATGGAATTACCAGTAATTTCCTTGTTGGGGAAGTTGATCAGCTACAGCAGTAGGAAGCCAAGGAAATGGGGTTTTGTGGCATCATGTCGCTGGCTACCTTGCTCATGGCCATATTCTACAATGTTAATCTAACAGTGATTAACCTCCTACTATGTGCCAGATGGTTATTCCCAGCAAATAGAAATTCCTCTTTTCCAAGCTCTGCCATGGAGCGTTCCCTGATAGTTCCAACCTTAATTGATTATTGGCCAGATTGTTGTAGCTGGGTTACAGGATTTAGAACTCATTATACATATCCCCAGTGTGTGGTTTCCTGTGAATGCCTAAGTAGGATGTAAGCTCCAGGAGAGTCTAACCATCTTTTCCTGCCTCCAATGCCTTTTATAAACACAATGTACCAAATCATAGCAAATCACCATGGAGCCTGGGGACTCCAAATTCCAGGTCCCTGTACCTTGGAGTCATAACCTGTGTTTTTGAGCAGTATGTGCATGCATGCATGTGTGTGTGTGTGTGTGTGTGTGTGTGTGTGTGTGTGTGTGTGTGTGTTGTGCTCTGAGCACCATGGCAACCATCTGTAATGTCTCTCTTGATTTCAACTGGTTTCTGTTGGTATCACAATTAGAGGTTCTAATTTGGGGGTAACATGATTATTTGTTGTTGATAATATTGTGTATTAAGATTTGGTGAACTTGACAGAATTAAGTGCTTTTCTGGGTGGTCTGGATGCATCTCAACTTTTACTCCTGTGGTCTTTCCTCCGGGTTTCTGCTTTACCACTTGGTGGTTAATTATGGTTGTGTGTGGGGCTTTGATCAGGTGGTGCAGACATAGATGACACAGCACCCCAGGTGGCCCAGGAGGAGATGTGGGGCTGCTGAGGCTGGGGTCCTTCAGAGGCCCCACAGGGATATGAGCCTTCTGGTTGTCGACTTGGTCCCTGCTTCCCCACACCACCCTACAGTCCCACCTAGGGATTCTCCTTATAAGTTATCATCTAAGGTGGGCCTGTGGCTCACCCAAATGTTCACTGGCATGAAAAATTGATTGTGAATACCTAAAACCACCCCCACAGAGCTGAACTTAGCTGTTCACTGTCAGGGCCCTCAAATTGGAACCTTTGTACATGTTTTTGCAGTCTATAAAACACTTTCAGGCAGTCTCAAGTGAACTAGAAAACACCTTTCCCCCCACCAGCCCCAGGAAGTGGGAGCAGTTGTGTGAGGCAGGGGTCAGATGATTTTCCCAGCAAGCATGGAAGAGGAGACAGAAAAATCCATCCCTAGCTCCTCCCCTGCTCTGGGTCCTGCTTTGAATTGTGGTTGTCAATGTCTTCATAGACTGTTAGAAAGTGAAATTGAAAAGAAATCTGAAAATAGGCTAGCTTCTTACAAGCAAGTGGATAACAATGGTGACAATAACAGCTCTCATTACATATGAGGAACTGCACTCATATCATCTCATTTAATACGCACAGCATTAAATGAGAAGCATGACTTACTAGCTCATTTTACAGTGGCATATACAACAAAGTTTTGCCATTGCTGACTAATGCTTCATCAAAAGCTATGTGCCAAAGGTCATGCCTGTAATCCTAGCTACTCAGGAGGCTGACATCTGAGGACTGAGGTACAAAGTCAGTGAAAGCAGGAAAGTATACAGGCTTTTATTTCCAATTAATCTTGAATATGCCAGAAGTGGAGCTATGGCTCAAGTGATAGAGCATCAGCCTTGAGCATAAAAGCTAAGGGACAATGTCCAGGTCCTGAATTCAAGCCCCTGTACTGCACAACACTCAAACAAACAAACAAAAAGAAAAGTCATGTGTTATATGGTTTGAGCTGATGATTATCCATTGTTTCTGTACTAGTTGTTGAGAAGGCTAAGTAGTCGATTAAACCCTTGTGTGCTACGGATGCCTGGCCAGCTTCTAGTAAGCACTAGGTCTGCCTCTCCCTTCCCTGTGTCCAGGGACCAAATCACCTCCCTCCACATGTGCAAGTGTCTTCACAGCACAGTGCTTTGCCTCAGTTGGCCCTCAGCAAGACTTCACTGAGCAATGGAAATCAAAGCTGAGAGGGAGGCTACCAGTCTGCTCTCCTAAGCAGGAGATAATGAAGACCCAGAAAGTCACATGGCAAAGATCAAGGGGACAGCATCTGGGTTGGAGCATAATGACACAAGATATGGCTTTGGTTTCCAAACTACAGTCTCCTCATTCTTTACCTACTCTGGCAACCTCGTTAGCTTTTGGTGCAGCATTCAGCTACTAAAGCATGACAGCTGCCTTGTACAGCACTGACCTCACTCCCACAAGTGCATGTGTAGTATCATATATGGAGCATACTTTGTACTCAGTTCATCAACCCCCATTGCACTCTGTGTGTGTGTGTGTGTGTGTGTGTGTGTGTGTGTGTGTGTGTGTGTGGTGGTGATACTGAGGCTTGAACTTAGCTGAGCCCTGGCTTTCTAACATTGGAGCCACAGCTCTACTCTTGGCTTTTTGGTGGTTAATTGGAGATAAGAGTTTCATACACTTTCCTGATCTGGTTGGCTTTGAACATGATTTTCAGATCTCAGACTCCTGAGTATCTAGGATTACAGCATGAGCTTCCAGGACCTAGCTTAGGTGTTTTTTCAAAGCTCATTGGCATCATTTTGAACAATAATGCTTTTCGTGTTAAGGTACCTATGTAGAACGAAAAAAGCAAAACTCCAAAGTAGGCCTCGGAGAAGGGACAATCGCAGTAGGGTGGGAAGAGCAGGACCCCAGCAGCCCTTGGAAGGTAAGCGCGGGGGAGAGGATGATATTTTTAGACCAGGTGGCACTTTAGCCAGTGGCCCTTGGTCATTCTTGCTACTAAGAGGCTGGTCCACCCTGCAGGAGGCCCATCTCTTCTTGCCCTCATGGCCTGTGCTAGCTGGTAACTGCTTCCTCTTCCTCATCCCACTCATACTTCCCACTTCCGTAGAGCTCTTCTCCTTCCCCTCTCCCAGTCTGCTCATGGAATCTTCCAGGCAGATTTACATCCCACTAAGGCTGCCTTGTTCTTGGGATTTTCACAGTTCTGATCACCTGGCACATCTCTCCCACTGAACTTTAACCTTGATCAACCCCACATTGACCCAATCTATCTGTGGTGACCAAAGAGAGGACCTGTGTCTGCCTTAGTCGAGAGTGTGTCAATGACCTTACTGTCTGATGCTGAAGTGGAATAAACCAGTCACATTTTATAATTCTGTTTGCATGAAATGCTCCGAATAGGCAAATCTGTATAGAGAAGAAATTGATTTGTGGTTGTCTCAGGGGCAGGGTGGGAAATTGGAGTGTTTTGATGACAGGCCTTCATTTTGGGAGATGAAAATGTTCTAAAACTGGGGTAATAACCGTGACTCTGTAAATATATTAAGTGCATTTATTTGTTCACTTGTATGATGTGTAAATTATATCTCATATTGGACACCAGTGGCTCACACCTGTAATCCTACTCTGGAGGCTGAGATCTGAGGATCACAGTTTGAAAATCAGCCCAGGCAGAAAAGCCCAAGAGACTCTCATCTCCAATTAAGCACCAAAAAAACCAAAACAACAACAACAACAAAAAACCTATGCCAGAAATGAAACTGTGGCTCAAGTAGTATAATACCAGCCTTGAGCAAAATCTTCAAGGTCAGTGCCCAGGCTCTGAGTTCAGGTCCCAAGCCCATTCCCTAAAAATTGTATCTCAGCAATGCTGTCTTAAGAAAATGAGGGGAGGGGCTGGGAAGGTGGCTTAGTGGTAGAGCGTTTGCCTTGCATGCCTGAGGCTCTGGGTTCGATTCCTCAGTACCACATAAGCAAAAAGAAAAAAAAGCCGGAAGTGGCGCTGTGGCTCAAGTGGTAGAGTGCTAGCCTTGAGCTGAAGAGCTGAGGGACAGCGCCCAGGCCTAGAGTTCAGGCCCCACGACTGGACCCCCCCCCCAAAAAAAAAAAGAAAATGAGGGGAGGGAGGAGTTGGGGAGGTGGGGATGGAAGGGATGGCAGGGGAAAAACAAAGGAGGGGGTAATAATGCTTGATAAGAAATGTACTCATTACCTTTCTCATGTAACTGTAACCCCTCTGTACAGTATCTTTACAATAAAAATATACATTAAAAAAAGAAAATGAGTATTTGGCTGGGTATGGTGATTCATGCCTATAATCTCAGCATACATGAGGCTGAGGCAGAAGGATCTTGAGTTCCAGGCCAGCCTGGGCTAAGTACTAAGACCCTGTCAAAAAAGAAAGAAAAAGAGTGAGAAAGAGAAGAAAGAAAAAAGAGAGAGAGAAAGAAAAAGAGAAGAAAGACATGAGTATTGCTAGGATCTGTTTCTTTAGAAGGGACCAAGCCATATCCTTCTTAATTTTTTATCCTGATACACACCTTTACTTTCCAGTGCACCTTTCCAAACAAAATTCTTAGAATCCATTCCGATGGCCCCTCCATTTTCAGCTCAACAGTCACCTTCTTCCTCTAGTCCAAAGATTAGGGCGCAGGTTGGGCTTCAGTTGGAGTCTGCTTCCTCTCCTCTCTGCTCCAGCAGCATCTGACAGGTGCCTTGCTGACAGGTCTCTGCTGCACATTTCTAAAGCATCTGGAAACCTTTTTCCTGCACCTCCCTTGCATTCTGCCTGCCACTGTAAGGACCAGAGCATGTTCGAGGGATGGATGGATGGGATTGAGTGTGGGGTGGATGGAAGGAGGGGCTGGTATTTTTTGAAATCCCTGCTTATGACCACTGCCTGCTTTTAGAAGTCCTACAAAAGTGTGCCCAGGGTACAGCAAATAGGGACTAGGTGGCTCTACAGTTCCATCACCATTATCCACTGGGGAAGAACAAATACAGGCCCATCCTGGGCTGGGGCAGTTATGGGGACAGCTGACACTGTCAAGGCCTCAGCTTCTGCCTCCTGTCATTCCATTTGTTACAACTGTGTCCTGTGACAGGATATGTTCCTTAGGATAAAGGCACAGATTCACTAATACATTCATATATACATTATGTATACACACGTATATGTAATTTATTTTTTATTATCCTTAGGTAGTTGTACAAAGGGGGTTTCTAGTCAATGTGTCAGTTTATAGTACAATACATCTTTATACAATACTTTATAGACCTGGTATTGCTGATTTGTTCTCATCTGTGCGAAACCTATTTTTGGCTAAAAGACGTGGTGGTGTGTGTGTTGCGGGGGGGCAGGAGACTCGAACAGGGAGAATAGGTGGGGAGAACAGTCTTCTTAGAATGATTGATTTGAAATATAAAGTACTTTATTGATAAAAGCAAAGCCCAGACGGAAGGAAGCAGTTTGATATAGCACTCTGTTTGGGAAAAAAGAAAATAAAAACCAAGAAAAACCATGTGCATCTGTTTAGCACACTATACAACATAATGACAGCAATCTTCCCTGTTTGTATCTATTCATCTGATTATACAGAGTAACAATTCTTTTAGTTACACATTTATTTACCCAGGGAGTTTTTTTTAATGGATAATATGTTAGTACATCAGATAGCATGTGTTCTGGATAATACTTTAGCAAACTGTCTACCACAGAAGACAGTTGCAATTCACAGTTCCTACAATATCTAATGCACTGTTAATATACACAACACAATGTGAAGCCACAAGCAGTCCCTCAAAAAGGAAAAAAAATCAGATTTTAATGACTATTTAATCCTGTTTGATCTAGACACATATTATGTTGAAAAGCTAGACTTCAGTTCTGTAGCAAGCACACCACAGATGTAGCAAGAAGTGTGGACTTCTTTGAAATGAACCCCGCTGGCCTTCGTTAATGCAGCTGCAATGGCTTTGGGGGATAAAGTTTCCTTTTTTGTTCTTTCTTGCAGCGCTGGGGATTGAACTCAGGGCTTCATGCATGCTAGGCAAGCCCTCTCCCATTGAGCTGAACCCCCAGTCAAGATTTCGTTTTTCACCCAGCCTTTTCTGACTGGTAAAAACTTGAGTCTAAACTGGAAGCCTCCAAACCCACATATTCTTTCATGGCAAAAATAGCAAACATAACATAGATAGTGTCGTGTTTAGCTGAAGTGAATATGAAGACATATTGGCTAGAAGCCAACAGCATGCCTAGACCATTCCAAACACTCATCAGAAAAATCTTAGGGCTTCAAACCAGAGGTGAAGACAGAAGAACAGCTGAAGCCAAAGTTGAGCCTTCTGAACTCTTCACTCTGAATGGGGGCCAGGCCAGGGACAGTGCACCTGCTGTGTGCAGGCCCATCCTGCATACCAGCCAGCAATGCCTGCTCACAGAGCACCCACCTCCTCTCTGCCTCTTGGCAAACCTCCTAAGGCTCCTCAAGGTCACCAAGATGAGATCTGCTGTGGTTTTAAGGCCCATATTATGCACCTTATCTTAAAGAAGATTCCTATGTCAGAGTTTCATTGTACACCATGTGTGTGTATGGGGCATTATGGCAAATAGAAGTCAGAATTCTTATTGTGTAGTGAGTCAGAAACAAAGATGTGCAGGCATGCTGGGCTGCCTATCAGGTATTAAAGGTGGGACCACGGGGCTGGGAAGGTGGCTCAGTGGTAGAGTGCTTGCCTTGCATGCATGAGGCCCTGGCTTCTATTCCTCAGCATCACATAAGCAGAAAATAAAAAAGCCGGAAGTGGTGCTATGGCTCAAGTGGTAGAGCGCTAGCCTTGAGCTGAAGAGCTGAGGGACAGCGCCCAGGCCCAGAGTTCAGGGCCCACAACCGGACCCCCAAAAAAATAAAAAAATAAAAAAATAAAGGTGGGACCTTCCTTGGTCCTCTCACCATGTAGTTTCGACAGTATCAAAGTAGATTTGTTGCTCCAAAGACTGTTTAGTGAGAGACTCTACAATTTTTTGAAAGTCATTTCCTTGGACAGAATGAAAAGACATGGGATATTTGAACAATTTTCATGCAATAATCTTGCCAAAAAGGTTGTCTCAGTATATAAAAACCTTTAAAGAATAAAAGAAAAGGCTGGGTGACAGTGGCTCATATCTGTAATCCTAGATACTCAGGAGGCTGTGATTAAGGATTGTGGTTTGAAGCCAGCCAGGGCAAGAAAGTCTGTGAAACTCTTATCTCCATCAAAAATCTAGTTAACCAGCAAAAATCTAGAAGTGGAGGGAGCTAGGGCTCAAGTGGCAGAGTACTGTAGCCTTGAGTAATCCTCCGCCCCCCCTGCAAAATACCCAAAACACTCCAACAGCACCCCAGTCCTGAGTTCAAGCTATATAATGAAAAATTTTAAAAAGAGAAAGAAACCTTAGTATCTATGTTTACCAAGCATTTCCCACATATTTTCTCATCCGAAAGTTACAGTTACCATTTGAAGGAGGAATTATCATCTCCCTTTTCAAAGAAAGAAAACAAGACCAGAATTTGTACAATTAATGGTGAGAGCGGGGCACAGAAGTATGGTTTGAACCCAGTACTGGTGGACTGTTTGTCCCAGTGTGTCACAAACTGCACAGTGCTATCATGTGGGGAACATATCACTACACCTGCTCAGTCTAGCTAAGAGCCCTTGGATTAACTGTCACACACTCACAAAGAAAAAAACCTGTCCTCATACTGGCTTGACTTAGAACTTTCGACTTGAAGGTGCTACAAATATACACAAGACATGTTCAGTAGAAACTGTGTTTGAATCACCCATCTTCCCCTCTCTTCCTTTAATTTTCCCTTTCCCTACTCTCCTTTCCCTCCCCTTCCTCTCTTCTATCCCCTCCCCTCTCATTTCCTTTCCTCCCCTCTCACCCTTCTTCCCTCCTTCTTCCTCTTCCACTTTCCTCCCTCTGGTTCCCCCTCTTCTCCCCTCTGTTACTCTCCTCCTTCCAATCTCCTTATTTTCCCTCTCCTCTCTTGTTTGGTTTTTCTGTTTTGAGATAGTATCTTGCTATATAGCCCAGATTGGTCTCAAACTTGTCATCCTCCTGCCTCAGCTTTCCTTCTGGGTACTGGGGTTACATGTATCCATTGCCCTACTTGGTTGTGCTTCAGATTTAGAATTCTGATTTGTCCTGGGCTAGTAATATGCAATAGGTATTTTCTCATGGTGCTGGGCAGTGGTGTGGGCTGCAGCTTAGTCAGCTTCACCAGCACAGGGGAAGAGAATCCCTGCTCCATGGTGTATTGGTTAGTTAGGGTATTTCATAGCTTAGGTATATTGAATGCTTTTTTTGCTTAAGATAATTTCCAAGTTACCAGGATATTGGGTGTGAGTCACTGGTGTGAGTCACATATACCTAGCTGAAGCACAGAATTCATAGTTGACAAATAACCTGACATGTGCACTGCAGAGCTTACAAGAAAAATTGGGTATTATCGAATACCATTATTAACCCTGTCTATGAACTTTGCAGTCTTTAGCGTACTCTTTTGTTTTCTCCCTCCAATTAATGTTAAAAGTCACTTGGGATGTTTTAAACACATTCATTGAGCTAAATATTGGCAATGATTTTTATATCATTCTAAGCACATTAATAAAAATTCAGGAGAGAAAATGATAAAATGAAGCCATATCTCTACAGTGTCAAAACTTGGGGTTGAAAGTTTTAAACTTAGATATTTCCAGTGGTTAATTTTCTCTATCTTTTTTCCTCTATCTTTTCAAGATTTCAGAACTTTTCCATCAGAGTTCTGTTTATTTCAATAACTAGAATTGAGCTCTCTGTGTAGGCAGAATGGTGAAAGCTAAGGGTGAGATACCAAATGTGAACTTCATTACATTAGAGTCAATTTTGGCATGGTTTAGGTTTCTCTGTGGTTTAGGTTTCTTGTGTATTCTTTTTGACATATCAAGTCAGGCACCATTTTTTTTTCTCTTGACATACTAGTGCAATCACTTTCTCCCAAGGTTATGTACACTAGACAAGGGTTCTGCACTAAACTGTAACTCCAGTTCAATGAGGGCTATTTGCAAGATGAAAAATAAAAAATAATTAAAGAAAAGAAAGGAACTAAAAAGAAGTTAAACTATGTATAGTTGCAGCTAGAAATATGAATGTCTATTGGAGGAAATGTTTCAAAATGCTAATGGTGATTATCTCTGTATAGACACACAATCAATATTCAAAATAAAACTCAAAACATTTTTTGGATTTCAGAAAGTGCTTCTATCTGTGTCTACACTCACTTTCTCCCCTAAGAAAATGGTGCCATGGGGCTGGGAAGGTGGCTCAGTGGTAGAGTGCTTGCCTTGTAAGCATGAGGCCCTGGGTTCGATTTCTCAGCACCACATAAGAAGAAAAAGCTGGAAGTGGTGCTGTGGCTCAAGTGGTAGAGTGCTAGTCTTGAGCTGAAAAGCTGAGGGACAGCACCCAGGCCCAGAGTTCAGGCCCCATGACCGACAAAAAAAAAAAAAAAAAAAGGAAAAAAAAGAAAATGGTGCCAGGTCATTTTCAGGATCCTTTTTTTCTTATTTTCAAACCACTTGCATCTTAGTTCAATAAAAGCTTTTTATTTTAAACATATGGGAGTAGAGATTAAAAACACTAGCATTTTTGCTGGAAAAATGCCTTTAAAATGAACAAATATGTTTCCAAGCTTCTGAGACTTGGATTTCTTTGAACTAGTCTCTCTCTCTCTCTCTCTCACACACATATATGTTTTATATATATATATATATATATATATATATATATATAATATTATGTATGTTATATAGTAACTTCACAGCCTAAGTTTTTTCTATCTGTAAATGGTAGAGCTGTTGCGAGAATTAAGTAATTAATAATTAGATAATCAATACATGGAAAATGTATAGACAACCACATGGTAGAGCTCAGTATATAATAGCTTTTTCTTTACTGTCTCTCTCTCTTTTGGTGCCAGTACCAGTACCTGAACCCAGGGCCTGGGTACTATCCTTGAGCATTTTTGTGCAAGACTAGCACCCTACTACTTGAGCCATAGCTCTACTCCTTGCTTTTTGGTGATTATTTGGAAATAAGAGTCTCATGGACTTCCCTGCCTAGTCTGGCTTCAAACAGTGATGCTCAGCTATCAATCTCTTATGTAGCTAGGATTACCAGCTACATTCTTATTCTAGATGGAAAAGACATTTAGGTAAGTGACTAAGCTAGAACAAATGTGTGTCTGGGGATACCCTCTCATTTTTTTTTAAAGATTCCTTTTTTTTAACTTAGATTTTCTAAGCAATGAAGAGGACTTGTGAGGCAATGAGTGAAGAGTGGTATGATATACTTTGGTGCTTTCAAAAATTCAATGGTTTTATCTTCACCCCTGATGTTATCCGAGGAACTTGAAGAGGTACTCATGGTTGCAGAATTATTTCTGGTTAGCAATAGCCATTTGTACTCTTGGCCCCAGCTAGGATTTTAGCAAGAGATGCACCTTAGACTTAGAAATTACAAATATATTTTTTCCTTTCTTCAATATTTATTCATGTCTATTATGTACGTGTTTCATTATAAAGAAGGGGCTTTGGCTGATTCATTTTTGGCATCAAAACCCTGGGTGACATTTGGTCTGACAAGTGGGAGTGTTCCAACAGACACACAAAACGTTTGAAATGCAAACTACCTAGGAAAGTAGAATCTGTGTGCTTTTTGTCACCCTGGCATGCCACCTCCATTGTCACGTGTAACACACCACTTGTAGTGTAAGTCCACAGAATCCTGAATCAAAAACAAGGGAGAAATGACCAGGGGACAGTAGTAAAGTACACACACTCTCAAACCCATGTCTGGAGATGCCTGGAGATGGAGACGCCTAAGATTTAACTCCGCAATTAGAACACTGACATCTTGGCAGAATTTCCAGGCATTTCCATAAATCCTTTTCAGATTCTTTTTCTCTCCAGCTCAGCAAGACAGTCACATTTTTCCAAGCCTCTGACAAACAATAGCATCCAAATGATATTGAAGAACAACCCCCAGCATGACAACTGAGGCTCAACCCATTGGAGAAAGGAAGGTCACCATATGCCCTGAGCTCTTTGTGTTGGGCCTCGTTGCTATTTTACAGCTGCCCTTGTCTCTTTATTTGACTTTGGGAGACAAGCGCTCTCCAAACCCCCACAAAGGGGATTTAGGATTAAGCATTTGTCGTGTACCTCTCTAACCTACATCATCTTTCAGCCTCACAAAGGTGGGAGGAGCTGGGGGGAGGATGGGGCTCTCAGGAGGCAGCTTGAGAGGAAGCCAGGCAGATGAGGGGGGCAGGGGCAGAGAGCTGATCTTTTCTAAACTTGCTGTCCCTCTCACCCGCATTCTGTCTTATCATCCAGAGGCGCCATCTGTGCTCAGACTGGATGCACTTGCATTTGTTTTCCATTCAGCAACAGCTTATGTAGGAAGTCGATTATGAAGTGGGCAGCTATGCAGACCACTGGATCAGCAATGACACTGTCCACTGCCCTGAGAACTTTATGGAGACATGGAAGCCAGCTCTCCAGGATTAGGACCAGTTCCTCACGCCCTGTGGGTAGCTCTGAGGAGCATCTCGCTTGGTTGGTGTTCCTCATTTGTGCTGTATTACAATGAACTCATATTATGTTAACAAATCTTCCCCACTATGGAAGCTAACCAGAGCACACATAAATGGACAACTGGGAATGTACTGTCCATTTCTTTCCATATTCCCTTCTCTCTGGGCAAGCTCACAAATCAGCCCTGTAATGTGCCGATGGGTGGGCAGAATTTTCAGGCATTCTCTTAAATATGTAGACTGACTTGATCATACTTTCAAAAATTTCCAAGACTGAGTGAAACAGGATTGAGTTATAAACTTCAAAATATCTCTTTTGCTATTGAGAGAGAGGGACAGAGAAAGAGACAGAGACAGAGAGACAGAGAGCAACAAAGAAAGCCAGAGAAATGAAGAGAGACAGAGACACAGGAAGAAAAACAGAAAGGCAGAGAGAAAGAGAGAGACAGAGACAGAAGGGGGAGGGAGATAGTCTTTGACAAGAAAAATTTTTGTTGTTGTTGTAAAGATACTGTACAATGGGGTTACAGTTACATGAGTAAGGTAATGAGTACATTCCCTATCCAGCATTGTTACCCCCTCCTTTGTTTTTCTCCTACTATCCCTTCCCTTCCCACCTCCCCAACTCCTCCCTCCCTCTCCTCCCAAAGTTGTGAAGTTCATTTTCAATGTAGTGTCTTGTACGTCTCATCGTTACAATGGGTCAACCTGTATCCTTGTTTTAAATATTGCCTTATTGTAAAGATACTATACTAGTCTTTGATTTTTTTATACATCCTTGAAGGTAAGAGCCAGATGCTCTGACCCTCACATGGCATTCTATGGAGCCGATTATATTCCACATGGGTTACTCTGAAATTTTCAGTGGTTAATAATGCAGAGGTCAACTTCTTTGAGAATGAATGTTTTCTATTTCCAGAATTATTTCCTTGAACTATATTGTAGGGTGTGGAATAATGAAATAAACTTAGAGACATTTTAAATTTAATCTTCAAATGTTATCGCTTAAATAACTTCACTGTTTTGAGTAGCATATAAAAGGCAAGACTATTAATTCATCATTAAATGAATACATTTCTCAAGTGAACTTTATTCAATAGCCTGTCACTTAACTAGAGTTTTTTCATCTATCAAAAAAAAATTATAAGCTAGGCATCAGCTGAGATCTGAGAATCTTGGTTCAAAGCCAGCCCAGATTCTTATCTCCAATTAACCAATAGAAAACCAGAGTGGCACTGTGGCTCAAAGTGGTAGAGCAGTAGCCTTGGGCAAAAAAAAAAAAAAAAGCTCAGGGACAGCACCCAGGGCCTGAGTTCAAGCATGACTGACCAAAAAAAAAAAAAAAAAAAGGAAGAAAAATAAAAATATATTTCATTCTTGTTGGGGATTGAACCTAGAACTCCAGCATGCTAGGCAAATATTCTACCACCAAGCCACTGACCACCAAAATGGAAAATGTAAATATCTAAAATATCTTCAAGATCTAGGAAGGTAAATTACTATTAAATGTTTTCATTTCCTTAGGGTCTCAACGAGCATTCAAATGCACTAGTAAGTAATGTGAGTAACTAGATTAGATACTTGAACTAAAAATTTGAATGTACTATTCTGGCATTGTAATATAATTCTGTCCTTACAGAAGAATCAAAATTTAATCTCTAAATATCTGGGATTAATATTATACATTGATTTTTAATATTTTATTTATTAGGTATTTTTTGAGACAGGGTCTCACTATGTATTCCAAGCTGGTCTTGAAATTATGAGCCTCCTGCCTCAGTTTCCCCAGTATAATGATTACAGGACTGCACCACTAAGTCTGGCTTAATTCTTTTGAAATAGCCGAATTTAACTCTGATGTAATTTTAAAAATTCAATTTCATACTTTTCTTAGAAATTATTTCTGTATTTAAAATTTTAAATTAAAGTAGGAGAGAAGAAGGTCTGGGAATGTCTATTTTAAATTGAAGTTGTCATGTAGCTTTTAAGTTATTGTAAGTTCACGTACTTGTTGCAGTCAAACTTTTTCTTGGTTAATGTCCTTACTTGCCTTGTTTGAATAGTGTATACTTCTTGAATACTCATTTCTCTCATATTAAATTGAGTATAAGCACTCTTGTCTGAATAGTCTTAATATTAACTAATTAAATATTAATTAGAGACAGGGATTCACTGTGTAACTTTGGTTAGTCTCCTGCTCCAGTCTCCTGAGTTCTGGGATTACAGATCTGTAAATCATTATGTCCACAGTTCTACCTTTATAGAATCTGGGTATTTTCCAGTGGTGTGCTAGTAACTTAAACAATAACCTCTTCTGATAAAAAGGAGCCCTGATAGGCAGCATTTGTCATTTTCCATGGTCTAAGTATTTTGGTCCTTGCTGATTTTCAGCAACCAATGTAATGTCACTGACACAACGTTGGAAAGAGTTGGATGTTCGATCAACTCCTGTGAGTTGTCAGCTGGTTTGGATCTCAGTCTAATAGCTTCAGAAGTATGATTACCTCTCTAGACCCTTCACAACACCAAAGACTTGCTTTTCTGGAAGTTTGAAAATCAGGCCTCACCATTTTCTGCTTCCAGAAAAATTTTTAAGTCTGGAAAAGTAGAAAAACTTACAAAGAGCATCTCAGGAATGCTATGATATCAATGTAGCTGACTACTATGTTTAATATGTTCATCATGTGTCTTTAAATGCTACTTGCTATGACTTGAGATGTAAATAACTCATTCAAGGTCAAAAACTGCCTGGATACTGGCTTTGAACATCATGTCCTCTGGTCATCTTTTGAAGTACATGACATTGCAATCCAGTCTAGCTTTCTTGTTGATATGTCTAGAATGGCCAGAACCATCAGAAGCTGAGCATATGAGTGTCTCCCACCAACAGGTCCAAGACCTGACCGTGGCAGGCTAGCCATGGACACAAAGTCCTAGTGCTCAGGTGACTCGGCCCTACTTACCTCTACATGAGGTTGAAATACAAGTACCAAGAATTTACTTTTCCTAATTTTTCTATTTTCACTAATTGCATTTACCTTGTGCTTTTTCTTTATAGACTGCTCACATTTGACATTTAAAAAGATGTTTTGGCCTCTGAAGTTAAGAAAATTGGTCTCTAGGACTCCCCATTGAGCTGTACCTTGGAGTTAATCCTTGATGATCCCCTCAGTGTTAGCACTGCTCAGTTTTGCCTTGCTGTTTTATCTGGCTCATGGTAATCTTAAATTGTATTCGCACAGTCACTTACATTTTAATTTAATTAGTCAATATCCAATTCAGTTGGATCAGGCTGGAAAGGTGGCTCAGTGGTAGAGCACTTGCCTTGCATGCCTAAGGCCCTGGGTTCGATTCCTCAGCACCACATAAGCAAAAAGAAAAAAAAGCTGGAAGTGGCGCTGTGGCTCAAGTGGTAGCTCGCTAGCCTTGAGCTGAAGAGCTGAGGGACAGTGCCCAGGTCCAGAGTTCAGGCCCTACGACAGGACCCAAAAATAAAACAAAACAAAACAAAAAAACCCAATTCAGTTGGATTTTGATTGTGTGTGTGTGTGTGTGTGTGTGTGTGTGTGTGTGTGTGTGTGTGTGTGTGTGTGTGATATAAATTTTGGTACTGGGGATTGAACACAAGGCCTTAACCTTGGTAGTCAAGTACTCTACTACTTGAGCTATGTCCCTAGCCTTGCTTTCATTTATTTTTAATGCAGGATCTCATGCTTTTGCCCAAACCTGCCTCAGACTATGATCTTGCTACATACACCTCCCACATACTTGGGATTCTAGCTTGGTTATTTATATTAGTCTTATGATCGTTACTACTCTCTACACAAACAAGTTAAATTATAATGCTTATTTTAAAATGCAATTTAGGAGGATAGTTTTCTGCAACAATTGAGGACCTTAGGGCTTTGTGTCCTAGAAGGCGTTCTTCAGCAAAGAAGAACAAATACATCTCTGTAACTACTAGAGAACAGGGTTGTTTTTGTTTTTAAAATGCTCTCTGTTTCTGTCTCTGTCTGTCTGTCTGTCTGTCTGTCTGTCTGTCTGTCTGTCTGCCAGTCCTGGGGCTTGAACTCAGGGCTTGGTCACTGTCCTTGAGCCTCTTTGGGCTCAAGGCTAGCACTCTACCACTTGAGCCACAGTGCTACTTCTGGCCTTTTTGAGTAGTTTATTGGAGATAAGAGGCTTACAAGGACTTTTCTGCCTGGGCTGGTTTGAAACTGTGATCCTCAGATCTCAGCCTCCTGAGTATCTAGGATTATAGGTGTGAGCCATCGGCACCCAGCTTAAAATGCTTTTTCACTTAGTACCTAGTAATGAGATGATCTAGGGGACAGCCAGCTAAAGTGGAAAGAAAGGATCAAAAAGTGTGCAACATGCCTTCAAATGATTTTAGAATTGAGATCGTTTTTTCTTACCCACACTGATATAACACAGGCAGGTACCACTAAGGATGGTACCTGCAAATAGGTTTGTATGCAGTATGCAGTCACTCTTTCCAAGACTGTGGTTACAGTAGTACATTCATTTCTTTTAGGAAAAGCTCCATCCCTATAATCTTACCCTATACCATATAATAGCTTTGCAATTCAGTTATTTGATGTCAAATATTTCCAAGTTTGAGTCAAAGGTGAAGAATCTTTTCTCTGTCAAGAACCATTTGGTTATTCCTAATATTATTACAGGCCATATAAAATTATCAATATAGGAAGACAGACGCAAGCAGCCAAAGAGAAGTCTATGTATTTCTCACATTATGTACCAAATGAGTTTGAGAGTTTAATAAAGTCCTTAATAGAGTGCCTGGGTAGATGCTCAGGTTTTGGTTTTCTTGTAGAGGGGTCAAGGTTGGCTTGACAATATCAGCCTTCCAGCATGAGCACAGTTGGAAGACAATTGCCTATGTTGTCTAAACCTGTTTCATAAGGGAACCTAATCTGCAGAAACACTGGTCCCACTGAAATCCATACCTTAAGCTGGGTGCTGGTGATTCACATATAGAACCTAGCTACTCAAGAGGCTGAGATCCAAGGATCATGATTTGAAGCCAGTCTGGGAAGGAAAGTCCATGAGCTCTTATGTTCAACTAACTACCAAAAAGCCAGAAAAGGAGCTATGGCTCAAGTGGTAGAGTGCTAGTCTTGAGCAAACAGCACCCTGGCTCTGAGTTCAAGCCCCAGGAAAATCCACTACCACACCAAATCTCTACTTAATACACACTCCTGAAAGACAGTTAACTGGTCTAGAAGTATATAGAGGCAGAGTTAGAATACAAGCTTGATCTGCCATCACTCAATGACAATTCCTTAGATACAAGTTTAAAAAGGCTTTACTGAGTCAAATAAATATGAGGGAAATGGGTTGGTCAAGATTTTTTTTTCAAATCAAATTTGTCTTAAGGCCTTGCATCTCCTGGGAAAGAACCAGAGGAACATTAGTAACCTCCTCCCAAAGTATTGTACTAGATTGTTAATGAAGGTTGGCTGCATAAGAATGAAGCCTTTTTGTCTTCCTTGGCAGTTTATATACAGTTTATATCTCCCAAATAAAAATAATTGGTAGAGCTGAGCATGGTGGCATACATCTGTAATCCTAACACTTGAGAGGCTGAGGCAGGAAGGTTGTAAGTTTGAAGTTAGTTTGGACTACATAACAAAATCCTTTCTCAAAAACAAAAGCAAATGAGGGGGGAAAACCAAATTGCTAGGACTACATTTAAAATCATAGTCTGGCTTGCTTGACCAAGGGAAGAGAGGGGAAAAAATGCCAGATATCCTGTGACCTGGCACAGTGTTCACAGCCTAGACCAATCTGTCGTCCTGCAGATGGTCTGTGTGCAGTGAGTCTACGTGGCACAGCAGGTCTGGGGAGCCTCCTGCTCCCTCTCCCCTGCCTTGTTCTCCTTCTGCATCCTGAATCAAGGTTCAAACATGGCTTGCCACATAGCTCCATTCGTCCTCTGTGCTGCTCCAAGTGATATTTCTGATCTTAGATGCCTTATTTTAACCTCTTGGAGACCTGGGGATGACCCATCTTCAAGACATATGTAAGAAGGAGCAATACTGGAGAGGCTATCTGTGCTAGTAAAAAAGATGGTGTATAGCATCCCCATTTACTCTACAGCATATGCTCCCCAAATATACCATTATTTCAAGATGAGAGAAAATAGGACATCCTCTGTAAGTCTGTGAGATGATGTGTCTCAGGGGACCAGGACAGATAAAAATGAGAATAAAGCCGTAACTCAGTGATTTGCTTATTGAGCATCTCTATTGCATTGTTGGAAAGTCTCATCTACAACCTTGCTTGGGGTGAGACAAGGAGAAGAGCTATGATGGAAAGAAAGGAAGGGGAAAGAGAAAAAGGGAGAAGAAGAAGAAAAGCTGTAGGAAAGACCAGGAGTAGATTTCCCCTGGAGTAAATTAACTGTTTGCATGAACATTTTGAAGAATTCACACACACACACACACACACACACACACACACAATCTTTTAAAATTCACACATTCAGGGCTGGAAAGGTGGCTCAGTGGTAGCGTGCTTGCCTTGCAGGCTTGAGGCCCTGGGTCCGATTCCTCAGCACCACATAAGCAGAAAAGGCCAGATGTGGCGCTGTGGCTCAAGTGGGAAAGCACTAGCCTGGAGCTGAAGAGCTGAGGGACAGCGCCCAGGCCCAGAGTTCAGGCCTCACAACTGACAAAAAAAATAAAATAAAATTCACACAATCACACATCTTTTATACTTCATACATTCGTGTGTGTGTGTGTGTGTGTGTGTGTGTGTGTGTGTGTACTCATGGCTAGCACTGTACCAGTTGAGCCATGTCTCCAGATCCTCCCATTCTTTTTTAGAAAACAAAAATCTGGCTCAGAGTCTTCTAGAATTTTCCATAATATTCTGTGAGCCAAACAATGGGCATGTACCCCTTTTACCTATCACTGGTGAATGGTAACTAAGAGATTTCTTCCTTGGATCAATGAAAGCTCATTTTCTGGGCTTGCAATGATACGCCCTCTTCAAGAACATCCAGCAGTCATTCTGGGTACCTGAAATCTCTGCTTCCCAAACTCACACATTCGTCTTTTTATTTTTATTTTTTTCTGGTCATAGGGCTTGAACTCAGGGCCTGGCACTGTCCCTAAGCTTTTTTGCTCAAAACTAGTGCTCTACCACTTTAAGCCCCAGTGCCACTTGTGGTTTTCTGGTGGTTAACTGGAGATAAGAGTCTCATGGACTTTCCTGCCTGGGTTGTTGTCAAACTCAAACTGTGATCCTCAGACTTCATCCTGGGTAGCTGGGATTACAGGCTTGAGCATCAGTGCCCAGCTCATTTGTCTTTTTGACTGAGCACCTCATAGAGAGTCAGGCAAGCCACATTCTGGGAATGGAAAGATGTGGAAGACAAGGAGTCCTGTCCTCTGTAAAATAAAAGTACACACAAGTAATCACAATCAATGTGAGAAGTGGGTTTAAGGTGACTTTGGGAGTGGGGAAGAAGCCCAGAGGAGTTATGAGTCCTTTAAGCAGAGAATATAAGATGGATTAAGGAATGAAGACTTCCTGGAGGAGGAAACAGTACAGCAGGCCTTTCAGGATACATGGGATTCTCCAGACAGGACAGGTCAGAACATGGAAGAGAAAAGTGAGAGACCCAGAGGCCCTGAAATGGTTTAAGGTAACAAAGAACAGTGACTCAAGAGGAAGGAAGGCTGGTTCTATTCTAGACTTTTCTCTCTGGACCAAAAACATCTTCTGTTAAAGTCTTCATCTTTCCCTTTTCCCCCTTGTCTTACCAAGAGATGGGAGAGCTATTCTTCTCTACATGAGGTATTATTACTCCTAATATGTTTCTAACTGCTCACCTCACTTTGATGACCTTATTAGTATGACCAGGTACACAAGGAGTACAGTCTGTCCACACAGACTTCTTTCCAGCTGCAAGTCCTACTGTCCCCCGCATCCTCCCAAAAGGGGAAGGCCTATTGTGCAGATGAGGGGAGCCTAGCTCTGTCTGCATTTCAGAGGACCCAAACAGTGAGCTATAGGAAAGACTTATCATGGACCCCCAACAAAAGATCTGGCTAGCTTTTGTAAGCCTCATCCTGGGTCTGAGCACACCCTACCTCTGCAGCCCTGGGACCTACGAGCTTCTCTATTTCTTTGGTTTGTTTCCATGCTGGGCATTGAACTCAGAGCCTCACAAATGACAGGTCTACCTGAGACACAGTCCCAGCCCGAGCTCTTTTCTGGATGAAACAATAAGCTAGGATATAGGGAACCCCTTAGAAAGCATGTGATTGTTGCTTAGAGCCTATGGCTCATGTTTGTAAACTTGAGCTACTTAAGAGGCCAAGATCTGGAAGATTGTGCTTTGAGGTCAGCCATAGCAAAGGAAAAAAAAAGTATGCTAGACTCCATTAGGGCTACAGGTGTGGTTCAGGTAGTCAAGCACTACACTAGCAAGTACAAGGCCCTGGGTTTAAACTGCGTGACCAGACACACACACACACACACACACACACACACACACACACACACACACACACACACACACACACACACACACACACACACAGCATTAACTGTAACATCTGACCTAAGAGAAACCAAGTGATATAATGTAATTCTACACAACTCTATTTTGAGTCCAACTAATCAAAATTCTCTATTATAGAAGAAGTATCTATTATCTTAGTGTGTTTCTTTCTTTTCTTTTTTCTTTTTTTGTCTGTCATGGGGCTTGAACTCTGGGCCTGGGTGCTGTCCCTCAGCTTTTCAGCTCAAGGTGAGCGCTCTACCACTTGTCTCAGTATGTTTCTAAGAAGGTAGGAAGAGATTTTCTCTGCCAATTTTATTTTGATTTAAAGTTATTGTACCTTAAAATATAAACCTATAAAATAATTTATTCCAAAGCATACATATATATGCATGTGTATATACATTTATATATTTATATACAATGATCAGATACAAGGCAACTGATTAGTTTTATTTATGCATTTTAGTGCAATCATTTATATACTTAGTTGGAGAATGTTTGATTATGGCCACTGTCTGAACTCCAATGGGACGATTATATGATACATATGTCACACATGTACTGAATTATAACTCTCAGTTTCTAACATTTCTTCTTTTTTTTAAGTTTTTTATTGTAAAGATACTGTACAAAGAGGTTACAATTACATGAGTAAGGTAATGAGTATATTTCCTATCAAGTATTGCTACCCCCGCCCCCCCCCCCCCCGCAAGATGTAAAGTTTGTTTTCAACATAGTGTCTTCTACAGTTTCTAACATTTCTGAATTCTGAAACACGTGGTACAAAGGAACTCAGATAAGATATGTGGATCTTTATTTTTAGATCTCTTTATTATTTCCCTTGCCATTTCTAGAGCTTCTCTCAATCCTGGAAAAAACCACAACCATTCACTCTTCCCCTTACATTATAGACAGAATCATATCACACCCCTCTTTACATTTTCACTGAGGGTACAGTACAATTTCCTTTGAGCCCAACCCAGAAGATGAGAAGATTCTGGATTGTTAGAGGGGTGAGCTAGGGCTCAGGACACATGCAAAGGGGGTGCCCCATGATAGATACCCACAGAACCAAATCATCCAACTCCTATGCCCACTGCCTGATTCCTAGATCCACAGACTTCTTTCCTTGTTGGTAATTTCTTCTCTGTGATTAAATCCATTTAATGGTGCATTTTAAATCAGCTTTAATTGGACACTCTCTGTGTTTAAAAAATACTACTCTTCCTTATCTACGTAATTTTTTTTTTTTTTTGGTCGGTTGTGGGCCTGAACTCTGGGCCTGGCCACTGTCCCTCAGCTCTTCAGCTCAAGGTTAGCCCTCTACCACTTGAGCCACAGCACCACTTCCGGCTTTTTCTGCTTATGTGATGCTGAAGAATCGAACCCAGGGCCTCATGCATGCAAGGCAAGCACTCTACCACTGAGCCACCTTCCCAGCCCTATCTATGTAATTTTTGTTTCTACCCTATCACTTCTTTTTTAAACAGAAGAATTTTATGTGTGACTACATATGTAAAATCTCATCTGCCCCATTATTATTTATAGGTAACTCTTCTCCTCTTATTTAGTTAATTTCACCTGTTGGTAGCTTGGGGAGTATTACAACTAAATATATTAAAATCCCATGTAAAGAAGAACCTTAATTCAATGCATCCCTTAGAACTTCAATGAGCTGTAAAATCAGCTCTTCACCTTCACATGTCTGCTAGATAATTTCACATGACAGGCTAACAACAGGCAGTTATAAAGCTAAAATCTGAACAGAGTCCCAGAAGTTAGAGAAAAGTTTTCTGTTGCTTCTACCCCTGCTATCAATCTTACATAGAAAATTTGGTTATCATTTGACCTCTGAATCTTATTCCTCTTATTTTGTATTCCAGATGGTTCTGGGTACACATAACAGAGGCATAAAGAGGCCTCTCTGATTAATAATTTGTGCTTTCCAGAGAACACATGCATCAAAGTATGGGTAGAAATTTAAAGGCCACAGTAGACCTATTCGCTCTGTGGGTCCTGGGAGGGGGACTGATTGCGGGTAACTGCACGAGTTATGTGCCCAGCATTATCCTTGAGTAGAGTTATATGTATGTCCTGAATATTACAATTTCTAATAGTTTATTGGCCCCCATCTTACTTATGACACAAGTAAAGTGCTCTCTTTTTGGGGGACATTACTTATTTCAATCTTCCCTGATGAATCATAAACCAAGGAGAAACACACACCACTGTGGGTTTTTTTTTTTTCTGGATTTTTACATTCACACTAATGTCCACTGCTTGAGTCTCTAGAGGTTTTATATACTCAGAAATTCCCCATTGACAAGGGGAAAACATATATAGGTGAGTAGCTAATGGCCCCAGACAATCAACCATATGCAGTTGGAAACAAAACTTCCCAATTAAATATGTGCAGCCAAGGTCTGAATCAAGAGAAGTGTGTTGTGGTCACAGCAGAATGTCTACTCTCATGTTTTACCCCATATCCCACAGATTAAAAAAAAGTTTGTTTAACAAAATCAGGTACTCTAGCCAGAGGTGCCTGTGAAATCCATGCCCTCTGGAGAGCGAGGCTGTGGAAGGGCACCTGGAAGGGCACTACCATCTTGGCATGGCCCCCGCTGCAATGGGGGAGTTTCTCTAATTGGTCCACACCTCTCTCCTCTTTTCCCTGAGCCACACAGGAGGCTCTGAGGGAAGTCTGGGGCCTACTGTGGCTCCTTGAAGAGGCTCCTGAGACAGAGGGCTGGCTGGTGCCTGAGAAATGAGAGAATGTGCAAGGAAGAAAAAAATCCAGAAGAAACTGAGATTCAGAAGGAGTTGGCCAGACACGTTTAAAGATTATTTTTAACTTCTTTCCTCATTCAAAGGTTGCAAGTTATCACACATCATAAGTCTGTTCTCTTCCCTTGTTGCATTTTGCTAAAGGAACCCCCAATCTTACCTCAAACATGTGTTACTCCTTTTTACTGAAAGCTAGAGGAGGAGGCAGAATGCATGGGGGCAGGGTGAGAGTCTGGCAAACCTGGGATCTCCACACAGCACAAGACCCATTCCACTCCCAACCAACTACTTCCCTGTGGAGAATCTGCACAATGAAGAACATGCTGGGTGAACCTAAGGGCAGAATAATAATACAAGCTGATTTGTAACCATCTTCAAATCTGATATTGGATAATTATGAGATAATAATGATAATGACAAAGAAAATAATGAGAAAAGCTATACTTTTCTCTGTCTTCTCAAAGGCCAGACTTCTTTTGAAATACTGAACCTGTAGTATCTAAAATGTTGAGCTAGAGTAGTTAACAAGAGGCACAATTTGCATATACATTTGTGCACATTTGACTAAATTTGCATAAGATCAGTTTTAATTCTACACTTATAGAATAAAATTAAACAAATGAGCAGTGCAGCCAGTACAATGCACACATGATTTAACAGCAGGAAAATATATACAGTTTTTATAAGTTAATTTGATTTTATCACCAAAAAAGACCTTTGTATAGAAAAAAATTCTAGCAAATTTGACATTTATCATACAAAATGGTGCAATGCTAAAAAGAACACAAATTTCCCCAAAATGAGTAAGAACAGACAAGTGTTCAAAAAGCATATCAGACACCTGTGAGAAATGTATCATTAGAAAAGTCGTGTTCATGTATTGTTCTTTTGTATCATGGTGGAAAAATGTTAAATTCTCCTTTTTAACTAAGCAAAAATTTTTAGGGGGGATTGGTCGTGGGGCTTGGACTCTGGGCTTGGGTGCTGTCCCTGTGCTCTGAGTGCTCTACCGATTAAGCCACAGCACCACTTCCTGTTTTCTAGTGGTTTATTGGAGATAAGAGTCTCATGGACTTTTCTGCCCTGCTGGCTTTGAACCATGATCCTCAGATCTCAGCCCCCTGAGTAGCTAGGATTACAGGCATGAACCACCGGCGCCCGGCTTAACTAAGCAAATTTTATTGTTTAAAGAAATGTAGCTTAGTGGCAAAGTACATGCCTAGTATGCATGAAGCCCTAGGTTCAACAAGCACTGGAAGAAACTAACATCTCCAGACAAATGCTGCCACGTTCTCTGTGGTCCCCACTCAAGTTCCACAGAATAGACTTCAGGTTGTAAGGACAGGGAAGCTCTCTGGCTCAGTCACCACAGTGAGATGGTGGTGGTGGTGGTGGTGGTGGCTTCATTTGCAGTTGGTAGCAGTGAGTTGGGGTAGTATCTCCCACAGATCTCTGGTTTGCTCTTGGCCTTGGGCAACCCTGCCAGTCTCTCCTGCCTCAGAGCTCTTGTAATTAGAAGCCTGAGAGGAGGTACTGCTTGCCCAAGTAACTAAGTTTAAAGTCATGAAAGACAAGTGTAGTAGTGACTACCTCTAGTCCCCATCTCAAAAGAGTAAGGAGGAGGAGTGCAAGTTCAAGGCCAGCCTGAGCTACATAGAGAGACTTTGTCTCAAAAAGCCAAACCAGACCAAACAACAAAAGCAATGAAGAAAAGGTCATGATGCTTATTGTATTTATTAGAATCCTAAAAATACCCCACTAAATCTGAGAAAAGCATCACAAGCCAGCTGAGTTGGATGGATAGGGATTCCAGAAGCAGAAATCTGATCTTGAGGGCTCCTCAGCCACGTCCCTCTGAAGGCTCAGGGAAGGCTCTGCTGGACCTCACTCCCCACTGCTGTAGTTCTGTGGTTGTGACAACATAACCTCCATGTTCACATGACCTTCCCTGCATATGTCTGTGCTCAAACTTCCTTCCCATTTGTCAAGCCATGTGGGATGAGAGCCTTCTTCCTCCTGTGTGAGTCAAGTCTTGTCCTATGACGGCCACAATGGCTCTGTACTGAAATACTGGTGGTTAGGACTTCAACATTTGTGTTTTTGAGGATGCAATTCCACACCTAACACTTAGCAAGCAGATATTCCAAAGGCCTAGCTTCCGTTTGGACTGACTCTCAATGCCCAGTGTCTCTCAGCTTCACTGGGAACAGTGCTCCGGGGTCACATGGGAGATGACACCACTTCACACATGCATGCTATGATTTTGAAATGGAATAGTCTCACTCAGCAATGGGTCTCTGTTATTTAACAAGAGGGAAAGCAGGCGAGGAACCTATCTCCTGTGTCTCCTGCTGAAGTTCCAACTTGGATTTTGAATTGTTTCCTTTCTGCTGAGTGCATAAGGCTTTTCAGGTCCTGTCAGAAGATGAAACATGCATGGCTCCCTTGCAGCTATTCCCTCACAAGCTTGGCTGGGTTTTTGTGGCTTCCGTGGTTCATTTCTCAGTAGACAGTCAAAAGGGAAATGAAATGTCCTTTTGCCTTCTTCTTGAAGTTGTCATAGGGAACTCCACAAACTACTTTTGAAGACATTCAGAATTAGTGGTCCAGGAGTAATGCTTATCAGGAAGCCAATAAAAGCAACTTGGAGGGCAGAGAAGGCCCTGGGAGCCCCTGTGTGAGGGGAGTGATTTCTTCCTTCTCCCTCTGCTCACATCATTTAAGTTTGTAATGACAGACGTTTCTTTGGGGCTTTACAGTTCATCATCCTCTACTAAGAGCTTAGTGTTTCCTCTTCTGATAACGAGTGAAAAATCATAAAAAATATTTGGAATCAGATTTGAAATTCTCATGAGGTTTTGAAAGTTAATAGGTAAAATCATTTATAATCTTTCTCTCTCTCTCTCTCTCTCTCTTTCTCTCTCTTTCTCTCTCTCTCTCTCTCTCTCTCTCTCTCTCTCTCTCTCTCTCTCTCTCTCTCTCTCTCTCTCTCTCTCTCTCTCTCTCTCTCTCAATGCTGGGTGCTCCTGCTTAGCTTCTTCACTCAAGGCTGGCTCTCTACCACTCGAACCACATTTCTGCTTCCACTTTTTAGTGGTTAACTGGAAATAAGAGTCTCATGGACTTTCCTTCCTGCACTGCCTTTGAATTGTGATCCTCAGGTCTCAGCCTCCTCAGCAGCTAGGATTACAGGCATGAACAAATGGTGCTGGACAAATGTTTACTTTTTATTTTCTACCCTTGTGCCATTGATAAAAAAATAAGAGTGAGACTGAGAAAAATGACTACACACAACTATAAGAAGAAAAGAAATTGAATCCGGGTACCGGCTTTATAGGGTGACACACATCTGTAAATCCTAGGTACTCAGGAGGATCTGAGAATCACAATTAGAAGCCAGCCAGGGCAAGGAAGTCCATGAGACTTTTATCTCCAATGAACTACTCAGAAAAAGCCAGAAGTAGTGCTGTGGCTCAAGTAGATTGCTAGCCTTGAGCAAAAAAATCTTAGGGACAACACCCAGGTCCTGAGTTCAAGGACCAGGATAAGAGAGAGAGAGAGAGAGAGAAAGAAAGAAAGAAAGAAAGAAAGGAAGGAAGAAAGAAAGAAAGACAGACAGACAGACAGACAGACAGACAGACAGACAGACAGACAGAAAGAAAGAAAGAAAGAAAGAAAGAAAGAAAGAAAGAAAGAAAGAAAGAAAGAAAGAAAGAAAGAAAGAAGGAAAGAAAGAAATAAAGAAAGATAGAAAGAAAGATAGAAAGATTGAATTAGAGATATTATAGTAGGAAGACAGGTAAGAAAGAGATGGAAGGTGGTGGAGGTGGATGGATAAGTAAAAGTGTTAGAACACAGAGACCCACTACTGTTCTACTGAGCAAGAGCTTATTTCATTTCAAAACTCTAACCCACACATGCAAAGTGGTATCATTGCCCAAGTACTTGTCCTCCCTGAAGTTAGTCTATGTGATCAAATCCTCCATGGGTACAGATAAAGAAAGGCTTATGCGTAGTAAATGAAGCCATTGATTCTGTAATGCAGAAAGATAATCCCTAGCCCAAATGCTCTGTGCATGTCTGGAGTTCAGGAAGATTATTTGATCAGGAGCCCACACTGATGTGTGAGTTAAGTCATCATTCCATGGAACCTGATGCTCCTCCAGGGAATTTTAGTCTGTGTTGTTAAATCTTCATAAATGAGAGATGACCAGCAAGACTGGATCTGTTTGCTGTCTACTTTCTCTAGTCTCAGCTGGAATCCCTGGGCTCCACAATCATTCAGGCTGTTGGCAGAATGCATAGTCCCTTCCCCTCCTCTCTCCTCTCCTTTCCTTTCCTACTGGAT
Source organism: Dipodomys merriami (assembly GCF_024711535.1). Classification (NCBI taxonomy): domain Eukaryota; kingdom Metazoa; phylum Chordata; class Mammalia; order Rodentia; family Heteromyidae; genus Dipodomys; species Dipodomys merriami. The sequence goes on along the minus strand of NW_027202270.1, from coordinate 42,828,678 downwards.
ATTAGGGCTCGAACTCAGGACCTCACATTCTCACTTGGTTTTTTCTCTTAAGGCAAGTGCTTGACCACTTAAGCCACAGCTCCACTTCCAGCTTTTTGTTGGTTAAGTGGAGAAAAGTGTCTGTGGACTTGTGTGCTCAGCCCAGTCTTCCTCAGAGCTTAGCTTCCTGAATAGTGAGGATTTAGGCCTGAGCCACCAAGGCCCTGCTACAATTCAGTTCTTTGTGGCTGTGAACTAAAGCCCAGATTCTTTTGTGCTGTCAGCCAGTAAGGGCACTGCCGTCACCTCTTGGACACTGCTCATGTTTCTTTTTTAAAAATGTTTTTATTAAGCTATTGTTCAGAGGGATTACAGTTACATGAGTAAGGTAATGAGTACATTTACTATTGAGCTGCCCATATTTCTTGTAACTTGATGTTCTTCACCTTCAACATCAGTAGGAGAGGAATTCTTCACAACCAATGCACCTGTGCTCCCAGTCTCGTGATTTTCCCCTCTTCTGCAACCATCAGGCCAAATCCTTCACTTTTGAAGAACTAATTAGGTCAGGCTCACTAGGACACCTTTCTATTTTAAGCACACCTGGTTTGGGGCCTTAATTACATCTGCAAAATGCTTTCAGGGTAGTTTTTTAATGAAACAACTGAGGGAAGGAATGTGATACAGCAAGTAGTTGGAATCTTTGGGGTCCATCCCAGTGGCCTTTTTGTATTTGAGATATTTCTGTAAGCAAGTCAACTTGTTATTTCTATCAACAGATCTCTCGGAATAGCAAAAGGCTACAGTAAAATTGCATGGTATATTTCACAAGATTGTTTCAGTATTTTAAAGAATCATCTCACTATTTACAAAAATAGTTCTTCATACCTTTGCATTAAAAGAGTGACTTTAAATCCAGAGTTGGCCACATGTGGTGGTGCACACCTATAATCCCAGCCTCAGGAGGCTGAAGCGAGAGAGTTGAAAGTGTGAGGTTGCTTGTACTACATACCAAAACCCTATTTCAAAACAAAACAAATGAAAACAAAACAAAAACAAATTGGATGCCAGTGGTTTATAACTGTAATCCTAGCTTATGGGTAGGTTGAAATGTTGAGGACTGAGGTTTGAGACAAGCCTGGGAAGAATAGTTCATGAGATTACCCCCCCCCCCCAACCAATTGTTGTGTGTTGTCATTCTAGCTATGTGGGAGGTGGAGAGAAGGAGGGTCTTGGTTCTAAGGCAGCCTAGGCAGAAAAGTCCACAAAACTACATCTTAACCAAAGAAGCTGGGTGTGGTGATATATGCCTGTCATCTCAGCTACCCAGGAAGCAAGAAATAGAATGATCATGGTTCAGGCATATGCCCAGGAAGAAAGAGAGACTCTATCACAAACAAATAGCCAGTGTAAAAATGTGCTGGAGGCGTGGCTCAGTGGTTGAGCAGCTGCCTAGCAAGTACAAGGCCCTGAATTCAAACCCTAGGACCTCAAAAACAGACTATCCCTCCAACTCTCCTCACCCAAAGCAAAGCAGGGGTGCAATGGATTTCCAAGGTTTGAGGAGTTGGAGACAGTTTCTGGTAGGAATTTTAGGGCTTTTAGGACCCCAGTATCAGACATCCTCTATTCAATCTACTGGCTAAAAAGGTACCCTAATAAGGTCATTTGGGTTTTGAATCTGAATTATATTGCCCTGCTTTAGTTTCTATTTCACCGTTATGCTAACAAAAAGTCAAGCCTTCATAGCTTACGTTCTTGCTACAAAATTCTGTTCCCTGAAAAGAGCAAATGCATGAAAGTCCTACTGTGCAAAGGCCATGGGAGGCCCTGAGATTACAGCATAGACTTCAGTTGTAAGTGTGGTTACTTCAAGATATACTGGAACACTTCCCCATTGGTCAAATGCTTCTACAGCATCATTTAATGGTGTCTGAGACTCTGTATTGTAGGTGTCTCAAAACTTATTTTTTATTAAGCAATATCCAGTCTTAGGGCATTGAGGTCATATCTTATTTATAGCTATGACAAATAGCACTTATGACTATTGCAGAAGGGAATCTTTGCCCCAATCTTATTTCTTCAGGATAAAGACTTAGTGATGGATCCCTGGGTCAATTACTATTCAGATTTTTTTTTAATTCCCTGCTCTGAAATTCTCTTCTTAAACAGATAACAGCAAATCTGAAGCAACAAGTCTTAGTGAAATCTCTGCATTTCATTATTTTAATGTGTACTAATTTTCAAAATATGCTAATTAAAGGAATTTTACGATGGTAATGAAATGGTCTTGGAGGAAAACAATTCTTGTAACAACATTTCATAATGAGTGATAGCAAGGAATTGTTGAAAATGATAATGAAGTGGCTATTAGTACAGTACCGAAGGGAGAGAAACGCTCAGAACTTACAAATGAAGACCTTGATTACTTCAAACATAAACCCCAAGCTGTAAACACTGAACTTATTGTAATAGATCATTTTTGTATTTTACAAAGAAAGAGACAAAAATTTAATCATCTACTTCAAAAGGATTATCTTTAAAAAAATCAGTAATAATTAGATTTACTCATCACTGGGGAAAAAAAAACACAGTAGGGAGAAAAAAAGACCTAGAAAGAAAAATAGTTTGAAACAAGGAAAGGAAGAAAGATGAAAGAGGAAGACGAAGGCAGGAAGACTGAGAAAGATGAACAGGAAGAACTGAAAAGGAAAACTAAAAGGAAAATAAATCTGAAAGAAGACAAAGAGGAGAAAAGAAATACTTTAAAGTGAGCTACATTTCCAGGCTGGTAATATTTTAATGGGCTCAATATCAAAACTTTTTTTTTCTTTGTAAGTGCCTGGATTAGAGCTCAGGGCTTCTGCTTCGTTGTCAGGTGCTGTATTACCTGAGCCACACCCCCAGCCATTTCTGCTTTCATTATTGTTTGAATAGTGTAGCATATGTACACTCTGACTAGCCTGGCCTGGACTATAATAATTTTGTTTTTGGGAGTTGAGGGGCTTGAACTCTGGGCTTGGGCGCTGTCCCTCAGCTCTTCAGCTCAAAGCGAGTGCTCTACCTCTTGAGTCACAGCGCCACTTTCTGTTTTCTAGCGGTTTATTGGAGATATTGGAGTCTCACGGACTTTCCTGCCGGAGCTTGTTTTGAACTGAAGTTCTTAGATCTCAGCCTCCTAAGTAGCTAGGATTACAGGTGTGAACCACTGGTGCCGGGAAATATATTTTTAAAAAAAATGCTGATCCTGGAATATGAACTTAGGGCCTGGGCTCTTTGCCTGTGCTCTATTGCTCAAGACTAGTCTAGCTCTGCCACTTGAGCTACAGGTCCAATTCTGTGTGTGTGTGTGTGTGTGTGTGTGTGTGTGTGTGTGTGTGTGTGTGTGTGTGTGTGTGTGTGTGTGTAATTGTAGATAAGAGTCTCATGTGTTTTCCTGTCTGGGCTGTATTTTTCGAACTGTGATCCCAGCCACCTGAGTAACTAGGATTATAGGTGTGAGCCACTGGCGCCTGGCACAATCCTCCTTTTTATGCTTCTTATGTAGCTTGGATGACAGGCACATGCTATTCTGTCTAGCTATTGTTTGAGATGGACTCTTGAATTCTGTTAGGGCTGGCCTTGTACTTTCAGTGTCTTGACCTTTGCCTCTACTAATCTTTGCCTTCTGAGTAGCTAGGATTACAGTCATGAGCCACCAGTGCTTGGCTGAAACATTATTAAGCACAGTTTAAGAAAGGAATGTCTTCACTGTCCATTTTGCCAGAGAAGCTGTGATGACGATGTTTGGTGACACTTGTGATTGGCTCTTGTCATCCCAACTCAGTACAGCAGTGCATGCCTTTCTGCATTGCCACGGTGTCTCCAGTGCTTTCTTTTGCTACAATGCCTCAGAATAAATGGCACAAATAGTTCCTCAAAGATTTGGAGTAAACACACTGAGCATTTCTACCATAGGGAGGTGGAGTTTACATGTTGTAGCTTAGTAATGACAATATGAAATCTTGGCTGGCCACATGTAAGTCTGGATAGCTATGGAGCCAGCACGTAAAAGTCAAACTACTGGCTGGGTGTGGTGGTACATGCTTGTTATTCCAGTTACCCAGAGGGTCGAGTTAGAAGAATCAATCCAGGGCAACCCCAGGCTACAAAGGAGACACAGGTAGGAGGATGGTAGTCTGAGGTTAGTCCTAGGCAAAAAGCATGAGACCTTAGCATAAGGCCTTGAATTCAAATTTCAAGGAAAGCAAACCAAAGAAAGAAAATAAGGAACGAAGGAAGGAAGGAAGGAAGGAAGGAAGGAAGGAAGGAAGGAAGGGAGGAAGGAAGGAAGAAAGAAAGGGAAGGAAGGAAGGAAGGAAGGCAGGCAGGAAGGAAGGAAGGAAGGAAGGAAGGGAAGCAGGGAAATAAGGAAGGAAAGAAAGGAAGGAAGGAAGGAAGGAAGGAAGGGAGGGAGGGAGGGAGGAAGGAAGGAAGCTAAGATGCTGAGGGAAAGCCAGTTTCTCCAATGACATTCCATGTTCACAGTTTTGGTAGAATGTTCTCTGGAGGCCAAAGATTCATTCTGTCAGAAAGGGAATAGCAGAAGCCATGGAGAATGTTGAAGAACCCACACTTTCTGGTCTTAGACAGTCACAAGTACCTAGTAGACTGGAAGTCTGACAGGAAAACAAAGCTTGGGCACAGGTAAACTTTTAGACTCTTGAGTTCTAACTTTTTCCTTTGAAAGGGAGGAAACCAGTGCTACTCCTCTACTATTTCCCTGATCTGTTTTGGAGTTGGCAAACTGATTTGGTAAAACAGTGATAGATTTGTCAGATTAAGATAGTAATTGACTTCTATTAATTTGAGAGACACCCGTGTCTCACAGTGAGAAGAAATATGGCTACCCTGAAGGGACACATTTAAATGCATTAGATTTTCCGGCTTTCATCCAAGACACTGAGACTTTTTCGTCTCAGCCATTAAATCCTTTCAGCTTTTACTTCAAATGGCACTAAACAAGCACTCATCAATTTATTTTTTAACAATATCCAGTTGGATTAATCTGTTTAATTGGCAGTGGGTTGATGCTTTCTTGGCCCACAAGTCCAGTTAGCAAAATAAAGGAAGGCATGGAAAGCCAAAAAAAAAAAAAAAAAACCAACAACCCCAAAACATCCCCAACAACAACAACAACAACGAACTCAAAAACCAGTCTTCCTAAAACCGTGGGGAACAGAAGAGACATTCGCCCAACAAATGTTAACCCAGAGGAAAAAAATTTGAATATACACAAAAGATTAAATTAACAATAGATGAATGGCAAATGAGAAAGCTGCCGGTGACCAGACTTTGTCAGGAGCCAACCTTTAACAATATGGATTATTTCGGATAATTCATGGTTTGTCAGCCTTTATTCTTTGTCCCCTCTGAAATATCCAGGGCACATCTTAGACAGATAATTAGGGCATTATTACTCCATCCCTTAACTAAGTTGGACAAATTGCATTGCGCTTGGTGGTAAACCAACGTAGGGTTTGCTCATTAGCATTGTCTAATTGTTCCAAATAAAGTCTTTGCTTTTTTTTTTCTATTGCACTAACTTTATTTGTCAATACTAAGGCATGATTGAACATACCTGTTCCTGGAGGGCTTCTTGAATATGCTAGTCACTAGGTAATCTTACAGTTAATACAGGCCACAGCATGGTAAAATGTAAGAAAATGTAAAGGTCAAAAACATGTTTCTATTATGAAAAAAATGAATGATAATGACATAATTTTTTCAGCTCATCAGGCTCTTTGCTAAGTGCTGCTGTTATTGCCAGATCAGTAGTGTCTAACAAAGAAATGCTTTCTTCAGTCTGCTTCATTAGCCTGCCCTGTAAGACCTCACCTCCAGACCTTTTCACTAATCTGTTGGCCAGCTCAATAGTCTTGTTAGTTCTATTCACTCTTCCTGACAGCGGATTTTCTCAGCTGCAGCCCTCATGCAGGCTGTCGCTAAAGCAGCCAGGTTTGTGTCTAGTGCCTTTAAATAAAAACAGTGAGAAACAACTTTGGACATTGTCTGAACAAGTAACAAACAAAAAAATCACTGGTGACTTATTTTATATAGCAGAAAGTTAAATTATACAGTGTGCCCAGAAGTAAACATACCCTCGTGGGGGGACTGTGTCAATTCTCACAATGAGAAGGTACAGGCGGGAAAATGAAGGAAAAGGATCCTCGACAGTTTATGTAATTTTTGTTGTTTGTTCAAAACAGCTCCAAGGGGGAAGGAAAAAAAAAGATGGAAAAAAGAACATATAGATAAATTCAAAATCCTGGTGGGGAAATGGAGAATGCCATTTTCCCAGACAAATTACTTAGAGCTGTGAAGATTTAATACAATTGGTTTGTGCACCATTAGTGCCAATGACACACTTAATAAAGTGTCACCAAACATTTTGCATTGAGCGCTGAAGGCAAGATAAAACCTAGGGGAAGCTTTTAAGGTGAGATTTGAAGAGCTGGGATGAATCAAGAACTCGGAGGGAGCCAGGGCCTGGAGCTGGGGCAGCGCCAACATTTCCAGCTGGGGATGTAATGGAGAAAGAAGGCCAAGGGGATTGGGGAGCGGGGGGGGGGGGGGTTTCCACTGAGCTAGATGCAATGACAGAGGAGGCTCCCAGAGCCAGTGGAGGGAATGGGTAGGAAAATGAAGGCTGTGTGTGGATGTGTGGTAGAGCCCTGGCAGCTTCTTTGGAGGAGGAAGAGGGTGAGAAGAGGGTAATTTGGAAGAGAAAAGCTATGCTCAAGAGTCATTGTTCAAGCAGTAAAAGAACATTTTTTATTCTGTGTGTGTGTGTGTGTGTGTGTGTGTGTGTGTGTGTGTGTGTGTGATGTGTTGTTCTTTATTCAACAAATCATCTGCACATTTACTGTTGTTCATAAAGAACTTCAAGAAAAAAGGAAACTAGGTGCTCATGGCACATTGGGATGGTTGCTGGCAGATAACTCATTATGTAAAATTTTGCTATGATTTGCTTAGGGGAAAACATTAACACTGGAATAATTAGATACGTAACTTATATGAGAATTTCTAAGTCCCTCTGAGGATTCCTAAACCTGTATTAGTCTATTATGTATCTAGGGAAACTGAGGCTGGGCATCTGGCAAGAAACAAGATGTAACTATAGAACCTTAATGAAGTCCTTCTTGAGCTTGTGAAATTCTGTTTTTCTTTTCTTTAGTTTTTTCTCTCTCCCTCCCTCCCTCCCTCCCTTCCCCTTCCCTTCTTCCTTCCTTCCTTCCTTCCTTCCTTCCTTCCTTCCTTCCTTCCTTCTTTCTTTCTTTCTTTCTTTCTTTCTTTCTTTCTTTCTTTCTTTCTTTCTTTCTTTCTTTCTTTCCTTTCTTTCTTTTTCCTTCTTTCCTTTCTCCCACCAGTCCTGTGGGTTGAACTCTGGGTCTGAGTGCTGTCCCTGAAGTTTTGTGCTGAAAGCTAGAACTTTACCACTTGAGCCACAGCTCCACTTTCAACATTAAAAAAAAAATACTTTAGTGGAAATAAGAGTCTCATGGATTTTCCTGCCTAGGCCGGCTTTGAACCACCATCCTCAGATCTCAGCCTCCTGAACAGTTAGAACCACAGACATGAGCTGCCCTGTACACGACTCTATTTTGTTTATTTATTTATTTATTTTTAATTGAGGATTGAAGGCAGGGCCTCACTGCTCTCCTATGTGAGCCCCCCCACCCCCTCCTTATGTTAGTTTTTTTTTTTTATAGCAGTTTCTGTGGTTCATTTAAACACAAATAAAAGGTGCATGTGAGCCATCTATTCGTTTTTTTCACTGCGCAGCCTGGCCTTGGGACTGGTGATTCTGATGGCCAGCTGGGCTGCTCTTTCGGTTCTTGCAGGAAACGTGGGCAATCTCAGCCCAGTAAGACTTGTTGCACATGAGCAGCGCTTCCAGCTCCTTGATGTTGTGGACCAGGAACCTCCGGAATCCGCCAGGCAGCAGGTGCTTTGTTTTTTTGTTGCTCCTATACCAATGTTGGACATCAAGATCTGGCCCTGGAATCTCTCCACACCCTCTTGTCAATGCCCCTGGGGTTCTGCCAGCTATGTGGAATCTTGACATATTGGTTGGACTGCTGGTGGATGAACTTCTTGGTGCTCTTTTTGATGCTCTTGGGCTTCACCAGAGGTCTGAGGGCGGCCACGATGCCGCGAGCAGGAGGAGAGGGCAGCCACCTCCGGAGGCAGCGCTGAGGAAGAGGAAGGGACTAGTTTGTTTTTGAGATAGAGTCTTGTGCTAATTTTCCTTGGGGTTTCTTGGATATGGCTCTCCTCCCTCCATAGCTGGGACCACAGACATATACCACTTCCCCCAGCATGGAAATTATCTCTGAGACTGGTCTTAACTCACAGTTTAAATGTCTTTAAGCCAGTTAAGCAATTAAGAAAACCCTCTGGGTTTTCTCCATTCCTTCCTTCCTTGTGGTTATGTTAAGCCCAGCTCTACTTAAAGTGTATTAAATGGCATGGATGGTGGCACAGTTGGCAAACCAACCTTTCCCCAAGAAGAACTTTATCTTTTTTGCTTTCTAGAACTTTCTGATTAAATAACCTATTAGACTAGTGTCTTGCAAGGTGCCACAAGAGAGGTGGTTTTCCTCTAGACCCAATAGCAAGATGTCAGTAGGGTTCATTGCTTCTGAGGGGTATGAGAGGAGCATTCTCTTGTCTCTCTCCAAGTTTCTGATGGGTGCTGGAAACTTCTGCTCTTCTTTCTTTGGCTAGAAAAAGCACTCTACCTTCTTTACAGGGCCCTGTGTATATAGCAGTCTCCAGATTTCCCCTTTTCTTAGAGACGGGTCATATTGGGTTAGAGCCTGTTCTAGTGACTTAATTTCAACACAGTTCCATCTTGAGTTTGGGGGTCAGGATTTCAATATAGAACTTGGGCTTGATCTAATTCAACCCATAAGAAGTCTAGGCACTTCTGAAAACTAGAAGGAGGAGGGCAGGACAGAGATAGATGTGCTATGGCCCCTGACCTTACAGATTCATACCTTAGTGAGGGAGGTGGATTATTATGTAAATGAAGGCAAATGAAGGAAGAGAACTTATTGGTCAACTGAGGCCTCAATGAGACTGAGGGACTGAGCAGCTCAAAACAGTGTATTCTGAGGAGAGGCTGCAATGGCCTAGGCTTTTTGGGAAACTCACTGTATTAGCGGACCCAGGGGAAATGCTGTCCCTGGTCCTCTTGGAAGCTGTCCCAGTGAGTGCTCAGCAGAGGGGAGAAGCTTTGGTACTTCCAAGGGGAAGGGGGGCGTCTCTAGCTTCAGGACAGGTACCTCCTCAGGAATCCATGGGGCCAGGGACCATGGAGTAAGTTTCCAAAGTAACTCCCACAGTCCCACAGCCCCAGGGATACTTCTTCTACTGCTCTTCTAGTTTCTAACCTCAATCTTTTCTGCTTGAGATGACCCCTTTCTGTCCTGCCCCCAGCACTAGTGGAGAAACTCCTATGAAAGAACAGCACATTCTTGATTGAGATCATACCTCTACAGAGTCCAATAACATGGGAAAGACCATTTAAGTCCATCCTGGAAGGGAAGAAAAGGAGTGAGAAGTAGAAAGAAAGGAATGAAAGAAGGAAGGCAGGAAGGGGAGAGAGGGAGGAAGGGAAGGAGATAAGGAAGGAAAGAAAGAAGGAAGGAAGACAGGAAGGAAGAAAGGGACAGGTAAGAAGGATTAAAGGAAAAAGAGATGGAGGAAAAAAAGGAAGGAAGAGAAGGGGACAGGGAGGAAGGAAGGGAAAGAAAGAAGGGGAAAGAGGGAAGAAGGAGGGAAGGGAGGGGAGAAGAATAGAGGGATCTCTAGGGAGGAGAGGAGGAGAAGCAGCAATTCTCTGTTGGCTGTAACTCTTCTCCCTCAACCCCCTGCCTCACATCCATTGTCAGAGGTACAAGCTGACCTTCATTAAACCCCTTCCCTGTTTCCCACTTCTGGGAGAGAATACAGATGTTGGCATATCACAGAAGAACCTCTGGCCTGGCTCCATCTACCTTTCAAACTTGGCTGGCACTCTACTTCAGAGAACTATTTTTTGTTCTGAAAATAAGCTGTACTGTTCCACACCAGAATCATGTAAATGTTCTTTTCTCTACTTCACCTTCCAGGCTTCCAAACCAGCTTCTCATGCAAATCTGTCATATCTTCACAAAAGCTCTTCTAGTAGTCCTGGGGTTGGAGGCATGGCTCAGTTGATAGAGCTCTAGCCTATGAGTGAAAGTGGCAGGTACAGAGTCCTGGACCGAAAATTAAAAATAAATAAAAAATGGGGCACAGGTGGGTCACACCTGAAAATCCTGGGCTGAGATCTAAGGGTTCAAGGCCAGCCTGGGCAGGAAAATCCACGTGACTCATCTCCAATAAACTACTCGGAAAAAGCTGGAAGTAGCACTGTGACTCAAGTGAGAGTGCTAGCTTTGAGCACAAAGAAGCCCAGGAACAGCACAGAGGCCCAGAGTTCAAGCCCCAAGACTAACAACAACAACAACAACAAAAGGTAATAGTCACCCCTCCCCCTCCACTTCATCTGCCCAGTCTTGTTGCTTCTCCTCATACTACACGATCATTACATATTTTTCCTCCATCTCCCCCATGGGACCTACTAGACCCCAGTGCTCTGGCTTCTTCATCTCAGAGGCCCACAGCACAGCACCTAGCTTATACATGACCTTGCTGCTAGACCTTTGCTAGGTGAACAACCAAGACAAGAGGAGGCAGAGGAAAGCAGAGCATCTCTGTTCTTAACTCCTAGAGTTGAATAATGGTGGAGGAATAGGGTTAGCCAATAGGCACCAGCCCAAGAACTGGGGATGTGGGAAGGAAGGCTATAGTCTGTCCTCAAGGAGCCCTTAATTTGGGTGGTATTGGTGGTGATGTAAGTGGGCAGTGACAAGTGTAAGGACATCGAATCTTTGCAAACAGCAGTGTGGGAGGAGGGGCCATCACCCCCCCCACCCCCACCCCTATCCTGGGCCTGCAGGACTGGAAGGACCTTGAGCACCAGGGTAATGAACTGGTAATGAACAAGGTCACCTTGCTGAGCAAGGGTGATGAAAGGCTCATGGAGAAACAATCTGAAAGGAAACCAGTGCTGTTTGATTTGTAGAGAAAAATCTTTCAAAACATTGATCAATTTATCATTTTATGAGAAGGAGAAAGTTCATAACTTCATTAGGGAAATTTGCTTCTTCTATACCTACCAACCCTGGAATTCCTTTTTTTTTTTTTTTTTTTTTAAACAAAAAAACCCCAAATATTTATTTATTCATTTGGTAGACCCAGGGTTTGAACTCAGGGTTCTGTGGTTACTAAGTTGGTGCTCTACCACTTTTCAGCTACACATCTGGCTCTTGTTTTTTTGTTTTTGTTTTTTTTTGTTTTTTTGACCAGTCCAGGCTTGAACTGTGGGCCTGGACACTTCCTCTGAAGTGTTGTACTCAAGGCCAGTGGTATTCTACCACTTGAACCACAGCTCCATTTCTGGCTTTTTTGGATAGTTAATTGGCGATAGGAGTCTTACAGACTTTTTGCCCATGCTGGCTTTGAATCTCAATTCTCAGATCTCAGCCTCCTGAGTAACTAGGATTATAGGTCTGAGCCACTGGCTATTTTAGGCTATTTTAGGCTTTGTGCCTGAGGTCACTATCAGATTATGATCTTTCTACCACCACCTCTGAAGTACTGGGATTATAAGTGTGAACCACCATGTCTGGCTCATTTAGGTTTTTATCAATGAAGCAAAGGAGGGAGAAAGACAAAGATTTCCAATCCAGTCTTCTGTTCTCATTCCAACCTAGGTACTATATTCCCAGTGTTTCCGAGACTCTGGAAACAGTCTCCTACTCTACAATAAAGGCCCCAGTTCTTCCTGGACAGGTGGCACCCCAAGAGCTCATACCACACGGCATTTCCTCTAGAAGGACTGGAGGCTCCATGGGTTTTGAAGGGTTCTCTTTTCGGAGTCTGTTTTGCTTGTCTATAATTTTTTCTGACACTCTGAGAAGAAATGTACCAAAGAGATATATAAAATATAATGACTTCACCAGGCACCAGTGGCTCATGCCTATAATCCTAGCTACTCAGGAGGCCAAGATCTGAGGATCACAGTTCAAAGCCAGCCAGGGCAAGAAAGTCTGTGAGACTCTTATCTCCAATTAACCACTAGAAAATTGGAAGTGGCACCATGGCTCAAGAGGTAGAGCACTAGGGGGCTGGGAATGTGGCTCAGTGGTAGAGCGCTTGCCTTGCATGCATGAGGCCCTGGGTTTGATTCCTCAGCACCACATAAGCAACAAGAAAAATAAAGCCGGAAGTGGCGCTGTGGCTCAAGTGGTAGAGCGCTAGCCTTGAGCTGAAGAGTTGAAGGACAGTGTCCAGGCCCAGAGTTCAGGCCCCATGACCAGACCCCCTCCCCCCCCCCCGCCAAAAAAAAGATGTAGAACACTAGCCTTGAGCTGAAGAGCTGAAGGAAAGCACCCAGGCCCAGAGTTCAAGCCCCAAGACTGACAAAAAAAAAATAGACCTCAAAAGGGTTGGGGTGGGGCCGAGGGGAAAAGGGTAGATAAATGAAGAGGAGAAGAGGGGAGAATACAGTCAAGAACCCAGTGTATATCCTATAAAATACAAGAAGAGTGAGGGAAGGGGTTGAGTAGGGGAGGGATGGGTAAGAATGTTTAAAGTGATGGCATTGATGAAGATATATTATTATTATATTATATATATATGATATTATATATCATTAACTGCTTTGCCAAATAGCAACTCCTTTGTATAACTAAAGATAGATAGATAGATAGAAAGAAAGAAAGAAAGAAAGAAAGAAAGAAAGAAAGAAAGAAAGAAAGAAAGAATAAAAGAAATAGTGTCCTTATTTTCCCATTCTCCACAGGACTGATATCAAGATATACCTTTTCCCTTAGAGGATGTACATATGAGTGTGATTGATATGAGAAAAATTAAATGTCTAACACCATCCAGTCTCAGCCTTCCTTTCTTTCTTTCTCCTTCTTTCCATCTTTCTTTTTCCTTTTTTTTTTTTTTAAGCAGTGCCCTTTTCAAAACAAGGGGAGATTCAGTGTAGTTCCTGTGCCACAGTGATCCAGTAGTGTCACATCACTATGGCAATTGCTGCCCAGGGCAGGAATGCAGAGCAGCTGTAATTGTGCAACGCCTTATTGCTGGTGCATGTCAATCACAACCTATGAATTGAGAAAAATTTGCTCTGTTCATTCTGTTAAATGATGTATCCAATTAAACCTGTTAGAATTCATGATCTTCAGTCAAGGTTAAATGAAAGTAGTTACTCCTGTCAGCTAGGTGATTAAATGCTGCCTACATCAGGCACATTTATGTGCAAAATTAAAATTTTGGTATAAAGCATGAATCTTTATGCATGCCAGTTAATTATCTGCGGTTCCTCCACTTATTAAATGCCCACTGCATTTCTTCTTAATCACAAGCTTCCTTTCAAAACTTATTTCATACTTCACATTACACCACATTTCAATGTTTAAATGAAATGCCTTACCAATGAAAACTTCCTCTTTTAGAGGGCTTGGCTGAAAATAATCACCATTAACATTTCTCATTATTATGTACAGCATTTCTCCAAGCCAGGTTAACTAATGCATTTTGGAAGCCATTTCCTGCTCAGCTTGGACCAAGGCTTGTTTTCAACCTGGTTTCAGCTTCCCGCGTGTCCCATTATTTCAATCACTGCAGGCTCTCGATGTGCAGTGATTCTTGCTGATGGTAAGGTATTGTTTCTTTTTCCTTCCTGCTTACCTTGGGTAAATACAAAATGAGTACAAATGCGTGAATGAAGTGATTTCCTACTGCCCATCAAGAATTCAGGGGGAAAAATAGATGGGTAAAAATAACAAAATAAGACAAAGACAGGTATGTCAGGTCTCAGTCATACACCAGTGTCACCTCATCAGTTGGATTTTAAAATGATCGAGAAACCAAGGCTGAGATCTGAGGATTGTGGTTCAAAGCCAGCTCAGGCAGACAAATCTGTGAAATTCTTATCTTCAATGAACTAGAAAAATGTCAGAAGTGGAAGTATGGCTCAAGTGGTAGAGCACCAGCTTTGAGCAGAAAAAGCCAAATGAGAGGATGAGGGCATGAGTTCAAGCTCTAATACAAGGGGAGACAAAAGTGATTAAGAAGTACAAAACAGAACACCACATTCATGGTGAGCAAATTTGGTACTGTGAGAGAGGTATGATGCCACAAAAACTCCAGCAAATTCTTCTCTAGAAGCACCTCATACTACAGAATCAACCTTTTCTTACCATTGTTTTGCTAAGAAAAACTCAACACTTCTGTATAATTTTTAAAAATGCATTCAACATTTCCCTACCAAAGTTATTATATCAGACAGTCATTTCTTTCCTTAGAAGGTAGGTGATAACTGTATAAAAATTTAAACTTCACTTGGGCGCCGGTGGTTCACGCCTGTAATCCTAGCTACTCAGGAGGCTGAGATCGAGGATCACGGTTCAAAGCCAGCTCGGGCATGAAAGTCCATGAAACTCTTGTCTCCAATAAACCACCAGAAAACTGGAAGTGGTGCTGTAGCTCAAGTGGTAGAGTGCTTGCCTTGAGCTGAAGAGTGCAGGGACAGCACCCAAGCCCAGAGTTCAAGCCCAACAATCAACCAAAAATATAAAATAAAATAAAATAAATTTTAAACTTCAAAAATAAATTCCTACTATTGAACTGATTTGGAATAAATAATACCAACAGAACTAATGTTATTGAAACAAATTTCCATCCTCTTGAATTCTCTGTGTCATTTATATTTTATGGCTTCACATGCTCATGCACGCACACATGCACACACACACACATGCACACACACACACACACACACACACACACACACACACACATACCCAGAGTCTTTTATAACCACAAAGCATTCAGGAACTCCAAGGAAAGTATCTCTTAAGATTAAAGGTTTAGTTTCTCAATTTAGTTGTTGTAACTATTTCAGTAAAAATACTTCCTACATTAGAAAGTTATAAAATATTCCCTTAAATGAACTTGAAAAGGACTGATTTCCATAAAAATGGGAAAAGATTTATTAACAAATGAAATGGAAAAAAAATTCATGGAATAATCTCAATGAATCAGCCCGTGGTTGGTGACAGAGAGCAGTCAACTATGTGGGAATATGTTAGAAATTCATTTTCACCACAATAGATGCCCTTAGACCCAGCCCATGTCAACAAAGATGCCCTGCTTTCCTTCTTAATGTTATAGCTTTGATATATACCAACACTCAAATGTCAACTTACTTTTGAAAAAGCTAGGAACTCTCACATGAGTAAGTTGAAGAAATGATGAAACTTGAACTCACCAAGTATAGGCCTTTCCATTTGTTGCAAAGACCAGACTCACATGGGTAAGGGTAGAGAGTGTAGTCTTGGGGATGGAGAGTGAGGCACTGTTTGCCACAGAGGTGGTTCTAGAAGCTTCAGGGTGCAAATCTCATGCCTTTGAAGAGTCTATGACACTTACCTATCCCTCAGAGAGGTATAAGGTTAAATGATGTCTTCCTACACAGTTATACCCTTTGATTGGAATCCTAGCTCCCTCTCCTCCCCGTCTCCTCAACAACAGCTGCTCCAATCCCTTAGTCCTGCCCTCCTAACTACCCAAAGTCAAATCTCAGCTGTGTTCAGAAAAAAGTGGGATGGAACATGGATTGGAGTTAGGGATGAGGCTCCAGCCACAATGTGTGCTCCAGCCACAATGTGTTCTGCCCAAGCATATGACGTAAGCACACATGGAGTGAGCCCACTGAAACTGTGGTGTTCAAACCAATGAAGATCTCCTTCCTTACCACTTGAAAAGGAAAGCAAGAAGTTGCTGAATTTTGAAGCAAAAATACAAGTATCGTTTTTTCTTATTACACAAAAACCTACTGACAGCAGTGATTCAGATGTTTCCTGTAAAATCTGCTGTGGGAAAGTTCATTGGAGATCCATGTAGGCTGAACAGTTTACTAATGGCTTACAGTAAAATGCATCACAGGGAAGAAGAAACATAAACAGAATTTTGCCCTGGTGCCATTCACCTGCACTGACCACTGTGGAGACAATCTCCAACATTACCTAAAGTGATGGAGTGACCTTAAAGCATGCTGGGAAATAAGGAGAGGAAAGAGAAAGAGAGACAGAGACAGAGAGAGACAGAGAAAGAGAGATAGACAGAGACAGAAAGAATCAGAGACAGAGAAACAGAGACAGAGAGAGACAGACAGACAGAGAGAATGCTGTAAGAGATCTGCCACATGGAAGACTTATTGAGGCATGTGTCAATGTGCAGGTGAGATCATGTAAGAAATGATCTTGGGGCTCGGAAGGTGGCTCAGTGGTAGAGTGCTTGCCTCACATGAATGAGGCCCTGGGTTTGATTCCTCAGCACCACATAAGCAGAAAAAGCCAGAAGTGGTTCTGTGGTTCAAGTGGTAGAGCACTAGCTTTGAGTTGAAGAGCTAAGGGACAGTGCCCAGGCCCAGAGTTCAGGCCCCATGATGGACAAGAAAGAAAGAAAGAAAGAAAGAAAGAAAGAAAGAAAGAAAGAAAGAAAGAAAGAAAGAAAGAAAGAAAGAAAGAAAGAAAGAAAGAAAGAAAGAAAGAAAGAAAGAAAGAAAGAAAAGAAAGAAAGAGAGAAAGAAAAGAAAGAAAGAGAGAAAGAAAAGAAAGAAAGAGAGAAAGAGAGAGAGAGAAATTATTACAAAAACCTGTATAGCCACAGTTGTCCTTCCCAAACAAGCCAAACTTCCTGAAACTCAGTAACAGTAATCTTAAGATTCCTGATAAAGGGACTGGGAAGGTGGCTCAGTGGTAGAGCGCTTGCCTTGCATGCATGAGGCCCTGGGTTCGATTCCTCAGCACCACATAAGCAAAAAGAAAAAAGCCTAAGTGGCGATGTGGCTCAAGTGGTAGAGCGCTAGCCTTGAGCTGAAGAGCTGAGGGACAGCGCCCAGGCCCAGAGTTCAGGCCCCACAACCGGACCCAAACAAACAAACAAAGATTCCTGCTAAAAATGTTTACCAGGGAAGAGAATAATTAGGACATTGTCATTCATTATTCTCAGTAACTGGAATGACCAGTTCTGCTCAATGAAGTACCCCGTTTACGGATGCCCCCTCACAGACCACCAGAGACCACGATCAATGCAAACAGCAAAGAGTCATTTATTGCAAGCCGGAGCTTGGTCCTCCATGCACTGGGTAACCGGTGAATCAGCACAGTTTTTATAGTATTGAACAAACAACTTTAAGGGACTTTTACGTAAGAAATTGCATGATTGGTTAACATTTAAAGCAGGCTAAGCTGGGCAAATATAATTGGTTGACCTTTACAGAAAAATATCCTTAGTCTATAGCTTGACCACAAACGGTTATGAGTCACACCTGGACCAACACTATGCATGGCATGTTTCGCCCTGGGCTCTGAAGAACAAGTTGGTCAGAACATTATATGGTCAGAACATTATATAGTTTTAACTGAAACTCTTAGCCCTAGGTCACTCAGGGGCAAAGTCACTCGGGGGCAAATATCTGCCTTAAGCAGACGCCATCTATGGCTCCAAAAATTGTTTGTACATGGCTCTCTGTCATAAATTCCTGGCATTGGGGCTAAAGTGGGCTACGAGTTAAGTCGCAGAACTGAAATGGGTTCTTAAGTAAAATGGAGTTGCTTAGGTTTCTCACTCAACTTAGTGGTTTTTACAAGTCCAGACAATATGAAAAATCTCTGAAGCTACCTGACTTCAAACACATCCAAGACCTGGTCCTACTTTCTCCAAACATCATCACTCTGCTGTTCTTGTATGCCTGTCTGCATCCTTCTGCATCCAGAAAGCTCATTGCAGAATTCAGTGGTAACATAGCTCAGGATGGTGGCAGCATTTTTTCTGCCATGTTTCAGGATGAGATATTTTCATTTCCTTTTCAATCAGTCTCTAAGCAGAATTTCCAGATTCCTGTGTTCATATCCATTCCCTTTTACTAAGCTATGTGATCCCCGTGGCTCTTTTGATCACGTTTTTCTCAGTAGAGACTTATCACATGAGAACTGTTAGATGTGCCAGGGTTGTTTCTGAGGTCCTCCAAATGTCTGTAATTACTGGATGTTTTTTTCATCAGCTTGGGTGCTGCAAAGACATTCACATCTCTAGATTTGGCACCCACAGACAAGTTTTCCTGTTGTTTAATTTCTATTGTGGATCCATAGTTGGACTGTTTTTAAGGATCTCCAATGTTTGAGAGATTTAAGAAAATGTTATTTCTATCTGTCACCTTGAAAAGGCCTGTGGTGGTGAATGGTATGTGTGAGCTTGGATTTATATGATGCCCAGGTGGTTTGGGTTTGGGTTTTGTTTTTGCAACATGTGTGTCCTGGTACTAGGACTTGCACTCAGAGCCTCACACTCTTGCTTGGCTTTTTCGCTTAAGGATAGTGCACTACCACTTGATCCACAACTTCACTTCCAGCATTTGATGTTTAAGATGAGAGACTTACGGACTTCTTTTGGGCTACGCTGGCTTTGAATTATGATCCTCAGGACTCAGCCTCCTGAGTAGCTACAATAAACAAATGTGAACCACTAGTGCCTAGCTGGCTTTCTTTCTTCCTTTTTTTTTTTTTTTTTTTTTGTCAAACACTAATCTAGATATTGTTGTGAAGGCATTTTGTAGATGTGATTAACCTTTAGAATCAATTAGCTTTAAGTAAGGGAGATTACTGTAAATAGTATCTCTGGACCTCATCCAATCAACCAAAGGCTTTAAGAGCAAAAATGGGTTTCCAAGGGAGGCAGCAATTTGCTTCAGGACTGGAACACAGAGATCCTGTTTGAATTTCCAAGCTACTGACCTGCCCTGTAGATTGCAAACTCACAAAGGCATCAATTTTCCTCATATCCTAAACTGAGGCCCTCCTCTACAGATGTTGGACTTTCCAGCCCTATCACATGGAAATTATATAAAATGAAAAAAATCACATCATAAATAACAACAGCATCAGAATAGAAATGTAAGGGATGAGGACTTGGCTTCTTAGGGTACATGTAATGGTGGTGGTGTGGAGGGGAATGTGTTCAGTTGGAAGGAATCTTTGATGTGCCCTTTGGTGGGAGAGAGGCCTGGGGGTCCTCTAGTTTGGTCTCCAGCAAGTGTCACCTGGGAATGTGGAGAGTTGGCTCAATTCAGCTCAATTCAAGGCTGGCTTTGGTGTTAGGCAGCAGGACCGTCACTGTATCCTTATATGCTTTTTGGCTGTACTGTATACAACTGCTTTTTACTAGATGATATTGGATGGTTCTTTAAAGGGCTCTGATTGAGAGTGGACCAAATGGTTATCCACACATCCCATTCTTGTTGCAGTGGTGTGTTAAGTAGGATTCCGATAAATAAAGGGGTGAGGTGGTGCTTTGCTGGGTTTTCTGGAAGACTAGAAGCGGGGGAGAGACAATGTGTGCCACAGGCAGACATAAATAAGGTGTGAAGATGAAGCAGCAGCGGCAGAAGGGTAAAGAAGAAATTACCTGAGTTAATTCTGACAGTGTCTTTTCCTGTGGCCCTGTGCGTACGCTATGGATTAGATGACCGGAAAGTGACATCGTTCCTGAAGCCTTTCTTTCTTTCTTTCCATTAAAAAAAAAATCATCTAGAAACAGGAACAATTTTCTGTTCAAATGGTCACTGTCCCCAAGTGGCTTAAAAACTCTCAGTGGGAAGGCCAATAGCCCTCTCAGAGGCAGAGTGGCCTCTGTCTGTGAGAAATCTTCCCCTCCGGGCATGCTTTTCTGGCTGGCTTGATCACTCGCTTTGCAACGTGGAGATGTAACGTAGCTTGAAATCCACCGTGTGTTTAGCGCTGCGTTGTCAGCCCACCTGGTGACAGATTGGGCTGTTTTGTGGCCCTGCTGCTTTCCCCAGGTCACACAATACCATGGCAAGTAGAAGGACTGGGTTCAATTTAATCAAAGGCTTTTGATTGTACAAAGCTTCGAGCCCTGTTCCAACAGGGAGGCCTCTTCTGGGATGGGGGAAGAAAGGTTTGGTGTGTAGCCCAACACTGCTTTAAAGCTCCATGCAGAGACTGATTCTCCTAAATCTGCTGGAGAGAACATCAGCGGACCATAGCCCTGTGGATGGTGTACAGTGCCATGGCAGGGAATGGGAGGAAGGGCCACTGCCTCCTTTGAGAGAGCTGCCATCCATCCAGAGCAGGGGGCATGGCACCTCAGGACCGGTACCCAGGCTGGCAGGAATGAGCTGGCATACTCGTTCACATTGTATTCGAGGGGGATATTTGCAGAGGCCTGCTGTGGCAGAAGGGCCATCCGTGCTGACAGTCTAAAGGGAGCACAGACAATAGGTAGCGCCCTCTTTTCCTACTTAAAGGAGAAATGGGCATATTTCCTACTTTTCCATTTCTGGGGTGCAAATAGGACGGCTTATGTAATGTTTCCAGAATAAAAGCGCTAGAAGCCAGGCACTGGTGGCTCACACCTATAACCCTAGCTTCTCAGGAGGCTGAGATCTGAGGAATGTAGTTCAAAGCCAGTCAGGGCAGGGAAGTCCATGAGATTATCTCCAATTAACCAGCAAAAAAAGCCAGAATAGAGGTGTTGCTCAAATGGTAGAGCACCATCTTTGAGTGAAGAATCTAAGTATAGTACCCAGGCCCTAAGTTCAAGCTCCATTAGTGGCAAAAGAAAAAAAATCTGTTTTTAGACTTTTAATTTAAATGAGTAAATAAATGACATGAATCATACACACACACACACACACACACACACACACACACACACACACACACACACACATACACATATACACACACATATTTATTTAAAAAAAATTAGGCCCAACATTCCCCATAAGGTTTTTGTGATTGTGCATCCAATGTATACAATTCAGTATGGGAACTGTCACATATTAAAAACATATGTGGAGAAAATATTTTAAAAAAAGAATATGAGATTTGGTGAAAATATGCCTTTTGGAATTAGTTGTTGTGATAAGAGGGAGCCAGTTGATAGAGCACAAGAGAAATGCTAAATATGCATGGTGACAAACGGTGAAAAATTAAAGATTGTAACTAACATTAATTACGTTCTAGGAAGATGAATAGGCTGCTCATCATTAATGAGAACACACACTTTTGTCTAAGTTTCACATCCACCTGTGATGAATGTGCTAACGGGGATAAAATACATCATAGCAACATTTGAATTAACAGCGCACTAATAGATTGACATATGAGCATGAATAGAGCATTTAATCATATAAACTATACCACACCCAAGAGCAAATTTTTATGTTGCCTACATCACATCCAAGTGAGTATAGAAAACATGAGAGGCTACTTTAAATCCTATATTTAAGGTACTGTTCATGTTGTTTAGAGTCCTAGAAAGAATTGTTTTCTTATTACATTGTGAATAAAAGATTCAAT